>NC_064259.1:27173834-27849667 GCF_003254725.2 Canis lupus dingo
AGGGTTATTAGGTGACAAGTGAAATCCTGTCTAAAGGAGGACATTTGCTGTAGTGAGAAGCACATTGTGTTAGGAGTCGGAAGACCTAGATTCTACTCCACAAAGCTGCATGGGGTTTGCAGGATGACTTGTCTCTCCAACCTTGATTTCCTTTTCTGTAATTGAAGAGGTTGGTTTAAGTACTCTTCAGAGTTACCTCCAACTAAATGACCCTTGGTTTGTTAAAGGTTTTTCTTTTTTTTTTTTTTTTTTTTTTAAATTTTTATTTATTTATGGTAGTCACACAGAGAGAGAGAGAGAGGCAGAGACATAGGCAGAGGGAGAAGCAGGCTCCATGCACTGGGAGCCCGATGTGGGATTCGATCCCGGGTCTCCAGGATCGCGCCCTGGGCCAAAGGCAGGCGCTAAACCGCTGCGCCACCCAGGGATCCCGTGTTAAAGGTTTTTCTAGATGAGTCTTAACTCCAGGTGTTAGAATCTGAGGTCTTGAAATTGAGTTTAGAGATTTAAATTTTGGAGCTGAACAAACCTTTACAGGCACTGTCTCCACTACCTACAATGTGAATATTTTGGTATTTTGCAAACTCATCTGTAAAATTGGCAAGTAATAATTCCGTGCTCACAACATTTTTGTGAAGATTGAATTATATGTTACATTTGAAATGTAACTATTTGCTATAACCAGGTTCAGGGTAACACTAAATTAATATTGCTTATTAGGAGAGAGGGAGATAAAGAGAGAAGAAAGAAATTATTATCAAACATTCAAAATCAACTGACATTTTTAACCTTCATTGAGACGTGAAAGGTGGTGAAAAAGAATTGAGTCCGAGCCTTATATTGCATCACTGACTTCCATACAAAATATGAATGCAGAAAAGTCAGTTTTCCTATTTCTAAGCATACAGAATATTCTAAGATGTTTTTTTTTTAATCAGGAAAGATGCTCTTTGCTTAAGGGTGCCAGGGCAGGCTTACATTCATAAATACTTCTTTAAACTTAAAAAGATCATAAACCTACATAATTATTTTAGAGGGAGAATTATCTGCATGTGTGTGTAACTATGTGTGTGTCTGTATGTTTATCTGTTACTGTTTTTAATATTTTTTTTCAAAGGAAGCACATTCTCAAGTTTGAAAAAACAAGAAAAGAGAAATAGTTTTCTCTCTGGCCTCATTTATCTTTTTTTGTTTTGTTTTGTTTTTTGTTTTACAATCTCCTTAAACTACTTTTACATTTAGCTATTTTTATTAGTTTCTTGTGTATTTTTTCATATTATTTATCCATACGTAGTGCTTCCCTTTTTTTTCATAAAAGGTAGCATATCCCATGCCTTTCATTACCTTGCTTTTTGACTTAATTCCATATCTTATCTTTCCAAAATAGTGGAGCAGATTGTATTTTCCAAAAATGGCAGCAGCAATAGCTTCCCATCCCACCTGTTCTTTTTCCAATATGACTTTGACACTCCTCCCGTCAAGACATGAGCTGAATCTAAATGGGCTTGTGACCATGAAGGAAATTATACTGTGTGACAAAGCTAGGACAAAGAAAGTAATACAGCTTCCTTCTGGCTTTCTGTTTAGAAGGCTCCTCTTGGAACCTTGCTGTAGGGAGCTTAAGAAATCACATGGAGAGGCCATGGGTAGGTATTGTAGCTTCAGCTACAGCTGAGATTCCAAAACTGGCAGGCAGCAACATTGTTATACTAAGCAGATCTTCCCAGTACTTCGGCCTCCAGCAGTGGAGTCAGCTCCTAGTCCTTAAGCCTTCCCAGTTGAGGTCCCCACACCTGGTGGAAAAGAGAAAAATTGTCCCTAATGGGCCCTTTCTGAATTATTGACCCAGATAATCCATGAGCATAATAAAATGGTTGTTGTTTTACATCAAGAAATTTGGAATAGTTTGTTATGTGGAAGTAGTAACTGCAACAGAGAGTTTCTGCATTTTTTTCAGCTTTATAGTATTCTATTATAGAGTTCTACTATATTTCCCAGTATGTAATGACTTGAGTGAATACAATTCTTGGCTTTTGGGGAAAAAAAAACCACTAATCTCTCTCTCTTTTTTTAAAAAAGATTTTATTAATTTATTCATGAGAGACACACAGAGAGAGAGGCAGAGACATAGGCAGAGGGAGAAGCAGGCTCCATGCGGGGAGCCTGATGTGGGACTCGATCCCGGGTCTCCAGGATCACGCCCTGGGCTGAAGGCAGGCGCTTAACCACTGAGCCACCCAGGGATCCCCTCAAACAGATACAAGCATATTTATGAATAATTTTCTTGTAGTGGGATATCTGGGGTAAAGGTAAATGAATGTGTAAGTTTGACTGACATTTTTGAATTGACTTTTATAGGGGCTTTATGAATTTATACTCATACCTATAGTGTCTAAAAGGGTTTGTCTCAGTATAGTCTTGCTGTTGCTAAAACTGTTTTCCTGCTATTCTAATAAGTAAATAATGGTGTCTCATAATTATAATTTGCTTTTCTTTTATCATATAAATTTGAGCAAATTTTTCCTCTCATGTAAACTACCTCTTTAGACTTTATTTCAATTTCTAGGTGCTTATATATAGTCCTATACCTACAAAATGATTTATAGATATTTTTCTTATTTGTCATTTTTTGACTTTCCCTACAGTATTTTGTGTGATTTTGAAGATTTGCATTTTTATGTAAAATTATCAACCTTTTCTTACGTGGCTTCTGGATTTTGAGTCTTAATTAAAATGTACCTTTTCTCCCCAGTGTAATCAAATATTTCTCCATCAGTATATTTAATTATATATATGTTTTATATATTATATACATATAAATATATCTAACAGTTTTATATATAAATATTAATAATATAGAAATTCTCCATCATTATATTTCATAAATAAATGGAAATAATATATCAGATTATATATAAACATGTCATTTATATATATATATACTAGATTTACAGTACTCTACAAATAAGTAAATCAGTTTTATATATTTATGTAATTATAAAATATCCATTGAATACTACTAATTACTATACATTAAATACTGTTTAAGGAGTTTTTATTTTTATTTTTATTTTTATTTATTTATTTTTTTTTATTTTTTATTTATTTATTATAGTCAGAGAGAGAGAGAGAGAGAGAGAGAGAGAGAAAGGCAGAGACACAGGCAGAGGGAGAAGCAGGCTCCATGCACCGGGAGCCCGACGTGGGATTCGATCCCGGGTCTCCAGGATCACGCCCTGGGCCAAAGGCAGGCGCCAAACTGCTGCGCCACCCAGGGATCCCAAGGAGTTTTTAAAAATTAAAAATGGATGTTGAGGAATGCAACTTCAGTAAGAAGGCAGGATAGTGGTTTGCAGTTCTCATTCCCTCCCCTCACTTCCTCCAGAAACTGATTTTGACAACCACACGTAGAGAAGAATATCTTTGTGGGAGCCTAGGAGTCCAACAGAGAGGTCTAGCGCACCCTTAGAGCAAAAATTCTAAGAATAAATACATTGGAGTGAGTAAGAAGAACAGTTTTACTTTATCTGCATCACCTCTTCCTCTAAGGAGGTAGAGCACAGTGCCAGGAGAGACCCCTTTGGCACATAGTTTCTCCCATAGGAAAAAATGAGAGTGTAGTGAGTGCCTGGCTTTCCCAGACATGCAGGGAATTGCCTGAGAGGCTCACTACTTCCTTCCTACCCCACCCAGAACACTGAGGGAATGGGAATGGCTGAAAAGTCTAGACTGCTAGCAGCAGGGAAAAGGGGTGGGAGCTCACACCAACCAAGGCACAGACGTCAACAAAGGCTATGTTTTCCACTAATTATCTGGCAAACTCCACCCAGAAGCCTGCTCACAAACCTGCCAGGATGCATCACCTGTTGACCGTCCCACCCTCTTACCAGCTAACCCATGTGCACTCCTAGCCTTCTGTGTGTTCCTCCCTCCCGGTAACCAGAGCTCTGTGTGTACCTCACTGAGGGCTCTTGGGAGCCTTTGCAGATTATGTGTGAGCTCACACTGGCAGTCAGCTCAACTCTGCTGTTTTGGGGGAAGGGGTTTGCCTTTTAATACTTCAGGCATTGCCTTAGGAAAAAACAAACAAACAAAACAAACAAAACCAAGAGGCCCTCAGCACCTGGCCTGGCTTTTTGGGATTGAGAGAAAGCATGCAATCCTAAAATTTACCTCCCAGCAGAGATAAACTCATCTCCTCTTGGCATCAGATGGCAACTGGGAGAACCAGCTGGAAACTTGGGCAGGAACTCCCTGGAGAAGAGGCAGGTGTGAATGGGGTTACCAAAGGGGGGGAAGGAGGTAGGGAGAGTAACTAGAAATAGGGTTACTCAGGAGAGGATCTCCTATTAATCTGCCTCTTCAAATAAGTAAAAAAACAAAGGCAAAAACAAAAACAAAAAAACCCAAAACAACTCAGCTTGGAAAGCCAGTTCTTAAAAGGGAGATTTATATTGATAAATACCTACATTAAGAAAAAAGAAAGATCATGGGGCACCTGGGTGGCTCAGTTGGTTAAGCATCCAACTCTTGATTTGGGCTCAGGTCATGATCTCAGAATTGTGAGATGGAATTCCACATGGGGCTCCATGTTGGGCATGTAGCCTGCTTAATATTCTCTTTTTCTCCTCTGCCCCTACCTGCCCCCCTCCCTCCCACTCTAAAAGAAAGAAAGGTTTCAAGTAAGTAACTTTTCAACTCAAGGAGCTAGAGAAAGAAAAACAAACTAAGCCCATATTAAGCAGGAGGAAGGGAATAATAAAGATTAGAGCAGGAATACATTAGAGGTTAGAAAAATAGTAGGAAAGATAATGAAGCTAAGAGCTGGTGTTTTTGAAAAGATAAATAAACTTGAGAAGCCTCTAGCTAGATTAAAGACAAAAAGAGAGAAGACTTACATAAAAAAAAATTATAGAAGCAAGAAGAGACATTACAACTGATAACACAGAAATACAGAGGATCATAAGAGACTAATTTGAACAGTTATACACCAGTAAATAAACTAGAAAATAGATGTATTCCTGGAGATATACAACCTACTATCCCTAAATTAAGAAGAAATAGATAGTCCGACAATACCAATAAAGAACTTTCACTGAGGTGAATCCTGCAGGCTCTGACATTTTAATTGTGTTAAGAAGGGAGGCATTGTAAGGTGCTGGCAATTGTTCTACAGTGGTATTCAGGAGCCTTGGGCTCTGGTTTCAGCTTTGATATCACTGAGCATGACACAACCTGAGTGCCAATATTCTCATCTGTAAAATGGGTATATATATATTTTTTAATTTTAAAAAATTGATTGATTAAAGTTAATTGAATCAACTATATTTTTTATTGACACACAATGTTGCATTAGTTGATTTGACAAGTGGGTATGTTACACTGTGCTCACCAGAAGTGCAGCTGCCATATGTCACCAGATAGCCCTAGTAGAGTACCATTGACTATATTCCCTGTGCTGCTCCTTTTATTCTAGTGACTTACTCATTCCATAACTGGAAGCCTTTACCTCAAGGTGGAGATAATATTGACTATCTCAGAGAGATGCTGTGAGAAGTAAGTAATGGGTGATATATGTACATAACAGATGGTAATAAATGTAGTTTTTATTTTCACCTGAGAGGTTTGTTGGTTCTGTGCTACAAGAACACTAAATCAATAGAAAGCCCTGTTCTGAAGAAAATTTGAAGGAGAGTTGAAGGCTTCTGCCGCTTGACTCCAGAGCCTTGTTTCCAAGGATAGTAAGCAGGTTGACTGTTCAGGAAGATTATGTTTCTTGATATTCATTAGGTTTTGTAATCTTCATGATTTATTAAATTATCAAAATTGTATTTTTGGTAAAAACCAATTTTTTAGGAATTGTCTATTTGGGAGATAATAATAGTGTGCATAAATTATACATTTGGACTTTTGTTATAATTTATGGCTAAAGTCACCTCCGGTATGTGTATACACATACACCTATTGTTTTACTTTCTGCAATGGAATTTTATTCAATTTTCTCCTTTTTTTTCTCCTTTTTTTAATTTTCTTTGCCTTCTCTTCTCATTTCTCAGAAGATTCAGGGAATTGGTAAATGGCCTGTCTCCTACTTAGATACCCTATCGTCCTCCACTAAACTGGTACAATGTTTATTTGTGCTTAGTTATCATTTTATTCTGTCTTCTGCAGTTGTGATAGTCCTTGATGCATGACTATATGGATCTGTAAGAGCATATTCTTGACTGGGAAAGTGATTGCGTGGCCCATTTGACACTTGACATCTCCCAGAAGGAAGTACCCTTCTCCAAAGGACAGGAAGAAGAAGGGGAAAGTGGAATGAATCCGAGAGAGATCTGAAGGGCACTGGGCTTTTAGGGAGCGCTCACCAGGCTGGCTGCTTTATCAGAGCCTCAGGCTGGGGGCTGAGAGCAATAAATGCATTCCACACACGTCAAAGGACTTGGCCTGGCCTGGGGATATGTTAATATGCTAGAAGATTTTCCTGATTCTTTTCCTCCCTCAAGTATTCTCCTTCTAAAGCACCTAGGTTTTGAACTAGACTTCTGTGTCAGCATGGGCTATAGTATTCCTTAAACCTTAGTGATTTTTCACTCCTAGGACCAGGAAAGTATAAATAAGTATTTTTAAAGAGCAGAGTAATTCATAAAGCAACTTAATGTTTTTCTTCTTTTTAACTCCAAACTCCCTCAGGGGCCTCGTTCTTTCCTAACGTTGAATGAAAATGTGGGAAGTTTCCATAGTTTTTCTAGTTTCCCCATATAGTAGATTAAAAAAAAATGCTCAGGGCACAGGCAGTCCCAAGAACAGTAATTAAAATGTGAACTCCAGGGATAATAAAAATTCCTTATTTAATTCTGAATCCACACATCTCCCTTCCTTCAAGTGGGGACCAGCGGTGGTGGGAGATGGGATGTTTATTCTTTTTCTCTCACCCACATGTGTTGTCTTTCTCCTCATCTGTTCCTTCTCACTTGGCAGCCCTTGGCTCCAGCAAGGTCAGAAGGAGGGCATGGAGGCATGGTAGGTGGTAGAAAATATTTCTGTTGGCTGATATATTTTTGAACTGGCATGGTGCCCTTTCTGGGCTTGATAGTTGTTCACAGCTGATGCCCTCTCATGGGCTGCTTTCAGATGTTTATAGAAAACACCACTGCCCCCCAAAGTGCCACTTCTTAGGAGAAGATAAGGTATCTCTTTGGATTGGCCACTTATGCTAAAGCTGTCATTTTGGGCAGAAACTCAAATTACCCCAGGATAGACCTTGCTAAATGGTTCATATTTAGGATCTTGGCATATGTCGTTTTGCTGTTGGCCTTTGGGGCTTCCTCCCATATCAGTACCCTGTTGCATTAGAATGGGGAAAATGAGGGCAGGAATATAGCACACAGGTTAAAAGTAAAGGCTTTGTGATTCAAGTCCTGGTTCTTTAATTAAATAGCTATGTGAGCTACTGACTTAACCTCTTGGAGCCTCAGTGTCTTTGTCTGTAAAGTGGAGTGATAATACCTAATTTAGAGGTTTATTATGAAGATGGGATAATTAAAAGATCTAGCACATCTACACTCGGCCAACATGTGATTTTACATCTCACCTATGATTTCTCAGGGATGATGTCTTGGATTTGCCTTGTGCTATGAGAAGAAGCAGGTGGTTCAATACCAGACTTACCTTTACATACTCTGGAACAGTTATGAAACTAGTTTTTAAGAACATGCCAGCTAGTTATTTAAGAAGAGCTCCTCATATGAGGGCAATGTTTGCAGTATCTAAACTGTCTTTATATATAATTTTTCATGTCATCTTCAAGATACTCCTGTAAGCAGGCCAAAAAAATAAAGATCTTATTTTCCTTTCTTTGCAGATGAGGCATTTGGGGTTGTAGCAGGGACAGAGATCATAGATGACAGCGCTGGACTCAGAACCTAGGTCCTTGGACTTCCCAATGTTCTTCAGGCTGCGCTGACTCTCCTTTTCTGTCCTAACATTGTTTGTCAAATGGGCCCTGCAGTAGGTGGCACAGATGTTATTCCCTGTGGTGGCAGTTTGGTGGGAGGCCTTAGAAAAGAGAAAAGTTTTCTTGCAAGGTTTTCATCTGCACAGGTGGCCTCCCAAGTGAGTGGGCAGGAATGCCTCTGGTGAGGTACAGGCCTGTTCTGTCCCATTAGGGAGCTGGTCTCTCCTTTCCTTCAGACGGCACCAGTTTCTTTAAAAATCACCCTGTTGACATGCCATTAACAGAGCAGAACATGTTGACATCCAGCTGTTGCTTTCATTACCAATTTGTTTTAATTGGTCTCACACTGTTTTCCCCTCACTTTTTTGTACTGTGTTGGTTTAACTCTGTCTGCAGCCAGCCTGGCTTGAGCTGTAAACCTTTTATGAGAGGAACTTGCTGATGTGTGGAAAGTCACAGGCAGCTGGCTGGTCCTGGCCGACAAGTCTGGAACATTCCAGTCCAGACCTTTACCATTCAGTGATTTTGTTTGCTCTTTCAACATCTCCTTTTTAAAAACTATAATCCCTAAAAATGTGCAGAAGGAATACTTCTCTGGGCAGATCTCTAACAAAATCTCTTCTTAGTGCACAAATAACAACATATTGTTAAACTGAATTATCAGGATGGTGTTTGTGATGAAGGATGTTTGGCAGTTCTTGCTGTTGGAAAAACATTTGAGTGATCATGAGTAGGACATTTTGCTCTAGTCAGTGTAATGAATTAACAACTGATCAGTGGCCCAGTGCAAACAATGCCCTTGGAGGAGGACAGAAGTCCAGATGGTGGGCCATGATCCAGAAGTTTGGGCATCGGTCTAGAATGCAAGGTGACTGCAAGGTGGTGAAGAGGGAGATGGTAACCAGTGCATAAAAGGCTATCTTTGGTTGTACCTGCCAGTGGGAACTGCTTATTTGGTGTAGTGAGTAGTTGAGATAACAGTTTGCTTTATCCACAAAGAATCATAAGGTAGAACTTACTCGTTTCCCACAGCTCAGCTTTGATTCTCAGTTATACTCAACCTGAGCTTTCATACAGGGAAGAAAGAAAATGCACATTCATGTACATGCACACACACACACACACACACACACACACATACAGCAAAACCAGGAGGGCAAGTTTCCATTAGGAAGCAATAATTTACTTGTGTGTCTAAGCAATATTTATTGAGTACCATCTTTCAAGTACTGTTCTATTTGCAGCTAGCAGAATAAAACCTACTTTCTCTGGAGGATTTATTTAAAACATCAAAAATTCTTGCAATAGAAGATAAATAGATTCTATTCTGTTAGGTGCAGATTTGCTGTCTATTATACTTATGTTCACTAAATAAATGTCCCATTCCAAATTGACAAAAGTGGAGTCCTTTCTTTAAAATTTTTGTCTTAAAAATTATGTGATTAGGCTATTTGATATATATGATACAAAAAGATTGGATCATTATTGAAGACACAGAATTTACTTACATATTCAGCATGGGCTCCCAGCCATCTTTTTGTAGGGAGTTGTAGAGACACTGTTTAATTCTTTCAGCAATGTGTATGGAGTACCGTCAGCTGGAGAAGCTCACTTCATCCTTGGTCTCCAGAGTTTTATTGAGGGTTGATCATGTAGGCATGGGACATTCGTGTGGCTAAAATTAGTTACTTAGTTTCTAGGTTCCATCGAAATGATACTATATGACCCAAGGTCCCAGTCATAAACCACCTTGTTAGCATAGACTATCTGGCCTGACCCAAGGCCCTAGGTGAACAAAGGTACTCTTATCAGGCAGGATATTCTAAGGGCTTAGGAAGTTAGTCAGAGGCCAGACTTTCCTTTGGAATGTGCATGGTTTGAATACCCAAGAACTACTAAGTCATCTTTTTATTTCAGTCAGCATTCCGGGGAATGGACCTTACTCATTATGTCTTCTTATAGGGCACAAGAACAATTTTGTCAGTGAGAAGATGATTAGATTATTGGTCACTGGTTAGTTTGAGTTAAATGTCAACTGTTTAGAGTTGTCAGGAAAGCCAGCTGCACTGCACATGGAGCAGCTGAATTGAGAAAACCTTCATTGTATTCTAAAGGTCTAGATGAAAATATGAGGTAATGTTCAGCTGAAACTATCAAAATTGTTAACCCTCCTAAATTAGCTTGAAAACTTATCAGTACAATAAAAACCTTCCCTATAGTTTCCCTATAGCACAGTGGATTGAGACTAGGTGATTATTCATAACTTGCTCAGATGTCCCTGGGTAACAAGGATAGGTAAAACCAAAGCAGTGTGACATGTTTGAATGTTGCTGAGTTGACTATTAGATGTAAGCAAAACCTTCCAAAGCTGTGATTGAATACTAGGATTAGTCCCTCAGTATGTTGGCTTTTTTTTTTTTTTTCCCAGCCAGGCTAAAGTTTTATTTTTTTATTTTTTATTTTTTTTTAAAGACTTTATTTATTTATTCATGATAGTCACACACAGAGAGAGAGGCAGAGACACAGGCAGAGGGAGAAGCAGGCTCCATGCACCGGGAGCCCGACGTGGGATTCGATCCCTGGTCTCCAGGATCACGCCCTGGGCCAAAGGCAGGTGCCAAACTGCTGCGCCACCCAGGGATCCCTAGGCTAAAGTTTTATAAATGTGACCTCAGTATTAAATAAAATTAATCCTAATCAAAGAGAACTTCTACTGATAATAAAATCCTGAGATGAATCTTTGGGCATCATATTCCCTAAGGAGCTGAGCCACATTCAGTGTATACTGCTAAATATTTTTGAGGTTAAATTGTTCTGGAGCTCATTATCAATGGGTTTTCATCTGTTCTTTTTGAATCAATGATTTCCTTTGTTGGCTTCAGACTGTCTTTGTATTCTCTTGACACTCATCTAACAAAAGCTGCCTGATTTAGCAATGCTGTTTGCTGGAAAAATCCAACATCAGGTGAGTCATTCCATCCATTAACTACCTCTGTTCTTCACTGCTGCTCTCTCCAGTGGGGTTTCCCTCATTCAGTGTTGGGCTTGCTTTCCACTTGAAAAGTAAAGGTTCATCTCAGCAGTTTCTAGGTCTTTCTCTCTTTGTACCCACTTCTTTCTCTTGTTCTTCCCACAACCATCCTTATCCAATCTCTCATTTAGGACTTTGAAATCATTGAGGTGAAAAGCAAGAATAATGAATTTCAGAATGAAAACCATAGGTCTATTACCACTAAATTCCTTGCCAAAGATTTTCCAAACCACTTAGGTGTAACAATTGCTCATTTTTATTACTTAGTTGTGCTATTCTACTTTTGCAATAACTTTGCATCAGGTATATACATGTGCCATATATTTTTATATCTTTTACTTTACTTTTATTATGTCAATTACTGAAAGGTCATTCAAATTTTCAGCTGAACCAACCTATCTGAAAGGCATGTAGTATTAGAAGTTTGTTTCAAATTGAAAGGTTTGTTCTTTTCCTTTTTAAATGGAAGGCAAAGGATTAACTGTAGTAGTCAGTTGGGGTTTTCTTTAAATCTAGAAGTGGAGAACATATGTACATGGTAAACTTTGAGTAGTAAGAGAATCACACATTTATAAGGTAAAAATAGTTAAGTTGCCAGACCAAGGTGCTATTTATAGTCTTTATTACTGAATGTGTCTGATGTTAATTATGTTAAATGTCAGATGGTAAATCCAGAGGACTGCTCTAAATTATGGATTTGATATATTTTTACTGGATAATCAAATATAAGAAAGCTGAGTTTCACCTATTTAACAAGCATAGATAAAATTTTTAGAAATATTCCAAATTGACTGGGTGGCTCCAGTCAACAGCATCGGGGAGATACCACAGGTGGATAAATGTGGACAAGCTCTATAGGAAGGTGACAGATATTCAAATCTCTAGTCTTTCACTAGCCATCTCTGAGCTTTTTGGTTAATTGTTCAACTTCTTTATGACTGGTTTCTCTCATCGGTAAAATGAGGATGATAGTTATATTTATTTCAGAGAGTTCTTATGAAAATATCCATGTAGAGTATTTAATACATTGCTGAGAACGTACTAGTACCGAAAAATACAGTTATTTATCCTTGTAGGAAGAATCAGAATTATTTCTTAGCACAACTTTCACAATTGAATTAATTCAGGGCTATAGGCAAACATTTCATCAGCCAGTCATCACTTATTAAGGCAGACACTCAGGGCAGTTTCTGCTTATCAAAAGTTATATAGTAAGCCAGTCTTTAAATATGGCTAATTCATCTAGTAACATCATCCCAAGTACTTTTTTTTAAGGACTTGGTTAACACTTACACATGAATATGCCAGAACTTGAGAACCTCAGTCCCTGGCTCAAACAATTTGGAGCTCTTTTCTGGAAATAATGCTGAAATATTGACTTATTTTTATAGGTGCAAGCATTGTTCTCCTTTGACAGTTAAAGTCTTTGTCTAGTATATTCAATGTCTGGGCTTCCTCAGAGAGTGTTTCTATGTATGTATGTATGTATGTACGTACGTATCCATCCATCCATTCATCCATCCATCCATCCATCCATCCATCCATCCTTTGAATGGGCCATACTTTTCTGTTTCTTTATATGCCTTGTGACTTTTCTTGGTGGAAAACTAAACAATTAAATATTATGATATGATAGCTTTAGACATAAGATTTTTCTTCTTCCTTACTTCCTATTCCTTGATTGTTAAAGGTTGTGATCACCTGTTTACTTTTCCAAACTACTTTTGCAAAAACTCTATCCTTGCTGTGCATGCTCACTGAGATCTCTGTTCCTTTAAAAGCTCTATTTAGCTAGTATTGTGACAGAGATTTTCTTCAAATCCAAGAGCTCAAACACCTATCTCAGTCTTTGCAGATCGGCTCTGCACTGTGGCACTTCTTTAACACTTAGCTAGGCCATTTACAACTTTGTCATAGCCTTCACTTCTTGTTTGCCCTGAACCTGAAGAACTGCTTAGGATCTCTGCAGATATTATATGAGCCTGTATTTGGCCCCAAGCATGAGCCTGGCTTCCTAAATTGCTGAATATATGTGGATGGTTTTGAAAGGGCCAATTCCTCAAGGAATTGTCCTCAGGTTTTCCTCCCAGGGTTTAGGCTGTGTATTATATGTCTCAGCCATAGCCCTTTATCCCAGCTGGCTGTGGATTTTCCATTTATCTTACAAAGTTTTAAAAACTATTAGCTGTTCACAGTTTATTCTGTACTACCAAAAATACATCCTTGAATTCCACAAAGAAAAAAGCAATCACAGTGGAGTTTTATAAAATTGCCATATTTTTATATTTTTTGAGGTTTTTAAAAAAGATTTTACTTATTTATTAATGAGACACTCACAGATAGAGACAGAGACATAGGCAGAGGGAAAAGCAGGCTCCCTGGGTGGAGAGACTGATTCAGGACTAAGTCTCAGGACCCTGGCATCATGCCCTGAGCCGAAGGCAGATGCTCAACCACTGAGCCACCAGGCATCCCTATTTTTTGAATTTTTGCCTTTTCCCCACTGAGACTTACTCTCCTAGCTGGTTTGTTTCCCAACACTATTACATTTTTCATGTTTCAGAGTCTCTGACACCCTTGAGAGACTTTCCATCTAAGATCATTTCATGGATAAGGACCTACCATGTTTTCCTAGATAGCCATGCCCAAAGGGCTATGATATTACTGTGCCATGGTGGAAACCAGGAAATGGTGCCTTACTTCCTTCTTATACCCTGCCTTTGGGTAGGTATTTTCTCTCCTATTTGTTTTATTTTTAATACCTACTTGTTATGTAAATTTGTCCATGTGATACACCTGCCTGTCTCTTTTGTCTTCATTTTTGTTTGCAAGCTACTTAAAGGTTTCTTTCTTTTCTTTTCTTTTCTTTTTTTTTCTTTTCTTTTTTTTTAAAGAGGCTTAGAGACACTTGTTTTTGTTTCAAAACTGAAATTTCAAGAATACTTCATCAGCAAAGAACTGAGTCATCTTTAAGGTCAAGAGCAATAACAAAAATGCAGATAATAATCAGAGATTTTATTTAGCTCATACCACACAAATTCCTCCATAATTTTTATCATGTTGCAACACATTATGTTAGAAAGTGAATCCTGAAAGAGACTCCTTTAAAGGAGCCCTTTTTAATGGTTACATCTCACTCTCTTCCAGGTATGAGTTGTTTGATGAATCTGGTAATAACCACGCTACATATTTTTGTGGTACTTAACAGGCATTCAAGGGCCTTCACAGACATTATCTCATTCGAGCCTCACAACCAGCAGTGAGATAAGCCTTATTATCACCATCACCACTCTCCCATTTTCTGTGAATATCTTTTCAGTGGAGAAACCAGTTTGCCTTCAATGAGCAAGTATACACTGTCAGAGATGCCTGGCCAGACCTTTTTATTCATTTTTTTCTTTTTTACTGTCACCCAGTCAACATACCCTGACTTTATCAGCTGACTCTGCTCAGTGAGCATTCCTCTCCAGGGTGGTTCTTAACACTGACTACATATTAAAATTATTCAAAGTTCTTAAAAAATCACTTTGTGTTTGGGTCCCCCATTAGACCAGTCGCATCAGAATTGTAGGGCAAGATTTGGCAGTGGCTGGCCAGCTTGCCGGTTTCCTTCCTTCCTTCCTTCCTTCCTTCCTTCCTTCCTTCCTTCCTTCCTTCCTCCCTCCCTCCCTCCCTTCCTTCCTATTTTTTTTTTTACTTTATTAAAATAC
Source organism: Canis lupus dingo (assembly GCF_003254725.2). NCBI lineage: Eukaryota > Metazoa > Chordata > Mammalia > Carnivora > Canidae > Canis > Canis lupus. Next base: position 27,188,533 of record NC_064259.1, read on the forward strand.
TGAGTTTATTTCACATGTATATTTTTGTCTCCCCACCATTTCCATTTGTCTGACCACCACTACCACTATGTCCTATCATAACATTCCATACATACTTAAAACCAAGCAAAGGGTGGAGTTCCATCTTTAAAAACTAAACAGGCATTTTGGACAACACATTCTTGGCAATGGAACCTGGACAACATTTATCAGACACGGTAGGGAAAGTTCTCACTCTGCATTATAAAAAGGACAGCCAGATATCAACTGTTACAGAAATGAAAGAAGACGGAAAATTTTAACAAACTGTTTAAACTATTTTCTTAAAGAGACTTCCTCCACTGCCAGAGATCTTGAATAGCCTCTTGGTCAGTCATCCGGAAGCAATTCTTCACATAATTGATGAACTTGGCTTCCACTTTGGGAAGAGAACCACCTTTTTCTATACTTGCTTGCATTTTTGCTTTAATGTCTTCTACAGAACTAGGTCCTTTCGGTGTTTTGGGAGTCTTTTCCTGTTTTTTGAAAGATTCTTGACCTTTTGTTCTTGGTGTTGATGGTTTTGAGTCTTTTCCATTCTGGTTTGATTTTTGTGCATTTTTGGCTGGAGTATCTCGTATAGATTTCTTTACTGGAGCCTTTTCTTCAGCTTCCTCATCATCAAAATCATCATCATCATCATCTTCATCATCGTCGTCGTCATCGTCGTCGTCGTCATCATCTTCATCAGCAGCAAGTTTTACTTTTTTCTGTGGAACCTTGCTACCACTTCCAGGGGCAGAACGCTTTCCAGATATACTAAGAAGTTTCACATCCTCCTCTTCTTCATCTTCTGACTCTGCATCTTCCTCTACAGCTACTAAGTGCTGTCCACTAATATGCACAGGACCGGAACCACACTTCAACCGTAAGACCACAGGTGGTGTTATTTCAAAGCCCCCAAGGGACACCATTGGCTGTACAGACATTTTCAAAGTTGCCAGAGTGACTTTAATTGGACTGCCTTCATAATTCATTGCCTCTGCTTCAACAATGTGCAATTCATCCTTTGCACCAGCTCCCAAACTGACCGTTCTTAAAGATAACTGGTGCTCATTTTCATCATTATCCACCTTAAAGTGGTAATCTTTGTCAGCCTTTAGTTCACAACCAAAAAGATAGTTCTGGGGCCACAGGGGGCTCATGTCCATGTCCATCGAATCTTCCATGGGGCGGTGGCACGCACTTAGGTGGGAGAGAAGGCGGACGGAGACACACGACTACTGTTCCTCAGAACAGCCGCGCAGGACGGAATCACAGGAAGGGCCCTTCCTTCCTATTTTTGGATGATTTTAATAGGCATCAAGGTTTGAGAAGCACTACTATCAATGCTTACAACTTCAGAGATGGAGAGCAATTTGTTTTCAGTCTTCTAAAAAATGAAACCTTTGTGTCTTAACCTTTATTATCTTCTGTGGCTTTTCTTTTAAGGTAAGAAATCTCATATTTCCATTTTCTCAAATAACAATACATTTTGTTTATATACTGTTTTATAATTAAAACAGTTTCATATACATTATTGCTCAGTGAGATTCTCTTTTCGACATATGATTGGTATCCCATTTTAGAGGAATGGGAGGCCCGGGGAAGTGAGGTTTCTGGCTCGAGAAGAAGTTTGAGTGTGGCTGTATGTATATAATTTGGGACAAAGGGAAGAAAAGGGCAATCCAGTCTTTCTCAGGTGATGAACTTCCCCTTGGCGTTCACAGTGTGGTCATTGGTCCACAGGCCCTGCATTATCACCTGGAAGCTTGTTAAAAATGCAGAATCCCAGGCCCTAACCCAGATCCACTGAATCAGGGCTGAAGTTTAACAAGGTCTCCAGGTGATTCAGATTCTCATTAAGGTATGAAACTCTGCTTTCCACCATGCTCCCACTTGGAATTCTTCGTCCTTTGTGTTGTGGTGTCTTAGTATAAATATGTTGCACATATGGATGCTGTGAGGGATAATTTTTCGGAGTTCTTGTTGATAGTTTCCCTTTGGAGGTTTATTTTCCAGTCTTTTCGTTGTGACTTGAGGCATTTTTTCCCCTGTAGCTCTCCTACTGCCCTGAAAATGAATCTCTGATCATTTTCTGCTGCTTTGAGTTTTGCAGGTACAAGAGCTGTGGAGGACTCTGAGAGGGTGGATGGTGAATTTCCACCGTCATAATTTTCCTCCTTTTTCTGAGCCAGAGGGTTTAACCTATGAAAATGCCAATCAGACTCCTATTAAAATTTAGATTCTCAGTGGATCATGCTGAACTCTTGTTCCTTATTATCATTGCTCACAGTCCATAAGAGGACTTCAGGGATCTCATGTGGTAACATCTTTCCTAATAGGTATTCTCTCTACATACTTAAATTGAAAAGGTTCCTAGTGATATGCATTTCACTTTTACTAAGCTCTACATTTCTTCTGCTTCCCTAATGAGTTCCAAACCTGGAGAAGTCGAAGAGAAGACAGAAAGAACTGCTGTGCATGCCGCAGTTCCAAGACCGAGCTCTCTCATGGCCACTGCTGTTGAAATAAACAAGCAGGTTGTTTTCTGAATCTGAGGCTGTGTTGAGGTGTTGCCGCAGCGTGGGAAGCAGCCCTGACAGCTTGTCTCATGATCCACTGTGCAGTTGCTGCAACACACCAACCGCTTTGGGCTCAAATTGCTTTACTGCCTCTCTGTATCTGTCTTCACCCCAGTATTTCCCCAGACTCGGAGAAGGTAATGACTTTGTGCTCGTTTTGGGCGAGAAAATACACAAAGCTCCAGCTATGATCCCAGAGTTAATTTGTGGCTTTCCTTTGAAGAGGGAATATGTGCATGCCAACTGTATATTTGATACGTAAACATGGTTAGGAATATAGCTAAATTCATGTAAGAAGCATGCAAATATATATCACATATTAAAAAATACAAACAAAACAAGGACACAAACTGGCCCTCGTTTGAACACTGTAGCTCTTCTTTATAGCTCTCAAGGAGTGCTTATAGTATGCCTTGTGTTATGGTACATTTTCACTCCCTGAACTTGATTATGAGCTGCTTGAAGTGTCTTACTCATTGTTATATTCCCTAAAGTGCTAGCTCAGTGCTTTGCCCATATCACAGACCATCACTGGAGTCAGTGCATGCCAGATTAAATAATGGAGGAGAGAAAAAATATGATTCTGGGCATTTGGGTTCAGTGTTTCAGACACTGAGGAGAAAGATAACCTGGGAGAGCAGCAAACATCCCTGGGTTCTGTTTCTCATCTGTAAGATGTGGATGCAAGAGGGCAGATTTTTGCACATCCTTTCTAAGGCTACAATTTTAGCATTCTGGGTTGGAGATGTATGAGAACAGCCAAGCAGAAAAGCCCAACTGGAATCTCAGATGAGATATCACAATTAGAGATATGTTTTGGGGAGTCTTCAGCATGTGGGTCTTTGTTAAACCATAAGAGAGGATGAGATTTTGCAGGAAGTATGTAGAGTCATACTTTATGGTTTAAGGTGGGACTCCTGTCAAACAACTTGTAAAGGACAGATGGGTGAAGAGACACTTGTGGTGACTACTGATAGGTAATGTTGGTGAATGGAAGGAAAGACCAGGGAGTCATAGAAGCATCGCCTCCCCTCCCATGGGAAGGCAGTTGCAGGTTTTGTGGTTGTGATTTTGCTGCATAGGTTGTGATTTTTGCTTGACTCCCAGCCTCCCTTTCCTATCTTTCCCCTCTGGGGCTGGGGGGAGGCACTAAATGTGGTCTCTGAACCTTACTCTTTGTTCACCTGTGTTCATCTTTATATATTAAATTCTCATAAATGATGCTGATTTTAAAAATACAGGTCAGTGTTAAAATCTTTCCTTTGCAAGTGGAGAGCATAAAGCCAAACCCCCTTTGTGTGACATCTGAGGACCTTCATCACTGGGTGTTTTTCACCCAGCCTTTGTCAGGCTCATGTTCTCCTAGTGCCATTTCAAACATTCATTGGATCGGTGTCAGATGATTGTCTGATTACAAATATCCCATTCTCTTCTATCTGACTGTGCCTTTGATTATTTTGTCTTTCTACCTAGTGTGCTTTGTTCATTTTCCTTTTCTTGGCAAATGTCTATTCAGTGTTTAAAACATAGCTTAAGCATTTACTTTTTGAATTGCCCTCTTTCTAGGTCACTTTGCAGCTCTTACGTTTGCCCCAGGAACACTTTGCACATGTCACCACTGTTCCATTTCTCTTCTCCCATTTTTGGTTGCCTACCAGGTTGAATCCTTGATGGACTTTATTGTGACTAGGTCACGAGTCACATTTGAACTGAAATTCTCAGGTAAGTGTTAAGATTCACAAATCTTGTTCTTTTTGAGCAACCAAATCTGCACATTTGTATTCTCCCATATTCCTGGCACTATGAGATGTGCTGTGCTAGGATGTCATAGAAGTGGGGTAAGTCTGTGTGACTGGTGACTTGGTGAAAGTTACATTTGTTCCTGATCTGTGGAAGTTGTCCAAGGGTAAGCATAAGAGTCCTATCTCTGATATGTGCTCTGATTTTATTTCTTCTTAAGTTCTGATATTGAGCATATTAACAATATCCTGGATGATACATCAGTGTTAGGACATTTTGCAGCCCCAAGAAAGGGTTGCCTTCATTAATTCCTTACAAGCAACTCAAAATGGTGAATGAATCTATAGCACGTTTAAGTTGCTTTCCATATCATTATTAGCTCATTTATTGTATCACACATAGAAAAACTCAACACTTTTTAAATGCATGAATCATCACAAAAATATATTTTCAACAAAAGGGAATCCTTTTTAAAAAGAGCTTAACCAAGTAATGTAAGGCAAAAATAGGAAAATAAAGACTTAGGACTAAAATAATACATTTGTACGGATTCTATCTCATCATTTAAATGGGATCTGATGCAAGCTGATTAGTAACACTGACTTATCCCAAGTATTTGGGATACTTGGACTTAACGCTGACTTATCTCAAGTATTTTTTTTTTTCCTTTAGTAACACTGACTTATCCCACGTATTATTCAAAGAAGCTCTCTGAAATGACTTTCTTTTTTTTTTTTATTTATTTTTTTTTATTGGTGTTCAATTTACTAACATACAGAATAACACCCAGTGCCCGTCACCCATTCACTCCCACCCCCCGCCCTCCTCCCCTTCTACCACCCCTAGTTCGTTTCCCAGAGTTAGCAGTCTTTACGTTCTGTCTCCCTTTCTGATATTTCCCACACATTTCTTCTCCCTTCCCTTATTTTCCCTTTCACTATTATTTATATTCCCCAAATGAATGAGAACATATAATGTTTGTCCTTCTCCGACTGACTTACTTCACTCAGCATAATACCCTCCAGTTCCATCCACGTTGAAGCAAATGGTGGGTATTTGTCATTTCTAATAGCTGAGTAATATTCCATTGTATACATAAACCACATCTTCTTTATCCATTCATCTTTCGTTGGACACCGAGGCTAAGCAAGTTGGTGACACAGACCTTTGGTTTCTTTTAATAACTGCCTTCATTTCTCTATCATAGCTACCACCAATAATCTGCTTGGTCTGTTTTGCTTGTTTGGTTGTCAATTAACCCAAATCAAAACTATGGTAAACATTTCCTCCAGCTTTTCTATTTCTGCTGACTTAATCTGTTGTCAAAATGCCTAGGTTTCTCTAAAGCTTAGATGTCATTTTTGGTGGGCCTTAATAACCCATACTGTAACTTTATCTAGTATGAGCGCTAGGCCTTTCAATTTCTTCTCATTCCAGGAGAAGTCTATCCATTGCCTTTTTAATACCTCATTATGTCTCAGAGAGTTTGAAATCCTTGTACCTTTTACTTCCATCAACAGAAGGAAAAAGACTAAGAAAAACATGGCACTAGCCACATTGTTTTGGAATCATACCTTTACACACTTATCCCCAGAGTATAAATGTTTTCTTTTTCATCTTTTTATCTGAGGTATCTGTCATGTTATTTGGCACATAGCTGATGTGCTAAAATATTTGCTACTCTAAGTCAGCTAGTGTATTACCCTGTGATTTTCCTTTGTGATACAGAACTGAAATTCTCAGCTATTTGCTTCCCCAACTTTTCTTTCTCTTGCTTTCTATTCTTCCTTATCAGGATTGTGTACTGTAATTTACATTAAATTCATTTATTCCCTTAGGAAGCATGTTACCTGGGTTCAGATACATTAGCTTTCTGAGACAATTTGCTTACTAAAAGAATTTCAGGATGGAAACATTCCTTAAATGCATTAAGAAAACCTTAGCACATATCAATTTCATAATAATGCAGTGGTCAGGCACTCAGATTCTATAAAGCCCTGAAAAATCTTCTATATTTAGTCAAAGATAGAACATCTTCATATGATTTTCTCTCTAAAGCATTTTGAAGGATTTAGTAAATGAGTATAGCATCCATAATATCTCTTACCTGCATTATTTAACCAGAAGTAATGACTAGCTCTTAGGTGACATTTTATCTGTGGCTGTTAACACAAGTACTGTTGGCCAGGCAAACTGCTTCCCAATCAAAATCCCACTGCTAGCTTCTGACCAGGCAGTTTCTGCACAGGTATGTATGTATGTATGTATGTATGTATGTATGTATTTATTTATTTATTTATTTATTTTAAAGTTTTTATTTATTTATTCTTGAAAGACACAGAGAGAGAGAGAGAGAGAGAGAGAGAGGGGCAGAGACACAGGCAGAGGGAGAGGCAGGCTCCATGCAGGGAGCCCGATGTGGGGCTCGATCCTGGGTCTTCAGGATCATGCCCTGGGCCGAAGGCAGTGCTAAACCACTGAGCCACCTGGGCTGCCCTCTGCACAGGTATTTATATTTGAATTTATTTCCATTGTCATATAGTTGGATCTCTAGGTCCATGGTACTTTTGCTTCCAGAGTGATAGTGGAGTAAAACAGCAACATGTTAACCCTATCTTTCTCTTGGAATCTTACACCAATGGTTACTCCCTAAGAGAATATTCTCCTGGTTTTCCTTCTACCTCAATGGCCACTACCTCTTTTTTGCATTAACAATATGGCTTCCTCACCTCAAACATTATATTTAGGAGTTCCTTGATGCTTGCTTCTACACTCTAGTTTCTCTTTATTTTCTCCTAAGCCAACTTATATGCACCAATAGCTGTACCAGCCACCATAGAATCAGGGCTCTCACATGTCTTTCTTTAGGCAAGACCTGTACTCAGTGCTCTGGGCATTTATAGGCAACTACTTACTTGCCATTTGTGGGAGTGTAGGGGCTGTCTTAAAAGCACTTCAAATTCAACTTGGCCAGACTAAATTTGTGATTGTGCTGCCCAAGACTGTTCCTATTTCTCGGTTTCCTCTTTCAGTAAAGAGCTCAATTATCTACTTAGTAGTACAAACCAGAAAACTAGAACTATCCTTTTCAACTATTTCTTTCTTTTTACCTTTTCAAATCTATCACCAAGGTTTGTCCATTAAATCTCCTAACTAGAATTTTTTACTTTCTCTATAAGTGTGAAACAACCTAATCCAAGCTACTGGCCTCACTAAAATGATATAAAATGCTACTGCATTTACCCACCTACCTCTTTCCTTGCTTCCTTGTAAGCCTTTCTCCATGTGGCATAGGACATAAATCTACTAACATGATGTAGAACAGCTATTCTCAGGGTCATTTAGGGATGTGTTCAGGAGTTCCACAAGGTCAAAATTATTTTCTTAATAGTAATCCAGTTTGTCACCCTCATTCTTTCTCAGTGGACTGGAGTTTTCCAGGGCAACCTAGCCTGTGATATTGTAACAGAACAAATGTGAGAATCTAGATCTTCTTCTTTTTTTTTTAAAAAAAGATTTTATTTATTTATTCATGAGAGACAGAGAGAGAGAGAGAGAGGCAGAGACACAGGCAGAGGGAGAAGGAGGCTCCACGCAGAGAACCTGATGTGGGACTCGATCCTGGGTCTCCAGGATCAGGCCCTGGGCTGAAGGCAGGTGCTAAACCACTGAGTCACCTGGGCTGCCCGAATCTGGATCTTCTATTGGGGCAAATATTAGAGGGACTTAGAAAAACATAAAACTATCACTCCCCTCTCTCTAATTCATTTTTGTTTTTAGATATATAGTTTTTTTAAAATAAAAATCATGTTATTCATGTTAATGTGTAATACATTTATTTTTGTTATTTTTAAGATTTAAAAAAAATATTTGAGAAAGAGAGAGAGAGAGAGAGAATGGATGTGAGACAGAGAGAGCATGAGCAGAGGGGAAGGGTACAGGGAGAAACAAACTCCCCACTGCACAGGGAGCCCAATGTGGGACTTGATCCAGGATCCTGGGATCATGACCTAAACCAAAGGCAGACACTTAACTGACTGAGCCACCCAGTGCCCTGTTTTTGTTATTTTAAAGAAATTAATAAAGGTTTTAAAAATTTCTCGGGTTTAATTTATAGAATAGTAGCTGTTGATAGATATAATGCACAAATAAGCAAAAGCTCTATGATGTTCTGGGTAACTTTAAAGAGTATAAAGGGTTGATCTCTGGATGGGCAGGAGGTTTGGGGGGGAGAGTAACTGGGTGATGTAATTAAGGAGGGCATGTAATGTAATGGGCACTGGGTATTATATAAGACTGATGAATCAGTGACCTCTACCTCTGAAATCAGTAATACCATATATATCAATTAATTGAATTTAAATAAAAATGTAAAAAAAAAAAAGTGTAAAAGATTCTAGAGACTGATCCACTTGAGAACCACTGTCCTAGAAGACCTGGCCTGGCCACTCTCTAACTTTCCAAATCCATCTTTCTTCTCACCACACTGCTCTTTTTTCTGCTCCATCAACCTTAACTCCTTCCAGTTCCTATTTCTTGCCTCTTTCCCTTTCAATACAGGCACTTTGCTGGAAACTCTTCTTCGCATCCTCTTTATCCAATAAACTTTAAGACATTCCTCAGATTTCATCCTCTAAAATGTACTTTCTGTAGGTAGGCCTTCTCTAAATCTTCCTGACTGAGTTAAATTTACTGTTTTAGAGGCCCCTGGGTGACACAGTCAGTTAAATGTCCAACTCTTGATTTCAGCCCAGATTATGATCTCAAGGTTGTGAGACTGAGCCCTGTATCAGGCTCCATGCTCGGTATGAAGTCTGCTTGTGATTCCATCTCCTTGTCCCTCTGCCACTCCCACTTGTACTCTCTCTATATATAAAATAAATAAATAAATATTTTAAAAATTCACTATTTTAGGATCTCATAGTATTTGTACTTTTTATTCATTATTATGATTGTAATACTGCATTTGTTTCTGTCACTATTTAGTTAGTTTGTGAAGGCTCACTAGCTAAAATGCCATAAATCAGGAATCAAGTCTGTTTTTGTTCAACAACAAAGTTCCAGTGTCTAGCAAGGTATCTGGAGCCTAATAGGAATCTATAGAATAAATAAAATAGATGAGCTGGACTTATGCCACAGGCACAAAAAGAGTCCTACAACATGAAGTATTACGAAGATTAGGCATAAAAAACAAAAATAAAACCAAAGGATTTTTCAGGTAGATGAGAGTATCACACGGTTTTAGACAAAAAGAGAGTAGCCTAATGATTCATCTAAAAGGGAAAGGTGAAAAAAGGACCGAGATTAGAAAAGCACCAACTATAAAATTATATTAAGAAGTAAGAGCATATTGAAAGGAGTAGTAGAAGACAAGATTAGGGATGATAAGAGCCAAATGTTTAGAACTTTGAACCTTAAGAATTTGAGCTTCAAACCATAAATGATGGAGAATCCAATAAGTGCATATGGAAAGGACTGTCAGGAGCAATAGTGCATTTGCGGCATGTTCATCTACTAGCAATGTATGTGATGCATTCAGAAAAGAGCTGGTGAAGCTAGCTGGGAAACTACCTGGACTTCTGCATAAAATTCCTCTGAAGGATTTGTGGCCACACAAAATCTATTTTCAGAGACCAAAGATGACTTCCATGGTGTTGAGATAAAAATTTCAAAAATTTTATTTATTTGAGAGAGAGAGAGAGAGAGAGAGAGAGAGAGCATGAGTAGGGGGAGAGGCAAAAGGAAAGGGAGGGAATTCTTCAGGCAGACTCCAGACTGAGAACAAAGCCTTATGCAGGGCTTGATTCCAGGACCCTGAGATTGTGACAGGAACTGAAACCAAGAGTCTGATGTTTAACCAACTGAGCCACCCAAGCGCCCTGATATAGAATTTTTTCAAATAATGAAGTTTCAAGAGAATGGGGTTTTCTCCTCAGTCTTTTAAGCTGTTTCCTGAAGCTTAAGAGTGTTTTTACAATACAGAGTGAACAAAGATTTTGTATGTCACTGTCTAGTGATATGATTCTGGAAACATACATTTCTTTTGCAGTGGGTATGGTACATGTTTACTCCCTTGCATGACCTAGTCTGTGAAGTTGTAACTGTGCACCTGGTCATGTGATGTTTCATCCCTACCAACCGTGTTGTAAATGTCTTTACTCCAGATTGAATTTTTATATACTTGGAATCATGTTGGAATCAAAACTCCAATAACTTGAATTGAAATGAAAGGTGAGATTTTTTTTTTCACTTAAACAAGTTTATAGTCCATTTGCCTCAAGGAATCACAGTATCAGTGAACTCTATAAATGGCTATTGTACAGATAGAGCATATGCACTGTGTCTGTTTTTAAAATTGAACAAATCAGAGCATGGAACTTTATGCCCTAGAACTTTACTAATGGTTTTCAATGTGGGCTTTCCCAGAGCTTTAAGAGGCTCTGCAAATGAAGACTCTGAGAAGAAAAGTCTTTTTAGCATTATGGGGAATATCCCCCACCCCATACTATAAATGGAAAAACTTTATAATTTATCATGTTTTTAAGATGCTATAATACATTTGCTTCATCCAGTTTGTGGGGACTGCCATTTATTTATTGCTTACTCAGGGCTAGCATTACAGTGGGTCCTTTAAATCTATTCTCCAATTTAATCCCCATAAAATCCTGAATAGCAGTAGTCTTATTTTTATCTCCATCGAAGGAAAGATGATTCTGAATTAGAAAATTTAAGTAATTTCTCTGAGGTTATATAGGTAGTAAGTGTTAGAGCTGGGCTTTCCTGATCCATTCATTCATTCATTCATTCAGAAAGGACTAAAAAAGGAGAATCACTAATAAATAAGAGCCTTGTCCTCATGGAGCTTGTATTCTAGAGGTAGAGAAAGATTCAGTTGTTCAGCTAGCAAATAAATACTAAGCAACATGCCTTTGAGGTGATATGAAATCTATGCCGATAAATACAATAGGGTAAGGGGATAGAGAATGAAAGGATAATTTTTGTGATCCTATTTTTGATAGAGTGATAAAATAAGTCTTCCCTAGGGCAATGACATTTGACCTGAACTTTGGCTGGAGTGATGAATCAAACTTTATAAATGTTTTAGGGAAAAGTATTCTAGGTAAAGATCCTTAGGGTAGAAAGTGGTGGCATAGTCCCCTGAGACTGGCCTGAGCAGTATGGGTGCAGGCAGAGCACTAGGAGATGAATCTAGAGAGTTAGGTAGATTGTGAAGGGCCTTGTTGCTAGAGTAGAAATTTTGTATTTAATTTATTAGAGTGATGAGATGACACTGGAAGGTTTGAGCAGGCTCTTTCTTCGGAAATTGCTGGGTTTTTAGGAGCTCTGTGTCAGGAGTCAGAGGCAGAGGACAGATTTATATATTTCTTACTATGTCACATGTTAGTATCATAAATCTAGGCTGTCATCTCTTGGCTCTTAGATTATTATATCACAAATTGTTATTATATTGCCATGGATGTTTACAAAAGGTTTTTCTGATTTTCTTCATTCATAAATTTAATCTATCTGCTATACCTGGTTCAAATTATTTATTACATAGCTATTTACTGATTAAAATTAATTTATTATCATTCTAAAGAGTTTCCAGGTGAAGATTCCTTTCTTCATTATTCTCAGAATTATTTATGATCATATAATACATATAATCTTCGTGCCTTTTCTAAAATACTGGTCTCCTTTTCTCAAAGACAGAGCTATTTCTTACTTAAGATTGATGTATCTTTCCAGGTCCAGTTGAAATAACCTTCTCTTCCTAGCCAAACTCTCACCAAGCTCTCTATTCTGTGACCTTCTACAGTAATTACTGTCTGCCCAGTTCATCCCAGACCTAAATTATACATTGTTTTATATTCATTTATTTAATTATTCATACATTTGTACATTTGTTAATTGAGTTAATTAATTGACTTGTTTATTTAACACATGTTTATCAAGAGCCTATTATGTTTTAGGCATTCCTCTAGACACAGGGCAGAGTGTGGAAAATTTTTAAATCAATTTTAATGAAGTTAATTTGCATTTAATAAAATACACAGCTTTTATGCGAAGAATTTAGTGAGATTCAATGTTTATACATGTGTAAACTGTGCCATACTCAATATATTAAACATTTCCATCATCTCCAAAGTACCAAAGTCTCTTTGTTCATTTTAGGAGTCTACCCCCTACCTAATACCTCTCCTGTTCCATCACCATAGTTTAAAATGCTCTTTTACAACTTCAAGTAAATGAAGTTATATTGTATGATCCTTTTGATTTAGGTTCCTTTGCTCATCATTATGTCTGTGAGATTAATCTGTGTTCCATTTTAGTGTATTGTATATTTTTTAATGATAGGTAGTATTTCATTGCATGGATATCCACACATCTTTAAAAAATCACCTGTTTAAAAAAATCACCTGTTGATGGATGTTTGGGTTGTGTTTAGGTTTTGGCTATTGTGAATAAAGCCTGCTATAAACATTTGTGTACAAATATTTCTCTGGAAGGATGTTTACATTTCTCTTGATTAAACAATGAATGGAATTACCAAATCACAGGAAAGGTGTATATTTGAATATGTAAGAAATTTTCCTGACCAATCATAGCATATTTTTCACTCCCATCAGCAATATGTGATAGTTCCAGTTGCTTAAAATCTTCACGAATACTTGGTATTGTCAATATTTTTTAGTTTTAAAATTTTGTTATAGCACGCATGAAGTTACATTTCATTATAGTTCTAATAGGCATTGCTTTGGTGATGAATAATGTTGAGCATACAGCGGTTTAGCACCGCCTTCAGCCCAGGGTGTGATCCTGGGGTCCTGAGATCAAGTCCCGCATCAGGCTCCCTGCATGGAGCCTGCTTCTCCCTCTGTCTGTGTCTCTGCCTCTCTCTCTGATGAATAAATAAATAAAATTAAAAAAAATAATATTGAGCATGTTTTTGATTTGCTTATTGTCCATTTCTTTATCTTCTTTAAAAGAGTGTTTGTTCAAGTCTTTTGCACACTTCACTTACTTTTGTTGAATTTTCTTGTTCAAAAGCCTCAGGAGTTCTTTATGTATGTGTGTACATCCATAAGCAAACATATATACAAGTATACATTTTATAGTCAATGGCAGTTTAAAAAAATATTAATTGGCATCTTCTGAAGTGCAGACAGTTTTAACTTAAGGAAGTCCAGTTTTTCAATACATGTTTTACAGTTTGAGCTTTTTGTGTCTTTCTATTTATTTATTCATGAGAGACACACAGAGAGAGGCAGAGACACAGGCAGAGGGAGAAGCAGGCTCCATGCAGGGAGCCTAATGTGGGACTCAATCCCAGGACTCCAGGATCACGCCCTGAGCCGAAGGCAGATGCTCAACCTCTGCTCCACTCAGGCATCCCTTTTTGTGTCTTTCTAATAAATCATTGCCTACTCCATATTGTGAGGTTTTTATTTTGTATTTCTTCTAAATGTTTTCACATTTTAGCTTTTCTGTTTTAGTCCTGGTCCATTTGAATAGTTTAATTTTCTGTATGTTAGGATGTCCTGTTTGACATTCACTCTTCTTTCTGTGGATATTTAGCTGTTTCTCCAAATTACAAGCACACCTAGTGAATTTACTTGGCACTTTTTTCAAAATACTATATGATTTCATGAAAATATGGAATCTCAAAAAAAAAAAAAAAGCTGAACTCATAGGAGGAGAAAGTAGAGTAGTGATTACCAGGGGATAGGTAGGTAGGGGGAAATGGGGAGATGTTGATCAAAAGGTTTAAAGTTACAGTTTTATAGGGTGAATAAGTCTGGAGACCTGCTGTATAGGCATGATAACCATACTTACGAATATTGTATTGAACGCTGGAAATATGCTAAGAGAATAGAAAAAAGTAATGACTCTGGTTTAAGCTTTGACATGTAAAGAGCTTGGAAATGATCACTCTTGTCCATACAATTAAAAAAAAAAAGCTAAAGATAAAATTAATGAGTTTTCTTAGCTCTATCAAAGAATTGAGATTACAGGGCAAACCACCACTCCAAAAATTGGAGAGACAGTAAATTGAATACATAGAGCTACAGCTGAGATCAGCTAAACTAAAGAAGGAACCTCTAAAGCCAGAAACAGGTAGGAACACTTACATGGTAACTTTGGGGGAATTTCTAGAGTCTCAGTATGGGCTAACTTGAGAATTAAAACTTGTGGGGGCCCAGTTTTGGGGAGGTCCCCACAATGCATGGATATTATATACAATAACCCCACCAGGTTCTCATAACAAAGATCAGAGAAAAATTTCCTCCTGTTTCAGGCAGGGAAAGAGGAAAATTAATCAATTTTAAATACACCTGGATAATTATTTTGCAGTGTATATGTATATCAAATTATCACACTGTGTATCTTACACTTAAGGAATGTTATATGTCAATAAATCCTCAAAATGTTCTTTTTAAATATACCCAGAGAGTTCTCCATACCTCTCCAAAGGATATTACTTCATCTGATTCTTAGTTGACATGGAGGAAGGCCTTCACTAGCCTCCCTGTCTCAGATAGGAAAAGGGGGAAAGAGGCCAATGAATTCTGAAGATCACAGTCCAGGGACTCAAACCCACTAAAAAGCTGAGATTCAATCATAAGATTACAAATTGCTTCCCTTCCACAATACTAAAATCATATCAACAGGGCTCCAGTATAATAAAATTGCATTTCAACCAAGAGAGCTGTAAGACACAGATTTTATTTAAAAAGGAGTTCTTAGGGAAACCCCAAAACAACAGAGGGAAAACAAACAAACAAATAAGAAGATGAGAGGAAACTGAGACCTCTGACACCTATACCAAAAGCAAACATTAAGCACAGCTTAGCTTCTAACCAGGTTTAACATAAAACCCTCACACTAAAAGCCTAAGTTCCTATTAATGCATCTATCAACAAAAAATTTACAAGATAAAAAAATCCAATATGAAGAGACAAAACAAGCATCAAAATGAGACTCGGATGTGACACACTCAAAAATTATCAAGTAGAGAATTTAAAATAACCATAATTAATATGTTAAAAGCTGTAATGGAAACAATAGATGGTGTGCGAGAACAGATACATAATATAAACAAAGATAGGAAAACAAGTAAAATTCCAAAGGAAATGCTAGAAATCAAAACACTGTAAAGGAAGGGTACCTTTGACAGGTTTATTAGCAGATTGGATGCAACCAAGGAAAGCATTAATGAGAAAGAACATATGTCAATAGAAACCTATCAAATTGAAATGCAAAGAGGAAAAAGACTGAAAAACAAAAACACCCCATAAGACATCTAAGACAACAGATATTAAAGTAGATGTAACATACTAGTAATTGGAATCCCAGAAGGAGAAGAAAGAGAGAAAGGAGCAAAAGAAATATTTAAAGCAATAATGGCTGAGAATTGTCCAAAATTAATAACATTAATTATAACAAATGTATCACACTAGTGCAAGATGTTAATAATATGAGAGCCTGTGTGATTTGGGTAGAGGGAATATGGTAATTTTTATACTGTCCTATATTAGTTTTTTTTTTCTTCAATTATTACTTCAAAGTTTTAAGTTTTATGTTTAAGTTTTGCCCTAGGAATTAAATTCCTTTCTCTAGATCTAATTTACCACTTATTATCATTTTCCTTCATCTAGAAAAATGTCCTTTAGTGTTTCTTTTTTCTTTTTTTTTAATTTATTTTTTATTGGTGTTCAATTTACCAACATACAGAATAACACCCAGTGCCCATCACCCATTCACTCCCACCCCCCACCCACCTCCCCTTCTACCACCCCTAATTCGTTTCCCAGAGTTAGCAGTCTTTACGTTATGTCTCCCTTTCTGATATTTCCCACACATTTCTTCTCCCTTCCCTTATATTCCCTTTCACTATTATTTATATTCCCCAAATGAATGAGAACATATAATGTTTGTCCTTCTCCGACTGACTTACTTCACTCAGCATAATACCCTCCAGTTCCATCCACGTTGAAGCAAATGGTGGGTATTTGTCATTTCTAATAGCTGAGTAATATTCCATTGTATACATAAACCACATCTTCTTTATCCACTCATCTTTCTATGGACACCGAGGCTCCTTCCACAGTTTGGCCATTGCTGTGACCATTGCTGCTAGAAACATCGGGGTGCAGGTGTCCCTGCGTTTCATTGCATCTGAATCTTTGGGGTAAATCCCCAACAGTGCAATTGCTGGGTCGTAGGGCAGGTCTATTTTTAACTGTTTGAGGAACCTCCACACAGTTTTCCAGAGTGGCTGCACCAGTTCACATTCCCACCAACAGTGCAAGAGGGTTCCCTTTTCTCCGCATCCTCTCCAACATTTGTGGTTTCCTGCCTTGTTAATTTTCCCCATTCTCACTGGTGTGAGGTGGTATCTCATTGTGGTTTTGATTTGTATTTCCCTCATGGCAAGAGTGTTTCTTTTACTGAAATTTCTTCCATTTTTTTATTCATTTGAAAATGTCTTTATTTCATATTTATTTAAAAATATTTGGTTGAATACAGAATTCTGCTTGATATTTTTCTTTGTTTATTATTCAAATATATAAAGATATAACCTTATTATCCCCTGGCCTGCATTGAGATACATATGTAAATATATCATATATATATACATTTTGAAGATAGTGTCGGCTAAACCCAACATCTGGATTATCTTGGGTCAGTTGTTTTTTGTTTACTTTTGCATATGAATATGGTTCTCATTTTCCTGTTTCTTTGCCTATTTTTATTCCATTCCTGCAAATTCTTAGTCTCTGCGTGCAATGCCTAAAGGGCTTTGTTCTCTTGGCTTTGTTTTCTGTCATATTGAAAACATTGGCTAGTTATTAATTCTTCTCTATGTTTCTCAGCTTCTTCCAGATCTTAGTAAAGTACCAATTAATATTTTATTATCTCTTAAATGCTTTTTTCTGTGATCAGAGTGGTGAGTCCTTGACAATTGGCTTTGCACATACTGGGCACTGTTGTCGTTATGGCTACGTGTGATTGATTCCTCACTATAGGAACTGAGGACATACAGCAAAAGGGAAGATAAAGGAGAATATGGGATAAAAGTCCTGGAACAACATGCTTCATTACTCAGGTTTCAGGAGGATCTTAGAATGTACTTCATATAAAATCAATCAATCATCAATATTTATTAAGTGCCTATTGTTTGGGGGGAAAATAAAAGGAGTACCACACATGATGTTAGCCTTGCATGAGGACTTACAAAGTTTCTGATATCGCATATTAGCTGGCAGGGCAAGACACCTATATGAAACTCCTCAATTTATTCCCCGAATATACTGAACACTGTTTTGGTGAGCAAAGTACTATGGAATTGCTGAGAAGCTAACAAAGAGAAATACACCAGACAGCTCCTGAAGATGCTCACAGTCTGGCAGAGTAGACAGATATGCAGAGATGATTATGATACAAACAGAATGAAATAGGTATTAAAGCAACTATAAAATTTATTGGGCTCTTACTATATGCCATGGATTAATTCAATCCTCAACACAGCCTATGATGTAAGTATATTATTATCCCCCTTTTACAGATTAGAAACCTTGGAAACCTGAGGTATAGAGTCATGTGAAGTCACTTGGTCAACATAGTGAGTGACAGAGCTAGGGCATAATCTTAGGCTGCCTGACTCCCTTATTCTTCAAATAAAGCCACAATGGAATGCAAAGGAGGAATAAAGTTAATCTTAGAGATAATATGATGCTGAGGGACTTGAAAACATAAGCCATAATATTATCATGAGGGGTTAATTATCAGTGATTAGGGAAAACTGGTCTCCCATTGCATGAGGCTTTCATAAATTCAGAAAATATAACCATCTTCTGATTTCTTTTTTTTTTTGTTTCTTTGTTTGTTTTAAAGACTTTATTTACTTTTTCATGAGAGACACAGAGAGAGAGATACAGAGGCACAGGCAGAGGAAGACTCGATCCTAGGACCCTAGGACCACGACCCAAGCTGAAGGCAGATGCTCAACCACTGAGCCCCCCAGGTGTCCTCATCTTCTGATTTCAAAGCTAACACAAATTTCCATGCCAATGTAGATCTGGATATCTGCAGAAGAGTCCATGATTCTTATTTCCACTACTTATCTACCATCCCCTAAAATACCAAGAATTACTGCAAACTATAGCTCAAGATCTTTCAAGTTACTTAGGATTCATTTTCCCCAAATCTGATAATTATTTACTCAGTTCCTTCAATACTTTAATCCAAATATGGGTTTACCTCAAGAGCACACACATCTTAGAGTCAGCAGAAATATTTATTCCTCTTTATAAATTATTAAATAAACTTTATGGCTTAGAACTAAGTGCCTCATGAATCTTGTTATCATGAATTAATTATAATTCTGTACATTTATATAATGCTTTATGATGTTCTTCCACATAAATTATCTTATTTAATTTTCATAGCAATGTAGTGAGTTAGAAAAAGTTGATATTAATACTGCAATTTTCACTATGAGGAATCAAAGACTTAGGAAACTTTGAGTCATTTTCTTGAGTTCATGTGGTTATAGATTATTGAGCTAGATTTAGGAGTGATCCAGTCTGTCTCTTTCTCTCTCTTTCTCTTTCACTCATTAGAGCCTGATGATATTTGAGTGATCAGAAGATTCTGAATTCTTGAAAGTGTAAAGTCAGCGATCAGAGCTGGAATGATGGTGAATTAACTAGGATGCAGCAGCCCTGTGAGATCTGGCCAAAGCATCATCTGGGGAGTCTCAGCCATTTATTAGAATTGTGCCAAGTGGCTTAGAACTTCAGTGGGGTAGCACATTTGAGATGGGAGAGATTAGTGTGTATGGATTTAGTCAGAGACAGGGAATTTTGGTGGCATTTGAAGGAGGAGTAGAATTGGACTAGGTAGAGATAGGAATTGTGTTTTACTGGATAGAGGGGCAGCACAAACAAAGATAGTAAGAGAAAGATCATAGGAAAATATTTTGGAAGAGGAGACTACTGTATTACAAACCACAAGATGGGGATTAGTCAAATCAGGTTAGATAAATAAGATGGAGAAGGTCTAGATTGGGAGAAGGAGGTGGGGAGAAACAGGAAGCAAGAGGTGGAAAATAGGGAACTACATCATGTTCTTGGAATGGAGACTAGCACGCTTAATGGTCTGTTTGGCGATGATCATTCTTATTGTCAGGGTGAGTAATGGTGGGGCAAGAAGATCAGGCTGGGAAGTGTTTAGTTGATGGTGATGAAGGCTCCAGTTGTGGGATGAGTGTAGGAATGGAGAAAAAGGAGTCTTTTAAATAAAGAGGTATATTGATATAGTGATAGACTGGATTCAGAGCGTTGAGGCAAAGAGGAAATTTAAAAATGACTTCAAGTTTCCTAGTCTCGGAGGTAAAGAATGTTACAGCCACCAACACCACCAAAAGAAAAAAAAAGGGGGGGAGTACATTTTAGAAAAAGGTTTTCCTTAGCTCATTGAGTGTGACATGATAGAGAGGACATCTATGAGGAGAAATCTTATGGGTCAATTGGAAAGTGAGGTAGGAGGAGTTTGATCTGGGAGACATAGACAAGCAGTAGAATTTCATGCCATCAGATTTGGAGTACACACAGGGGCATGAATGAGAAAAATAAATATGGAAGTTCAGTGTTGGAAGCTTATAGAATTATCTGATTTAGGCACTAAAGGATGCATGGAAGCATAGGAGAGAGACCAAGAAGGGGTGAGGTAGAAGGAGAACCAGAAAAGAGGCATGACAGGGATCCTAGAGAAGGAGAAGAGTCAAGAAGTTGGGTAGATCAATAGTGTAAAGAGTCGACAATAAGGATTTAAAAGAAATACATGATTGCATATGATGATAATGTCACCAATGGATTTTAGGGGAAATGATTGAATAAGTTAATCACATTTTATCTATCAATATCAGTAAATAAGTCATTAAATGTAAGGTTAATTTTAACATTTAAAATTAACATTTATAATATATATAACACTTATATTAACATTGTATTATATGTAAGATTTATTTTAACATTTAACATATTAGCATGTTTTGCTGTTTGATATATACTATGTTAGAAAGTCAGTGACCTACAAAGCACTTTATAGAATTCATACTGAAAGTTACCACATAAATATGACCTTTAGAAATGTTACTCATTTGGATGAAATTAAACTTTAGAAAAGTTAAAAATATTTATAGGAAGAGTGAAATTTAAGAATTAAGGAAAGTAAAAATTTTGTGAAATATTGAAAGTACCCTTAAATCAAGTGGAAAAAAGAGACAGCACTTGCAGTCATCCTAAATAAGTTGTGTACTTTCAAGCACCTGGTGCTGAGAAAATTTTAGAAACAGTATATTTAGCCACAATCTTACCAGCTCATCATGCATTTCCTATTTTCTTAATTCTCATTTTATTGCTAGAGAGGTTTGCATGATTGAAGAATATAGTTTTAAAAGTTTCATGTTTCTCCTGTTTATTCTTTAACCTGAAGTCATAATCATATTTCTATAGGAATAAATTATGATTTCACGAAGGAATATCACTTGGGGAGGATAATTAGATGCTAGAAAATGAGGTTCTTAAAATGAGGGTCTTGTTTATAATATCAAGTATTTGTGACAAACACAATGAGTAATGATGAAAAAGTGCCCTAAAACGTGACATGTCATGTGAGTAATTATCTAAATTCTGCTGGGGGTCTTTCTGGCATCTTTAAAACTTTTGTGCTGTGGTATGGATTTAGAAATAATAAGATAGTTCAGCCTAGTCCTGTCATAGAGAGTTCACATGAGGAGATATTTCTGTCCTGGCTTAAATTGCCTCTGTAATTTTATGTGCCTATCACCATTATTGCTACAGAGACTTCATTTGGATTACAAAGACCTGAGATGCCAAATGTCAGCAAGTGAAATGTGCCTGCATGATACTAATTCCTGTAATGACCAGAGCTAAGCAATGTTCCAGTTACCTCAAATACAGTTGGAAGTCAAGAACTCCATAAAATTACTGAGAGAACAATTTTTCAGGATTTCCCAGGAAACTCACTTTTTCTATCCCAGTAGCTTATATCCACCTTAGAGCAGAAATTCCTTACCTGTGACAATCTTCCCAGCAGGAGAAGGTGAGCTCTCAGGTAGCATAGATGGAATGCTTCTTTGTTCGCTGTCACATATCCAGTGCTTGATATAGTACCTGGTACATTAAAGAGTGTGTGTGTGTGTGTGTGTGTGTGTGTGTGTGTGTGTTGAATGAATGAATGAAAAAGGAGAATCAGTCAGTGTTATTAAGACCACTCCTAAGAGCAGACTACTTTTTTTGCTCTGTGTCTATAGGAAAGACCTTCTCTCTGCCACATTTTTCTCAAGCTAGGCAGGAACCATATAATATAGTGCTTCTCTTATGATTTGATAGTACAGGTATTTTCCAACATGTCTGTGTGTATCTTCTGCACTAACAGTTCAGGTTAGATGGTTACCTGGAAGGGTTCCTAAGCTGGTGTTGCTGAGCTCTTTCTCTATGGAACACTGACTAGCCTTTATATAAACCCTCCTGGGGTAGAAATGTCTTCCCATAATACTTTCCCTACACATTGTGCCTACTCATCCAAGATGAATCATATTTCAATATGAATGTGCCCTATGAGGTTTGGCTCCCAAGTTTGTGAGTGGAAAGAAAAAAAAAAACATACCAGAAGAATGACAATCATTGTTTTAAATTTTTATTGAAAGTTATATGACAAAATCATTATCATCTAAGATCTACCAAAATAGTATTTTAGACCTGTATTAGTTAATAAATAATGGCATTAGTTTTCTGCATATTGCAGTTTTTCAGTTTTTTGAAATTTGTGATTGGTTTGAGATTTTATTCATTCTAGGTAAACATTTGCTTTAATGCCTAATTTTTCGTTTCTAATTTTGTATTATTTTTCCTTTCAATTAGCAATAATCATGCTTTAGATAAACCTCATTGTCTATGATACTGCCACCACACAAAGCTGTGTATCATTTTTCTTAAAAGGGGCCACCAAACTTGTATAAGTTACAGGCAGCACAAAATTTGCTTCCTGCACCAGTTAGCTTTGTGCTTGCATTTCCCCAACAAAATTAGTCTTCATATCACCATTTTAGTTCACAGGAAAAGAAAGTAGATGAGAGGTCTCAGCGTCCCCTTTATGCCTACCTGAGAGTGGGAAGAAGCCCTTTATGCAGAATCTCTGGGGCAATGAGCTCCTAATCAACTCTAGTGGGAGGGCAGAAGGAGCAAAAAAATATTTCCAGGGTAAGGTCCTACATTCTCTGGTCTCACAGATGTGGTTCAAAAGTGCTGAATTTGGAGTCAAAAGATGAATTATTATTCCTGACCTACCTCTTATGAGTTGTGGGACCCCAAGGATATCACTTCACTTTGCTGAGTCCCAGTGGTCTCTCTCACTCTCAAATGTGGCTTTTAATCTTTGTTTATTGCACAAAGATGTTAGAGTCAAATGAGTTAATACATGTCACAATACATTGACACGAGTAAAGGTGTCCTGGTTTAAGTTGTTACAGATCCATGTTACTTCTTAGTAGGGACAAAGCAAATTCTGTGATAAAGAAAGAAAGTACCTCTTCAATGTTTGGAATAATTATGGGTGTTGGGATGTCAGGCAGATAAGAATAAGGATTTGGATGACATGTTAGCCAAAGGGAAGGGTCATCAGTAGCATTTCAGCCTTGACTTCCCTTAAATCCTGTTTGTGAATGTATCTCAACTAGCTCATTAGCTGGCCAATGTCTAGCAATAACCATCTAATTATTTTTAATGCTTCAAAAATTATAATAATCCATGTATTTGATGGTGACTCTATTATTTGGAACTGTTGGTCCACAGAATAATCCATATCAAATGATGCAAAATGAATAGTTGCTCTTATCATTACTTTTGTTTTCAGGACCAATTGCACAATGCATAAAAAAATATCATCATAGGCCATATGGTAGAGGAGAAAGATCATTCTACTATGAATGAGGATATTCTATGTACTTGTAGTTTTTAAAAAAAGCAGTGTGAACTTGAGGTAAGTCACATACCTTCTCTGGTATTTTTTAATGGGTAAAGTTATATCAGCCCAATTTAACCAAGTGTTATGAATATCAAATAATAAAGTATAGATGTTGAGGGATTTGCAAAGCATTTAAAGCCTACCCAATTAAATGGTAATATTATTTGCTGAGAATTACTAATGAGGAGGCAGTTAAGTAAATTAACTATAAGATTGAGAAATGGAGAAATCAGCAGACACAAAATCCACTAATTTGATAATTCCTAGGGCCATTAGCTTGTCTTATATACAAAGGCATAAACATAATAAAAATAAATGAAAACACATTCCTTTCATCTGAAACCGCCTTTCCCTTTTCTGGATAGTTTCGTATTGATAATCTGGCATCTACCAGTTCCATCTAAGGGGATTGTTTGAAGCATTTAATCAATCTCTCATAAAATGTATGTGTGCTGCTTTTATAACTGTGACTAAACAAAGGAGGTGTTGAATATATTTTGCTCCATTTCAGAATCTCAGACTTCGTAACTGGCAAGGATTCTGGACCACAACATCCTGCAATGTCCTGGTGATAACTTTCCTTCCAGACAGATATCAGCTGAGCACAGTGTACCATCAGCTGCCCACACTGGGAGAAACAAATCAGAAAACCGCTGTTCCATAATCACAGAATTGAAAGAACTGCATACGTAAAATGACAGGCTATTAATTCTGGTTTAGAAAGCCTGAATAGGACTTTTTGATGAAGTTTAATTTTCTTTTGGCTCTTCAGAAATGGATAAATCATTTAAAATAAAAATAGATGTTGTATTATAGGAGGCTCATTTCTTTTAATATTTATTATTTTGGGGGAAAGTATTTTTTTAAATGATGAAATGAAATGATGAAGTGTTCACATGAATGCTCCAAAATAGTATACTGTTCATTCTCTGTTGCCTTACTAAGCTCTAGATTTGAAAATTATTTGGTGTAATTTAAGTAAACCTCCAGTATATAAAATTTTAATTGAAAAGATATGATATTTCATTAAATGCTGTCATACATTGCTATTGTTGCCAAATGAGGCTTGGCAGTACCACCAGGACACTTTTCTCCTGATCTGATTCTGTCTCCAACCTGAACCAAATACAGCCTTCAAGATTATATAGATATAGATATGGTATGCTTTTATGTTTTTATAGCATTTATATAATATATATTCATACGAGTATTTTTATCAGCAATTTCATTATGAAACTTCAATAGAAGTTGAAGCATTAGAATAATTAATTTTTAAAACTCTTGCACCTGGAAAAGTATTTATAGTTTCATGAATTATCTATACAGAATGCTGTGACAGTAAGATACAAAAAGATGGGGAGAGGGTATGTGTAGAACACAGTTTAGAAGTAAATATACCTTGAGAGTCAGTCTAAAATGTGTAAGCAAGGAAGTTAAAAATAATCCTTTTCCCCATTTGTCTAAAATGTATAAGCAAGGAAGTTAAAAAGAATCCTTTTCCCCATTTGTCTAAAATGTATAAGCAAAGAAGTTAAAAAGAATCCTTTCTGCCATTTGTGAGAGAATGAACTTTATTTTGTTTTTCCTGGGGTTAACAAATTCACCTTTAAAAAAATGTAGGGACTAACAATGAGAAAGGCATATGCACGTGACCACAGCATTCTCATGAGGACCCACGTAATCATATTCTAACTATACTTATTATATTCTCTGCAAAGTATGTTAGGGCCAAGGAGCCCATAGGACCATTCTGCCTCCATTTCTCTAGAATATACTAAAGTGGTTAGTGAGCAACAAGAGGTAACAACTGCACACTCAGTGAATAACTTAATTTACCTGGAGAAAACTACTACCGTAAATCCACCATTTTTCTTCATTTGCACCCAACCTGGGCATTTGCTGTGTGGGGTGGTTTCATCTAACAATTCATCTTTAACTGTTTCTCTTTCCCAAAGCCTCCGGACAATGCCTCATGTCACCAACACCAGCAGTGCCATGGCCATCAGTGCAGCAGAAGTGACTTGCTTCCAGATCCTGCTTCCAGTGGCTGTCACACTGGGCTTTGAGGTAACTACTCCTGTCTGTATCCATAGAGATTTGCAAGTAGTAAGAATCTTAAGAACAGAGGCTCAAATTAAAACAAACATCCAAAATCTAATGTTTATTTTCCAAGTTTTAATATTTGGTGGAAATATTTGAAACATGGAATCATACAACTTTTGAAGAATATTGTTGAGTTTTCTTATTTTACGGTCTTGTCTAAAACGTAGTGCTAATGTATGTTTTTTTAAAATAATCCTTTATAATTAAAAAAGCATAAAGCTTTTCTGCTGAAAGCATTTTCTGCTTTGTAAGCAGTTGACACTTGAATTCACTTGGAGCAGGCTGTCCCTTTGTTTTGGGGAAAAAAAACCCCACACGACTGTATTCTCTAAGAAACCATTTTGTAATGCAGAAGTACCTCTGAATTTTCCTTAAGAAAAACTATTTTTTTTAATTGGCTTTTGTAGCCTGAGATTCTGAATGAAAACGGGTAAAGTAAATCTTATGGAAGGCTATGGCTCTAAGTCTTTTTTTGGAGTGTGTGGGGGAGATTTCTTTTTCTTGATACAAACAGCTTGTGTCTGTAAATTTTGCCTTGCAATTCTTGTGTAGATGCATATGCCTGTGCAAGTGAGAACGTGATTGAGAAACAGAGGCAGGTGGGGAACTTTTGTTTGAACAGCTTTTCACTTGAAATAGGAGGGCATGAGATGGAAGATGAACAAGAAGGGCTTTCAACCTTGATGTTCATCTGTGGGCAAGAAAGGACAGCCTCTGCTTGATTTAGCTAAATGTGGATTGGCCAACTGATATTGTGTTCATCCTGCTACACAAGAACAAGTAATTCAGTATAAAGATTATATTCTACTATAATTGTTGTTTCGGGGCCAAAGTGTAAGTCCACCTTATGGTGGGTGTTAATGATCAAAATTACAATAGCTAATACCTACTGAGCACTTACTTTATGCCAAGAAATGTTCTAAATGCTTCACATATGTCAACTGTTGCCCTCATAACAACTCTCCTCATTGGGAACAACTTATCTCCATTTTATAGACAAGGAAACTGAGGCTTACAGAGAACTTTCTCATGGGTCTGGAAAGAGAAGGCTAGAATTTGGGAGTGAGCCGCATCAGAGCTGATAAAGCTGGGTTGCATGTTTGTGTCTTTTTTGAGTTACCAGGGAAGATAATTAATTATGACATCACTTAAGAAGGCCTCTCTCACCGTGGGCTTCCCATCAGGCATAGAGCAGCCTATCGGTGGAAGGGCCACTCATACACACATCACATAGACTTCTATCAGTCAGGTAAGATTTTTTGTGGCACCCTTTCCTTGTCTCTATCCCTTTTGCCTGAAATTCAGGTTTCCTGGGATGTTTTCTTCTAAACCCATTTTTCCCCCTAAAACCATAATAATGTGTTAATTGATATCAAGCTATTCTTACTGCTGGTACATTAATATAGACATAATTTTGAATAAACATGACCAAACATCTTTTTTTAATTTGATATCTTTCTATCTTCCTGAAGACCACTATTGTTCTCACTTTTGGTGTGTGTGTGTGTGATTGGTGTCTATCTTTAAAAGTATTGAATTCAAATGGTAACAGTAGACATCCTTATTTTATTCTGAATCACAAAAGAGAAATTATGGCTATTCAGTAAATAAGCTTTTTGCTGAAGGTCTTTTGTAAATATCCTATAGAAGTTGATTCATTCCTAGTTTGCCAGGATTTTATTTTTTTTTAAGATTTGATTTTTTTTTTAATCGTGGATCAGTATTACATTTCATTATACTTTCTTCTACATTTATGGGGGTGATTTTATGACTTTTCTTCTTTACTGTCTTCAAGGGGCATAGTACAAGGCTTTTCTAATGTTAAATCAACATGCATTTCTAAAGTAAATGCTAATTCACCATGATATAGTGCATGTATTACTGAAATAGTTTTGCTAATATTTTGTTTAGAATTTTCTGCATCTGTGTTCATGAATGAGGTTGGCTTAAGTTTTTTCTTTTCTTTTTTAAGATTTTATTTATTCATGAGAGACGCAGAAAGAGGCAGAGACACAGGCAGAGGGAGAAGCAGGCTCCATGCAGGGAGTCCAGGTAGGGGGACTTGATCCCAGGTCTCCAGGATCACATCCTGGGCTGAAGGCGGCGCTAAACTGCTGAGCCACCTGGACATCCTAAGTTTCTCTTTTCTTGTACTGTTCTTTTTCTAGTTTGATATCAAGGTTATGATGGCCTCACAAAGAGTTGAAGAGTGACTCACAGTTTCTAGTCTCTAGAAGAGTATATATAATATTGTTATTATTTATTTCTTATGTATTTGGCAGAATTAGCTGGTGAAACCTTATTTGTCTAAAGTTTTCTTCAAGGAATGATAATACAGTCCAACCTCCTTATTTACAGAAGGGAAAAAATAAGGCC
This sequence comes from Canis lupus dingo, assembly GCF_003254725.2. NCBI lineage: Eukaryota > Metazoa > Chordata > Mammalia > Carnivora > Canidae > Canis > Canis lupus. Next base: position 27,216,390 of record NC_064259.1, read on the forward strand.
AGGGGAAAGTGACATACTTAGTACGTGACAGCGCCAGGTGCTTCACTTACTTTATGTTCCTGAAATTATTGAGATTATCTTTAATAGTTAAAGGAATATATCGATTTTTCTTTTTGAGCTTTATGAATTTTGTTTCCCACAGCTCAACAATTGAGTTGTTTTAGTTCATCTAAAATTTTGTGTATCAACAGATTTGTTTATATTACACCATTTAATGTCTAAGTTATGGTGTTATTTCCTTTTTTGTGTTTTATATTGGTTATTTGGTTTGTTCTTTTTTTTTTATCTTCACTAAATGTCATTGGAAGTTCTTCAAATTTATGATTTTTGTGAAAAATCAATTTTTGGCTTTGTGGCTATTGTCTATGGCTTTACCCCAGAAAGGTGGCCAGAACTTGGATGTGATGGCTTCATAGTGCAATCAAGGAAGCACTGTGCTAGGCATGTGGCACTGAAGCAGAGAGTCAGCAAGGAACCAACGTCCGTGAGGATGTCAGGAGTCACTCAAAGAGGTTGACTGTTAGAAGTCCTTTTTTTGAATATCATTTGGGTCATTGAGATTCTAATGTAATGCTATATGGAGAAGGAATTTCCTTGATTACTCAGATAGAATTTTCCTTCCAGAAGTGCAAGCTTGGAGATAGAATTTTGTTGGTATAATCTAACTTTTCACTAATTTAGCTTTATATTCTCAATCTCTCTCTCTCTTTTTCTCTCTCTGTCTCATAATTTATCTTGGTAAAAATCAAATTTTCATGGACTTATCTTCATACCCTTTCATTTTTGGTTTCCCACATAGACAAATCACTTCAAAGAGAAGGGCCAGAGCCTCATGTGTCCTGCTGCTATGCTGGTCTCATCAGCTTGCTGTCCTTGTTCCTTGTCACTCACTCCTGAACAATTACACTTCCACAGCTTAGAAGAGATTATTTTGTAAATAAGTAAAAAAGTTGTGTGTGTGTATGTGTGTGTGTGTGTGTGTGTGTGTGTGTATGAGGGGGATTTGATTATAATTTTTAATTAGTCCAACTTCAGGTTTATATATCTCAAAGGAACACTACAGGTATTTGGCAATTAATGTTTGTAAATAACCTTGAGATCCTTGAGGAAGAGAGATGCTATATAAATGAATAATGTGATGATGAAAATAATAATACATGCACTGACATTCCCAAGCCAGTTGCCTGAATTAGGTCTTAAAGTCTAAGGAAAGCTGTATAAAATGTAGCTATTGAAATAAATATTTTTACACCCCTCTTTAAGTCATGATGGAAAATATCTGTGGCATACAGAATACAACCATAATGCATGATTGTGATTTACAACACATTTATGAATGTTTATTGTTTAAATAAGTAACTATTTTGCTATTTGTATATAGTTGTTAGATCAAGAACTACAGGACATAATTCTTTGGGGTGATAGTATGTGGATGCTAACTGGCAACTGTCTCAATGTAATTGCTAAATGTTGCTCAATAATAAATTATGGTTCTATTATTAATTCAAGTTTTTCAGTGGCATAATAGATATTTTTGCAAAGATCTTTACAAATAATTTTTAGAGAGACAAAAAAAACTCTGTCACCCTCATACCATAAAATAAATTGCTTTCTCTCCACCTGACCATCTTTCATTTCCTTTTGATATTAAAGGTCAATGATTATATGCCTCTGACAATGCCCCTGCCCTTTGGCACTGCACAAGGGGTGAAGGGAGGAAGAATACACCTGTTTATTATGTATGCCACTAAATTCTACCATTTTGTATTTGGTTGCTGAAAGTTCTGAAAATGGCATCAAACTTCACAGCACAAGTGAAAATGAGCTGTTGTCCATAACTGTACAAAGTAAGTTACAGCATTGAGTTTTTATTAAATAAGACCTTTAGGACTGAGAGAATAGACAAAAGAGCCATTCTATTAGATATGAGCCACTATTATTTTCTAATTCAACAATTTCATTCACTCACCACTCAGCCAATTTTAGTATGAGAAAATGTTTTTGTTGTTATTGTGTTGTTTGATTATTGTCTATCTCCCCCAACAAGAATATAACTCTTCCTCCAACAAGAAAATAACTGTTGTCTGTCTTTTTCACAGGTATTCCCAGCACTCTAAGTTTACCTTCCATATACTGAATATAAGATCTCCCACCTTGGGAGAGCTTATTGTTAAGTACTTGACAGTACACCACTTGTCGGAATAGAAAATAAAATAGAGGCTTACATGATACAGATGAATCATGAAAAATCATAATATAGAATAATATAACAACTATTTTTCTTCTGTGAATCATGGAAAATCATAATATAGAATAATATAACAACTATTTTTCTTCTGTGCTGATATCAGAACAGGAAGAGAAAATATGTCTTAAATTTAAAAACATAAATAGCAATGAAATATCCTTATGGTCTTTAAAACATTCTCACATGGATTATCACCAGTCCTGGCAGGATGTATCTCAGTTCCAGTGGAGTAACAGTGTGAAAAGAGAAGTTTGAACAAATGAGAATGAATGTTTTTGGAAAAAGAAAGATTAGAGTCTACCTATTAATGAAATTTTGTAGACTAAAAGATTTATGTTGAGGTTGAGGATTGGAGCAACACATAATTGAAGGATTCTCTAAGCAGTTGAAAATGTGCCTGGATTTGGGTAGAAGTACATGTTCAAAGTAAGGTTTTTAGAAACATCTATATAATTTATAGTCAATGTTTAAAAGTGGATATGACAATAAATTCATAGAAAAGAATGTTCAGTTCAGAGTTGGGAGAAACTCCATCATTTAAAGGATGAAGGAATTTTAAAAAATTTCAAAAAAGTGGGGTGCCTTAGTGGCTCAGTTGGTTGAGTGTCCAACTCAATCTCAGTGCAGGTCTTGATCTCAGGGTTGTGAGTTTGAGCCGTGCATTGGGCTCCACGCTGGACATGGAGCCTACTTATTTTTTTTTCCAGAAATGTTAAGCAGTAAAAAAATACTAATTGAAATAGGTAGGGATCCTAGATAGTACAGAAGCCCCAAACCAATAGAATGGTCAGGAGGGGAATGGGAACCATCAAAGTTTGCAGGAAGGTCAAAGGTAAATGATGGAGCAACAGCTGATTTGGAAATGCAGTCTTAAGAGAGTAGTTCTCACTGAATGGTAGGAATGAAAACTAAATTAGAAAGGTTTATTGGTGGATGGATGCTATGGGGTGATGAGTAAGAGTTTTTGGGAAGGCTGGATGTAAAAGAACACAAATTTTCATGAAGCTGTGAAAGAGTTTATGTTTGTTTTATTGCTTATTTATTTAATTATTTTAGAATGGAGAAGACAAGTGTATTTATGGATAGAATTCAATGGAGAAGAAAAGTAGAAAAATAAGGCATATAATTTTATCAAGGCAATAAAGAGACAAGGGGAAGGAATAAAATTATATAGAGAGACTTGGGTGTTGGAAGGGAGTTAATATGTTCTATGGTAACATATCAGATAGTAAATGAAGTCATATGCTGAGATTAAGCAGGGCTATTGTCATGGAGTGAATATACTACAAATTTTGGACGCTGATAAACAGGTTCATTTGTAGGCTTTGCCACTTATTTTGCGACTTTTGAAAAAAGTTGCTCACCATCAATGAATCCATTTTCTTGTAAAAGGGAATAATAACACCAATCCTGCAGAGTTATTTTACATTTAGGATAACAGTGATTAACATTTATTGATCACTTTCTACCTACCAGGCTCCATTTAAAAAACTTTACATAAATGAACTCATTTAGTTGTTAACTTTTGAGATAGGGGTTATAGTTATCCCAATTTTACAGGAAAGGAAATGGAGGTTTCCAGATGTTAATAACGTTCAGAAGATCACATAGCTGGTAATAGGCAGACCCAGGATTTGAAAACAGCCAGGTAGTTTACACTGTCTTTCTAATATATCTAAAAAAAGCTTAGCACAGTTCTTGACTAACAGATGATTCAATAACTAGGATTTATAATTATTGGTAAAAAGTTAGCACTTGTAAAATGTACTTCTAATTTTATAGTCTCTTAAGTCCAAAGAAAATGATCGGATAGGAATTAAATATTTTCTGAACACCATAGGTTAATTCTGAGGTCATACCTGAATTTAGTTATTTATTGATCTAAATAGGCACAGATGAGGACCTAGGTATGTCCCATAGTGCCCTAGGTGGCTTTATTTGCTCTTTAAATATATTTAATATATTTATTAAATATAGTGGTCCCTTCCTAATAATGTCAATCAATTTAGGTAAACTTAGACAATAGAGGCTTTTCTCAGATAATGAAGATATTCTTCCCTAACTTCTTTTCTCTTGAGGATTTACAGGTATCAAGGCATATTTTTGGGAAATATTGTGGGACTGGTCTTTACTAATCATTAGATGAAACTGGTATCAACTGAGATGTTCACTGCCTTGGATCCTTGGTCTCACCACATCCCCACTGTTCTGGAACTCTGGCATCGGCTTCTATATTAACCTCCTCATTTACAAACAGCACCTTTTATTTTCAGTGGCTGTGAATAATTTTGAATATCTAGCACAAATAGGTAAGTTGAACAAATATATTAACAAATAAACCTTTAGCTTGAAGGATTAAAAAGCCGATAGTAAAGAAGTCCTGCACCAAATTCAGAGAGAATAAGCAAATCTCGAATGGCAATGAGACTAGACTCTATGAATGTATTTCCCCTAGGGCCATTTTCCAATTCCAAAATAAGTTATCAAGATGCTACACAATGTGTGACAGTCTTATGTGTCTCAGAGAACAAGGGTTGGAAGTCTCAAGTCTCTCAAAAGTAGGAAAGGATCTGATAAACTCTCTACTACTTCATTTGGGACACTGAAATTCTGCTTCCTAGGAATAAAGATGAATTAGAAATAGAATAGCCCTCACGGGGAATGAAACCTAACACCAAGTTACCTAACACTGCAAAGGAAATTACAATTATCTCAGACTGCAGGTATTCCCAGGAATCTGGCAAAAGCAAATAGAAATTCTGTTTGGAGAAATACACCATAATTCTAGGCCTCAAATTATTTTGTTTTTCTGACTTTCAAAGATTTTGTGATCAGCTCTGGAGTGTGGCCTGAGATTTTGAATCTCTAATAAATTTCTAGGTGAGGATGATGTTGGTGCTCAGATAATTACTCATTTGGACCAAGAATAAAGCTTATACTACATATGTTTAAGTAATAACCCAGAGACTAAAGTGCATGCTTTACTACTCTATGATTTAATGTAAAATTTATGATTTAATATAAAAATATAATTATATATTAAAGTATGAAAATACTGAACAACCACTTTCTCTCTCTTTCTCTCTCTTTCTCTCTCTCTCTCTCTCTCTATATATATATATATATGGTCACATAGCTAATAAGTGGCTGGACTAAGATTTTTTTTAAGATTATTTATTTATTTATTCATGACAGAGAGAGAGGAAGAGACACAGGCAGAGGGAGAGGGAGAAAAGCAGGCTCCATGCAGGGAGCCTGACGTGGGACTTGATCCCAGGTCTCCAGGATCACACCCTGGGCTGAAGGCGGCGCCAAACCTTTGGGCCACCGGGGCTGCCCTGGACTAAGATTTGAATCTAAGTAATGTGGTGATAGAATCTGTGCACTTATCCACTGCTCTACACCCTATACTATTTCCCAGGTGTGGCCTATTGGAACATTGGTGGGTATCATCCAGCCCATTCCTTAAAGTTTCTGTCACCTCCGTCATTCTTCATGTCTCCCAGCTTTATATGATGTTGTCACTAACATAGGCCAGAGTTGCATATTATGTCAACCAGAAGCCAGAGTAAATGAGAAATGACTCCTTTGCTCTTCTAAAGGAATAAATAATACATGTAGAGGCTAGTACCAGTATTACCAGGCAGACTCAGTCTGACTACTCAACTTGACCATCCTTTATGTTGATCTGAATGCTAGCTTCATTACCCTTTAGGTGTTGTGGCCAGAAAACAGGCAAGCTGATCCACATAAGTGTCCTCCCAATTTAGTACTGGTTGAGGGCCACAATAAGTCTAACATAAATGATCTGGGCTTTGAGGTTTGTCATTGTATTAACAAAAAACCCTGTTATTCATTATTCATGATTTAAATTGAATAAGGGAAGGCTGAGAATCTGATGAGTCTCCTCTTGCATCTCCAGAAAAATATCAGGCATACAGCTCACTCTTTTCAACAGGTCAGGACCCATCAGTAAAACCTTGGAAATGCCAATTACTCTGCCCTGTTCCAAACAAAGCCCAGCATCCCAATCTACAGGGGCAGAATTCCAACTTCACATTTTCTTGCTAATGCAGATTTCACAGAAGACTAGAAAACACACAAATGTACACACACACACACACCTTACTGTGAAATAGTAAAAATTACCAAAATTCTCTCCTACAATATCACAGGATTTACAGAAGTTTCTGAACATCTAAATTAATTGCCATCACAATTTTACATGTCATTGTCAGAGTATAGTTTTTGTGTCCCTTGTTTATAAAAAGTTTAAAAAAACCAGTGCAAACCCAGCAAATAAGTTGCTTAAGCATCTGCCCACCTGGTACAATTTGAGGGAAGATAACAATCATTTCTATTTTTCATTCTTTCACCCTAGAAAAGCTTACCCATCTACCTACCTGAGTATCTAATAGTTGACACAACAAGGTCAAGGCACTTTTGTACAATAAAGGCTGATCATATTTGTAGTGACCCTGCCTAATAACACATTAACTCATTAGTAAACTGGGCAAAGTGAAAAAAGCAAGAGCTTTGGAGATATAAAGTCTTGAGTTTGAATCCTGATTTTGCCACTTTCTAGTTGAATAACTAGATAAACCATTTAATTATTCAAATTATTTAAAAATGGGAATAATGATACTAATCTTGTAAGTTTTCTGGAAGGATGAAAGAGAGACAGAATGCTTGTGACAATGAGTTTTTTTGTGAGAGATGTTATAGATAAACTTAGAAATTTTCTACTTGTCTATGGTCTACTTGAGGAGAGACAACACTACAGTAGTGAACAAACCTTGAAGGATTATACCTACTTCTCATTGTCTGATACACCTCACAACCTAACAATGTGACTTATTTTGGCTCTAGCTAGCCTTTCTAATTCAAGAAACTCTCTGATCAGTGCAAATGTCTTTTTGCCATACATTTCACTAGACTTGATGTCTCAAGGGTAATTTCTCAGGTCCAAAAATATTTAGTGGTTTGTTCCAATAGTCAGAACCTCATTTTCCCCTTATTCTTTAGATACAACATACAAATATTTTTATTCTATTTATATTTCTAGCAAATTTTAACAATGGTCTCACATACTTTATACCATCAATTTTTAAATTGCATTCATAAATTTAATATATTTCATTTCCTGTTTAAGTATTTTGGCTAACTTATAAAATAAAATTTCCCCTAATGCTTTCTATAAAACCAGCAGAATTAAAACTATAAATATAGGGATGCCTGGGTGGCTCAATGGTTGAGCATCTGCCTTCGGCCCAGGGCATGATCCCGGGGTCCAGGGATCGAGTCCTGCATTGGGCTCCCTGCATGAAGCCTGCTTCTCCCTCTGCCTGTGTGTCTGCCTTTCTCTCTGTGTGTCTCTCATGAATAAATAAAACCTTTAAAAAAAACCTATAAATATGGTGATTCTTATTGTTTTCTGATACAATATATAATCTTAGTAAATTACAAGTCTAAAGCACTTATTCAATGACATATTTTAAATTAGAATCACAAGATTAATTTCTTACTCTAAAAAGCCAAATTCTCTTTAACATTACAACTAGCTGAAATAATAAATTTGGACAAAAATCTTTCTTAGCACAAAAATATTACTATGATTCTATAAAATTTGTATGTTTAATCCTGAATCTTCCTATGGGTTAGGAAATGATTACATTATCCTATGCATATCCTCCAAGAGTTAAGAGTCATATAAGGACCTGTAATGTAGGCCAGGAATATGAGGTCTGGAGCTAAAAATATCTAGAATGATTTTTTTCACAATCCCAACTTCAGGCTGACTTTCACTTTTAGGCACTTTATCTTAGAGTCCTTAAATTAAAGAAGAGTGGTAATGTAACCCATTTTCCTATTCTGAAGTCACATCCTTACCTTATTCTGCAATTTTTGTTATATAACTTTGCAACCTTCTACCTAGGCTGCTACATTATTGAATCAAATTTTGTGTTTCTCTGGTTCTAACTGTATAGATCTAATAATGTCATAGGAATTAGTCATTCTTTTCCAATCCACTCTCTCTCTTAGGGCGTAGACTTTTCAGATTTTAAATGGTATCCATGGGAATTCTACAGACCCTTCATGGCTTTGTCTGTACAATGGCAACCTCATTACCCTGGTAAAACTAAAGGAAAGAAAAGGTTCAGCTTCAGTACAAACCCAAAGCACATACAAAAAATTATACTAGATCAACCAAAGAGACACATACTCAGACATGCCACGTTGAAAAGCTCTTGAGGGTGCAATTCATACTAGAACTTGGAGTTCTGAATATACTAGGTATTGTTCTGTACCCTGAAGACAAACTAATAACAAAAAAGACAAGTTCCTTTCTCTCCTGAGGCTTATATTCAAATGGGAGCAGACAGCCAATACATGAGTAATCAAATAATAATACCAGATCACTGTAATTTTTAATAAGTGTCATAATAGAAACAAAGTTGGGGGGCATAATGATAGTAACAGTGGATGGCTATGGAAGGATTAATTTTGAAAATGGTAATCAGTAATATCTAAGGAGATGACATGGAGCTGGAGGATGAGAAAAATTGGCTCTATGAAAAGCTGGGGAACATCTTTGAATGCAGTAGATATACAGCATGTTCCCTGCAGCATTACTAGCAGGTTTCAGGGAAAGAAAAAGACCAGCATGGCTAAGGAGAAATCACATGGGAAGGTCTGATGTGAGCTGAGAATGAGCAGAGGCTGGGCCAGACCATGCAGGACCAAGAGGCTCTGGTAGAGCTGTGGTAACAAGTGTGGGTCCTTTTAGAAGGTTTATAAGAGTTTGGACTATGGAAGCAATATGATTAGATATGTATTTTTAAAACATTCCTCTGGCTGTAGTATAAAACTTAACTATTTGGGAAACGAGAACTCAGATGAAAGGTATCGATGGCTTAGTCTAGAGTTATGATAGGGAAATGATGTGGAACTGGACAGTTTTGTGATGTTCCAAAGAACATGGTTTCGTTTTTCAGCATAGTTTGGGTGCTGGGAGATCATGGAAAGTGATGAGTTAAGGGTAACTCCTGGGTATGGGACTGGATGGTTAAGTAGCTGTTGGTGCCACTGGTCAAGATGTAGAAGACTAAGGAAGACTCAGGTAGGTGGGGATAAGGAGACAAACAATGCAAAGAGAGGGTGTAGTACGGAAACACACTTGACATGAGAGAGGGTGGAGAACAGAATAAAGGAAAGGTTGGGTTGGGGAGAGACTTGGATAAAAGGAGAAATTTTGTTTTATACTCAAAGGAAAGACAAAGAAAATGGACACATAGAAGTCATGGTTTGAGAGCTTGCACTGAGAAAGTGAAGCCATTTTGGTCAATTATTATTGCTGATAAAAAATGAAAAAAGGAATAATGCAGTTTCTTTGTTACTTTTGTCACTTTATTAAAATTACTTCATTTGCTAATAAAGTTCTTCATGGGACAAAAATGTACATAAAAGCAAACTTAAGCCTACTTTCTACAGTGTTTTCTAAATGTGGGAGCATAGTCAAGCCTCAACACTTAAAACTAATCAGATTTGTTTGTTGACAGTTTTCCTCTGGTGATCAGAAAGGTTTTATTTTCCCTTTATGCTATATTTTGTGATGTATTTACTGTAGGTAACAGAGCATACAGTGAGAAGATTAATTTGCTCTGGGGCTGTGAAGCTTACAGTAAAAAGACACAGTATTTTTGTATAATATGTAATTATTTACTAGTTTGGGGCTATCCATTGGCACATTAGAGAGCAAGCTTGCAAACTAAAATCAATACAAATAATAATTGCCTCTCCTGGGAGAAGTCCCAGAAACTAGAACAGGGAGTCAGTAATGTTTGTTTTGTTATTATTTTTGTAACCATAGAATTTTAGTTGCTTTTTTCCTCTCTTTCACTGATGCAAGATTTTATTGTTTTCTGAAACAGATTCTTTTTTTTTTTTTTTCTGAAGCAGATTCTTATTTCCTAGACAATGATTCATGTCACGGAAAATACACACACATTCATGCCAACAGCAGGCAGCTCTCAATCCTCTTTCCTGACCATAGCTTCCTAGCAATAAGCACTAGTCCAGAGTCACCCATTTTATGTAGAATTGTCACAGTGATGGATAAAAGTATCTTCATAAATACTGACTCCGAAAGCCCAGAGTTTCCAATGCTACCAAAATAAGGTAACTTCAAATCAGGTACACTTTCTAATATTGTTATTTGTTTCCTGTATAGCGATTGCCCTAACAGAAGTTTAACTAAAAATTGTGAAATGTGATTTGATATAGGAAAAGCTACATATGGCAATGCTATGATAAGATTTCAGCCCAATCATGGCTCTTACTCTTTCTATCCTATGATTGGTTGTATTCAAATATCAAAAATATTTTGCATTTAGATTTGCCATATTCAGGGAATTAAGGTAAGAAAACAATTGTGACAGTTAAAAACAGTAACAGGAATATATATAGCTAGGAGAAAGGATAACATAGGAGATAGGGAATTACATAATTAATGCAATTACAAGCAGAATTTATAAAGAGAAATTAAATTTAGCTATAGATACTATTACTCCAACTAAAACACTTTACGTGGCTTAGGTTTTGAATGTATCGATTTGGTATCTGGTTGGAAATCAATCAACCTGAGAACTCACTGAATCTGGCCAATGAATTAGAATATCAGAAATGTCTCCTATACTTAAAGAGTTCATAAGTTCATAAGTTTCCTATACTCAAAGAGTTCATTTAAAAAAGAAACATTTTACTTTAGAACCAAGAGTTGCGTATTATTCTGTGCATGAGGGATTTGATGTACAGAATAATCTGCCACAGCTAATAAGTGTCAGAGACAGTATTCAAATCCAGGAATCTCTAACACAAGGCTTATGCTTTTTGTATCTGCAACAAACTGCTTGAGTAAACATTTATGGGAGTTCAGAGAGAGGAGGACTTAATTTGACCTCAGGTTCTCCAGCATGCTTTCTTTTCTTTTCTTTTTTTTCTTTTCTTTCTTTTCTTTTCTTTTCTTTTCTTTTCTTTTCTTTTCTTTTCTTTTCTTTTCTTTTCTTTTCTTTCTTTTCTTTTCTTTTCTTTTCTTTCTTTTCTTTTCTTTCTTTTCTATCTCTTCTCTTCTTTCTCTTCTCTTCTCTTCTCTTCTCTTCTCTTCTCTTCTCTTCTCTCTCTTCTCTTCTCTTCTTTTCTTTTCTTTTCTTTTTTTTTCCAGCATTCTTTCTAAAGACAGAGTTACTTGAATTGGTTCTTGAGAAAGGAATGAGATTTTTTAAATGTTGAGAAAATCATTTAGATATGCAGGAGCAGGGGGCTGCACATGCAAAGCTGATAGGGAAGAAATAAGAATTTCATGGGCACAGGAAAACATATAGGGCTACTCGCCTATAGCGAATTTTGTGCTGAGAAATACTGGAACATATGACTGCATGGATGTGAGAAACCAATCTCAGAGGGGCTTGAACATCAGAGAGAAGACGAAAACAGAGTTTATATGGGAGGAAATAGGAGTTGTAGTATGTTCCTGTTGCATAATGAAAGCTAAATTCTGAAAAGAGTAGTCTAGGTAATGAGTCCCAAGGGCCTTAAAGGGAAGACAAGAGAGGCAGGAAAAAACAAAATATCAGTAAGCCCATTGGAAAAAACTGCATCAAGATAGCTGTTTGAAATTATCTTTATCTATATAGATGGTGTTAGGAGTAGGGGAGGAAAAAGTGTTTTGCTGATACAATCACCTGATGGTTAAAAAGCTGATGGAACCAGGCCAATAGGAGACCAGAGTTCCCCCAATCAGGTTGATGCCCCTCAGAGGGCCATGAGTTAATATAATGCATCTGAAAATACAGATTTCAAACAAAATTAAATTGACAAAAAATAACATCTTACATTTACATGAATTTCTACTTTTCAATATTTTGTAAGCCATATTGGTTAGCCTACTGTAAATATCTAGAAAAACAGATACATTCAAGTGATATTCAGAAGGTGAAGTCAGAGCAATCGGGTGAACATAAGGAGGTAAAAGATGAAAAGGAGCCAGAGATTACTGTCAGGGTTCTCACTCACATGACTAAATGGTGGTGGTACTAAGAAATAATATAAAGAATACAGGATGAAGACTAGGTTTGAAACAAAATTACTTCCATGTTACATGCTGAGTTTGAGGTATCTGTATAGGATGATCATTCATTGTGGTTTGCCTGAACTGTGCTGATTTATGCCTGTTGTCCCAGCTTAGTTGAGGCAATCAAGTGAGTTTTGACATCTGAGAAATAGAAACAGGAGCAAGGCCTGAGACACAGATGGCCATGCTGAAGGAACAGAGGAAGTCTATGATGTGTGGAGAAAAAGATCCTTAGCTATACTTCTAACTCACTGTGTGAAACTGTACAAATTGCAAACTCTCTAGTCCTCAAAACCTTTGTCTAAAAAAAAAAGAGGTGCTTGCAGAGGTGGGTTATTTTTAAGGCCTTTTCTGCTTTCAAGTTCTTTGATGAATGTGGACTTAGGATGCTGTAGGAGCAAATAGTAAGAATTCTCTTACTAAGTAAATAAAAGAACAATGCCATTTTAGCAACAAATTAATACATCTATTTTGATTTTAATAGCACTACATAAGTCAAAGATATCTTTGGAGAATGAATGAAGACAGAGATTTGAATCCAAATATTCAGTCAGTGAGGTAAAGACTCGGAGCCCAGATGAATAGCAATGGATCAACAGATGCATGATTCAGACACCAAAGATGTAGGAATAACTGAGTCTCAGGTGTCAGTGTCCAGGGAGATATGGATCAAAAATAAGCAACAGTAACTAAAGATGCTTAGCAATGTGACTAACCCAATGCAGGATAGATAGTACACAAAAGTAACTGTTCCTTACACATTTCCTGCCCAAGTTGAAATTAAAGTTTAGAGTTTAATCCAGCTGTGCTGGATGGTAGAATCAAGAATTAAATATAATATTCACCCTGCCATGAAGCAGCGCATAAACTGGGTAGTACTGAGTATGAGGTAAGGACATCTGACCAGAGCTTAGCCTCAACAACCAGGAAACTGACCTGTTCTCAGTAAGACAGGAAATATTTCTTCAGGCCATCAGTTCTCCATAGATTTGCCAGGTCCCACCATTTGGTAGTGCTGATGATGAGCCAGTGCAACAAATAAGAATGCTGAGTTAAAATGAAACCTCCATTTACACTGCCTAATACAAACCTATTTTCTACTTGTGCCCTGAGAGGTAAAAGTTTCAGTATGTGCAAGTAAGCCAGGGTTTCATAGGTCTGCTGGGTTTTCACTGAAAAAAGGCACTGCTCAAGTCAAGGAGATCTTAGACAATGGTCATAAATATTTTCTTGAATTCAGGTATTCATATAATGAAACAAAGAAGCAATAGGGAAGAGGACCAATTGTTGGCATAATCATATTCTTAAAAACCTGAGTTTGTCAATGCGTGGCATGTGAATGATATATACATAGTCTTATCTACTTAATTCTCTAACAATGAGCCTATTATTCACATTAATTTGATCCCTCATGTTTGTATAGAAACTGTAAACTTCATGAAACTGCTATTGTAGATTAACCAGTTAACATGTTAGATATCAGGAACATGTGATAAGTACTTATTACTTTCCTTCACAACAATGTGGTGGATGATCTCTCTGCCCTAGCTAACCCTTGGGTAGTACAGTGAGCAGGGAAAAGCTCATTTTTGTCTCACTCATCATCTCAGTGAGATGATGATGATCATGATGATAAGTTTTGATCATCACCCTTGAAATTCCTAAGCTAATTCTCAATAGGTTTTTTAAAGATTTATTTTATTTAAGAGAGAGAGTACATGAGTTAGCTTGAGCAAGGAGAGGGGCAGAGGGGGAGGGAGAAGGAGAAGGAGAGGGAAAGAATCCCAAGCAGACTCCATGCCAAGCTTGAAGCCTGACATGGGGTTCAATCTTACCTCCCTGAGATCATGACCTGAACCAAAACCAAGAGTTGGATGCTTAACTGACTGAGCCACCCAGGCACCCTCTCAGTAGGCTCTAATAGTGGCAGGAGAGAAGGCAAGTATGTCAAAAAAGGATTTAGAACATTGCCTGCCATTACAAGGTACTCAACACTATGAGACACGAATTAAACTGTAATATGACTGTCTGCATTTAAAAAACCAGATATGTGCAAACAAGATCAAAACAAACAGATGTGAAGATTACTTTTTAATTTTCATGTATTTCGAAAAATCAGATCTTCCAGAAAATTTGAACACGTGATGTCAAAAAGATCTTTTCACATCTGTGTTTAGTTTATACAACAAAATCTGATGTGTAAATGACTCTTTAAAAGTGTTTTCTTCATCCAGAATCTTTGGTCTTACACAGAAATGGATTGTGTCAGGTCGTTCTTTCTTTCTTCCTTTCTTTATCTCCCTCTCTCTTTCATTCTTCCTTTTTTCTTTTTCTTTTATTGAAGTATAATTAACATATGATTTTCAGTTTCAGGTATATAATTTTTACTCAGTGTTCACCACAGCTAACGTCACCATCTTTTTAGAAAGGAAATGAAGACCTTTCCTTTTTCCTCTGAAGGTGACTATGGTATGAATCCAGAAAGCTACACTTAACACGCATGTATTTATCCCTAAACCTTTTCCATCTAATGGTCAACCTGGGGCCAGCTGTGAACAGGGAGAAGAATGAGCACTTGTACAGCTAGAGAGCATAAGGCTCTTTCCATTTTCCAAATCTCAACATACTGAGCATCACCACTACAGACATTTTCTAAGTTATAAATGCCAATAAAAAGATAAATACCCCACTAGGATAAATCCGTGGTCCATCAAGTTCATGATTTTTCTAATACAGAAGCAACAACATATGTGCTACGTGTAAAGGAGACTAATATAATCCTTGAATTAGTAGACAAATTTAGGGTTATTTCCCAAATAGCATACATTTCAACAAGTTTCATTATGTATTACATTTTCTAAAAATGTATCTAAGGCCATTGAAAACATTTATTTTAAAATTCATGGTGCCCCAGAACATAAATTAGTTAGTGTTGTGTATAAATGAACTTGTTTTGAACCCTGAGAGAGTGATACTTAATATCAGATCATCATCAAAGACTGGATTACTATATATATCTCTCAATTTTAAAAGCCACTTTATCCCTCATGTAATCCATCTTAACTTTCCTTTTTCTAAAGTGGGAAGTTCTAATCATTAAGTCTTGCCTTTGATAGCAGCTACTTTGTATAAATCTTCACCTCCTCTTACTCATTTTGTTTTACATTCTTTGACTACCTCCCACTTGAGTTATTTTGATTCTAGAGTGAGGTGACAAAATCTGGATGCATTCCTTAAATATTCTAAGGGAGGGGACATCACAGTTTTACATAAGTAAAGGGGAAGTTAGACTTCTTTGCCATACCTCAACAAACTCTTCAACATTCACTCAGAAACTCATTTTGCAATTCCAAAAAGTAACCTCTTTTTGTTTCATTCAATCCAATATGAATATGATCCTGGCCTCTCTTTCTGGTCTATAAACTTAATTTTACTATTAATTTTATTAAGAAGTTGGGTGTTAGAGTTTTCACTAAAGTGACTTTTTATGTAAAATAAAATCTATTATTTTCTCAATCATTCCTGAGGTGGCTGTGGCTATTTTATACGTGTTCAGTGGTGATTAGAACTATGCCTTACTCATGTGTACTATAAAGGTATGGCATGTTAGCTCTCTTTTCTTCTTAGCTCATCATCATGGCAGTAAATATGAGAATTTGAGAGGGAAGTGAATCTATAAATACTAGAAAGAATTAAGGGGCCTAGTATAAAATGGAATGAAATCATTATTTGTTATTTAAGATTAGTAGATCACAAAACCTTTGCTAATTATTTCTGTTCTCCCTTGTGATTTTGTCTTGCCATAATTACTCTGGGATATTTGCCATTCCATTTTTGCAGAGAAAACTAAGAACCAGGCAAGCTCTCTTATATTGTGCATATTTCTCCATGTCTTCAAAGTTCCTTCCAAGTCCAAAGCACTTCAGTACCAGTATTGATTTTTAGATACTGAAAGTATATTTGTTTGGTTTTCTGCTCATTGTAATTAGTTGTGTCTCAAGCTGCCAAGATCACTCTCCCCTCCTCCTATCCACATGGTACACAGAGCTCAAGAAATAACCCTTTTTCCAAGCAGTAAATTACTGTCTCCATGTTCTAGAGACTAGTAAGAAAGGCAAGTTAATGCTCCTATTTCACATCCCCTTTCAGTCATAAAGCAAGCAGGTTGTCTCTGACTTCTGTGGCATTAGTGAGGAGTAGAAAGAAAGGAGTACATATACTGATAACAGAAACTCTGTGGATCTCTATGAACTTTAATATATGTTTACTTGTGGAAGATAGACATTGACAACTAGTTTTAAAAGTAATGTAACAGTCTGTGCTAGTACTGTATTGTGTGAGAGCTGGAAGCCTAGAAGAATAGGGTAGAACGATCAAGAGGGTCGTGGAGCCTTCTTTAGAGCATTAGGCATTTGATTCCTGATTTGGCAGACTGAAAGGCTCAGTGGAAGAACAAGACAGGAAAAAAAAAAAAAGATGGGTTTTAGAAAAAGAATTTTCATGAGAGGGAATAATTCATCTGTGAGAGTGACTCTAATATATACCCATAGATCAGGACAGTAAGGCCCACTTATCAATCAAACCACCACTCAGTTGTTTAACAAGACTTTGATATGGGGCACTGTTCTAGGTTCTGGAAATACAAAACAACAATAGTAATGATACACGGTCCTTACTTTTTAGGGGCTTCCATTTTAGAAAGACAAATTGGTTAGATGAGCACACCAAAAATTTAGAGAGCCATTTAATATCATTGCAAAGCACATGTAGGAATTGAGAATTGCCCACAAAACAAAAACCAAGGTGCCTGGGAGCTAAGCAGCCCTTAAGAATATGCCTTTCATGAAGTAGAAAGAAAAAGGGAACCAATTTGATTAGTTGCTGTGTAAAGGCTGTATTTATCTTGCTTAGTTCTAGTCACAGATAATCTGACATTTGCATTACTGAAGTCCATTTCCAAGTGGCTTTGAAGAACACTGAAATGTTCTTGGAACTTGGCCAGAGCCACTTTGGCTTTTCTATCTGTACTTGTGTGAAAGGAGGGGTTCATGAACCATATACAGCACGTATGACAACTAAGATCCTAGAATATCTACTTGTATCAATTTTTCAAAGATGGAGTAGAGTACCACTTTCAAGCATGGACACTCTAGGGGTGTGTTTAGGTTAGACTCTCTGAAGGTTTCCTACTCGATGCCAAGTATGCCCTGAATTTGAAAACACAATATGAGTGAAATTGAAGCAGAGGTGTTCAGATAAAGAAAAGTACTCAGCGTAACAATTATAATTGCTCCCATTTTTTATTTCAAGAAGAAACAGAACTCCATGAATCCAAAAATATTTGCATCCTAATAGTTATTATCCTTCTCATGCCAGTTCATAGATTGGAAGATTTCCTATTCCTATTCACCTCACTGGTTCTGAAAAGAAATAGAAATTCTACAGGGCTTCCAGAGCGGAAGGTGGATAATGTCAAAAGGATTAGAGCTCCTCACTTATGCTGGTATCTATGATAAAATGTGCAAGGTTTAAAGAGATAAGCTAACGATATATTAAATTAAGAAATAATCCTGGGCCAACACACTAACCTGTGTTCTACTAGCCAAGATCTATTCCATCAAGTGGAAAACAAAACACAAAAACAAAAGCCAGACAAAACAATATCACAATACATTATGTTGTTATGCTTGTTAATATTTGTGATATAATGAGATGTAAAAACTACCAAAGCTCCTGAGTAGTTGAGAGTGGAGGGAGTAGTTGCCAATAAAATTACCTTCTATGCTCCAACATTATTTAAGTGAGAATTATTTTTTCCACTCTCCAAATAATATGTTTTCCCAGTATGCATTTAATTATAGTTCCCAATTCATCAGTGAGGAATTTCAAATACAATGTATTTTGCAATAAAGGCTATAAACAGACAGTATGATTCAGTCAAAGGAAAGAAGAGATATTTAAATTAGATTTTGCAATATAGTGGTATAGCCAATGCATATTTTTATTTTTGTTTTTTATTTCTCAGAGGAAATTATGCTTGAATCAGAATTGAGAGGTAGAAGGTTTTCTAGTCCATTGATTTTCAAGCATTTTTTAATCTGTAAAAGCTTTTATTCAAAAGCAATTTTAAAAAGAAATCCAATAAAATAAAGCTGTTCTAGCTGATGTGCAATCCTCCATGAGCTGGCTCTATCACTGCTCCATTTCCCATCTTATCCTACCCCTCTGACCTGTCTCAATGATTTATCTCACTAGCTCCTCTTCCTACTTCTGATTGGTAGAGATTTCCCCAGGTGTAGACCTGTTCCCTTTGTTCTCTCTTTCAATTCAATTTCTCAAAAGAATGGACTCTAATCCACCCCTAAATCCCTGGTACAATCTCTAGTCTCAGGAGCTCAGAGATGTCTAGAAACCTTTTCACTACTGTATTGTGTCTGTTTTTAATTCTTCCATCCTCAGACAGCATGACTGAGGGCTTCTCAGAGTGGAATTTGAATTAAAGGAGAATCAGAAACAGCTGATTACTTATTTGGGACTTGTGTCGAGAAACCAAGTATTTCCTAGAAGATCAAAGGAAGAGTTGAATTTATAAGAGGCCAACTCTATAAAATAAAATGCTAGTACCCCACAGCATTACACAATTCTCTGTGTACATTGTTCTGTTCCCTATGGTTCTTTGACTGTTCCTTGTTATTCTCCCCAAATGATAGGAAACAACTGAGACTTTGCCTGTCCATGACCTCCACATGGAGCCAGACTCCACACAGCTGGAATAGCACCAAACATACGTAGACAAGGCCAAGTATGATCCACTAATATGTTATATAGAAAATACATCTATATACCATAGAAAGGATTATCTCAGTGCCATGTGTAGAAGGTGACAGAACTGGTCTTCCAGGTCCTTATGTATAGCTTGCATTCATTCTTTGCAAAGCATGCCATAATCCAAACTTCCTTTCTGCATAACTTTCTTTCATTAACATAAAAGGAATAATTCTCTAATGTATATGGTTTATAAATAATCAGACTTTTTTTTGAGTCTTCTGAATTGGTCTGAATGTCTTTTTTTTTTTTTTTTTTGGTATAGTTGACATACAATGTTACATTAATTCAGGTGTACAACTTAGTGATTTGACAAGTTTATACATTATGCTAGTGATTTGGCAAGTTTGCATTATGCTAAAGTGTAGCTATCATCTGTCCTGTTACATCACTATTACAATATCATTGACTTCATCCATTATGCTGTGTCTTATTCCCATGACCTACTCCAACTGGGAGCTTCTAATCTCTCTCTCTTCTTCATCCAATTTGCCCAACTCCTTACCCCCTCCCCTCTTGCAACTTTCAATTTATCCTATTTATGAGTATGATTCTGCTTTTTATTTATTCATTTGTTTTTATTTTTGTTTTTTTTAGATTTCACTTATGAATGGAATCATATGGTATTTGTCTTCCTAGTCTGACATATTTCACTTAGCATTATACCCTCTAGATACATTCATGTTGCTCAAATTATCCCATCATTTTTTGTTTGTTTTATTTTCACTTGATCTACCAAAAAACATACTGAAAGTCAGAGCAAGTTATTTGTTAGTTAAGGAAACTGAGAACCAGTTAATTACTAAGTGATAAAAGTCTGAAAGCTACATCCAGTGTCCCTTTACATCTAATATCTCGACAACTTCATTCTGTTGTGTTACGAGGGAGATTCTATTTGGGAGAAAACATAAGCATGCTTAAGAGGCTCTGAATCATATAAAATATTAAAAATTTATAAAATAAGTACAAGTGAAAATTTGGCTTATATCCTGAACAGTCCATGAGCCTTCGGCCTGAGGATCCTACAACAAACATTAATAAAACTTGACCCTTTGACACCTGGCACCCTCTTGAAGCCACTGGTGGATTACATGTCTCACAATATTTTTCATTGTTGTTCCCTGGATTACTGGTAATGACACTAGTTTTCAAGAAATAAAAGTACGACGGATACCATCAAGATTTGTCCAAAACTTGGCAGCCCCCTATTGTACCTATAAGAATTATTTCACGTTCAACTCTTTTGATTAAAATAGGAATGTTAAAGGTTGTGCATTTCAGATTGGAGCATACATAGTTAGATTTTTTTTAAAGGAGTTATTACCAGCAAATAATTTTAATGAGAGATAGCAACATTGACATATATCAATACCAAGGTAAAGAAAATTCATACAGTAGCAGATAGAAAAGATAGTCTATTTGCAAAAGTGAAAATGAGTATAAGAAGCATTTTGAAAAAAAAAAAAGAAAAAAAAAGAAACATTTTGTTGTTATGCACTGTTCCTCATTCTACTACTTTTCTTTTAAGCCCAGAATATAGAAAAATCCCTAGGAGATACAGAGTTTGGTTAGAGACCAATCATAAATCATATTCCTCACTGTATAATTTTCTAGGTAATATTCTAATAAAATGAATGTCAAGAGGAAAAGCAGTTATAAACGAGGGACTACGTTGTGGTATAATGAATGTAGAATGTTTTATATTTACAATTTTATGTTTATAGATAAATTACAAATATTGTATAAAGATTTTAACACATCCCCTATCTACTTTTCCCTATTAATAACATCTTACATGGGGTGTTGGTACATTTGTCACAAATAATGAAACCTGTTACCAATACATTACTATTAACTAAAATCCGTACTTTATTCAACTTCCCTTAGCTTCTATCTAATGTCTTTTTTCACTCAAGTATTGTGTAGAGTGACTCTTAATTGTTAATTGTTTGATTTTTCTTTTTTTATGATTAGACCATGTGTTTGGGCTTTGAGGAGGAAGACCATAAAAGTAGTATCATTCTAATCATATTTGATCAAGGATACATACTATCAACATGACTTATCATTGATGTTAACTTTGTCTACCTGGTTGCACCAGTGAATCAGTTTTCTCCCTTGTGAAGCTATCCTTTACTCCCATTCCATGTTGTATTCTTTGGAAGGGAGTCACTTGCACAACTCAGACTTAAAGAGTGGGGAGTTTCTTTGAGATAGGAGTCTCTTTAGTATAAAATGAAGGACTTATAAATTAATTTGAAATTATTTTTCATGGGAGGTTTGTTTCTTCTCTCAAATGTATTAATTTATCCCACCATTTATAAAAGTATAGTGAAAGGACCTTTATTTTATGCTTTGAGATATCTAGTCTAACCCAATCCAATAGTACTTTGATTTGCTCCTCAAATTGTTCCAGCTTTAGCCTTTGAGAGGTCTTCCAGTTGGTTCCTGTGTTCTCTATCCTTTTGGCATACCCTCATTAATGTACGTGTGTATGATTAGTTTTTTTAAACCTTCTTACTTTCTGGCCCTACAAGATGCTACAGGCTCATCTTGCATATTTCCCACTGAAGTGCTAGAGTCAGCCATTTTTTCAAAGGAGTAGAATGGGTTTTAAGACAGACCCATATAGATTTAAATCCTGGCTCCACACTTATTCATGCATGACCTTGGGGAAATTATTTAGCATCTCTGACATTCAGTTTCCTTACTTGTAAAATGAGAACACTATTAATGTTAAAGGGTTATTATTAGGTCTAAATAAGAAAACAAATATAAAAGTCAAGTTCTTAACACTTTAAATACTTGATATTAATTCTATTCATTTCTCTTTATCACCAGCTAGCACAATAATCCTTCTTCCCTACTAGTCACCTCCCTGAATCACTGCCTGTCGTCTACCAACTGAGGATGCTTCCAAAACCACTGGCCTGGAACACTCACTTACAATCTAGGGATGTCTTTGTGCACAAACTAACACTTAAACACAAACACACAGATACACAGATGCATACACACATATGTTGGGTTAATTCATCTAAGTGTAAGATACTTCTAAACTAACGTGTTCAACCTTAGTATGTAGGAGATACACTTAATATAAAATGTATCACAGCAGCAATTTTGTAAAGCTGCTAATCTACAAAAGAAGGAAAAAATGTTTGTCAAAATGAGTAGTTACCACACAAGCACATGCAAGTGGCTTTCTTTTTTTGGACGATCACTTCATCATCATTTTAACATTTCAGTTTCCATGACAACCAAATGCAGTTAGTATTATCTCTAAATACACTCCCAGGTACTTTTCTTCTTCAATGAATCAAGGTCCTTCATTTTATACTAAAGAGATCAAGGCTATCTGGATAAATTCCATGTAAAATCTATCAAAGACAACCCTATATCATGAAAAAAATGAACATTAGATTCAGTAACATTATGAATACCATCTATTTTTTTCTCTTAATCATATTTATCAAGGAAATCTAGGAAAGTATACCAGAAATGGCCAAAGGAAATTTGTCAAAATTTCTAGCACAGGTTATACTCCAAAGAAAGAAGTATTTAGCTTAGAGATTCAGACCTCATCTTGTGTTGATATTAGTTTGTATTTTTACAGCACAGTGAGCCTTTTAGTCACTGAGAGATATGAGGCACACAATGCTGGCCCCAGTACAGTTCATGTATCTGCAAAGGTTTTTATGTAAGTGAACCTATTTTTGTTGAAGCTGAACTTGTAACTTCATGTTTTCCCTCTCACAGTTTGGCTCCAAATGCTCTCTTTTTTCACTTATTCTCCCTTCATTCTCTTCTACTACAGACAGTCCCCAATTTATATTTTATTGACTTTATGATGTGCAAAAGTGATACACATTCAGTAAAAGCTATACTTTGACTAATGCATTTTGATCTTTCCCAGATTAGTGATATGCATAGCCGTACAGGGGCAGAGGGATGCTGACCAGTCAGCCACATGACCCCAAGGGTCAACAACCTATATACTTACAACCATTCTGTCCTCTTTTAGTTATTCTGTTTTTCACTTCCAGTATAGTATTCAATAAATTACATGAGCTATTCAGTGCTTTGTTACAAAATAGACTTTGTGTTGGTTGATTCTGCCCAACTGAGGCCAGTTGCTCAGTGTTCTGAGCACATTTAAGGTGGCCTAGGCTCAGCTATAATGCTTGGTACATTACGTGTATTAAATACATTTTGGCTTAAGATATTTTCAATTTATGGGGGATCCCTGGGTGGTTCACCAGTTCAGCGCCTGCCTTTGGCCCAGGGCGTGATCCTGGAGTCCCGGGATCGAGTCCCACATCGGGCTCCTGGCATGGAGCCTGCTTCTTCCTCTGCCTGTGTCTCTGGCTTTCTCTCTCTCTCTATGTCTATTATGAATAAATAAATAAAATCTTTTAAAGAAAGCTATTTTCAATTTACAATGGGTTTATGAGATGTAACCTCTTCGTAAATCAAGGAAAATATGTATTATCCCATTTTCTCCTCTTTCCTTCCTTCTGCCTTTTCCTTTTCCTTTTCTCTCTTGACCTGTCAACCCCCAGGTTATGTGCTAGAAGTAACAGCAATGGTACTAGTAATAAAACAGGTCAGGGATCAGGTGTTTAATAAACACCTTCTTGGTGTCAAAATGCAACTTGGGAAAACTCTAATCAAAATTTCTCAGACATTCAAATATAGACACCTTCTAGAAAGAAAACTCTAAATTGTGACTCGGTATCTAACCCTTTCCTGCTCAGCTTTTAGCACTATTTAATGTCAAGTGTTCATTATTGTGAGAAGCTGACTCTACAATGTACTAGTCAGTATCAAAAACTCATGACTCTAACTCAGCAATTGCAAGAGACAGACAACGATTGTTTTGTATCCATTTTTGTTCAGATGTCTTTAATGAGTATGCCAAAAAAAGGTGTACATAAAAATAAACCTGAATGAGATCCTTTTATTTATTTGACAGAGACAAATTTATTTATTTGAGAAAGAGAGAGAGAGAGAGAGAGAGAGTTGGGCGGTGGGCAGAGGACGAGAGAAAACCTCCAGCAGACTCCCACTGGGCATGGAGCCTGACTTAGGGCTCCAACTCAACCCTGGGATCATGACCTGAGCTGAAATAAGGAGTCAGATGCTTAACTGACTGAACCCCCTGAGGTACCTCCTGAATGAGATCTCTTTAAAGATTTGCAGCTGTTAATTTGTCTAGGATCAACTCAATGCTAATCAACATAGTGATGGTACATGCCACTATCATTTTTCTGGGCCTTATATATACCCAAACCCTATAATATAGAGTAAAACATCAGAAAGCAAAGCAATCATGGTTGTGTTCCACAGTTCCCATATTTCCACTGTTGTCAGCTTTATCTTTCCAGCAAGGTCTTCCATTAGTAATTTATAGTTATACATTCCTTTCAGTATTCCTCAGAAAAAATCTTTTATATGGAAAGGGTCTTACCTGCTTACCTTGCTTTCATTTTTGTACTTAAGAACCTTTGGGACAGATATTTGATTACTATAGAAAATACAGGAAATTGCAGATAATGTACCAAACTTAAAAGTTTATGTATTATTTTACTTAGGATGTTATTTCAGCTGCATGTAATACAACCTAAAACAGTGATTTAAGCTAAACAGAAGTATTTTATACTCTCGTGTAACAGATTGGTATAAAGGCTATGTTACATGTAGTTATGTAAGGGCTCTGTTATTTTATCTTTCCTGTATGTCTGTCTT
Source organism: Canis lupus dingo (assembly GCF_003254725.2). Lineage (NCBI taxonomy): Eukaryota > Metazoa > Chordata > Mammalia > Carnivora > Canidae > Canis > Canis lupus. The sequence continues at coordinate 27,241,340 of NC_064259.1, forward strand.
ATACCATGGTTCAGGAGGCAGTGTGACCATGTTCATGTTCCAAGCAACAGGATGGAAGCAGAGTGTGAAAAAGGTATGCCCTTTCTTTTAGGACATAAGTTAGAAATTCCACAGTTCATTTCTGCTAACAACCTATTGCCCAGAATTTAGCTCTGGTTGGCCATGTCATAGCTAAAATAGATAATTCTATTTCTATGAGGAAGAAGTGGAGAAGAGATGTGAGGAGACAACTGTCGATCTCTGCTATTTCCATTCTCAGCAGAAAGTTCTTTGTGCGTATGTTCATTCCTAATTTCTCAAAATTCAAAGGGAATGTAGAAGAAACCAAGATAGAAGTATGGCTTGAGAATTCCCACTGCTCTATAAAAGGAAGTCTTGAGTCATTCACCACTGAGAAATCTCCTCCTAGCTGATGCTTTCATCATTAACTGCTTAGGAATCATGGGTCTGGTGTCTAATTACCTTGAGTATCCAGACTAAACATCATTTTGCTTTGTCCTCAAAGGTTGTCCCATTTTCCTACTCACTGCTACAGAGACCAGCATTTTCTAGTTCACAGAAGGGAGATATTTGTTTCCTCTTCTAGAGGCACTGACTGTGATTAGTGACTTTTCATTAGGACAGCTGATCTTACTATTTTGTACAACTGTTGACTCATTCTTGAATTCTTCTGCTTATATAGATTAAACAATATCCTCATTGGCTGCTCATCTACATTTCCCTAAAAACACCTTTCCCTATCATCTCTCTACAAGGAAACTTCTTGTAGTCTTCATCTCATTTTATTGATAAAGACGGTGTTGTTATAATCCTTATCAGCATGACAGATGACCTATGTGGCTGATATTTAGCTATTCCAGAGTTTGCATCTCTGTGTTCCCCTGAAGGGTTGATACAACTTGTATAATACAGGCGCCATGCATATTATATACCTCTTTTCTTTTCTGTGATGGATAGAAATTCAGCCTCTTTGCCCATTGCTGTCTCTTAGATAATTTATTTTTATTAATGTGGTGAAAACATTGAAGTTCTACTTTCTTCTTTGATAATTTCAAATTTCACTCAGTGAAGAAATTCCATTGCAAAGTTTTATCATCAACTTCACATGCAAAGTTTTTCCTGTCACATGGAGCTGAGAAATTTTTAAACTTGTAGTGTTAACAGAAATAGCTCTGCAACATAAGCAGGTAGTTCAATTTGTGAAGTTTAAATCCTATAAATGAATCAAATTGATCTGGTCTCAGGAGAAATGACTCATGAATGTTCATGGCAGCATTATTTGAAATTGCCAAAAACTAGAAATAATACAAACATTTACCAGCAGATAAACAGAATGTTATATACACAGAGAATTAAAATACTATTTGCCAGTGAAAAGTAATGAACTCTTGATATCATGGATGACTTGCAAAAACATTCTGGTGAGTGAAAGGAACAAAAGAAAAACAGAGTAAATATTCAGTAATTAAAGGTATACAAGATTCAAATTAATCTAAAATTGACACAAAGCAGATCAGTGGTTACCTGAGGTCAGGGCTGGAAGGAGGAAAGCAACTGCAAAAGGACATGAGGGATCTTCTGAGGGCACTGGGGATATTCTGCTCCATCACGTGGTGATGGTTTCATTGGTATCTACAATTGACAAGACTTACCAAATTATACACTCCAAATGAATAAATTTATTGCATATATTACTCCTTAATAAAACTGATAAGGAAAATAATTTCTTGAGTGGGAGAACGAAAAATCACATTAAGATAATTTAGTTTCCTTTTGGAATTATCTTCAATACTAAATTATCAAATTTATTAGTACTTCTTCAAAATGATCATGAAAGAAGAACTTAGGGGTATCTGGGCGGCTCAGTGGTTGAGTGTCAATGCCTTTGGCTCAGGGCGTGATCCCAGGGTCCTGGAATCTAGTTCTGCGTCGGGCTTCCTGCAGGGAGCTTCCTTCTCCCTCACCTATGTCCTTGTCTCTCTCTCTGTGTCTCATGAATAAATAAATAAAATTTTTAAAAAAGAAGAACTTAGCTCTTTATTCTAGAATTCATATTCAAATGCTTCTCTCTCTTTGACATTACGCATATACAAACAGCATTTTAAATTTCAAACACAAAGGACACTTCTGTTATCCCCTTTACAGTACTAATTTAGGTTCTAAAACCAAAATAATAAGCCAAGTGAGGGATCCCTGGGTGGCGCAGCGGTTTGGCGCCTGCCTTTGGCCCAGGGCGCGATCCTGGAGACCCGGGATCGAATCCCACGTCGGGCTCCCGGTGCATGGAGCCTGCTTCTCCCTCTGCCTGTGTCTCTGCCTCTCTCTCTCTCTCTCTCTGTGACTATTCATAAATAAATAAAAATAAATAAAAAAAAATTTAAAAAAAAATAAGCCAAGTGATAAGCCAAATGAAAATATGTGAAGATGATGAAGAATACATACTTTTGCTCCTCTGAATTTCCTATTCATGAATAACAACATGCAGTCTCAATCTCTGGATTCTGTGGTGCTTATGATATTTTTTATTTAAATTCAAGTTAGTTAACATATAGTGCAGTATTAGTTTCAGGAGTAGATTTAGTGATTCATTACTTACATATAATACCCAGTGTTGTTCACAACGAGTGCCCTCTTTAATGCCTATCACCCACTAATCTCATTCTTCACCTCTACCTCCCTCAGTTTGTTCTCTACAGTTGTCTCTTATGGTTTACCTCCCTCTCTGTTTTTATCTTATTTTTCCTTTCCTTCCCCTATGTTCATCTACTTTGTTTCTTAAACTTCACATATGAGTGAGATCATATTTGTCTTTCTCTGACTGACTTATTTCACTTTGATGTTAACCACGTTTCAGAGAGAGTATATAACCCTAACTTTTCCAACAGACTGGTGTTTTGCCAGTAGCCACCTCTCTCCATTGGCTGGAGATTGAAAGATCATTGTAGCATTTGTCCTACGAACCATTTACAGTAGTACAGGTAAGTTAACATTTTGAATAGTAGCTTCTATTTCTTAGAAAATACAAAAATGTGTCACATGAAGAAATCAGAGGTTCCTGTCTGAAAAAGAATGTGGGTCACTTGATCAGCAGTGCTCCAACGACAGATTCAGATTGTTTGCTGGATACTTCTCAAAGGGCAGACACTGCAACTGGAAAAAAAAAATTTGCAACTCTGATAGAAAAAGGAATTCTCAGTGAGGGCAGAGTCACTTACTGTAGCTGAAACCTTCCTATAGCTGACATGTACATATTTTTTGTGACAAATGTCCTTCTGATTAAAGGAATTACTTATCTTCTTGAAAAAGGTGTTGCTTGAATTGCCAGTTTGCTGTTACAAACCCATAAAGGAATAAAAAATAATTCCGTGTTTTTTCTGCCTGAAGTTCTTCATGCCAGTGTTCATCTAGATAACTAGATGGCTTGCTCCCTCAGCTCATTTATACCCTTGAATGAAACATGACATTCTCAGCAAAATATTTTCGAATTTAAAATTTAAATGGAACCCTGTGAAAACTCACCCCCATACACACACACACACACACACACACACACACACATCCTGTGCCCCTTTTCTGTTTTATAGTATAGCCATTATTTCTTCATGATAAATTGTATTTAATTAATTTATTTTCTGTCTCCCCACTGCCCCTCACCAACCTCCACAAGATGTTTTTTCTAATTTGTTCACTACTTTATTCTAAAGTCCAAAAGAGTTCCTAAAACACAGTGGGCACTAATTAAATATGGATGAATAAGTGAATGAATGAATGAATGAATGAATGGAAGGGTATGATACAGAGAGAAAAGGATAGGTCCAATACAAAGATTGGAGCCCAACTCATTAACAGATTGGTAGGATTAAGCAAAGAATTTTAATTTTCCTGACATTTTGATAGGAAATTCTCCATAAGAATTTATGATTCTAGATACTCATGAATAGAGTATCTAGAATTCCATACTCTGGTATTTTCCAGACTATTCCAATTATTTTTCATGAGATCTTGTTATGTATTTGTTATTAAAGGGCATGTGTGAATGATTACATTTTAGAAATATATATTATATCTATTAAGTGGACAGCACATTTACTACGAGCTCTGAGAAATTCTGCAATAATACCAAATTAAAAAAAATCAACAAACTAGTTTTAATTTCTTAACTCTCTTTTTCTCAAATTTATATGACAATAATGTCTCCCTCCCTTCTGAAACATGTTAATATCTCATTGAACAGTAGTATTTAGAGAAGCACAATTTAGGAATTTTGGCATATTTAAACTATTCTTCATTTTGAGAGAAAAGAAAAACTGTATCAGTCATTTAGGGACTCAGAAGGTATAATACCAATACAGGAATCTTGAAAAGAAATGCTTAAGATTTAAATCAAACCAAATAAGAAGTGAATCATATAATGAATCAAAGAAAGAAGGAGAAATATTTTATAGAAGCAATGTGGACTATGGATTTATACTTAAGGCTTAGAAATGAAATTATATCCACTTAGGGCTAAGTCCATGTAATTGCTGATTAATTATTTGAAGTGCGGTGCAGTTGGAGAAAGAATTTTGAAATCAAATATGTAATACAAAAATAAAATTGATGATACATAGAGGGAAAAAAAGCATATAGGTGAGAATTAGAAACTAATGAAAGTTACACTTATAGATTCTTCATTAAATCTTGGGACAATTAATTCTTCATTTGGTGTGGGGGGAGTACTTATTATATACACATTAAAATAGTTTATGGGCTAAAATTTAACATCAAAAATAAAATTATGACAAGATGAATAAGGAGAAGAATATTTCAGCAATTCTGGACTACAGACTTTCTAAGTAGAATGCCATGGTCAAAAGACAAATTTTTAAACAGTCACGGGTAAATGTCTCTCTTATACTTAAATACTATCTGTAAAAAAAGTCACCAAAATTTTTAAAGAGAAGCAATAATCTTTAAAATATATTTGCAATCTATGGGACAAAGTATTGTGATTTTTCCTTAGGATTTTTACAATTTAATAAGAATAAAGACAAGCATTCTCAAATCCATAGCTTTCTTTAAAAAAGAAAGATACACAAATAAAGCATTAAAATTTTAAAAAGAAGCTTATATTCTTTTAATTAAGCATCTATCAAGTTGTCAAAATTAATAAGATCAGTAATTCTGAGACTCAGCCATAGTTTAGAGAAATAGGAACTCAAATATAACATTGATAGGAGTCTTTCTTTTCCAATAACTATCGGAATTGAAACAACCTTTACCTTGACAACTCTGCTTATAGAGATTTATCCAAAGGAAAGAATTAGAAATATGCAAAACAACATGTCTATTTTCAATGGAGCTTTTCTTTGTTTTCTTTTTAATTGAGAAATTAACTAACAAATGAAATGTGGGAGGATTTGTAGCATAATTTTAAAGATATGAGCTTTGGCATCAGGACTCAGTTATTCTGAATACTGAGATCTTGGGCAATGTCTTAACTTCTTGTAACACACATGCACACACCCCCACATACACCCCAATATACTGATTCAATGGAGTATTACATACACTTCAAATAAATAGCATAAATCATGCCCTGACATGAAAAATGTTCATGATACATGTTAAAAACAACCTGGTCCTCTTTTCAAGGATGTTTGTATAGTGAACAACCTTAGAAATAGAGGTAGAGATGGTGTCTCTCTTTAGAACTAAAGACAACTTTTTTTTTACTTTCCAGTATAATAAAGATTATGTCTCACTCTGGGGAAACATTTGGGAACATTGTTTGATAAAAGGTCAGAGTACCTCCACCATGACATAAACCCACTGCATGTATAGGTCTATCTAGGCCATTCCACACCTTACTCATGGTACTTGGAAAACAAGGAAAACCAATGCAAACACAAGTCATGTGCAGCTTACTATGCTGTGAGCAATAAAATCATCTGACTTTGAATCAGGAGTCTCCTGTCCCCTGCCAGCATCCATAAAAGTTGCAGACTAACTTGTTAGATTGCAAATAGGGTAAAATCTCAGACTTTTCACAGTTCTTGACAATTATGTTATTACTAAGGGTGGGAGAATTAACGTAGCCCTACAGCAGAAATGTAAATGTATACTATTATCCATTCCATGTAAATGAGAACTGTTTTTGATTCTCCTTTCTGAGATAGATAGAAAAGAACACATTTATATCACATGCCCAACTATATATATATATATATATATATATATATATATATATATATATATATATATACCGTGAAAAAATGTGTATTAAACTATTAGCAATGATTATCTCAGAGAGTGAGGAGATGATATAGCTCAAGGAAATGGACCTGGTATTTCCAGATATTACTTTTATAAGTCAGCATTGGCAACAAAAATACCTCCAAAAAATATCAAAGCCAAACAAACCTATTTGGTGTATCTTTACAACTGTAAAGCTTTCCCCACAATGGAATGATTATTTAACAATGCTTTCTCCATTTCGTATTTTTTAAAAAGCCCATTCCTGTACTCATTCAGGCATACTGTAGATTCATAGATCCCACCTTTTAATCCTTCTTATTGAAAACAACTTCCAATAATTTATTTTTGAATCCTAAGAACTGAATTCTCCATCAGTTAATTAATCTTGTTACAGGATTAAAATTAGATTTAATAATGAACTCAAAAGTTCCATTTAAAAATCATTTTTAAAAATGCTTGTATTTGAAAATGAAGTAAGACACTGAGGTGAGAGACAGAGTAAGTGAATCTCAAAGTTAGAGGTTAATCCTAGGATTATGTACTTTAATAGTTATGTATGTAATTTCATCATTTGAAGGAAACTACTTAACTGCTGTTCACTTGTTTGCTTCAATAATCTCTCACTGCAGCAATTCACTGAAATTTAATTACAGCCTGGATGGTGATTCTCCTGCCAGACCTGGAACATGAGTGTAGACTCACCCAATGTTCATTTTAAACTGGAATGTAACTCCAAGAGTATCTGGAGTAATGATGTGATTGGAGAAAAAAATGTCATATCACACAAAGACAGACACCTGGTGATTTTATTACTTTAAAAAGAGTAGCTCTATGAAAACATCCTCCAGGACTCATTTTCTAGCTTAAAAGAGAGTTCACCAACAATAACACACATTCATTCTGGAGCTAGACCAATATTTCTAGAGTTCATAGAATGAGAAACTCAGTATCTTCAAAACACCTTTTTAATGTTGTTGTTGTTGAGAAAAATCTTGTAATGCAGTGAAACTTCTCATATTGACTAATTTAGAATAGATCATAATTCAACGCAACTGCTATATTGGAAATGTACCATTGAAATATATTTCAAATTAAACAGATTGGTGTTTCATGTCTGAAGAGGTGATCTATTGTTCTTTACTAAACAAAATGAATAATCTGAAGCCACTCAAGTAAAATAACATTTTTAGAACTCCTGTAGTTCACTTTAATAAGATTTTATTCAAGTTGCCCCTAAGCTTTCTCACTTTAATTCCATTTATATGTTTTAAATGTATCTTTTAGGAGTGATACAAACATTTCATCAAAATATTCTATATATTAACCCTTAGCAGAGTTGAGGTATATACCCAATCCTCTCACCATGCACATCAATAGTTCTCCAGTGCAAACCACCAGCATCTCACACAAGGACTCCTGCAAGTCTTTAACTCTTCCTTCCCCCTTTGAGTATTTCCTATGGTCCATTCTAACAGCAGCCAAAAATATTCTTTTAAATCACTTCATGGCACTCTCCTGCACAAAATCTTCCAATAACTCTTCTCCATCCTCACCATTCTAACAAAATAAATCCAAAGACCAGAGATAACCTGTATCTCTGGCCCGACTAGTGTTTTCTACTTCTCTTGCACTGTTTTGGAGACACTTCCCTGCCTTGTGATCCTCAAATATACTCTTACAGTCTTTCTTATGTGGAAAGGTCTGCCCAACTACTAATCTACTGCTTCACTGTTCTTTATTTAGATCCCTGCTTCAGTATTAGCTCAATTGAAAGACCTTTTCTGAGACTCACTATCATTCTTACCTCATGTCTCATAGTATATTACACATTTGTTTTAGTTTTGATTGGGTTCACAAGTCTTCCTGAATCTCTAGCTTGATATATTTTATAATTGAAAAAAAATAATTTATCATTTAAATATCCCTTCTGTTCCATTTTCTCATTTCTTTCCTTATAGAAACTTAATTACACTAAATTAAGATTTGTCACTGTATCCTTTTGGTCTCCAATCTTTTCTTTTGTAATTTTCATTTGTGTCTCTGTTTTTCGTTCTGGATGTCTTTTTCTTTCCTATATAGTATTTCACTAATAATATCTTCAGTTGTTGTTAGCCTACTTTTAATCACATCTATTGAATTCTTAATTTTTATATAATTTTCAGTTCCAAAATATCCTTTTTTCTTTTTTTTTTCCTTTTTTTCTTTTTAAATTATGTTGTCTTCCTTTTTAAAATAGTTCCCAGTGATCTACTAAAATTTCCTATCTTGTTCTTTCTCTCCTTGGATATACAAGTATAGCTATTTTATTTTATTTATTTTATTTTTTTAAAGATTTTATTTATTAATGAGACACAGAGAGAGAGAGAGAGAGAGAGAGAGAGAAGCAGAGACACAGGCAGAGGGAGAAGCAGGCTCCATTCAGGGAGCCTGATGTGGGACTCAATCCCTGGTCTCCAAGATCAGGCCCTGGGCTGAAGGTGGCACTAAACCGCTGAGCCACCTGGGCTGCTCCAGGTATATTTATTTTAAAATCTTTTTCATAACTGCAATATCTCAATCCTCTAGAAGTCTGTTTCTATTTTCTGTTGTTTCCCTGACTCTCATTCATGTTGTCCCACAGCATTGGGTATCTCATTATTTTTTATTGCATGCCAAACATTGGATATGAAAAACTGCTTTTAGAAATAATCTGAAGGTTGCAGGTAGAATTAGGTTACTAGCTAGCTGACCTTGAGATGGAGAGATAAGCCTGGATCATCCAAGTGGGCCCAATATAATCACAAAGATCTGTATAAATGGAAAAAGAAATGCCAAAGAGAAACAACCAGAGAAATGAATGCATAAAAATGATTCAGCCATATGTTGCCAGCTTTGAAGATGGAGGAATGTGGTCATGAAACAAGGAATGCAGGCAACCTCTAGATGCTGGAAAAAGGCAAGAGAATGGATTCTTCCCTAGAGTGTCCAGAAAGAATGTAACCCTGCTGACACCCTGATTTTATTTAGATCAGTGAAACCAGTGTTACAGAACTGCGGGATAATAAACCTATGTTGTTTAAGATATAGATTCTTTACACTGTATTAAGACAATTAATTTGTGCTGTTGTGTTTCAGCAACCACAGGAAATTAGTACAACATATTTAATTCATAATGATAGCATCAGAAGTACTGAGGATAGAGCTAAACTATCTGTGTTTTGACAAGTTCTGTGGGTGATTCTGATGCCTGCTGAAACCATTAGCCCAAATTTTCTTAGTTAACCAGCGTCTTGACTATGTGTTGACTTTTATCTGCTAATAACAATCATCCTCTCAAGCAATAATGTCCACAATGAGATATATATATAAGACAATCCATTAGAGTATGGGAAGAAAATACTGAAGTTGTGATTTACATACTTATTCTGTCCTAGTTTTCTATTTTTGTGTCTGTATTATAATGTCCAAAATTTATGTGCATATGTGTATAAATATGCACATACAAAAATACAAAAACATAAATATATATTAAATATATTATATACATATATATGCTTAAATAATTAACTATGCTTTATATGAAAGGATTGGTATTTTTTGTAAACCAAAGTATGGGTTTAAATAGTTTGGATACCATTGTTCTGAAAGATGTATGCAATTATGAGTTATATTCTGAGCATCACAGTGATCAAAGTGAAAAAAGGAAACAAAATTACAGTAAAATTATTCAGCTCATATTTGTTGGCTACAGTTAAATTCGAGTTAGATCTCCATGCACTTATAAGTATTCTTACATTGCAAATAGTCAATTGTTACCACAATTAGAACTGAGTAGTTTATCATATAAGTATGGAATGAGTAATGATCACTGCCTAGGCTTTCCCCTCAACTGAAATGAATGACCTGTATTTTGTTAAATTATATTAACTAAAGAAATTCAACAAGATATATTTGAGTAGAAAATTCCAAATGCCCTTTTCTAGCATTAAAATGCTTCAAATTAAATATAAAAGCAGAATTGGCATTTTGAAGAGAAAGAAGCATTCAGTATCATTTGCATTATTCTGGGAATGTTATGCAAAACTTGGCTTCTATTATTTCTTGCAGTTAGATGACTTATTACTTTATTTATTATTACTTCCAGATGAGGATTGGGGAAGAAATATATGAATTTCAACTTAATGATTTAAACTTTTTGCTATTATCTAAATAAGTAACAAAATACAGATATGGAATAGGCTTGAAGGTATGGGATACATTTGAAATATCTGTCCTTGCCTTCCCTTTCATCAATTAACATCTATAGTTGGCTATTTACTATATAACTGATACCTGTCCTTTGACTCCCTGAAGTTTCTACTTCATATGAGATTTCTCGAATTATTTTTGTAGTTTCTCAAGACATTATTCTGGATAAAATAGAAATATATAGAATGACACATGCACATGTAAATGGATTTAGGATTTTGTTAAATGACTTAAGGGGTATTGGGGAGAAATTGGCCTTGATGAATTACTTCTTGGAATAAAATCCAGAGAGTATGTAAAACATTACTGAGAGAAATTAAAGAACACTTAAATAATTTTATATATCCACATTCCTGGATAAATATTCAATATTGTTAAAATTATTTTCTCCAAATTTATAAATTCTGAGAAAAGTTTCTATAATGTTAGAGAAAGACTTTATTCCTCAGCCATGATAACAAGTGGCCACCAGAACTGGTTTGCACTAGTTCAGTGGATCAGTGACATGGAGATAGACACACAGGAATGAATGCCAAGTGATGAGGGAGAAAGATTGAAGGTACATAGCTACAAGCCAGAGAATGCTCAGGACTGCTGGTGGCTGCCTCCAGAAACTAGGAAGAGGCAAGAAAGGATTCTAGCAAATCGCAAAGGGAGCATGGATTTACTGATCCCTTGATTTCAGACTTTAGCTTTGAGAACTGTGACACAATAAATTCCTATGCTTTTAACAATCCCAGATAGTTGTGATTTTTTCTTTTCTTTTTTTTCTTTTCTTTTCTTTTCTTTTCTTTTTTCTTTTCTTTTCTTTTCCTTTTTCTTCTTTCTTTCTTTCTTTCTTTCTTTCTTTCTTTCTTTCTTTCTTTCTTATTTTCTTTCTTTTCTCTTTCTTTCAGCAGCCCTAGTAACTAATACACTTGGGGTTTAATATTTGATAAACTTGAGAAGATTAGAAAAATAGTTTTTCTAAATTTTTAAAATAAATGTATCATTGTCTTTTTATTTCAGATATTGAGTGTAGTCTCATCATCTTTTGACATTTCAATGCAATTGCATTCAAAATCCCAGCAGACTTTTTGGTAGAAATTGACAAGCTGACTTTACATCCTATATAGAAATACAAAGAACCTAGAATAGCCAAACAGCTATGGAAAAGGAAAACAGTGTTGGAGATCACTTATTAAAAAGCTACAGTATTTAAATATGGTATAGGAATAAATATTTTTTAAATAGATAAGGGGAATAGAACAGAGGATATAGAAATAGACCCACATGCTATGGTCAGTTGATTTGGGGCAAAGATGCCAAGGCATCAAATATGAAAAAAATTAGACTTCCCTACAATCTAGCAGTATCATTCCTAAGTAATTATCCAAAATAAATTAAAACATACACCCACAAAAAGATACATAAATTTTTACAGCACCTTTATTCATAATAACCAAAGACTGAGGAGGGGAGAATGTGTCTCAACAGGTGAATGGATAAGCAAGATGTGCTGTTTTCATACACTGAAATAATATTCAGCAAATAAAATGAATAGGCTGCCGATATTCATGGATAAATCTTACAGATATCATGTTGAGTGAAAGAAGTTAGATACAAAACTGTTCAGACTCTGTGGTTCCAATTGTACAAAGATCTAAAGCAGTCAAACCTAATTTATGGTGATTGAATTAGATCAGTGGTTGCTTGGTACCGAGATGAGTTTGCGTATTGATTGCAAAGAGGTGACAGATGTTCTCTATCTTGATTGGGGAGGTGGTTATTCAGCACATACATTTGTCAAAACTTAATTGTTAAACAGTACACTTAAAATTCTATTTTATTGAGTGCACATGATAGCTCAGAAAAGTTAAAACTGGGGAGAAGTCACTTGTATTTTTCCTCAATTAATATGTGATATAATTAATTGAGGTGGGCTCAAAAATAATTTTTTAAATAGCTTAGATGAGAAGATGAGATTAAAGTAGAAAACACCAGAATGTCAGACACATAGTAAGTCTATTTTATATAACCCTTGTTTAAGGTTTGTGTGTGTCTGTGTATGCTTTCTCTATCACATAGTAAAATATATTTCTTATTTTATTTATTTTTAAAGATTTTATTTATTTATTCATGAGAGACACAGAGAGAGGCAGAGACATAAGCAGAGGGAGAAGTAGGCTCCATGCAGGGAGCCCGACGCGGGACTTGATACTGGGTCTTCAGGATCATGCACTGGGCCGAAGGCAGGTACCAAACCACTGAGCCACCCAGGCGCCCCTATTTCTTATTTTAAATAACAGAAAAAAATTTGAAATATCCTGCTTTAGGGTACTATAATAAATCCAATCCTATTCAATATTTATCATCAATCTGGATAAAATGACAAACCTTTATCATATGTACTTTAGGCACCAAGCCATCAGGAACAGAATGCCTAGGTAGTCAATAATTTATTTTTTTTAAGTATGGATACCCAGTTTGAGTGAAAGTATAAGGAATTGCACATATACATTCTGCTAATGAAAAATGTGAATTGATACAACCACTTTGGGGGACAGTTTGGAAATATGCATTAAAACCAGTTTGGGAAGTTTCAGTTGACATACATTCAAGCTCATTGTTTCTTTCCTTGGCTATGTCCAGTCTACTGGTGAGCCCATCACAATAATTTTTCATTTCACTACAATGTTGTTAATTTCCTTTTGATTCAGAGTTTCAATCTCTGCTTACATTACCCAACTTTTCTTGCGTGATCTCCACTCTTTCTGTTAGAGCTCTTGCATATTAATCATGGTTATTTTAAATACGTGGCCTAATAAATTTCAAAACCTCTATCATATCTGAATTTTTTGTTTCTTCTCTGTCTCTTCACATAGTTCTTTTCCTCTTCTCTTCTTTCGCTTCCGCTCCCCTCCCCTCCCGTCCCCTCCCCTCCCGTCCCCTCCCCTCCCCTCCTCTTCCTTCTTTTTCCCTCTAAGGATTTTATGTACTTATTCATGAGAGACAGAGAGAGAGGCAGAGATATAGGCAGAAGGAGAAGCAGGCTCGCCAAGGGGAGCCTAATGTAGGACTCTATCCCAGGACTCCAAGATCATGACCTGAGCCAAAGGCAGATGCTCAACTGCCGAACCACCCAGGAGTCCCAAGCACAGTTTTTTTTTTTTTTTAACTTTTATTTATTTACTTTTAATTTTTTAAAATTTATTTATGATAGAGAGACAGAAAGAGAGACAGAGACATAGGCAGAGGGAGAAGCAGGCTCCATGCACTGGGAGCCCGACGTGGGATTCGATCCTGAGTCTCCAGGATCGCGCCCTGGGCCAAAGGCAGGCACTAAACTGCTGCGCCACCCAGGGATCCCTTTTTTTTTTTTTAATTTTTAGAATAGCTTCTACTGTTTTGTTAAAAGCCAGGCAGGATATATTGAATAATAGTAACTGAGGTAAACAGGCCTTTTGTGGGAGGGTTTATGTTAATCTGGCTAGGAATTTGGCTATCTTTAATGTCTTAAATGTGTAAATATAGAAGGTTTCAATTTCTTTTTCTTTTTTTTTTTAAGATTTATTTATTTTTGAGAGAGAACGCATGAGACAGAAGGACAGAGGGAGAGAGAATTTCAAGCAGACTTGGACTAAGTGTGGGCCATGATGTTGAGGCTTAATCTCACAACTCTGAGATCATGACCTGAGCTGAAACCAAGAGTCAGATGCTTAACCAACTGTGCCACCCAAGCACTCTTTTTTCTCCCTTGTTGTCTTTGGGTTTCCCTGAAGATTTCTTTTTAAATAGAATCCATACCTTCTGCTTCTGTCAGATGGAAACCTCTGTTATTATACAGAAGCCTTGGTAAAGTCCAGGGGGAGGGGATGCATTCTATAATCTTATGATTAGGTCATAGTCTTCCAGTGAGCCTGTATCTCACATTTCCTTTGGACTATTCCCAGTCAATGACTATGCAGGGCAGAGATAAAGCAGGCCCTTTCCTGGGAAGTGGAAGACTTTTCTGAAAGATGATTCGGATTAAGGACTTCTACTAGCTTTCATGAACTGCACTGTTCTAAGACTTTTACTCAATCTCCCTCCCTTCCCTCTCTCCTTCACAAGAGCAAGAGGAGCACGTGATCTGACTGCTCTCCTGGCCTCCCTCAGGTCCCTTCCCATTTCCCTTCCCAGGCATTTCTCCTAATAAATCTCTTGCATGTTTAATCATGTTTTGGCATATGCTTCTCAGAGGACCTGGACTAATATGTCTACTTATATTAAAATACAAAGATGAATTATAGAATGCTAATGGGTTTTTATGATCAAACATCAAAACTCAAAGTCAGTCTGTACTTTTGGTTAGGTGTTTCACACTTCAACTGAACACCCTTGGAATTAAAGATTTATTTTTTCTTCTGCTAAAGGTATGTTATTGGGAAAAATTTTAATAAACTGTACTGCTCTAACCAGTAGCTTCTCCTCGAATGCTCATGAAGTAATATAATACTTCTTATAACTGACTCAGTTCTAAAAATAGCTTCTACAAAATATGTAATATCTCAATTACCTCTCTCCCTTTGTATCTTGTGCAAGCATTTCGACGGACTCAATAAAGCTTAAATGGAGCTAATGTGAAAAGATAGTCTCTAAGGTTCTAGCTACAGTTCTTGTTATCAATAAGCAAGTAATCATTTAGCGTGTGCTCTGCTGGGAATCATTTTGATCAATTTAAAAGATTAGATTAGCTTAATTGAAGAGACTAATTCTTCCTTCTAATGAGATCAGTTTCAAATACTAGGGTATCACTATTTAGCTTCTTTAACATTGAATAATATTTTTCCTACAGTCTAATAAATAAAAGAGTCCCAAGCTTAGGTAACTTGCCAACTGTTACCTATTTAACCCTGAGCAGTAGCATCTCCTTCCAGAATTCAGAGGTATTTTATCTCTATCTTGATCTTATTTCTGCTTCTGCTATTAGCTACGGTCCTGGATGCATTTCTTTTCTTTTTTTCATAGGTAAGTGAAGATAATTATCAGCAAAGTCCAAAAGTGATAAAATACTTTCTGCAATTTACATATTTCTTTGATTTGCCAACCCTTTATAAACAAAACATAGATTAAAAATTTTATTATGAATTTAGGTTACTCATATTTTTGCTACTAATATTTTCAAGGTATTAACCAGGTGGTAGACAATTAAATGTTTATGTAGGTTCCTTATAGGTTCTTAATGAGAATTGAATATGTTGACCTTTAGATATATAGAATCATACCTATCTTTCAGATGTTAAAAACAAAAATGTGTATTAAAACTAGTGTGTATTTTGAATGGTTGTAATTTTAATGTAGTCAAGAGATAGACTAAAGTCTATTCATTAAAATGTCTGCATATTAATTAATCATATAAATATTTTCCTGGACTATGTTATAGACTTGGTCATTTATTTCAACTAGGAAATTATGAATTTCAACTATTATTATCAGATAGAGTTATCTGGAAAGTTTAAATGTGGTCAATGAAAAGGGAGCCAAAGGAAAAATATATCTTAAAAGTAGAATTGGTGCCATCGAAGCAGCTTCAAAGTATGTGAAAAATCATAGCAAATTACTGAAGCTTTAGGCAATTGCTACAATCCTGGAGAAATGATGGCTAGGGAAGGGAGGATGAGTATACAGTCACAGATTGGAGCTATTTTATATGTGCGTATCTGATATTTACACTTTTAACTTTTGGAGAAATACAGTACTGTTTTAAATATTTTAATACTATCACTGTATTTTTATCAATAACTATTTTCAGAAAATTTTATATATTTATCTTAAAGCATTATTGTATTTTTGAGACTTTTTTTTGAGACATTTTATTTATTTTTTTTGAGACATTTTAAAACCACTTTTAGGTTTGAAATATTTGCCAAATACTGCATGTCAATTTTATAATGAAAATTGTTAAGTAAATGTAATTAGTTTAGTAGATATTTACTGTAAGTTCTACTTTCTGGAATAAATTTGTTTTCACTAGACTGTATTGTTTGCAGGGTATTAAAATTAAGAAACCAATGCCTGCCTCTTTGTCACAGATTAGTGAGGAGTGAGGATTGGTTTAAAATGAGTGCAGCGATGCCCTGCAAGGAAGAAAAAGGCTTTCTTTCACCTTATACAGTAAAAGAACACAATTACTTTATAGGACCTGGGATATAAAAGCTATGTGAAGCCTCATTTATATTGCTGCACAGATTAGGGTTTATGGTGACAGTCATATCGTCTCCAAGACATCGAGTGGAAAAAGCCAATGTGAGTGCTGTGTTTGCTCCACCAGTAAAAGGAACTTAATGTTTTGTTCTTTAATGAAAAGAATGCCTATAGAATTGTTATGTGGTCTAAGTAAAATTCTGCATGGAAATAATTTTGCTGAAGAGCAGCAGAGTCATTTTGGGTGTTAATAGGGGAATGTAGTATTGAGATTAAAAAGATTTAACCATGTTGCATTTTATTTCAGTGATTACTTTCTTAACCATTTTTAGCTAAACCTGCCAGCTTAGTATCTGTAATTATGGCATGTATTAAAATCGCCAAGCTGTTAAGTACACACTCAGATGTGTAGCTGCTGCTCTAATATATCACTCAATCATTTCCCATTATACCATGCAACATTAGTCACCATTATTGCAGTGTGCAGCCTTGATAAACACTTCATGCTAAAGGAGAAAAAGTCGGGAATATTGCCTAATGTTTTTTATCTCTGAATCTACATTATGTTTCTCATGTGGTTTTCCTTGCTTCAATTCATCTGCTTCCCTTTGTTAAATTTGCACAAATTCTTAACATAAAAGTATCCCCAAATGTCTATGTTGTAATTAGGTTGTAATTCTGAGCCAAAGTTCTAGTGACAATTTAAGAGCAAACCGAGGAGCCGATGGGATACTACCAACTCTGGGGAGTTTAGAAAGGGAAGAGCAGAACTAATTTATATAAGTCTGGGAGCTGATTATTTTGTGCACAGCTACCGACAAAATAGAAGCTACCTCAGTTGTCCCCCTTTTGTCTCTCTGTACATCACAACTCTTCAATCGTTACTGCTTCTGTACACTGTGGTTAAAATACACTTCTTAATGACACTTCGCTGTGTTCAAAATATCTATGTGTCCACCTCTAGAAGAGCATTGGATTGGTGCTTCTAGATTTTAACCTCAGCATCTCTCTCTTTATAAAAGACCCCACAAGTTGTAACCATTGGCAAACAGGATTCTTTTCACATTAAATTCAGGTGATATTTGATTAATTGACATGAGTCAACTTATGCCCAAGGATTTAAAAAACATACAAAACCATTTATTTGTTATACAAAAAGAATGTGGAAAAGTAACTGAACGACGTGAAAAGGCAGTCAGTGTTTTGGGTGTGTGGAGAGAAGTTCCAGCTGCAGGTCCTCCTGAAGAGGGCACTGAAGCGAGCCCACACTACCTGTGCTTGAGCCCTACCTGCCGCTCTGCACCCTTCGGGATTCCACTGCAGAGAGGAAGCTACTGTCCCTCCTAGTGTAGAGCCTAGATGTGTCCCACCCCTCACCCCCACCTGTGGGCATCCTGTTTGGATGGGGGGCTCCTTGTGAACCTATTGAACTTTCAGAGGGTAGCCTTTTGTTTGCACCTCTGCCCTCTGGCCTTAGGATCATTACTCCAAGTCCCCTACCCCTTTCCTGGGGGTGGCACCTGGACTTCATTGTGTGCAGGTGCTCCTGCTCTTTACCAAGATGCTGGCTTGTTGCTGTCTGTGCTTCCACCCACCAGGAGAGTGTTTCAGCTGATTCCTGTCTTAGCTTTACTGCATCCAGGCCAAGGAACAGAGGTTAGTGCCTTCTCATATGGTGTGTTCTGTTGCCCTCCTGCCCCTATCAGTTGAGCTGACACCAGCCATCATTTCGTAGCCAGTCAGCAATGTTGGCAGAGGCTCTTTCTGTGCCAAAATTAGAAGGGAAATTAGGTTTTCATTTAGTGTTGCTGAAACCATCTCTGCTATTCCACAGCATATCAGACTGCTTGGGCATGGCAAGGAAGTGGTCTCTAAAGAACCACTTTCCCTTGAAAATGGGTCACCAATGGGAGACTCCAACCATGCCTGCAGTGTTGGAAGCAGAATCAGGAATTTCATTTTATATTCTTATTCCACAGATAAGGATCTGAAGAACAGGAGACTTGCCAAAGGCATTTAGGCTGGATTCTGCAGGAGAGGTTGAATATAAAAATTTCCTTTCAAATTTATCTACCCGCCTGTGAATCTCTGAGTTTAGGTCCATTCTGTGTTTTTAGTGTTACTATTCTCCTAAATTCCACATGCTTTTCCCCTTCCCATCTGCTAATCCAAATCCTATCTAACGTTAGTACTGCTTTCTCCATTAGTTTTTTATCAATTAGGAGGTTTTTGTTCACTTTTAACTTTTTTTTTCTTTTGAGGATCTCTATAGGTTTTAGAGTGAGGACTATACAACTTAACTGTAAAAGAATCATCATTAAAATAGGTAGTCTGCCTTAGTACATCTGCATTTCTGCATTCCCGATCAACTTCCAAGTGAAGGTGATGCTTCTGGTCCCTGGACAGTTTTGTAGGATGCTTGTGGTACTTTTTCACTGATTCCTAAGTATTTATTGTTTAGACTAGTTGTGTGGGCATCATCTGGAGCCACTTGTAAAATGCCAGTTCTGGGGAATTTTACTAATTTACATCTGATGAAATAGAATCTCCAGGGTAGGGTCCCAGCATCTGTTTCTTCATAAAAACTTCAGGTAATTCTAAATCTCAGCCACTGAGTCTAGTTCAGCGTCTGTATTCTGATGACAAGAAATTGAGTTCCATAGATGTCTAGAGAGAAGCAAAAGATAGCAGACAGCTTGTGTAATATTAAGAGTTAACAGATCTGGAATTACTCCCCCCTTTTATAAACTTACTGGTATGAACTAAAACGCAAGTCCTAATCTCTCTACACATTTTTCTCATCTGTAAAATGGAACTAGTACTATCTACTTCACATGATTTGTATTAGGGTTGTAGGGGATAACAAATATAAGATGTCCAGGCCATGGTAGATACTGAATATATTGTGATTGGGACTTCATTTTCTTTTTATGTATATTCTCTTCTGGATTACAAATCATTTGAGGGTAGGAATTGAGGGGCTGCTCTCCTTTTTGATCTAACCTATTGCTAGCACAGGGCTGAAAAAAGAACATGCTCAGTAGATGTTTATTGATGTGGCTCAAAACATCCTCTTAGCCTTTCAATATTTGGTCTCCCAATTCAAATTAGCTGGTGTCAGGTAATTCTGTTCCTTAGACCTGACCCAGAGTCCACTGAACTTAACATTCATGTCCTGAGCAGATGCTCCACATCTGTAGTAAAATGACCTAACCCTGGGGTCAACATGAAGGATAATCTGAGATTCATATCTATCTCATTCTGGGTTTCAGACTCAGAAGTTAATCCTGCTTCAAAATGAATTTCTACATCAACCTACTGATAACTAACCTGACCAGTCTGAATGACTCTGCAGCAGAGGTGAGCTGATAGTAATCAAATAACTGCCTCATCACATTACCACAGTCCTTATTTATGTTCTCTGTACCACTAGACTATAAATACCTTGAAGGCAGAGTGTATCTTTTACCTGTAGATCCTCAGTAACATCACAGTATAACATAATTGATTGTTTCATGGGCTAACTCTAGATTTTGGGTTGGAATGAGAGAAAATGTAAACTAACCTGGTATTTATTGGGCATCTGTTCAGAAGTTAAATTAACTTGTTGTAAGTCATTTGCTTTTGATTTTCACTGTAATCCTGTGTATATGTCCTTGTAGAGATATTTCTGAGCCAAGTCATTATAAGTAATTTTAATAGTGGTAGGAGCTACTTGATTTATTATTTGCCATATACTGTGAAAAATTTTTGGCAAATATCCTGTGATTAAATACAGTACTCTTGTGAAATTACTCCAGATTACTACTTGGAGAGATTACTCTTCATTTTATAGATAAGGATACTAAGGCCCAATAAGCTTTCTAAAGGCGAGGATTTAAGCCTGGGTCTGCCTGAGGCTAAAGCTGTGTTCTTAATCATTTTGATCTATACCCACCATATGCTCAGACTTTAAAATTTGACTTGAGAATGGACTAAATCTTTTAGTATTATATTTAATAGTGACATGAATAATTTTCATCATAAATTGTTGACATCTACATTTAAGACAATATATAATGATTCCTAATCACTGGACACCAGAGTGAATTTGGCAGAGTGGAGTTTGTACAGACCTTGACATCAAGGGGAATACGATCTGGATCTGAATATCCTCTCTGCAACTTACTAGTAAAATAGTTTTGGGCAAGTTTTGTAACTGTATTTCAGTATTTACATCTGTAGAATGAGAATGATATTGATTGCAGGATTGTGCTAAGATTGAAGATAAGTAAATACATGGGGTAGGTCTTCCACATAGGGTACACTCCAATTTTCCTACCCTCTACCTGGATATCCTACAAGTTCTTTCAGCTCAGAATTTCCCAACCAATGGCATAGTTTGACTCCAAATTTGTGCTTTAATTTTTTCCTGCTAATTAGATGACCAGCATGTGCCAAATTTTATTTCAAGCTTCCTCTATGGAAGGAAGCCTAAGAAGATTAGTTCAGAATCCCCGTAGTTTGGACATCTTAACTAAAGGAAAAAAAGAATGACCAGATATTGGTAGTTAGACTAGATACAAGAAAAAAAGAGTACTTGGTTCAATGTCATCATTCTTGAATGACCATTAGCTAGATGAGTAGTTTTCCAGAAGGGATCCCAAACTATTAGCATTTAACAGAAAATTACTTATGCATTTTATAGGGTATGCTAATTTATCTCCAGGAGGAGATTGAACATTTCATTACAAGAAAGGCTCAGTCTCTGAAGAGTTGAGGGCCATGTTTAGCTCCTCCTCCTCCATTAAAGAAGTCTTGTTTTTCTGGCACAGGAGGTCCATCCCCTCCCAGACTGTGGTCTCTTAATTAACGATCATACTTTTAGTCTCTTGTTTCAATTCAATTTCTGTAATCAAAATTACTTTTCTAAAATGCCATTCTCATCATATGACTCATAAGTTTAGAAACTCTCCATTGCCTAGGCATAACTTGCTCCTTCATAACTTGTTTTCATGCCTCCTGTCCAGATTCCTCCTAGTCACTTTTTTTTCTTTTTTTAGATTTTATTTACTTATTAGAGAGAGTGCAAGTGAGTGCAGGCAGGGTGAGTTTGCTTTTCCCACCACTATTAAGGAGAAGCAAACTCTTTGCTGAGCAGGGAGCTGGATGTGGGGCTGGATCCCAGGACCCTGGGATCATGACCTGAGCTAAAGGGAGACACTTAACCAAATGAGCCACCCTGGCACCCCATAGTCACTCTTTTTAATGAAGGTTTTTCTTCCATTTGTAGGATCATACTAGCCCTTTACTAAATCTAAGGACTTGACGTACCCATGTGTTATTATTTATGTTTTCTCCTTATTTTCCTTCTGGAAAACTGGATTCATCCTTAAAGACCTCTATTAAATAATACCAGGTCTCTCACGTATTCTTCCTGAACTCCTACTAGGATCAGCTTTTCTCTCAGCCCCTCAACCATCAGTTAACTCTCCATTATTTTGTTCAGCAAGCATTTAGATAGCTTCCAGTATGTGCAAAACACTATAATAAGCACCTTGTAAATATTAACCAATTTATATTTAGTATAATTATTAACTTATAATGACACCATGATAGACACCAGTGTTATCCTTATTTTACAGGTTAGAAATATGAGGCACAAAGAGTTTAAGTTACTTGCTCAAAGGCATACAGGTCAAAAGAACTAGAGCTGGGATTCAAACCCAGACAATAGAGTTCTGAGTGAGTCCTTTCAGAACCCATGTTTTTCATACTAAAATGATTCTTACGATTATATTTCAGTACTTATTATGTTACAGGGTTTTCATTTTTACATGCTAGTCTCACCTGCTAAATGTCCTAAGGAAAGGAACAAATTCTTTCCTTGATTCCTGGCTCAGCACATGGCATGATATGGGTGCCTAATAAATACATATTGAATTGAATTAAGATTAAAAATATTTTTTCTTTCCTTTTCTGATAAACAGACTTGCCTGCCAGTAACTGTCCTTGAGGTTTGTTTATATTCAGTGGGAAGAAAGGTAAGCAGATAAAAGCAAGTTAGTTTAACAAAAAGTCACTACTAGCAAATGCTCAGAAAATACCATTAATTGCTATTAGAGAAGTTCTTTTAAGAAATGGATAATTATTTTTGCCATGTAGTAAGGGAGATGAAAGATTATATGATCATAGGGCAACCAGCAAGTCTTGCTTCTGTAGTGCACGTTGTCTGACCAAATGTCAGTGAAGTCACATACATAGCTCATACATGTAATTGAAACAAATGTGTACACTCTGAATAATGCTAAAAGAGGCTGACCTGTATCTTTTGGAGGAAATACTATTACCAGTAGAAATTCTGATAGCTCAAATAGGAAAAGCTGGACTAATTAAATCTTGAGAAGAAAAGCTCCACAAATCCCTTTAGAGGGGAAAAAATACAATAAAAGGAGATCAAAGACAAAATCATCACTTAGGCTTTGTCATTATAGATAGTGAATATTCTCATGAAAGCATTTGGTAAGTATGTGAAAGAGATCTAATGTTGACTATAGGATTACAAAGCTGTTGTCAGAACAATTGATAATATATATGATACCACTGAAATCATGATACCACTGAAATCAATCTCTCGTAAAATGGATATTGGACTGGAATGAATGCCAGTGGGAATAATGGTGGGAGGCATTAGTTAAGGAAGGATAATACTGTCTTTTTTCTTACGTAATATAGTATTCAGGTAAATATATATCCCATTATAAACCATTTTGTTTTAGGTTTTCTATTCATCAGTATAGATTTAATTATATAAAACTACTAGAGCTTGATATCTAGTAAAGCTACAGACTCAAAATTAGAATTGAGAAGACAGGACCTTCAGAGTATACCTTTTGAACACAACTTTAGTTGTTAGAATGGCCATTGAATAAAACAATATTAATTGAGGTCTCATCTGAAGTTCAGTGGAAAAAAATAAAGTAAGTTTGCTACTCTAAGGAGATTTACTGCAAGCATCTGTCATTTAAAAAGAAAATGATAGGTATATATCATTATCAACAATTTTATATAAATCAGACAATTTCATATGATGATACCTTTGGTTAGTCTTGATGAAAATGCTCACCTACAACACTTTGTTGGCAATAGGGTTAATGTATTTCAGAATAGGATGTCTTCACGTGCATTCTTTAATTCAGCTGTGCTGTCTTAACCTTTGAACTGACAAAGTATACATAGGCTTTGTCATATTTTGTTTGAAAATACCTAGGTTTTGTAGTCCTGAAATTACTGGAATGAAGACTTTCTAAGCACTATCTCACAAAATGCTGAGAACCATGAATTTTCTATTTAGTTGTCACTTTCTGAGGGAAGTGTTCCTTTTGCTATCTGGCAGATACTTTCTATTGCGTGCATTACTATTAAGTATAGAAGTCTTTTTAAACCATTGACATCATAAAGCCTTTACATTTGAACAGCTGAAATAAAATGTCCTTTCACTTCTTTTACATCATTAACTTAAAAACTTATTTGGTGTCTACTGTATGTCAGATCTTCAATACCTCTGAAGTTAAGAGTCTATTAGTGTTGGGAGCAAAGTAAAGAAAAACAAAACTACATGATATTCCCTATATTAAACACTTAAGATGAATAAAACCAGTTGCTAAGTATTTTAAATGCATTTCTTGTTAAATATGTTGCTGGAATTTATTAAATGCTTGCTAAATGGCAGCCATTCTGTCTTTTGAGAAATGGACAAAACGTTAGTAATAATAGTATCTAATAATCCTATAAAATAGATACTATTATTATTAACGTTTTGTCCATTTCTCAAAAGACAGAAATGGGGCATTGGGAGCCTCTTGATCTTTTTAAGGTTATACATCTAAGTGGCAGTGCTAGGACTCCATAGTTAGATACAATGTGTCACAAAACAAACCCCCAAATTACTACTTGAATATTTATAAATATCTGCAGTAAGCTCTTTCATCCTTTTTCATTAAGGCACAGACAGTAACCATAGAGAGTAAGAAAACCGTCTTCTAGGGAATTTGAGACCAGTAAAACCAGAGAATTTAGAACTGCCATCAGGTTTCCTGACTGGGAAAAAAGTCTTCTGAGATTTTAGTGAGAACTTAGATTATCTACAGAGGAAAATGATTCTGTAATATCTCTTTGAGAAACAAAATCACCTAAATTCCATAGTTCAAAGAAAAATGTGGTTTTCTGTGTGATAGAGTAGTTCATGTCTAGTCCCAGTGTTAGAAAAATAAACTACACAAAGCAAGGACCCTAAATGGCATTTCAGTCAGAACAGCTTCTTATAAGATGGTTTGTATAGTTCAGCTCACAAATGGCTGCTATCAGAAGCTGTATCAGTTATCCCCTGGGCTTCTCTGTCTGCAGAGAATAACACAGGAACATAAGGATTGAAGACATGTTGGGTCTAAGTTGAGGAAACTCCTCTCAGGTAAAGAGATCTAATTTTGCATTACTGTCAGTCTTTGTACCACACAGTTGAATACATTTGCAGATGAGCAAACTGAAGCTATGGTTTTAAGGTGGTAAAATACATTTTGGAATCCATTTGAAACCCAGAAAGGTTTCTTGTAGATCTGTAGTGACTTCCATGTTCCTCCAAAAGCTTTCATTGCATTACTCAAGGCTTTCCTTATTTTACCTCCATTGGGAGCTAATCTCTCTTTTCTCAAATTAAAGGCACTCACAACTGGATTCAGCCTTCTAGGAAGGGTTTAATCCAGGACACTTTATGGGATATAAGGCTCCTATGAGACACCTCATTTTAAAACTGTCCTCGGAAAGTGAAAGATGAATATGAATTTGCCAATACTAAAGGGCATTCTACCTATTTGTGAATTAAATCTGACAGATCATCATAGGAAAGAACTGCCCATGCCACCTAAAAATGTGCTGATGTTCTATAAATGTCATCTACTTTTGGCTGTCAAGTAGAATTAGGTGAGAAAAGGATACAGAACTGTCAAAAACTTGTAGGCTGACAGTGTTCTGCAATACAGTTGGTAAAATAAGACCATGAATTTTTTCCAAAGAGGCTCTCTCTCTCTCTCTCTCTCTCTCTGGACATGGATTGGTACCACACTGTCATCAAAGCACAAATACACTTGGGTCATAGTACAAATATAGTCAATAGCTATCTAAGAGACCTTGAATTGTCTTTCTATATGTGATTAAAAAAATCAAATTTGGAATTTTTATGAGTAGATTAAGAAATGTTCAAAGCAAGAGGTCATTAAGAAATGTTTGGAATAAGGGGGCATTAGATAAGTCAAAACTATCCCTAGCGTTATAAATTTAATAATAATTGGAAAGGAGATGACATATGACACTAAGGGAATAACGAAGAGTCCTGAGCATATTCAGCTGACTGACTTAGTATGAGGGTAACCTGGGAAGTGATAGCAGACCACTTAGGAGGTTGTGGAACTATGGACCAACTCTATAAACAGTATAGACACTGGCTCTTAGTAAGGCCTCAAGACATGTTCCCTATAGAACTGTGGACATTTTGTTTGATATGGATGGCCTCTGATTTTGGCAGAAGCACCAAAGTGAATCATGCAGGACAGAGCCATGATGATGAAAATCTCAGCTTTCTAGACCTTCTGGGCAGTTTAAGCAAATGTTTTATTATCCATGTACTGTGACAATGAAGTGTCTGTGGCAGAGGACATGGGATTTGCATACAGCATTTGAGTTCCTGATCTTCCACTTACTATTCAGGACAGATCTTTGAATCTCAGTTTCCTCATATGTAGACTGGGAATAAAGAACAATACTTCATAGAGTTGATGTTTTGGAAGATTGATTATTTTGCTAGGTATAGAATAGTAATTGACAGGGGGCATTGTTGTGATTATTAAGAACATGATTTGAACATCTAAGTGTGCCTGTCCAGCTTTGTGCTAGGCTCGCAGTTATAGCATGACATTTCAGTCATATGTCTTTAAAAGATGACTATCTGGGGAGGAATGGACACCACAAATAGACAATATGTAAGGACTAAAATATTGGTCATTGCTGATTGGCACAATAGGATTTAGATATTTTTTTTATATACATTTGATCACTCATTAGCTAATTTTCCTAGTTACCATTCCTTTTTACCACAGTCATATACATACATACACAAAGCTTTCGTATATATTTTTAACATATTCATATATTATTGCAAATAACACCCAGATCAATATATAGCATTTCTATCACTAGAAAAATACTTTATTCCCCTTCCCAGTCAACCTCTGTCCAAGAGTATTCTAAGGATATACTGTCTTGACTTCTGTTACCATAGATCACTTTGTCTGTTTTTGACTCCCATATAAATGGAATCATGTGGTATATACTTTTTAAGACTTGGCTTCTTTGACTGCATTGGTCTATTAGATATATCCATATCCATGCTACTTCCATCACTGGTTCTTTTTCATTGCAGTGTAATATGCTATTCTATGAAAAAAAATACACATTATTTGTCCATCTGACTTTTAATGAACATTTGAGCTGCTTTCAATTTTGTGCTCTTATAAATAAAGCTACTATAAATGTTCTTATACATGCTTTTGGTGGCTATAACTACTCATTTCTGTTGGGTATGTATATGCAGGATTAGAGTTGTTTTACATATACTATAAAGCATTTTTTCCACAATGGTTTTTATTAATTTGTGTTCCTACCAGCAATATAAGAGGTTTCCAGTTGTTCTATGTCTTAGAGAACACTTGGTATTTTCAGTCTTCCATTTAATCGTCATGACTGTTTCTATGTAAGTATGTGGACTATGCTATTTTACCAGGTGTTCAGGGAAGGAAATCACATATTCACAGAAATTTATAACACACTTCTTCTCACCTTGGATCTTCTTAGTTCTGTAGACTCTCCAAAGAGTTTTTTGTTTTGTGACCTCTACAAACATGATAATGTCTGCTTCTTATCTGCTGACCAAATGTTGATTAGCACTGGCCCCAAGGGCAGATAAGAAAGGGTCCCTCCTTGAAATATATAGCAGAACACTTTATGTACACTTCTAACTTCTAGCTGCCTTTTTGCCTAGTAAATATTTGTTGAAATTAGTTGACTTTCTTTTTATTTTTTTGCTCTACAAAATTACTTTAACTTGTGCTTACTCCTACTATGAACATTGCCTTTTCTTGAAAAATTGATTATAACTTGTACATTTACCTGAAAAATATTGTTTTCATCTTCAATGCTTTTAGTCTTAAATGATATGATTGGAGTGAGAAATATTGTGAGCTTCCCAAAACAAATTTGTACATAATAGTGCTCAAAACCAAGCTATTAACTATTTTTAAGGACCTAAAACAAATTTGTACATAATAGTGCTCAAAACCAAGCTATTAACTATTTTTAAGGACCTAAAACAAATTTGTACATAATAGTGCTCAAAACCAAACTATTAACTATTTTTAAGGACCTAGAATAGCAAGGTAGGTAACTTAGCATTTTGAAAACTATTTTTATTTTGCCTCAGACCTTTAAAAGAACCTGATGAATATTGAGGACAATATGTTTAGAACTCTCATAAAAAAATGTTCACACATGAGTAATATGTGGGAACTAACCATTATCAGACACGTATAACATGTCTGGCAGCATATATTATCTCTGACTCTTTCAACAGCTCTATAAAGGCCCTTGTTTTATAGAAATAAAATTTGATTCTGGACTTAAAATTTTACTTGGCTAAATTATGCATATTTCAAATGGGATTGTCATTAAAATACAAATATATTTGATATCAAATTCTTGAAAAAATGAGAAAGTGAAATTAAAGTTGATCAACTGATATAATTTTAAATAATTTAGCAAATGAAGAGATTAGGATGCTCCTTTTTTGTTTTTGTTTTTTATTGCAAGCACTCCTATTTAAACAGGGATAGATACTGTGATGGTCCATGATGCAAACTATATTGTCCAAATGGGAAAAAGGGACTGGGAGAAAATTGAGGCCTTTTACTTGTTTTCTTTCTATTCTTTTCTCAAATCACAGGGCTTTATTTGAATTGTTCCTAAAGACCATTGGAGCACATTATTTTCCCTTCATTCTAAAGAATATCTTTGCTTCGTATAGCTTAATTTCTATTATTATCTCTCAACACATTTTGTGTTGTCCTTTGTAAAATCTCAATGGTATGGCAGTTTTCTCTTGATGATTACTTAGTTGGAAACCTGAATTATTTCTTTTACTGTTCACTTCTTAAAGTAAACATCTGTATATATTTTTCCTTCTATTTTTGTCAGTGCTATTTAGTATCTTACATATTATTTTATGATTGTGTCTATCTGGCTGTGAGCAAGTGAAATTGAAAAATTCCACTATGCTTATTTAGATCTCTAAAAATCTTCCTAAGCCCCACCAACTAGGGAACTCATAGTGAGTGTCTTTTGGTGAGAGTGACCAGAAAGGATGAGCTGAATTTAACCCTAGGTTTAGCCTAGGTTTGTTATGTATTTGACTATATAATTTACATATTTGAGTATAAAAACCTATTCACACTAAAAATAGGCATTTAATAACATGACTAATTGATATCCCAAATAGGGAATTAGAAATGCTCATAGACCCATTATCAGATGAATTTTTTTACCCTACCATTTCTTCTGTTAACATTTACTTCCTTGTTTGTTAAAATTCCCATGTAAGTAAAAAACAAAAAACAAACAAAAAACCCAGAATCTGAAAGGGCTCTATTTCTCTAGTTAATATGAAATCTATCAGGACTGGGAACACCTGTGTTTCCTAGTATACTGCTGTGGCACTTAGATAGTGCACCCAGACTAGCCAACTACACATACAGGTGCCAAAGTTATCACCTGAGGTACATGTCAGATAGAATTCCTACCTTATTTCTAGAAAGAAACCATAAATTCCTGCCTCAAAAGTAGTAGTAATGGGGGTACTTGGATGACTCAGTCCCTTAAGCATCTGCCTGTGGCTCTGGCCCTAATCTCAGGGTCCTGGGATAGGGTCCCACATCTGGCTCTCTGTTCATTGGGGAGTTGGCTTGTCTCTCTCACTCTCCCTCTGTGCTCTCTCTCTCTCTCAAATAAATAAAAATAATAAAAGTGGTAACAGGATGATGATAATTTAATAGTAATCACAACCACAAATTAACTGTTTTAAGCAGCAGATTTAGGGGCAGATTTTTTACATTCTTGTTCCCTGGGCCCTGCTGAGAACTTCCCACATGACCATCAGTTTCCTCTTAATTTTAAATCATTACTGAGCTGCTTTTCCCCTACCTCTTATCTATTTCAAATCTTCTTCTTGTCTCACAGACATCAAAGCATCTCCCAGACTTTCTTTGCTGCATAGTCATCATTATCACAGATACCCAGATGAGAATGAATATCTTCTTGTCTGGCTCACTTTTCAGAAATGCAGTTTCAGAGTATATGTTCAGTGAAAGGGAGTTCTGTGGCTGAATTACCATCAAATCCCTTAACATCTTTGGCTGAATGACATCTCTAATTTTGCCCATGGGAAAAAAAAAATAGCTTTTAGAACACTTATTCACAAGCTTACTTGGGAGATATATATCAAGAAACTTCTTGTTCCTATAATCAATAATTTAAAATATTTCATGTATCTTAAGCAAAATGACAAAAGTCCATTCTATAGATCTGTTCACCTTTTCAGAATTTTGAACTTATTGGAAATGAAGCTTATGAACATAAATTGAGGCCTTCCTTTACTGTTTATTCCAGAGATTTTGTAATTTTAAAATTTCAAATGCTTGGCTTTGGACTACATGTTGTTTGTGCATTGAGGACAGCTGGTTGTCATCTCCCCCTAGCACTAAGTTGCCTTTCATAATAACTTATCACTCCTGATTTGGACTGTGGGAGGTGGAAGTGCAATACTGGCTATGAGAATTGACAGACAAGTCAGAAGCCCTGGAATAATCTAGAAACTGCAAGTTTTCTCTGTAGTTGAAATAAGGCAACTAAAGGTAAAACTCCTCTGTAGCTTGAGGTTAAGGAAATTGTTTTTTGTGGGAAGGCTCTTTCTTTAGAATGTTTATCTAGAAGATTGCAGTGGGTGACAATTCTTCAGGTACTCAGCAAATGTCAGAAGGACTCCCCTCTTCCCCCCAACTCCAGGATATAAACATGGAGCTGTTAAATTTTGTGTCCTATCATGTAGGAAGTTCTTAGGGATGATCCATCCCACTTTGCCAAAAAATGCTGGTGAAATGACTTAGGATCTTTCTACCATTTAACACTTCTTTAATCTTCAACTCTTTTCTTAATAACAATATCATTTTTATGAAACTTGCCTGAGTAATTCCTTTTGTAACTGGAGACTGAGCAGAAGTTGTGGGAAAGATCAGAAATATTTAATGATTATGTTAGAGAAACTCTTTTCCCTGCTGGTGTAATATAATCTGGATACTACTATGTCTGATACTTGGGAGAACCTTCACAGACAGAGCCACTTCTACACACAGAACTTGGTGTGGCTTCTTGTAGTTCCCGTTACCCTAACTAGGTAATGGCTCTGCCTTTTATAGACAGGTAATGAAGTCCAAGAAATCTGGCAGTGCAATGGTGACAAAGGGTTTTGCCTATGAGGGGGAAATAATCTATTTTGACAAAACCATCTTCATGATAGTTTCATATATTTAGGAAGAGCCCATGATTTTCAAAAATTGTCCAAAAGACAGTGATTGTCAGGTGTAAGCCTACATTTTTTTTACCCATTACATACTGACTCTGCCTTCTGTCACTTCTAGAATTTGTCCGTATCTTGACCTAGATGATGCTGAAAATTTCATGCACTTATCATTTCATCTTCTCATTACTGCATTTTTTCCCTTCTTGTTTAGTGGTACTTTGTTTTAGGGAAAATAATGGTTAGATTTACAGTCTTGGGAATGAGAGAAGTCTCGTTTTAGAAAACAGAATAAATATTGTGGATGGTAAGAGTATTTGTACAATTGCCAGCAAGGAGCTATATCTGATCCTTTGGCCTCTTCAGCATGTGGATTCCTGCCAGCACTTGCTGACGTTTTTTATAACCATCATAGTGGCTAGCAAAGCAACTAAAGACCACCTTGTGGCTAAGTGGGGAAAAATGCATAATAAAAAAAGGAAATGTAATTAATTTGTCTCCCTGGGATAATGAAATATGAGCATTGGCACAGAGAACAAAATTATCATTGTTGAACTTACAGTGCTTTGGGATGTTTTCAATAAAATATGTTTTTGTGTCTGATTCATTTATATGACTCAGAAAATAGAGGATCCTATCCACAGCACAATTTTAGACCATCTCAGAAGATAAAGTGCATAAAATCTACAACTCTGCCCTGAATAATTATGGTTAAATTATTATGTGAGGGAAGTACAAAGTTATTGGTACAGGAAATAAGCACTGTTAAGAATTCAGAGTCAGAAGAGTCAACATGGGGCCAAGTAACCAAGAAGGCTTCATGGGAACAGATAGAACTTGACTTTAACCTTCAACAATATGCTTTCTGTAGGTGTAGAGGGGAAAGGGAGCACTGAAAGTGCAACTAAGAGACAATAATGAAGAGAGTGTTCCTGGGTGATAGGATGGTCACCAATGGCTAATAGAAGGAATGGAATGGAATCCAGCTGAGAAAGGCAATCTATGTGTTGAGGAATGGACAGTGGTTCAGATGTGACTTTTAAATGGAGTTCTCTTTCTGGCTCCTCTGGACTGTGAGCGACAGAGTAATAATTTCTTTGATCACAAGTAAGCAGAAGAGTTGTTAAAGAAGGAAAGATCTTGAAAGTCAATTTTGGAGGGAATGAGTTGGCTCTGATAGTTTGCCTGAGGATACTTTGAGGTTAGAATCCACTCTATCTTAGAGCAGCCCGGGTGGCTCAGTGGTTTAGTGCAGCCTGAATTCAGCCCAGGGTGTGATCCTGGAGACCTGGGATCCAGTCCCATATCAGGCTCCCTGCATGGAGCCTGCTTTTCCCTCTACCTGTGTCTCTGCCAATCTCTCTCTCTGTGTGTTTCTAGAGAATAAATAAATAAAATCTAAAAAAAAAAAAAATCCATTCTATCTCAAACTACTCATACCTGGAAATATTCTGTGTAAGATCAGTGAAGGGATCTGGAAATCATTTTAAAAATAGATACTAAAGAACCTATGGCTGTGCCAAATACTCTTCTGGGTACTTTACAGAAGCCGTAAGTTAGAACTTCACAACCTTGTGAGGTATACATGGTTATATTTCTCAGATGAAAAATTTCAACTTCAAAGAAGTTATTTGGCTTGACATCACAGAAATATAAGGTGGTAGATCTGGAGTTGAACTTCAAGACACTGGTTTTGCATTCACACTTGTTCTGCTTTGGTATGTGATGTAGTATGTACAGGAAAGAGTACAAAACAGAAAGAATGATCTAAAAACTTGGGTTTTTCTAAAGGGTAATCATTATACATGTGAAATTAAGCCAGAAACAGATATGAGTAGTACATAATTTAGTGTTTTTCTACCTGTGATTGTCATTGGGCTACAAGTAATAATGAATAGTACATAATTTAATGCTCTTTTACCTGTGATTGTCATCAGGTTACAAGTAACTACAGATATAAGGTTTGTGTTTGTCATTTATCCTATCAGTAAACACTGTATTCCTGGCTCTGCATATTTGTGCAATTCATAGGGTGCTTTAAAAATATTTTTTAAATCTTCACAAAAATTCTGGCAAGATATGTCCATTATTTCCACTTTATTGGAAAGAAAAATTAACCCAAGAGGTGCTAAATGGCAGAGCTAACAAACCCAGTTTTTGTAGCTAAATCTGATGGCAACTTGATTCCTCCTAAGTGTCTCATATGTCAGCACTAAATTAGCCATCTTGGGGGATCCCTGGGTGGCTCAGCGGTTTGGCGCCTGGCTTGAGTCCCGGAATCGAGTCCCTCGTCAGGCATGGAGCCTGCTTCTCCCTCTGCCTGTGTCTCTGCCTCTCTCTCTCTCTCTCTCTCTCTCTCTCTGTCTAAAATAAATAAATAAATAAATAAATAAATAAATAAATAAATAAATAAATCTTAAAAAAAATTAGCCATCTTGGCTTTTAGAAAGATGACTGGATCTGATCTATTTCCCTTGCTTTGTGTCTGTCCATTATGATAATTGTAGCTTGAAATACTTTTCCAAGCTTTACTCAAAATATTTCTCTCCTTATAGTTTTATTGTTTTCTAATCTAGAGTAGTTCCTATTTTCCAGTTAGCTATTCTTGGAATGGTCCTTAGGTTAGGCATCTAATTTCACCTAATTTTTCAGTTACTAGTTTTAATATTTCTCAATAAATGTAAAACCACCACCCTTCACACAAAAGAATGTTAATAGCCCTGATTATTGGTTAGGAGGAGTGGGAACCTGGTGTTAACAGAAGCATCAGCATGTCCTATTTCTTTTTGCTTAAGCCCAGTCAAGGTTAATTATTCATTGAATACTTTCATTTCATTGAAAGAGCAGAAAAACAGCACAGAGAAAATCCTGATTTCTTAAGTTGCACTGCTCTTTATGGATAATGGTCTTTCTAGATCTAAATGAGGTTACAAATTAGACTTATATTTTGAAACAGACTTAGCCTCGCTTTTAGCACTGAGGACCCTTTGAAGTCATTTGGAGCCTCCTGCTGATCTTTCTACCACCTTTGTGCCCTGACAGCCCAACCATGCTTAACTCTGCCATGTAGATCGTGGGAGAAAGTCAAGGTCAAACCTTTTGGCATTTCTCACACCAGAAATCAGAGGAAGTGGGTGACAGCATTTCATAGGATGCAGTATGCATTTCCTGTTCCCTCTTGTATAATGTGAGGCCTTGCCTGTAGAGCCCCCTGCTGCTGAATTCTTTTCTCCAATCCATTGGTGGTGTTGGGGGGATCCTGCAGAAAAAGCCTGAAGTATTCTCCTATCACATCATAAACAGAGGAGACCTAAGGAATCCTGAGATGTATTACTACTGCAAGAAATACAGAAAATGAAGTGGAATCCTCCTCAGCATTACCTACATTTAAATGTGTTCACCAGTCTGTAACAGCTCCCACTAAAAATGAGAAGTGTTTTTCAATGAGAAAACTTTCTGACTCTGAGATTAAATAAAAATAATTGAAAATGAGGTAGCAATGGAAAGATTTCCTGTAGCTCTGTGATACCACTGGGCTCCACACAATTGAAAAGGAAAAATGTAAACACAGAGTATCTGAAGAAAGCATGTGATGAAGGAACAACAAAGAACTTGATAGGAAAAATCACCTCTGCTAAGTATAATGTCAAGGAAGTTCTATAAGGAAAAAAAAAATTCTTATCCCTCTTCCCAGGGAATATGCAGAGGCAAAGGCAAGCATTTTTAAGACTAGTGGAAACTATCCCAGAATTTAAAACAAAAATTAATAATCTAGCTGACAGAGACCTATGGAAAGTGTTTTATTTTTTCTATGAGGGAAATAAAATCAATGAAATAATGAACATATTGCATTTCTTTTTTTTTTTTTTTTTTTTTTTATAAATTTATTTATTTATTTATGATAGTCACACAGAGAGAGAGAGAGAGAGAGAGGCAGAGACATAGGCAGAGGGAGAAGCAGGCTCCATGCACTGGGAGCCCGACGTGGGATTCGATCCCGGGTCTCCAGGATCGCGCCCTGGGCCAAAGGCAGGCGCCAAACCGCTGCGCCACCCAGGGATCCCACATATTGCATTTCTACACAACATATGTTTTATGCCATTCTAATCCTAGCACTGTATTTTTTGTTATTCCAAATGATTAAGGACTCACTCTAGCCCATTAAGTTTCCTTGGGATGGTGATCTAGAAGGACAATTGAATATTTTGCAGTTCTTCACAAAACTTTGAAAGGCTTGGAGACTTATTTATTGTTTGCTATAGGAAAAGAACATCAAATATACTTGCTCATTTTATAAATACACTTTTAAAAAAATATATAAATACACTTTTTCTTTAAGGTGGTATTAAACATGTATTTGTACAAAAACGGGGGTCAGATATTTGATAGTTAACGTGCTTTCTTGTTGGTCAATATCCAGCCAGAACCAGTTACTTATAATATTACTCTGAGAATGGACATTAGTGGATTTACATCTTCTTTGATACAGTATGAACTATTGCAATATGTTTGGTCACTAATCAGAAGAATAGCACATTCTATTTTCATGTCATATATTGTTCACTTAAGAGAGCTGTTGGCAGATACATATTTTTCTATCTCCCAAAAGAAAAAGATAGTATTGAATGAGAATATAATTGTAAAATTTTCATTGCTTCATTTTTTAAATTACCTAAACTATGATTATTTTCCTTAGCCTTAGAGTAAGTACTATCTTGCATACTAATATTAAGAACAACATAATTTTAATTTTTAAAATTGTAATTATGTACATTTAAGAGTTTTCTGAAACAACACATTAAATTTTGTATGAGGAAAATGTGTTTGTAGCTTATTTGTGCAGAAAAGAAAAAAGTAATGTCGAAAATTATTCCCTACCGTATGTAATAATTATAAGGAAACTGGCAGTATTAGAACATTAATTATCGGACATGAGGTTTGAATTGCTTCTCTAGTAATGATAATTCTTAGTTTCTCATTTAATATGGGTTCACTGACTCTCGTGTGAGTGTCAGGTGCTATTTCAGATAATGAGAAACAGAGGTAAAACCCAGTCTCTTTTAGGTTCATAACCTACCCCTGGGTTTCTCGTGGGTTTACAGGTTTATACTTTTCCTTTATTACATGACTCTGATCTTTTTACACATTGAGGTTGACAAAGGCCCAAAGTAGATTATATCACTATGTAATAGGAGAATATTGATCATGACAATGTGGGCAAACATGGAATGCTTACCATGTGCCAGACTTATTCTAAATGTTTTATGTTTATCTTCACAGAATATCCATGAGTGTTCTATTGTCCCCATCTTACAGATGAGGAAACTGAGAGAAGGCCCAAGATCAAACCAGAATAACTTGTAATGGTGAAATGGGTGTGAGGAATGCTTTGTGATGTTGATATAAGCCAGCACAGCTTCTAATAATCCAACCGGTCAGGGATCTGTTAGTAAATGTGTCACACACGAATATTGTCCCTACCCAAATGGACTTCCATCTCTTGAGAACTATTTCTTTTGAACTGTCAAGAGATTAATTCAATCTTGAGTGAATAGGCAATCTTTCGTGTGCTTACTGAGAAAGCTGCAGGGCTCCCTTCTCTATGGTTAAGTTATGGCCCTCTGTGAACTTCAGAATCAGAGAGAATTCTGGCTCTGCAGTTTTCTGTCCTTTGGGATTTCCCAGAGTGCATCAGGCTTTGCTTTTAAAAATGATGTGCTCACCTTGAGAAGTTGTACTGATACCTTGTTATAGCAGTTTTTGCCATCTGCTCTCTTTGAATCCTTCCTAGAATCTAAACCTTTACATCCTGGCTCTTCTACGTCACCCTCATCAATTTGGTTTGCCTTCCTAGCTACTGTTTTACTTCTCCCTCAGCTCTCTCCCTTCTAGAAGGGTTTTTATAAGATATTTGCTGTTATTTCTGAGATTCTCAAGTACTTATATTAACAAAACCCTTTTAATCTCTTAATGATTCAATAGGTATTATTTTGCACTCACCCCCACTCAGAGGCTGTGGAGTCCTCTTCCCTTTTAGATTGTTTCCATGTTCTGCAGTATCTACTCCCTTTGTAGGAATATGTTGCCTATTTTGGGTTTCATCTTTGATTCCATTTCATTTCCTATCCTGCCACACAACTACTGTTCCTTCATTGGCCCTGCCGTGGGGTAGCAGGGTGTAGAGGATGGGATCTGGCTACCCCCAGCCATTAATCTACAGTTTCTGGAATTCCTAATCACCCAGTTTAACAAGGCCTCCCTGGTTCTCTCTGCCCCACTCTTCTTCCCTGATCTCATCTAAAGAGAATGCCTTTGCTTAATTTCTCTCTCAAAATAGAATTTCTGTTCTTGATTCATGAAAGCAATTACTTCTCTTATCTCTCTGAGGATACCAGTATAACTTTTTCTGTTTTCTCTGCATATTCTTTTTTTTTTTTTTAAGTTGCTTATTTTGTTTAATTTGTTCTCTACCTTTTATATTAGAAATTTTTTCAGGTAGTTTGAACGTGGGGAACCTAGGTTTGTTTGCCCAGAATTAAGAGTAGGTACCATGAAAATAATTGGAAATCTGTGTGTGTATCCACTCTGAGCTTTGCTTTAGTGTGATTTGAAAGGGCTGTTCTTTGAGGAGTCTCTGCTGTCAGTAACTTCAGGTTACTCTCCTGGAATTGGTCAGATTCCCTGAAGAAGGACCTTCCAGTTTCTTGTCTAGAGAGAAGAGACCTAGCTGCCATATCTGAAAGCTGAGTGAAGAAGTGGAGTTAGATCAGAGTCTCAGGACTAAGTATGTGTAAGTTCTCTTATCACTCTGTTGTTAGTATGGTGTCCCTCCTTCAACCTCTCCCCCAGCCCTAAGATAGTAACTTCTGTAAAGAATAAACTTTGTAGTTTTATAACATGGTAGAAAAGAGGGTATTATGTAGAGGAACAGGACTAACTACATCTTGAAGAGTCTGTTTTCAGCCTTGTCTTCATTCACTGCTGCAAATACAGTTGGTGCCTTCAATTTTTTTTTTGTGGGGAATCCCCAATGTAGAGCATGTGTCTGTCTTTCTGTCTGCTAAATCTGTTTCAGATTCTATTTTCCAGGTTTCAAATTTTTTTTGGTCTTGTCTCCTTTCCTATTTTGTTGCCTTTTATTGTGGGATTATGACATTTGGGAAAATTTACTCTTTTTTTAATAGAGCTGTCGAAAGGAAGCAAAAGTAAATTCATGCGTTCAGTGCACTGCCATTAGCCAAAGTGAGCTTAACATTGGCATTTGGTAAATATCAAAGAATGTGGAAAAAATCTGTACATTTTTGGGTCCTACTTTTTAAAAAAGATTTTATTTATTTATTCATGAGACACACACACACAGAGGGGCAGAGACATAGGCAAAGGGAGAAGAGAAGCAGGCTTCATGCAGGGAGTCTAATGCAGGATTTGATACTGGCACCCCGGGATCATGCCCTGAGCCAAAGGCAGACACTCAACCACTGAGCCACCCAGGTGTCCCTGGGCCCTACTTTTTTTTTTCTTTTTTGCCTCCTGGAGGACAGATATTCTGTATCTTTGAAACATTTATTATTTTCACTCGTATATCTGAATTGTTGCCAGAACTGAAATTTCTCTTATGTTCCAATTCTCTTCCAAGTCTCTCAAGCAAATAATCTGTTTTTCCTATAGGAGAGATTTATTCCTTACTTTACTAATCTAATATGTTGAAAAATGCCCATCATAGACTCTTTAGTCTTCTGAATAAAAACAAATGAGATGTTTCCATTTTGAAAAAGGTTGCTCACCTCTTTCCTTTAAACCTATTTTTCCTTGATTGGATTTGTTTGATAATTATTATAGAAAAGTCTACCTTTTTGAAACAGATCTGATGATTTTTAGTATATTGAGTCCTCTATTGTTCCAAAGCAAATTACCCCAAAACCTAGTTGCTAAAACAATCATCTTATGTTGCTCACAATGTTGTGGGTCTAGGAATTCTGGAAGAACTTGGCTGAGTGGTCTTTATCACTCACAGGCCTGGCACCTTGGTCTCTTTCTCTGTCTTTTTCCCCATCTCATCTTCTCAGGCCTCTTCATGTGTCTCTAGACTTCTTACATGGTGGTTGGGCTTCTCCCAGAGCAATTGTTTCAGAAAACAGGAAGTAGAACTGACCTCAGCCTGGAAACTAGGAGAGCATCACTTGTGGGGTATTACATTGATCAGAGCAGTCACAGAGTCTACTCATCAAGAGGAGGTGACATAGGGGCCATTTCTTGGTGGGAGAAATGACAGAGAATTGGCAGCCATCTCTAATCTGCTAATCTCCCCACCTACACACACACACACACAGAACACAAGTATATATGTATGCCACCTATAAAAGCCTCGACTGGTTTCAGAAGCTAAAATAATTCCTAGCCCAATCCTATACAAAAATGGATGAAATACTTGCCTTGTTCAGGGGCATATCAGATTGTCTCTCTGCTCTCCTTACTCTCATCCTAGATAACTTTTTGGCAAAAGTTCTCCTTATAACCACAACTGATAAGACTTCTGATCCTAGAGCAGGAGACAATAAAACTTGACCAAGTGAATTTTCTTAAGGGCCACTCATCTACCTATAGTACAGTGCTGGGATTGTCACATCATTGCCCAGAGAGTGCAGCTGTGCTAGATGATGCCCTCTATGCCATTTAGATGGCAGAGCAGGATGAGGTATCTCTGCCAAGTAAATGTCATCTTTTAAAGTAGCAATATCAGGAACTGTAGAAGCAGTTCCTTAATACCAGGAAAGAAAAAAAAAACTCATGGAAAAGTCATGATCTTGGCTGATATACCTTCTTGACCTTACACAAAAAAATTTTATCGTCTGTGTACTGTCTTTGTTTATAAAATGGTGCCAATAATTTTGTTTCTAAGGGGTGATAGTAAAACTAAGGGCACTCACATTGAGTCACAGTGTCTGGAAAAGAATTAAATAAGGGTTTTCGACTATTCTTTTTAATATTATTATTAAAGAATAATATGAAAATTATTTGATATATGTACCTTGGCATTCATTATCTCTAACACTATTGACATTTAATGTCTAACACTATTGATATTTAATGTCAAAATAGAGTGAGTTGTGTAGAATCCTTGAATCAGTGCCAGCTACAAGTACATTCAGATAATAATTAACATAAGAATCAATTTAAGATCATTTCAAAACTTACCATAGGATTTGTGCCATGCAGTCAGTACTTCCCCCTTGACATATTTCCATGTGGTAATTTTCTGAAGCTTTATCTTAAAACTATGAGATTTATCTGTCCCCAGTTCCAATAAATTCTAGCTTTGCCTAGAGGATGCAATGCAGGGAGTGTGCCCCTTGCCGTACTTCCATCTGGGTGGTCAGCTCAGTAGAACATGGTCCTGTAGCTACTCTCATCATTGTTGTCATTATTACTTCCCTATTCTAATCACACATTGGTTTCAGAGAATGTGCAAAACAAGTGACTTCATGATGTACCCCTGTCTTCAGTCCTTTACCATTTTGAGGGTAACAACTTGGTAATAAAGGAACTAAATATAATATAATTGATGTGTTTGGGGCCATGCAAGCCATCATTATTGCAGAGAGGTAACACAAACTGACACACCTTGTTTTAGGCAGTGTGTGATGTGGCAAAGAGGTATTACCTATGAGTGAGTTCTTAGTATCCAGGAAGGTTTGTATCTCTCATCTATGGCCTGGAGCTTGTGGTTCTGATATAGTACTCTCCCTACAAATTATTTTCTCAAGAAAGAAGCACCGTATTCAAAGACCCACAGAGCTGGAGTCTAATCTTGGTTCCACTACTAAGTGGTTTTGTTTTAGAGAAAGATAATCACTATGACACTTAGATTTTTCAGCTCTAGTATGTCTATATGTTAGAAGAATTAGGAACTTGAACAAGATATGTGTAAAATTCCTAATAATACCTGCATATAACACTTGTTTCAACAAGAATTAATACATGGCCAATCTTTTTCTTCTTACTTCTCCATATCCTCAAACAGATTTCTTGAAGCAATTACTAGATATTATATTACATCATTGTATCTTGAATTATTTCAATATGCATCCTAAACGTCAAAGACATTCTTTAATAACATAGCCTTGGTAAAATTGTGACACCTAAATTATTAATAATTAGTGTTATTGTTAATTCATATAATCAAATATTTAGCCAATGTTCATATTTCCCCAGTTACCATTAATTATTATATTTTATAGTCTGTTTGTACTGGGATCAAAATAACTTCCATACATTGGTTGATAGGTCAAAGTGCCTTTTTAAAAAGTATCTTTTTATTTTAGAATGATTTTAGATTTACAGAAAAGCTATGAAGATAGTATGAAGAGTATATCCTTCATGATCCCCACACCAATTTTGAAAGGCAGCTCGTTTTTGCAAGGCTAGTCCCTAGCAATAAGAATAGGTCTGAAAACAAAGTAGTTGGGGCAGAGTATTCAGAAGTGGGACTGACCTCAGGAAATCAGATTTGCTTTGAACTTCTATGAGGCAGGAGAGCTTAAGTCTCCTTGGAAAAGCTCCAAGATCCCACCCAGAATTTTATTCCATCTTTTTTTTTTTTTTAAGATATTTATTTATGACAGACACAGAGAGAGGCAGAGACACAGGCAGAGGGAAGCAGGCTTCATGCAGGGAGCCTGATGCGGGACTCGATCCCAGGTCTCCAGGATCACACCCTGGGCCAAAGGCGGTGCCAAACCGCTGGACCACCGGGGCTGCCCGAATTTTATTCAATATGAAAACAATGCTTCCATTCAGCATCAGAAGGCTCATAGCAGAAGGAATTTTAGTTGCTACAACAGAAAGAGACATCTGCAAGCCAGTCAAGGAGATAATATGGCAAGTTATGACCCTTTTATAAAGAAGCATTCCTTTGGTTAAGATCAGTTATCAGCAAGGGATGAACCTCTAGAAAATAAATGGTTAGCAGGTTTTTTTTTTCTTCTTTCATGTGAACCACCTAATAAGATTTTTTTTTCAATAGAGTGAATAATAATTAGCTGGTATTCTAGCCTAGCTCTGGTATGAATAAATTGAAAGAATACTTTTGTTGTTGTTGTTGTTTAAAGATAACAGAGAAGATGACAGTAGTCTTGCTCTGCTAAATAACTCTATCACAATTAGGAAGTCAAAAGAAACCATAGCTTTAACAGATCATTAGAATTCAATTTTATATTAATTACACTGTCAAAAAAATGAGTACAATTTCATTCAAGTCAGCAAGCTTTGACTATATTATCTTTATAAAGATCTCTAAAACTCAATTTAATCTTATGAAGCCTGACTGTAAATAACACAGTTGGAATTGACTGAAGAATTCAATCTGTAATGAAATCATATCTTCCTTTGATGGCCTGTACAATCAAGTTGTATTCAGTGATGTTACTTTCTGGATTTTTTTTTCCCTTAAATGTTAAAACTCTCATTGTAAGATGCCTGGGTGGCTCAGTCTGTTAAGCATTTGACTCTTGATTTTGGCTCAGGTCTTGATCTCAGGGTCTTGAGTTCGAGACCGGCCTCAGGCTCCAAACTCAGCATGGAATCTGCTTGTCCCTCTCCTTCTGCTCCTCCTCCTGCTCATGCATGCACTCTCTCTCTCTCAAATAAATCTTTTTAAAAACTTCTCATTTGTAAGAGACTTCATTGACACATTTCCAGTTATTTTTTTATGTTTTCCTAAATATATGCCATTGAATTCAAGAAATATCCCAATTAGGAATATAAGGGCTCAAGCCTGCCTCCCTTGTTGAGGGAGGACAGGGACCTTGGTACATAAACTTGTACTGTGCCCTGCACTGTGCTTCACTGACATAAAACAGTGAAAGCCCCTCCCTCTGAGCTGACCTGTCTACTCCATTCCCCCTGTTCATGGGCAATCTGTATAAAAATACATATTCATCAGCAGAACGCTTGAAAAAGATAACTTTCCCAAAGCAGCAGGAGTTCTTTTTATTGTCTCTCTTAGTTGACTTTGGACTGGAACAAATTGCCATATTCTGTCTCTAAACAAAGGCTATTTCTGAAGCAACATGGTTGGATCTGACTGATTTTTAGATTGTGACTGGTCATGTGATTCTGACACAGCTAGCCCAATTGTCTGGCTAGATTGCTGGTACTTCTTCTTAGAGTGAAAGAAAAACACATTATTCAATGGACATACTTATGGGGCATTTGTATAACACTTACCCTTAGTTTTAATGAATGAGATACATAAAAATGAAGGACAAGACATTTTCGCAAATGCAAAAATGCTACTCTCCAGTAATGTTATTATAAAACGCAGAACACTACAGACTTCCAAAAGCATTTTTGTTACTCTCCTGATTAAACAAATGTATGACAACATGGCTTTATG
Organism: Canis lupus dingo; assembly: GCF_003254725.2. NCBI lineage: Eukaryota > Metazoa > Chordata > Mammalia > Carnivora > Canidae > Canis > Canis lupus. The sequence continues at coordinate 27,285,016 of NC_064259.1, forward strand.
TGTATTTTGAATCTGCTTAGGTTATTATAATTTTTCCTATTTTATATCCAGCCATGCTTTTTCCTTGACAGATGGGACCCAGACTGCAGTTTATTATTATCTTTAAAGAAGTAAATGAGAGGGGTGACCAGTGCCCTGGAACAAGTCATAAAGGAGCCTGTTAACCAAACCCTGCTAGTTAGGTAAGCATTGCTGGTCTGTGGCTTCCCGTATGGGTCTCAGAGGTGAGGTCTTCATTCCATCAGATCCCTATCATTTGTTGATGTCCTTATAAACCCTTTCTACTCAAGAAAGGGCAAGAACACTAAGGAAAATATCAGAGTGGCATAGAGATTTCTTTTTAAAAGCCAGTGCCAGTGTTGTGTTGGAGTTTCTGAGGATGCCTCTGTCCTGACCTAATGGTGAAGAGCATCAGAAGACATTGATGAGAGCTACCAGGGGTATGGAAGGAAGGAGCAGTCTAGCATCATAGAAATGATTCCTACCGGATTAATGAGTGAGAAATGAAGTACCATAATCAAAGATTACCAGTGATACAGGATTCGAAGATATGTCAAATTTCTAGTTAGCTCCTCTTACCTATAGAAAGGTCACAGATGGATAATTGGCAAGTAGGGTCAATAAGAGGACATCCAGATTAAAGAAGAGTGGACACTTAGCATTTACTATGAAAGTCTTCTCTCTCTCCTTAATTACTTCTTTGTCCCTTGTGGAATAAGCATATTTCTTGTAGAGAGCTGGGCTTTTGAAGCAAAGGCCAGTTTCCATCTTTATGTGAGCCACTTAGCCTCAGAGGAAAGAGAATAACAAAACATAAAACAAACAAAAATTTCATAAGAGTAACAACAAAGGTAAAGGGCTAGGAAGTAAAATTAGAAAAGCAACTCAAAGTGTATATTATGCTAACACAAACATATATAAAAAATACTGTTTCACAAGGCTCAGGGTGGCTTTTTTGCCTGGTATAATCAGGAGTGGTTTTTAGCTTTGGAAAAGTGACCTGAGATTTCAAATCAGATATAGATATATACATGCACACACATGTATATTCATACTTGTACATGTCTACGTGCACATATGTGCATGTTTGCATATGCACATGTTTGTATGTGTGTATATGTGTATAAACTTTAGGTGTATATGTGTGTGTGTGTATATATATATATACTTCAGGTATATGTATATATGTGTACATATAAACTTGATACACGTATATACATATACCTGAAGTATATATGTGTATATATATATGTATATATGGCCATCTTCCAAAGTGGTATTTTTCTTAGAACGTATGTAAGCCTCCATTGCAGGCCAAACCTAACTATTTATATGTTTCATGTAGCCACTTAATATTTTATTCACACCATGAGCCTAGCACTGTACTAGGCCCTGGAGATGTGAGCCACATCTGAGAAGACAGGCATCACTCACATGTAATTATTTAATAATAATTGTGTTAAATGCTGTTGGGAAAAGACATTTAGGGTTTTGCTTGGGTTCCATTGCCATTACAACAACTTAGGGGAATGGAATGCATAGCTCTTTTTAACAAAATTTTTATTTTTATTTATTTTTATTTTTTTTCAAAATTTTTAAAAGAGTATTTATTTTGAGAGAGAGAGGGAAAGCATGAGGGAAAGAGGGTAGGCACAGGGAGAGGTAGAAGCTCAGCAGGGAGCTTGATGTAGGACTCAATCCCAGGACTCCTGAGTCGAAGGCAGATGCTTAACTGACAGAGCCACCCAGGCATCCCTGAATTGCTCTTTTAAAAATTCTCTTGTTCTAACCAAGAAAAGGAACTAAGTTTGGAAAGAGAAAGGTGAGAGCAACTTCTAATCAGTCTCAACTTCCCATTCCATTCAACTGTTTTATTCCATGTGCCCCCAATTTAGCCTATATCCCTTAGCCTTTATATTCTCCCATTTAGGAATGCCTTTACCTCCTTCAAAATTAACTCAAATACTACTTCTTTTTTTGACACTTAACTGGAATCATTAATTGTTGGAGAAGGTCATCAAGAAGACATAACCTCAAGTTGACTCTTGAGCTGGAACCAAGCAGTTACAGGCTCCTCACCCCCTCACCTCTCCTTGGAATGTATGTTGTGCTCACTGTTTCCACAGTGAGAGCCATTTTCAAGGATACAGCCCTAAAAGAGGAATATGTTGTTGAGAAGCTTCCATGGTGTACGTGACTAAACTCCTACTAGGCCTCTATATAAACTTTGAAGATTCTGGTGGGTGGGTGTGGAGATCTATTCACCTTTCAGCCACTCACACCAACCCTGGTATGTAAATTCCCTTGCCTTCTGTGTAAGGGGCCAAACTGCAAACCAACAGTTGTAAGAACAAATAGTTCATTTTTCTTTATCTCTGTTGTGTTTGAATATCTGTCTTTTATAGTTCTTGCCATGTTAACTTTTTAACCTAATTTTTCAGTTGAGGTTGGAAATTAACTGAAGGCAAGTCTATCTAGTCCATCTGGTATAATTTATTAAATTAGGCCTTTTCTTTCTTTCTTTTTTATTTTTATTTTTTTTTTACCAGTTAAGTAGTAGAAGAAATAATTTTATTAGTCTTAATGATACAATAAAAAAAGATGAATTATGTATTTGCGCATAGAAAGACCTGTTTCTGTGTTGTGAGACCATGTTTTCAGAAGAGAAGAGCAAAAGAATCATGTATTTAAATATCATAAAATGTCAGTAACAGCAATCATTAAGATTAATGAACAGAATTTAATGGGAACCTCTGTGAGGAGAATTTCTCAATTATACTTCATGAAAAAATACTTTGCAAAGTTTTCCCAAAACTATGCAGAGATTGATAACAAACCAAATATAATGCAGAATTCACTTCCTTAGGCCAAATTAAATACTCAACAAAGATTGTTTTCCATTTTCATGATTCTAGATCTGAAACCATCTATAACCACACAACTTTTTACATTAGTATATGATGTTACTATTCCAGTAAAATCTTGCTAGGGAAGATAAACATAGCAAAAAACATCATTCATTTTAGGAACTCCTCGAAGCCCATTTAAATAAACATTAGAGTGTTCAATTAGCATGGAAAGACTGCTTCTGAAGGCTCTCTTTGATATTCTCCTTAAAACCTTCACTTGCTGTGTCTGTCCATTCTAAACTATTAGATCATGGACCTTACTCAATTACAATTAAATAGCGTGCCCTAAACCAACCCCTCTGAACCTCAAAAATATCTCCATTTTTCTGTCCCCATTCTAAACTGCTACTGAGATTCTGTTAAGATAGCTATCTCCTTTATGGTGATAAATCAATTTTCCCTTATCAATGGATAATTTTGGTCACATTTTATTAATTCTTATTAAGTGCCTAAAGTCTTTCTTTTCCACTGACAACGTGTATGTGCACCAGCCAAACACATTATTATAAATTCAACAAATTTCTGGTTTAGAAAAAAAAAAGTCTGTTTAAAGTAGTACTTGGCATTTTTATGAAATGTATGAAGCTGCATTTTCATAAAGTGGATAGTGTTTGAAATTTCAAATCAAATACATCCAAGCTTTTATTAAATACAAGATGTACCCCAAGCCATTTCCTTAGATTACTTGGTAATTTGAAGTTTATACATGAGTGCCTTCTTTCATTCAGATAAAAAGGTTGAAATCTGGTACTCCAATACCACAGAAGCAATGAGTTTCCATTCTTAAGTCATCCTAAATCACTTTGCTTCAAGTATTTCTTTATGAATACTTGTGTTTTGTGACATAGCCATTCTTCACTTGATTCTCCCTATACACTTTCTTCTAAGAATAATGATGTTTCAGGCATTTACATTGCTGAAAGTGACTGAAACAACATTAGCTTTGGATTTGGATGGACCTGAGTTGTGTTGTTTGTTCTGCTTCCTATCACCTGTGTCAGTATTGAAAATTATCCCATCTTTCTAAACTTTAGGTTTCTCAACTGCAAAATGGGAGTCATGTTTATAACTTCTAGATTTGCTGTGAAGATGAAATGGGAAATGTAGGAAGTACTAAGTCAATAATAATTTAGTTTTTGTATTTATATTGTCATTCAAGAGATTCCCTTGGTAAAGGGTAATTTCTTCTTCTAGACAACTCCATTTTTTTTTTTTTTTTTTGTTATGATGTACCTGCCACTGTGATGTTTCTCTAACTGGGGTAATTATTTAGTTACTTTCTTCCAAAGTGTTCCATGAAATATGTACTTTCCCAGGGTCTACATTTCAGTTGTTTAGGGAGCTCTATCACCCAGCAGAGGTATATGTGTCAGTTTAACCTGTTATCAAAATACATTGCTGAAGTTGTTTGTTTTTTTTTTAAATATAGTGAATTTCTCGAAGATTTTTAAAAATCTATTTTAAACCACAGCAAGTCTATCCCATAACCTCATGTACTTTTTAAATTGCCAATCTTTATTTATTTTGATATATACTTAAAAATTGAATTTGACACTTCTATACTCTGAGACTTAATATTTAACATACATACCTAAGACATTTTATAGTTCATAATACCTTTTTCAACATCTTATTTCAGACTGTTCTACAATGAAGAATTGACCTGTTATTGTCCTAAAGCAAAAGTCCACTGATAAGTTCCAAAACATACAATCATGTAACTAAATAGAAATTTTGTTGAAGGTTTTATTTATTTATTTTGTAAGAGAGAGACAGAGAGAGTGATCACTGGGTAAGGGACAAAGAGAAAGTATCTTTCACATGGCCTCCTCCCTAATATAGGAGCTCAAAGTGAGGGCTCAATCCTTCAACCTATGATGACCTGGATCAGATGCCTCCTAAATGGGAATTTTAAAGGTATATAATCAGTCAGTAAGTGATTCAGAATATTCCCTGAGGGACCAACTCCACTGGTTAGCTCCCCCACCTGTCTAAAGGCACTGTGCCTGATTTGTTTGTGAAGACCATTCTACCAATGGTCAGTGGTAGACTGGTTTTCCAATAGTGAGATTAGATTTATAAATTCTAGAAGATACAAACAAGAAGAAACTTGAAGTTGATCTAGTACAGTTACCTTATAAACAACTGGAGGCTCAAAGACTTGCTCAAGGTCACACTGGCTATTCATAAGAGATTTGTCTTGAGTACTCAGATTCTGTAACTCCCAGCCCAGCACTGTTTCTACTTTACCTCAGATTTGGTTTGATTCATGCTCTTTCTCACTGTCTCTGTTGGATTAATGATACACATTTGTGAGATGGATGACCTAGGCTGTTGTCATTTTTCTAAAGAGATGTCCATCTACCCTCTTCAGCTCAACAGAATCCATGCAAACTTTTCTTTCAATGTCTCCTTTATTTCTGTCAACTCTGGAAAAATGAGAAAAATGCCAGTAGCAGGCATTGCATTGATCCCATTGGAAAGCCTTTTCATCATAAATAACAGTACATAGTTGTTGAACATTCACGGTGCTTATGATATACTTTATCATTTTCTTTTTTCTCCTTCTGCTGTGTGTCTCCTTTAAATCTCTATACCATTTCCAGAGGATTCCATTGCTTAAAGTTATTCTCAATTTCTTTCCTCTAAGAAATAATCCATATGTGAGCCTGATTTTCTACATAGGCATTTGCTTGTGGGGAAATGCAATCCTCACATACAGGTTAAACTTCCTATGGTTACTGCACAGGAGGCCTCCTCTCTGAGGCCAAGATAATCAAACTGCCTTCTGTAATAGATGTTGTATTTATTCAATACCAAACAAATGCTCCTATGGCTGTTATTACTTCCCTGTAAATAAATACTTGAAAAAGAAAATGTCATCAAGTTACTGTGGCTATCCTATACATGGGACAGAGTGGTTATGAAGAAAGACCAGTTCAGTACTTAATGGGTCAGTCTGGGTGGGAACAAGTGGTCTTGGAGATGGTAGTAAGTGTACAGATTTGAAAAAGCAGAACCATAGAATTTGCTGTTGGGTTGGATGTAGGGTGTGAGGGGAAAAACACAGTTATACATAATGTCTATTATAGATTCCTAACATGTTTGTTTAAATTGCAGTGTTGTATCCTGACAGAGGGAAAGGATTTAGGGGAGTAGGTATCAAGAATTTCAGAATCTGGGATGCCTGGGTGGCTCAGTGGTTGAGCATCTGCCTTTGGCTCAGGTTGTGATCCTGGGGTCCTGGGATTGAGTCCTGCATCAGACTCCCCACAGGGAGCCTGCTTCCCCCTCTGCCTGTGTCTCTGCCTCTCTCTATTCTTTATCATGAATAAATACATAAAATCCTAAAAAAAAATAGGATTTCAGAATCCTTCATAAATGTTGAGGCAAAGATGTCAGGTTGGCTGTGGTGCTGGAACTCACCATCTAGTGAGATGGAAAATTGCACCATCTAGATCATATGTAAAATACCAGGGACTTAGTTACTAGGCGGGGGATGGGAGGGTCACACAGGAAGGGTGTGAAATGACTGGGTTAAATACTGAGCAACAGGGATTGAAAAGTGGCATCCAGTGGGAGTAGAAGAGATAAATGAATACTGAATCCCAGAATTGCAGTGGAAATGGTCACCTGTGGCAAAGGGAGCTGAGAGGTTCAGTAAAGTGAGGGCGGAGGAATGCCCATCGGTCTTGTTTGGCAACTTGCAGCTCGTTGGTGATGTTGATAAGAATTTTCAGGATGTGATGAGAGATGAGCAATCAGAGAGGAGGTAAAGAGAGAGTAGAGGGAGAAGAAAATAGTGTCAGCAGGAAGAAAATTAGTTCAACAAATTTGGAGATGAAAGGAATGGGGGTTGTAGCTGACGAGGTAATTGGAGTTCTAAGCTAAGGGAATTCATTTTTTTAAAGCTAGGTAAACAAAGAGAATCTTACAATGTCACTCACTGATTTGATGTGTAGAAAATAAGGAATTTTTGTCTGTTGCTACTTCTGCCTTCTCATTAGCCGCCATCTGCTGGCTAGAGGGGAAAGAGAGTTAAATATTCTTTCAGGTTAAAGTTTAATCCAGTCTCATTATTTAAATTATCCTAAAAAGGATTTCTAAGGAAAACCTATTCAGGTTTTCAAGTTGCCTCCTACACCTTTTCTCTAATACAGCTTCTCTCTCCTGGGTGTGGGACAAGGGCATAGCTTTCTCATCCCTGTGCTGAAGGGAAAGACTCAGATCCTATGAAGTTCCCCTCTTCTGTCCTGATTGATGTCTTATTTCAGGAATTTCATGCTAGTGTCTGTAGCTGCTGTAACTCATGACTTGCTCACTCTTGTGGGTTCTCTGCCTTACTCAAAGCCCAAGGATTCTCCCTGGCTCTCTCTGTTTCTACTCTCCTCCAGAAACCTTATGTTCTGTATCCTGCCCTCGGGTCCAGTGCTGGACACCAACCAGTGCTACAAACACATTTTATGGGACAAAGCAGGCCCCTTGGAACTACACAGCATCCATGCACCCACATACTTGAGGGTACGTTTGAGTATTTAAACATCGAGGTCACCTTTTCCCTGGCAACACTGCACCCTCCTCACTAGTAAAACTAGGTCTTGGTTGAGTTCTGAGAGCCACTCAGAGAATTAGTCTCTTTCTTGAGTTATAAACACAGAGCTCCCACTGTTTGTAGGTGGTATCCTCACTTGCTCAATGTCGAATGCATTCTATTTTGCATCAAAGCCAGAGAGAGGACTATTCATATACTCACAAGTAGCACCCTTCCTCTCTCTGGAGCCAAAAAGAGGCAAACTTGAGTACCCATCCCCTCTCTTTTCCTCTTTGTGTTTATTTAAATTTTAATTCTCTATGCTCTGACTATACAAAAATGGGAGGTAAAGAAATTCAGCTCTTCATTTATTCTCTAGGCTGAAGGATTCCTAAGATCAAATAGGAAGAAAGTCATGGACTAAAAAAGGGAAAGTAAAAAGTTCTGAATTATATTGAACATATTAGTCCTGTTACACATTTTAATGCCTTGGTGGAAATGATCTAGTGGAGAGAAGGAAACCAATGATTAAGGGAGAGCAGTAATTCTAGGAGAAAAGTCCTTCTTAGGGAAGAGAGGTGGGAATATAGTATACAAATGGATGTGTTGATTTTTGACAGGACCAGAGACACTTCATCCAGCTTAACAGCAGATGACAAGGTTGGACGTGTGGGTACAGATACAGGAGGGTGGGTGATAAGACAGAGGAAACATGGAAGCCTTCGTATCTGATTTCATCTGTGTTCTTGACAAGATGTGAGACAAGGTCATCACCTGAATTTGAGAAAAGGAGAGAATGCTAGAAAATTGCACTCCAAAAAGATGAGAAATATTTTATACTTTTATTTCACATAAGATATTTCTCTCACTTGGAAAAAAATCACATTTCTCTCTGTGGTGCTCTTCTGTTCCTAATACACAACCTTGCAGTTTTAGTTAATTTTATTCATTCTCTCTCCTAAAGAAGACAAAAATTCTATCCTTTTTGAAATATAGGGAAGTCATTGCACAGAGCTATTAGATCATTTATGTGTCAGGATAGATGGGACAGACTTGGGATTGATGGAAAAATTTCCGGTGGATCTACCTTGTCTTCATTCCCAGTGGAAGTAATAATGTGGTTGTATGTGCATACCAATTCTCTTCCTGATTATAATTCAAAAATATAGATGAACTAAAACAACTTTATAGGCATCAAAGAGTTAACAAGATAGGAATAATAGAACCAACATAAGAGAAGAAGGAATTGAGAGAGATGGGCCCAGAATTTGGAATTGATTTGGCCCAGGAGCGTTTGCTAATCCAGAGGAGGAACTGAGCAGTCTTTGACAGAGTTTCAGGACTTCAGGGACAAAAATTAGAGTTCAGGGCACCCTAAAGGTGCGGTCCCTAGATAAATGTCTGTGACTTAAATTTGAGAACCAAGTCAGGGAGGCCGATTGAGAGAGAATCTGTCCACCTTGGAACAGATTGCTGCCCCGTGTCAACTCATGTAGATGACCCAAAAGAATTAGATTTAGGTGATCCAGGAAAGCTAGTGCTTCCAGGCAACTGTGAAAGTAAATGAAAATTCTCTCTGGAAGATAATATTTAAGCCTCAAATTACTTCTAGCAAATTTTTAAATGCTATGCCTGACACACAAAGATAATAAGGGACATGGGGAAGAGACAACATAAAAGAAAACCACTACAGAAGGCAGATGACAAAGAACCATAGAACTGTCACATAGTGGAAATACTATGGTCAAATTGGGGAAAAATATGTTTACTGTGCTCATGAAAATAGAGGCTGAATCTAAACATGTTATCAAGGATTTGGAAACTATGTAGCATAACAATTTTTATTTTTTTTAAATGTACTTATTAGAGAGCCTGCACATGCAGGGGAAGGGGGGTGAAGAGAGGGAGAGGGAAAGAGAATCCCCAAGCTGACTCCCCACTGAGTGTAGAGTGTGATGTGGCCAGATCCCAGGACCTTGAAATCACAACCTGAGCAGAAATCAAGAGTTGGCCACTTACCTGATGAGTCAGTAGCCAACATTAAGAGTTCAGGAAGTTTGTTTAAAGATCTGCAAGACACAGAGGAAGAGAGAATTCAGGAATCAGAAAATAAGGGGCAGCCCAGGTGGCCCAGTGGTTTAGTGCAGCCTGCAGCCCAGGGTGTGATCCTGGAGACCCGGAATCGAGTCCTGAGTCACGCTCCTTGCATGGAGCCTCCTTCTCCCTCTGCCTGTGTCTCTGCACCTCTTTCTCTCTGTCTCTCATGAATAAATAAATGAAATCTTAAAAAAAAAAAAAGAAAAAGAAAAGAAGTCAAAAGAAACCATCCAGTATGAAGCTAAAGAAGCAAATGTAGGAAGCACAAAATAAAGTGTGAGAGACACAGGCTGGAATAAAGTTTATTATATACTTACTTGGATTCCTAGAAAAGAAGGAAGAAACATAGGCAAAAGAAATATTTGCAAAGATAATAATTTCTCAGAACTTTTGGAAGGCATCAGGTAACAGAATCACAAAACTCCAATAATTTCAAGTGTACCCATAGACTCTAATTCAAGAGAGGAATAGAATAAGTCAGAGAACTGAGAATTTTGTTCAATTGGTAGAGTTTTATTTGAAATACTGTGTTCATTTTCTAGTACAGTTGATCTAAACTATCCTGGGAAAATGCTTACTGGTTAGAGGTTGTGTTTTAATCAATATATTTAAACAGACTTAAGATTAACATATGAATTGTTTAAAAATACATCTAAAAATGATTGAAAGTGGTTTGTTTTATAAAATGGTTATACATTCTTTTTAATATGATGTATTTTTGTGTGTGTGAATGGAGTTTTTTTCCACAGTCAATTAAAGGAAAATAATTCCAGCAATACACAAATTATCACAGATTAAAAATGAAGAGGTCTTGAAATTACATATATTTACTTTAATGCAGTGAGTTGAAATCACCATTGTCCTGTCAGGTTGCAAACTTTTATACAAATTTGTCTGTATAGAGTTTTGATATAATATTAAGTCAGAGAAAACAAAATCTTCCAATCTTTGGGCTTTTTGTGTCCCTCTCTTATTCTTCTTCCTTTTTTTTTTTTAAGTGATTTTTTTTCTTTGGTGGACATATGGACAGAGTTGAATAATGTAAAAGAGCTTAGAGAAAAGCCTTCATACTTCTGTATATCTACCATCTAATTTTTTAATTAAGAGTGACTGCAGTTGGCATCTACTGATACTGCCATATGTTGGGAGCGAATATGTAAATGACAAAAGATTCCCCATATCCCATTTTCTTTTTTTTTTTTTTTTTTGCTTCTGACTTTGAGACATTCTCTTGTGTTAAATTTTAAATCTAAAGCTGAGATGAAGTTTCCAATTACAAAGTGTGGTTATCCTCCGCGAGCTATGGATACCGGATGGCAACCTCAAAAATTTCCCACCAGAGGCTTAACCAGAAGTCAAGTGATGAAAGGAAACAAAACAAATCTTGGCTGATTTCTATGAAATCACCTCCTGCCTGGCACAGGCCCATATTGGGCTTCAGAGAGCTCTTTAGAGAGACTTGGACCCTGGAGGTGAGTAGGGCTTCACTGCAGGGCTGCAGTGCCTGAAATAATCAGGGCAGCACTCAGGGCAGGACAAAGCCAGAGGCTGGGGAGTCTTCCTGAAACCTGACACTGATAACCTGTCTGTCAGCGACACTGGTCAAACCGCTTCTCCACCACCAAGTACTGGGAGAATGTTGAAAGGTGATCCTGGGGACGGGATGTTACAGATCATTTTTTAACAACATTGCACGGTGAGAGGTGCTCATCCTTCTGACAGGCAAGAATGAAAAATGCAGGTTTTCTCAAATAGTAGAATAGGGCTTGGAAGGAAATTAAGGCAGAGAAGGGAGAAATTAAGTGGATTAATAACGGGGGAGGGAATAAAATATAAAATTAACATAAAAACAAAGAAGTATACATTTTAGTACCATATTAGTACCTGATAATTTCATATGCTTCTTCTAGAAACTATAATGGAGAAATTAAAGTGAGGAAAAAAAGTCTGAACTTAAAAATCTTCCATAATAAAATACAGAGAACTTTTAGGTTTTCCTTCCTGCCTCCCTCCATTTCCTTCCTCTCTTTCTTCAGAGCTATCTTTTGAAATGAGCCGTGAAATCTCTTATTTTAGACACTTTGAGGAAAAGAGGCTTTATTCTATCTTTTAGAATCTTAGAGTCTGGTCTATGTAAATTCCTTGATACTTCTTCCAATCATTTGATCTTAAAGTTAGAGGCTGAGAGAACTATGTGAAATCCCTCTCAATTGTCCTCAAATTTTTCAAAATGAGTTTCCTTAGAGACCTATGGTTAAAAAGAACAAAGAAGTCCCCTCAGGTGTATCAAAATATAAGGAACATTACTTTTAAATATGCATTCTGTCATTATGGGTCAAACACTTTCAGGTCTTAGCAGATGTCTAGAGCTGCCATTTAGGTCCTATTATTTGACTTTTCAACTGCCATGAAGGTTTTGTTCCCACACTGGTATTTCTGAACCATTAGCTCAGTTTTCTTCAGGTGTGGTATATATGTGAAGTCTTTCTAGGCCAATTTGTCAGTGGAGAGTGAGACTTATCAGTAAGAAAATTTAAAAAAAAATTAAGGATGACCAAGAATGGGACAGTGAGTGAGAGTAGCAAGAAGATCAGATTCTCAGCCAGAAAGCTGAAGCAGGAGATAGATCATCTTGAAATTGAGAAGAAAGTGCAGATATCTGGGGAAAATGCCGCCAACACCTCTCAACCAGGGAAAAGAGAACTAATAGGAGATCTACTGGGTCAAAATGGCATAAAATCAGAAACATTGACAAAATGACTTCCATCTGAATTCTTATTACCTCACCTTTAAGAAATCAGGTCTCCCCAGAATAATTTCCCGAATTTTCCCAGGAACATGGCTTTAAAAGATAGGCCTGAACTATGCCCTGTGAGTCTCAGTGAGTTGGTCAGCTCTGCTCACCTATAACCTCTGGACTGGTCTGAGCTGTACGGGAGCCCCTATGAAGGGAAAGACACCACATAGAAAGGGACACATCTGACCACAGTTTATTTTGCTATTTATAGAGGATTTTCCATAAACCTCATTGTGAGGACAAAAGGAGGGTAAGAACACACTAAAGGCAGTCTAGTTAAAAATTAGTATAAGATATCTGGATGTGGAATCTCTCCTGTTCCTCCTTCCCTGGATATCCATTAGGAGTTGTAACACCAGTGGGTCCATCATCTGAGTAAGGCACTTAAAGGTCTTTTCTCTGATATGATCTTACATGTGATCTCCCCTCCTAACATATGGCATTAAAAATGTTGACATGATTTGCTAGATATGCACAGTGGCTATCTGTATCAGAGACCATTGACTAGAAGATAAATTTTCTTCATTCAAAGGTAGGATGGGACAGTATGCGCATGCAATGTAGCCCAAGAAAACTAACCATTGAGTGTGTGAGGGTGTGTGTGTGTGTGTGGTGGGGAGGGAAGGTTGCTTATAACACTTGTGAAAATTAAATCATGAGTTCCCTGATTTTTTCCAGGGGAATGTTTGGGGACACTCTCCTTCCTTGCTGTATAGGATGGGTAGAGGTATGAGACAGAGATAGGGATGTGGTGTGGGGAAACCTAAGAAAGACTCTTACCACATATATGCACAGTTCTGATTTTTATTAATGTTTCCATCTTTGCATTTGAACTTCTTGTTAACCTGTATTAAAAAATCTTTTTCACGAGATCCTTAAAAGGTAAAGGGAGGAAAAGAGAGTAGCAAAAATAAGATTACTACTGAAATGAAAAAATGTACAGGGTCAAAGTTACATATGTAAAAAGGTGGGTGGGGGAGGGAAAAATGAAAAGTTTCCTAGTAAGACATTTCAATGCATTAAGGGCTTAAGAAAGGATTCAAAGCAAGGGAAAAGGCCTGCGGCTGACAAGATTTTAAAAAGATCAGATGAGATACAGCAAAAAGAAAAATGAAGAGGAGTGAAGGGGAGTGAAAAATTTAAAAGTTGAATTCCAATTTAGCTCTGATTATGGAATAAAGGTAAGGGGCAAAAATAGAAATATTTTGGGGCACGTGGGTGGCTCAGTGGTTGAGCATCTACTCTCAGCTTGGGGCGTGATCCCTGGGTCCTGGGATCTAGTTCCGCATCAGGTCCCCACAGGGAGCCTGCTTCTCTCTCTCCCTATGTCTCTGCCTCTCTCTCTGTGTATCTCATGAATAAATAAATAAAATCTTTAAAAAAGAAATATTTTAAAGATAAGTCCTTTAAATAATTCATTTTTATAACTAGTTAAGATATAATAAATAATACTAATAATTTGATATTAATACATAATTAACCCTTTAGAGAAAAGTAAAGGAGATCTAAAAAAAGATAAATAAAAATTAAAACCACCTAAAGCATGATCCAAACAGAGTTGGTCATAAATTTTGTAGTTTGGATCTAATTTCTTCTGGTTACCAGCTCCCTACAAAATTATCTCTCTGGTGCTACTTTTATCTGTCTCAAACTGCCCTGATAGTGGTAGGATTTTGAGCATCTAAGGGTGAAGGGCACAGCTAGGCACCTTGATTCCACCAGGCAGAAAGAGGATCTAAGAAAGAGAAGCACGGGCAGCCCCGGGGGCTCAGCGGTTTAGTGCCTGCCTTTGGCCCAGGGCGTGATCCTGGCCCCCGGGACTGAGTCCTGCATCCGGCTCCCTGCATGGAGCTTGCTTCTCCCTCTGCCTGTGTCTCTGACTGTCTCGTTCTCTCTCTGTGTGTGTCTCTCATGAATAAATAAATAAAACATTAAAAAAAAAAAAGAAGAAGAAGAGCTAGAAGGGGAATCCCTAGCTGCCCCAGAAAACTTTCTACTTTTATGGTGGGCCAAAATCTTTCCCAGAAGAAAAACTTCAAAAATAAGACATAGCATAAAAATGAAGTCCAAGGTCCAAGCAAGGATCAAAGCAATTATATTTAAGTAGCAATAAATATTATGTTTTTTCATTTTTTAAAATATTTTATTTAAATTCAATTTGCCAATATATTGTATAACACCCAGTGCTCATCCCATCAAGTGCCCATTCACCCAGTCACCCCATCCCCCGCCCCCCCACCTCCCCTTCTGCAACCCTTTGTTTCCCAGAGTTAGGAGTCCCTTTCACTATATTTATATTCCACATATGAATGAAACCATATGATGATTGTCCTTCTGACTTATTTCACTCAGCATAATACCCTCCAGTTTTATCCACACCAAAGCAAACAGTAGGTATTCATCCTTTCTGATGGCTGAGTAATATTCCATTGTATGCATACCACATCTTCTTTATCTGTTCATCTGTTGAAGGACATCATGGCTCCTTCCACAGTTTGGCTATTGTGGACATTGCTGCTAGAAACATTGGGGTCCAGGTGTCCCATCATTTCACTACATCTGTATCTTTGAGTTAAATAGCCAATAGAGCAATTGCTGCATCATAGTATAGCTTTATTTTTAACTTCTTGAAGAACCTCTACACTGTTTTCCAGAGGGGCTGTACCAGCTTGTAGCAATAAATATTATTAAATGATGCATCTTTGATGGGAATGTTCAGTTTGTACCTTTTGTCTTCTTTTGTGTTTGTCTTTATATGTCTAATATTGCAGCTAAACAGTAAAGTTTAATGTTACTTGTGCTCAGTGACCACATAGACTTGAACCTTTGTTTATAGTCTTCTATTCTCTCCATCCTTTTATATGGGCATACTTGAATTCTTTTTATTTTTAAAAACCATTTCAAATGTCATCTCTTCCATGAAGCTTGCCTGATTTGTTTAGCTGGATACAATGTTTTTTTTTCTGTCTTGTTGACCTCATCAGCCTTCAAATACTTAGCATTCTCTATATTAATGTTTTTTATAAAGATAATTAGTTTCTTCTACTGGATCACAAGTATCTTGAAGAAAGAATCTATGTCTTGGTTATCCTGAACATTAAAAAAAAGCACTCTTTGCATTTCCTATAACAAGAGATGTGACCAAAAGATAAACGAATATTTTTATTCATTCATTCTTCAGTTACTTTTCGACAAGTATTTATTGAGGGCTTACCTTATTCCAGTTTCCCTTGTAGGCATCTAGACCATGATAGAGCTTTAATTCTGGTGAGGGGAGGACATTCAATGACCAAATTAAATATGTAAAAGATACAGTATGTTAGAAGTGATAAATGCCATGAAGTGGCATGGAGAAAAGTGAAGCAAGAAAGGAGGAAACTGGCCATTGGGCTGCTTAATTTTTAGTGAGGTGGCCAAGCTGGTTGGGTTATACTTGAGCCTGAGGTAAGGGAGCAAGCCATATGGCTGTTTGGGAAAAGGAACATTCCAGGTGAAAGGGAAAACACATGGAAAGGTCCTAAGGCACAAGCTCCTCTTTAGAGTTTCCAGAATAATGCCAGTGTGGCTGACACAGAACAATCAAGGGAAGAATGGTAGGGGATGAGATCAGAGAAGCTGATAGGGACCTATTGTAGCATTGCAGATCACTGGAAAAACTTGGGCTTTTATTTTGAGTGATAACAAAACCATCAAAGAATTTTAAACAGAAAAGTGGGATGATCTGAGATGACTTAACAGTTTATGTTTTCACATGGTTGAATTACTGATACTCTATGCACTAGATTCTATATACTGTTGATAGTCTATTCTCTGTACTATGTATACTGCATGTACTCTGTAGGAGCAGTGTCAGCCAGCTGCATGGTGTGAGGAGTAATCCATCTTCAAGCATGGCTTCTGGTTGCGCAGCTCCTTGTTAAATACCACACAGTAAGGAGCTATATACGCAGCAGTATCCGGCTTTCAATCTGCAGGGTCACTGTTCCTAAAACAAATCATAGATAGCTGAGCACATAGGGCTCTGAAGTATTGACCACTTCAATCTCCTTATTTTACCTGTGTGACTGAGTTCACTGATTTTTCTCAGGGTTTCCATTTAATGGAGTTTGATTTTTTAAAAGGGCCATGACTGGATTTTTAATGTCTTTCCTGATGTCAACGATTCACCAAGGATTTTCTAATTATATTGCACTCCCTTGAAATTGCGCTTCCATTTCACACTCCTACTCTGCAGAGGGACACACTCTAAACTTAACTCGTCTACTATAGTGACAATATCTAATTAGAAGGAAACCTTAAAAAAAAAAATCCAGTTCTCTTCCTATATTTAAAACAATATCATATTTTACTCCTTGTCATTCTCTTTATCAAATTTTCCTTGTGTATTAGCCTATAAGGAACACAAATTAAAATTTTATTGCTGCATTATTTTCCCTTCTTAAGTGCATTTGAGTATAAATTATTTCATTGACATTAACTCTGAAATTGCATAATAGGTAGAGACTAATGGCGAAAATTATTAAAATAAAAAGCTAACAACTGTCATTCAGATATCTTAAACTAAATGCCCTAAAGAGGTTTGGATTTAATTGGAGAGAAATAAAACTAGTCCAATTTTATATTATACTCAGAAAGATTACCTTAGATATACGTACCTTATAATTTTGTAACTATGAATTCCCATCAATTAGAATTACGACAGTTTTAATTAATCTCATTTTAATCAAAGTAACTTTTTACCAGGGTAACGACTTTTTAAAATAGTAGTCTTTTTCCAATTAAAAAATAATATTTTTTCAGATGGAAATAATAACTTCAGTATTAAACTAATAATACAGATTATAAGGTTTTATATATGGAAACAATGGAATAGAACATCCTAGAATTCTCTAACTTTTGGAGCATCCATAAGCTTTATCATAAAGTGAATTCCACTAAATAGTGTTTTTGTCTTTCTGATTATTAAGAAGGAATGCTAGTAAAAAATAATGCTTTCTATGACTCATGAAAATTTATTCTCAAAATCTGACATCAATGTTTTTCTGAATTGAAAATAATACAGTGTTGTTGATAGTAGTTACTGGATGGATTTACTTTGCCTGTGGCACTTGACATGCAGGTCTGCATTTCATTGACAAGAATGGCAAATGATACACTTCAGTTCATTTAGGTAGTAACTGGTGGAGCTGTATTTGAATTTCACATATGCCTTATCCTAAGCCTATTTCTTTACTTTGTTCCACATTTCCTCATCACAGAAAGGTGATGGAGTTTCATTTTTTAAAGAGGCCATGACTGAGGTTTTTTTTTGTTTAAGATTTTTATTTATTTATTCACGAGAGGACACAGAGAGGGGCAGAGACATAGGCAGAGGGAGAAGCAGGTTCCCTGCAGGGACCCCGATGTGGGACTTGATTCCGGGTCTCCAGGATCATGCCGTAAGCTGAAGGCAGATGCTCAATCACTGAGCCACCCAGGCGTCCCCATGACTGAGTTTTTAATGTCTTTTGTGATGTCCATGATTCACCAAGGATTCTTCTTCCTAGGTCTTTTGCTATTTCTTTTCTTTTTATTTATTTATTCACAAGAGACAGAGGCAGGCAAGAGACACTCAACCGCTGAGCCACCTAGGTGTCCCTGCTCTATCTTCACCTTTACCTATCTCCTTTATATGAAGAAATCAATTGTATAGTGATAACAGAATTTCAACTACAATCTTTTGTTTGATTAAAAAATAATAGCACTCTACTGCAGAAACTATGCACATATATTCATAGACTCCTGGAGAGTCAACAAAATACACATGATTCTAAATCTCCAAAAAGGGGAATTAAAAAGAAACAGCCATGGTAACACAGACATCAAATTAGGAAGTTTAACAGATGGTAGATTGGGGAGGCTTCGCTGTAGCTAATCTGTAAGGAGTGGGACTTTGTCTAAAGAAAATATGCACCAATAATTGTTAGTTTCCTTTTTTTTTCTATAAATCTCATTGCCCAAAGATATGGAACACATGATTATAAAATCTGAATGTGTATATTGTTGGGAAGGGTGGCTAGATGTATTTTGTAATAAAGCTGATCTCAAAAGGAATTGGCTTCAAAATAGGTTCCATTCATTATTTTTATTAGGGCTCTTTTATTAGTATTTTTTTCCTTAAGCCAACTTTAAATTGATACCTTTTTTTTTTCTTAACTTGGTCCAAGCCATCACTGTGAATAAAATAATGGGTTTGATGTGCTTGTTTTTACTAATACATACATAAGCAAACATGTTTAACATTCTTTGTTTAAATCATATATATAATCATATATATAATCATATATAATCATACACACACACACACACACACACATATCTCACCTAAACTAATTTTGTATGGTACCATTGATATTCATATCATACTCTGAGATATATTGTCTGTTTTAATTCTGGCAATGACTAATCAGCTTTTTTCATCTTTTTAATACAGGTCACCAGAGACCTGTCCTTGAATATTCAATAAGAAGTCTGCTTTTGGGTAGGTGCAATTGATTGTGGTCAGGAATTGGAATCACGTGGTCCAGAGTCAGCTCAGCAGGGACTGTGGATAAGGTAGGTAATGACAATTAAATGTAACAGATACAAATGTTCACATTCAAATAGCTTCTCAAATGAAAAGTAACGAAGGCTTGCCATGGTAACAGTTTAAATGAAAAACTGATCGTGGTTTTGTTAATCATAAGATTATTTTGGGCTAATAATATGATGTAGAATTTGTAAATAAGGACACTGACCAACTAGTATGTGGCCTTCACATGGTGATCACAAGGGGAAGTCTCTATAATTTATGTGATATGCAAAATGACATTGAAAACAATGAGGGAATTGCCTTAAATATTTATATTGTCATATGGAAGAGATAAAGCACCAGTTTTGTATTACTCCTGTGGACAAGAGTAGAGACGGTGAGTTTAGGAGCGACAGGAGGAACAACTTTAAATTACTTAGAATGCTCCAAAATAGAAAGTGTTAGCTGTGGCCAAGAAGAGGAAAAATGCTTCTTTTTCAAATAGGCAGGAAGCATTTTTGAATCAAGAGAAATTCAGTTTGATGATTGTGAATTTCTAACTTTAAAAGTCTAAGAAATTAGTAAAGTTTTTACCTTTAAATCATATATCACAGTGGCTTGTGCTAGAAGTTTACAAGAACAAATTTGTGGAGTTTCATAATCCTGAGTTCAAAGTATCCTAATGATTTCCATATAAATCCCCCATTTTCAATCATTAAGTTTTTCTGGAAGTCTGATATTGGAAAGAAACCCTCTCCATTCAATTTCTGTTCTACAGAGATTTTTATTCTTATAACTAAGCATTCTATGCTTTAAGCAATTCTTCATACTTAGTAAGGACTTTCTTGGGATGATAAATTTAACTAAGCTGTTAATCTTTAAAAATGTAAATCTGAACAGAAGGAAAATGTCCAATCCATAGGCTGCTCTCCTAGTATTTGGCTACAATATTGCTTGATAGAGGTAAGGGTGTATATTTTAATTTATTTTAATTTATTTTTAAGGTTTTATTTATTTATTCATGAGAGACACAGAAAGAGAGAGAGCGAGAAAGAGAGAGAGCGAGAAAGAGAGAGAGAGAGGCAGAGACACAGGCAGAGGGAGAAGCAGTCTCCATGCAGGGAGCCTGACGTGGGACTCGATCCCAGGACCCCGGGATCGCACCCTCCACCAAAGGCAGGTGCCAAACCGCTGAGCCACCCAGGGATCCCAAGAGTGTAAATTTTTAAAAAGACTTTGAAATATCATGTAGATGCTCTTTATACTCAATGAGGCGTAATACATTAACACTTCTAACTATGGAATAAGTTTGGTAAATAAAAAATACAGTGTTGAAGTAAATGCGTGAAATACAATGTTGAAAGTTAATGGGTAGGCATGTCTAATCGATAATCTCTCTCTACCCCCAGACAATAGTTAATGATGGATCTTAACATTTACCATTCCTGAACTTGCTGTTTTCAAATTACTCATGATATGTAGAATACTCTGATCCTTCTTTGTTTGAGAGATCTTAGAGAACATATTTTTGACAATAATGTTGAAGTTACTGCTACTTTCAAGAATCTCCAAAGCAGGGCTCTGAGTAGGAACAAATGCCTATACTGTTATAAATCCATGATTCTGCCCATAACACTGCTGGATCTCAATGCCAGACAGAACCCCTTTTATATTATTGAAATATATTTTAAAAGATAATTAGTTTAAAACCAATTCAAAACCAATTGCTCTAAACAAAGAAAAGTAGGTAAGATGAGAATAGTTCTATATGGGAACAATTGTAATTGAGTTCACGCTGAAGTCTGAGTCCCGGTAAATTTTTGGTTCTAGCATTAGTCCCAGGTGGAGAACATATTTTCTTCTCCTTGTAAAGGTGGTTGTACCAGATATAAAAAATAATAATGTAGCAAAACATCTACTACCATGTCTTTAACCAATCAAGATTACTAAATAAGCTGTGCCTCATTTTTCTGATGTTGTCATGTTTGTGAGAATAAGATATAATTAAAAGCTCATTTGAGTACTCTAGAAAAGTACCACTAAATGGCCCTCCACTCTCAGCTTGGAACCTGACTAGATCACTGAGAGTAGAGTCCTTTATAATTTGAGGACTACTTTTGTGTTTTATCAGGATTGTATAGATAATTTATGACCCAGCATACCCATGGGACAGTGAAGCCCCCAAATATCAGACTAATCCCAAATGAAATTTATCTTTTATATACATATTTATATATTAATTTTATCTTTATATATCTCAAGTATATATACTTCTCAATTAATTTATCTTTCATGTGTATATAATATTACATATTATATATGTATGAATATGTATATATCTCTGGAAATGAGAGAGTAAGACTTTGCCCAGAAAAAACTGACTCACTTTATTTGGTTGATAATCACATGGTCACCCTGCACCCAGACAGAATTCTTATTATTAAATTGATGCCATTCTTAAATTCTATAGTCTAAACATTCTTTAATTCTTCTATATCCTGCACTTTGGAGCCCCTATGCCACTTAGCTTTCAGCAATCCCAAATCCAATACTCTGTGAATTCATTAGCCTACACTAGCAGAACTTACTTGATGTGATCAAATCCATTCCATACATCTTCAGTGATGGTTATTTGGAGTCTTGTCCTAAATCCTCCTTATTAGTGTGCCCTGTTGTTAAAGCTACTTTTATTTAAAATTCTAGTTTCTAACAAGTCTCTCAATGTCCTTTACTTTTCCTTTTGCATGAGATTATACTTTATTTTGTAAAAAACGAGTAATATTTGATCAAGATAAATGAAAGCAGTATTTTTCCATGTTTTTTTTTTCCAGTTATAGGAATCAGATGTAGACTTGGCATCTGCCTACTAAGCTTTGCCAAAGAATGTAGTTAGAGCTTAAAGAAATTCTACTTTTGACACAAGAACTGAAAATGTGTTGACTCCTTTAATGAAGATTTCTAGAGCTAATCAATGGCTTTTTCCTGTAACACATCCTTTTCAGGTAAATAGTAAGAGTAATGGGTTATATTTAGACAGTTAAAGTGCCAACATAATTGCTTTTGTTCCACTGATATTTTTTGCGTGTACCAAATATGAGACATACAATCCAGGTGATAAAAATTGAGGATGTCCCAAATTAAGCAAAAGCTCATTACATTCACTTCTCAATTAATTAAAAAAAAACAAAAACAAAAACAAAACAAAACAAAAAAAACACAGCTAACTTAATAGGCTTAACTCTGTGCTCCTCACTTCTTCTTCAGATTTCTGCTGCCAGGATTTGACTATTCATTTCCAGCCGGCTGACAGTCCACTAACACTATCACCAAAAAGGCAGGAAAAGGGAGGTGTTAATCCAATCAATTTCATAGTTCCTTAGCATTGATGGTGAATATTTTGGCAAAGGGAAAGTTGTACACAAGTGGTTAAAATGAAAATTTCAGGGTATTGGCAAATGTTAGGTCTACCTACAGCACTCTCTTCTCTAGTATTCTCAGGTGATTGGCAGGTAGATGCATAACAACTTGTCAGCATCACTGATGTTTACTCATGTGATACACCTTAGCATTAGTTGAGTAATATCTTATACTGCTACCATCATGAAATATGCATATTTTTATTTTTTAAAATCTGGTAGTTTTGCTATTTGCTCTTTTGCTTAATAGTGAAATTAGTTGATGCTTTCTATGATTTGTAACAATCCAATTAGTTATTAGAAGGTTGTGGTCATTTGACTGTTTTGTTGATTGTAATAAGTGCCAAAATAGGGATATGCTAATGGTCAAAAATCACAAAAATTAAACACATGCAAAACCATAGCCACTTACAAACCTCAGATAAAATTTCTCCTTTCTCCTTGCAGAATATATACATCATACTTCTGCCATGAGAGAAGGCTTTATGAAATTCACTCCAGTTTTAGATTGCTTCATTTCTGAAATAATGGTTTTTAATTGTATAGCAAATTGTAGTTTGTTAGTTCTCAAGAATTACTGGCCTAAGTCTTTGTATAATTCATATATAACATAACTACAGAATGGAAGAGAAAAAATATTTTCATTTCACAATATTACACAAATAAACTTTATACTTTTAACACGTCTACCTGCCCACTAAACTTCTGCAGGCTTTATTAATCATGATAATTGTGTGTGTGTTTTTTTAAGGTTTATTTATTTATTTTAGAAAGAGAGTGTGAGTGAGCAAGGAGGAGGGTACAGGAGAGAAAATCCTGAAGTAGATTCCCACTGAGCACAGAGCCTGACTCAGGGCTCAATCTGAGAACCCTGAGATAATGATCAGAGCCCAAATCAGGAATTGGCTGCCTGACTGAGCCACCCAGGTGCTCCAAGGATAATTGTTTTTAAAAGTAGACTTCAGCAATCTGTAACTCAAATCCAAGTTGTTTCTGAACATTTTTTTTTAATGTACAACAGTAAATAAAACCTTATCTCTGACATATGAGATAGGCTCCATGGGCTTAACTCTGTGCCCCTCACTTCTATCATATTCCTGTTGCCAGGATTTGACTCTACATTTCCAGCTAGCTGACAGTCCATTAGTACTGTCACCACTGAATTTTTAAATACATAAAGATATCCAGCACTCTTTATATCACTTGTTGAAACTGTGCTAGTTGAGCACAAGATAAGTTTCCAGATTTTATTGTCTCCAACTCTTTTATTGACTATTGTCTCATCTTTCACCTGTTAAGAGAGTCTTTCATCAATCACTATTAGTAGTAAAATGCAGATTAAAAGGAAATAAATCCAGCAGGCATATATTGCCACAACATCTCCAGTATATTAAAAACACATATTTTCCCAACAAAAGATGTTTTCAAAAAATAAAATTAATAAAAATTCAATATTACTTCTCCAAATTAAAATTTTCTATTTCAAAACAGATAAAATACCTCTGGCTAGTACCATAGTCACCAGTTCCCTGTTTAGATATGTTATGCAAATTTAGAATATATTTGCCATATAAACTAGGCAATAGATAAACTTTAAAAAATGTATCAATATGTCTTGTTTGCAAAAAAAACCTGATTTTTATAACACATTTCAAAATAAAAGTAGGTTTCTGGGCATCTGGGAAATCCACATTACTTCTGGACATCTGGGAAATCCACATTACTTCTGCTGGAAAAAAAAATGTTGACTGTCTACTGATATTTCCTTGTAAAAAGCATTGAAGTGGCAAAATCCAGGGTATATTTTTTCATAAAGTTTAACTAGTCATTGCAGTAGTAAAAAGAATATTTAGTGTATTAGTTAAGGAAATCGCCACGAGTACAGGAAAACATAATGTATAGTTTTTGAGACATCTCTTCAAAAAAAGATTTAGGAGGTATACCATCATTATAATTGTTGTGCTTAGGCTCTAAATATAAATTTAGAATGAGATTAATGCATAGGTTCTTTTCCTGGTTAGCGCCAAAGACTTCTATGACCAGAACTCTGTGATTCTTTTATTTACAGAAACATTAATGACTGACTATGGCTTCAATATTAATTGACTCACTGATTAGACAAGTCCTATTTGGAATTAGGTTCTGTTGACATGCTTAAGACATCATGGCTCATCCTTAAAGTTAAAAAAAAACAAAACACCTTTTTATCAGGAATTTGTACACCTTTCTTTCATGAATCTTACTCTGTTTCACAAGATTTGACTGATGCTTTATCTCTAGAGGAAATCTTGGTTTGTAACTTAGAGCCAGTTTAGTAGATATTTATAACAGGTCTTCTAAAAAAAATACCAAAACCCAAACAGACTCAACTTTACTATAATTAAATCATACCCTTCATGGATCTCCATTGGTCACGTTTCTTATAACCACCATGATGCTATTGAAATCCCATACCCCATAGGCAGTTTAAGGTTGAAATTTGAAAATTGTCTACCATAAATTTTGTGATCACTGGATTTTATCCATTTCCTTTGAGCAAACAAATCCATGACAAATATATCTTCAGTTGTTTTTAGACTTTCTTGTATCCCTATATGATTTTAAAGAGGACTGCAGTGAGCAAAGCATAATGTTCAAGACTGCTCATAAAGAGTGATAAGGGCAGGAGAAAAGGGTTAAAGAGATTGATTCTTCTGCTTTTATCTCAGAAATCAAGTTCTTTTGCTCATCTAGACATAAACAATACCCTTTAGAACTATTCCTATTCTCTCCTTTTTTCTCTCGGACTCAGAAACAATAGTTATGGCAATAGAGGAGGCTTCAGATTGAGAATTTAAGGATTTATGGAACTCACTTATTTTTGTCTTTCTAGACTTATCACCAATGTTGTGGTAGAAATCTGGAAATCATGGGCAAATAGAAATATTTTCCTAGAAATAATCATTGTTGCTAACTTGCTAACTTGTTGGTGCCGCTATTTTACTTAGTAAAACTAAAAACCTGCAAAATTTATTAATAAAGTCATCATTTTAAATGCACATCAGTATGATTATTATCCTCATCTATGCAGCTCAACAAGGATTGATCTGTATCTCTGTATTGTGGTTTTGGAAGGAATTGTCTGTGAAATTGTGAAATTGGCTTAATTGGCTTTTGAGAATCATGCTTCAAACCAGGGTTTAGTAAACTTTACCTAGAGAAAGTTGAATGCTACCTACTAGGCTTGTGGTCCTGCAATCTCTGTTAACTACTCAACTCTGTCATTGTAGTGTAAAAGCAGCCAGAGATAACAGATAAGTGAATATGTGTGGCTGTGTTCCAGTAAAACTTTCTCTACAAAAACAGATGGTCGGTCAGATTTGGCCAGCAGGCAGCAGTTCGCCAGCTCCTTAAGAGTTCCACATTAGACACTAGATATATTCAGCATAGATGTTGGCCTTTACTAAGAAATAAATTATATGTCAAAAGCATTTTGTATTAAGGTAGCATATGCAAACTCATAATTAATTTGTAGAATAATAGGAATGATTGGTAGTAGAGTAGTGATGCAATTTCTAAGATTTGTATGATTTGGAAATGTCTGAGGCCAAAACGAAGTTTGTGATTACTTCAGCTCCTTAGATGGAAGTGTTCAAGTATACACTGTTGGTTATTATTAGTGGTTATTAGCTTTGCAGAGAAGGGCATGGTTTCTAAAACAAATATCAGTCTCCTGCATAATTTGAAATTAGAGTATATTGTTAAACTACTCACCTTGAAATTTGAGGGCTTGACGATTTGTAATGGTAGCTCAAAATAATATCCCATAGAACACAGGTGAGATAAGAGTGATTTCTAAGTCACCCTCCTGGCCTAACATTTAGTGATTCTATGCAAATAAGTACAAGGTTCTTATCAAATGTGATTGGGTTCGGAAAATGTGTGAGGGAAGAGCAAAGACTATTCTTCTAGAAATTAATTATCTCCTACACATCATGCTTATTTTGATGTTTGCCAAGGGTCTTAATTCTGAATAAATTTTATGAGACTTTAAAGATCGTCTTTTCTTTCTTTCTTTCTTTCTTTCTTTCTTTCTTTCTTTCTTTCTTTCTTTCTTTTTTCTTCATTTTAAATGATTTTGGAACATCTGTCTCTAACTCTGTCTCTATTTAACTCTTTAGAAAGCATTTAAAAATAAGTTTAATTTCTAGTTTTTCTTGTTCATCTGGCTGCCAAAATTTATTTTTGTTGTGTATTTAGTTCCTTGATTACTTCAGATGAATTTGGTTTTATTTTTTTCACTTTACATTTGGAAATTATGTAACATATAAAAGTAGAAAATAGGCACCCCTGCCAATCATACTAACAAATGATCTATAATTAATTTTTTTCAATTTCATAGATTCTCCTGTTTTAACTTTGGAGGGAGTTACAGAGCCCTAAAGCATATCTTTGATATCAAGTGTCTTACCTCTTATTTAAAAGCTTTATTATGATGTCTAACTGATATAGAGATTTTTTTTAAAAAATAACAATTTTGCCATTATCACACATCACAACAATAAAAATTCCTCAGTATCATCTCATGTACAGGCTACATTCACATTTCCCAGATTTCTTTGAAAATACATCTTCATTCTTTTTACAGTGGTTTATTCAAGTCAGAATACAAGTAAGGTTTTAATATAACTCTAATTGTTCATTGAGCATTTTTTCCCTTAAAAGAGCAAGAAGTTGAGAATAGATCAAAATATTTCCTTCAAATTCCTTCCCTAAACATGGTGATAATGTTACTAAAAACACCCATATACAAAAATTTATAATTGAGAAACTAGATCTTTAGTAAGAAATAAGGATTGAGATTCCTGGATCAGGAGGAAACAAAAGCTCTTAACAGGGGTGCCTGGGTGGCTCAGTCTGTTAAATACCTGCCTTAGGCTCAGGTCATGATCTCATGGTCCTGGGATTGAGTCCTAGATTGTAGTGGGGCTCCTTGCTCAGTGGGGAACCTGCTTCTCACTCTCCCTCTGCTCCTCCCTCTCCCTCTACCCCTCCCTCCTGCTTGTGTGCTTCCTTGGTCTCTCTCTCTCTCTCAAATAAATAAATAAACAAAACTGTAAAACAAACAAATAAAACTCTTAACAATTTGTATTCTTACAAATCATTGCTGGTTTCTCATCTCCAAAAGTATAAGCCCCAGATCTTTTGCTTCACATGCAAAGGCCTCAGTATCTATTCTGAGCCTAAGATTTCCAGGTAATTTCATACTTCCTATGTCACCTCTGGAATTTCTGTTTTCCTCAAACAAGACTGGCTCCAGGTGTTTCTCTGCTTCTACTGCCTTGCCTCTCTCTCCCTCCGTTTGATGTTCTTTTATGTCTGAAAGAAATGACACCTAACTTAAAACCACAGTGATCCCTCTGTGGCTACAGTTTCTCATGGGAGTCAAGAATTTGTGAACTTACAGTGGTATATTCTTTTAGCATCTATAAGAAGCTCCTATCTGGTGCTGAAAAAAACCTCATCACTTAAAAAAATTAATAAGGCGAAAAGAAGGAAAAAGAGAGATGGGAATAGAATAGAGAGGCTAATCAGAAAGATAGTGATTTTTTACAGTGAAGCCCATGGGAATGATAAAGGAAAAAGGAGAAAAGTAAACTTAGGATTTTATATTATCTCTGCAGAAATAGCAAAAATATGTAAAATGAATTAGTGGATTGGCAGAGAGGCAGGAAGTTGAAGATACTGGAGTTACTAAATCCTGAGGCATAAACAGAAAGTCACAAACAGGCAAAGAGATGGGAGGAGGGCCAACAAGTGACCTCTCTCAAAGAAAAGCATTATCACAGTGTATTAGCATCTAATTGTAACTACTGGGAGGCAAGCAATTGCAAATTGTCCTGTGAGCAAAAGATGCTGAATGAAAATGCTTTAGTGCCATAAGTATAAATGTAAATGAGTGAAGTTCCTCATTGTTGACTCCTTTGAGGTAGATTGTACACCTCACTGAGACAGAAGTCCCTCCTGAATTGAGATGAGAGATTCCTTCCAAATCCTGGGTTTGTGAACAGATTCTTAGCCTCTCCCAGGCAGCTGCCCAGTTTAGTCCCAATCCAGAAGCTTCTCACTCATGCTAGCTCAGTCTGTGGCAAGGAGCAGAGGAGAGTGATCTGCGCTTACGGAAGTTATTTCTGGCAGAAGAACAAAGGTGGTTTGGTGTGGAAGGCAGGCTGCAGAACAGCACAGGCAGATAAACCATGATGAGAGTGACACAGTTTGAACCAGAAGTGGCAAGAGCTGAATGAACCTGGGGTGGACCTGAGCCCTTCCACTCCACTTCCAGCCCCACTACCTTGTTGCATCGCTGATCCTGCTGTACAAAGTAATATAAATTCTCACTAGCACAGAGATTGTTAAAATGGATAGAAAGGTGAAAATTGAACTCTTTTTTTGTTTTAACTTAAAGTTGAGATAAGATTCAGCTGTTTCACTTCTACATTTACTGCTATAAATGAATACTTCAAAATATAAACATTTTCAAAGGGCTGGGATCCTTCTACCTCTTATGTATTCATTTCTGTTCAGGCACTGGGTTGCTATTTGGAAGTCATTTAGTTCCTCTAGGCTTTTTACCTATAAAATAAGGGGGGTTATATGGGTAAAGGTGGTTCTTTAACTGTATTAGTGTACGATCTCCTTTTTAAATTTCTTATAGCGAAAGGAAGCCAGTGCCATTGATAGGCTGTCTTAAACTTCCTGGCAGCATAATCTAACTGAGCAAAAACTATAAAGCGCACACACACACATACACACACACAAATCTAGATAGATAGATAGATAGATACACAAACACACACACACAAAAACAAAAACAGAAACAAAAACAACAAAAGCTTCTTCCAGTCAGGAATGCTACATAATTTGTTGAGCCAAATGAAATTTTAAAATGTGGGACCCTTTGTCCAATAAACAGATAAAATTGCCATCAAAAATATTAAAATATAGGGACACCTGGGTGGCTCAGTGGTTGGGCATCTGCCTTTGGCTCAGGGTGTGATCCTGGAGTCCCGGTCCCGGGATCAAGTCCCACATCAGGCTCCCTGTATGGAGGCTGCTTCTCCCTCTGCCTATGTCTCTGCCTCTCTCTCTCTCTCCCTCTCTCTGTCTCTCATGAATAAATAAATAGAAATCTTTTAAAAATATTAAAATATAAAACATTTTCCTATTTTCAGTGGTCTTTAGATCTGTCATTGTGTTTTTACTTTCTATTTAATGCCTTTATGAGTAAGGAAAAATTAAAATTTTTAATTATTAGCATGAATTTTAGCATTCATCTTTATATTGTGCAAGACTAGTTTTAAAAGAGATATAATAGCATTTAACTCTTATGCCTAGTCATTGAAATTATACAGTTCCTATTTTGTAGTTAGTACATATATATGTATTTCATTGTTAGCACGATAGTAGAAACTCTGCATAAACCAAACTCAATTGCTTCTATTTTGCTTCTTGGTATGCATACATTCCAACAACACTTTCTACCTTTGGCTTACTAATATCTAAGGAAGAACTGAAAGGAAAGGGACTATGAGTTGCCCTATCTTTTCCTTTCCTTCCATATCATTTTTAGCATAAATAGTTGGCTCATACAAGGAGTAAAATAAGTAAGAAGGGATATGAGAGGGATGTGTGGTTGTTTGTATTTCTTAAAACACCATTGTCTTCTTTCTGTGTTTAAAGAGTGTTCTAGTTTGAGTGGAAATTATGGACATTTTGAGAGTTAGTTCTCCTCTTTATTCAGTCATAGACATATGTACTTGTACTTGCTTTGA
Source organism: Canis lupus dingo (assembly GCF_003254725.2). Lineage (NCBI taxonomy): Eukaryota > Metazoa > Chordata > Mammalia > Carnivora > Canidae > Canis > Canis lupus. The sequence goes on from NC_064259.1 coordinate 27,315,127, forward strand.
GTCTCACTAAACTTTCACAAGTGCTGATTCTACCAGAATTTTGTGCTCAAAGGCACAAGGAATTTTGGGCACAGATATAAACACAATAATATATTCCATGGAAACATCATTCCATCTTAATCTAGGGCATCATTTTTAATATTGTTTTTCATTGTATGTATGTGTCATAATTTAATGTTGAATATTTAGGATAGATCTAATTTTTTACCATTATCAGGAATGGGTAGAATAACAAACAAGTTTACAGGTAAATCTTTGCACTTTTCAGTGGAAATTTTCCCAGTAAATTCCTAGAACTTAAATGGTAAATTACAGGGACACCTGGGTAGCTCAGTGGTTGAACGTCTGCCTTTGGCTCAGGATTGTGATCCTGGGATCCTAGGATCAAGTCCCACATCAGGATCCCAGTAGGGAGCCTGCTTCTCCCTCTGCCTGTGTCTCTACCTCTCTTTCTGTGTCTTTCATGAATAAATAAATGGAATCTTTAAAAAAATGGTAAATTACACTGAGGATTTTGATATATATCACCAAATAGCTTTTCAGAAATCAACACTCTTAAAAGTAGTATATAACTGTTTCCCTGTAAGACCATCAATATTGGATGTTAAGATATTTTAAATCATTCTAAAACTTGAGAAGTAAAGCATTGAAACTCATTGTTTTATAAACTGTATTGCTTTGAGTATTAAGATTGAAGGTTTTCATGTATTGATTTGCCATGTAAATTTATTTTTCCCATTTTTGGATGAATTTTCTCTTTATGCCTTTGACTATTTTACTACTTTGGTGTTCATCTTTTTCTTATTGATTTAAACAGCACATTGTATACTAAGAATAATGGTACTTTGACAAATATGTTGCAAGTAATTTATTTGGTTTGTCTCTGGTTCTCAATTTTGTTTATTGTGCAATTTTAACTTCAAAAGTCAGCCTTTCTGTAGTCGAGTTTATCAAATTTTCAATGACTCCTTATTAGTTCTGCCACAGATTCTTTGGCTGTGTGTTTGTATTTACTTTACAGCTAGGGTTTCAGCACTTCTGACCACTTGCACATACTGACTTTGGTGCCTCATTCGTTTTATGCACTTGTTTCTGTTCATCCCTCACTGGAGTTTGTGGTTTGGAATTTCCTGATGATCACATATTCTCTTTGAGTTTCCCAATAGCTTTGTATAGATCTTTGGCTCACACAGAGTTAATTAGTTAAGTTCTTAAATTCTGTTCTTAATGTTGTTGAGAGAGTCTGACTTAAAGGACTACCCTCAGCCAATTGTAGGTGCTGTCATTGTTACAATTAACAAATAATTTTATTTCACTCCAGAATCTGTTTCTTGCTCCTGGATTATTGTATACTCTTTTTTTTTTTATTGTATACTCTTTTATCAAATACCAATATGGATGGGTTAACTCATTTTGCTTTTTATTTTTTTAACTTTTTATTTATTTATTTTCAGATTTATCTATTAGAGAGAGGGAGGGAGAAGGGCAGAGGCAGAGGCAGAGGGAGAGAGACTTAAGCAGACTCTATGTTCAGCCAGGAGCCAGATGCAGGGCTTGATCTCATGACCCTGACTGAGATAACAACCTGAGAGAAACCAAGAGCTGGATGCTTAACAGACTGTGCCACCCAGGTGCCCCAAGTTAACTCATTTTGTATAGGCCCAATAAAAACAAAGCTGAGGATACTGGTTCTAATTTCCTAAATTCATAAACTATTTAGTATCAGCACAGGTCCCAGAAAAAGAAAGAAAAAAGAAAAAGGAAATGTGAACATATTGAAGGTTTTAAAAATTTAAACAGAATAAATAATTCAAAACTTTATTGCTTATGGGCTGGAAGTAATATATTGACATAAGTGTATTAACAGTATTAGATTAACCTAGGGAAAAAAAATCTATAATGCCATCACCCCCACTGTTCTTGTATTTTGTAAGGATTTTAATGCATCTTGATACCCCTCAGAAAGGGTTCATGTTGGTGACTAATGTTTCTTTCCATGTGCAGTGATGGTGTGTTATGGAAATATGTTTCTGGAACATTCAAATTACCAATAAACAAAAGGGCCAGACCTGTATTTTTGAAGGATTTTCTTTTTATAGTCACTAACATATTGTTTTTTGTAGAAATAACATTTCTCAAATCTGTTTTTAGTACAGTATGATAAAATGTGCCTACCTATTCTAAGAGAAAGCTGCGTGTTTGAAGGGAGAAATAATTTACAGCAAAAACTTTTAAAGACAAAAGAAAAAGTTTTAAATCATACATTACATTAGAGAATAACTATGGAATAAACATCAAGAGGTTATAGACTAAAATATTTTTTACTTAAAATATTTCAATCCTATAAAAACAAATTAATTGTCTTTCTATATCTTTCTAATGGAATTCTTTGGAAGTTTGATATTACACATCTTAGAATAAATCCCAGGCAGTTCTTTTGATATTTATTGACAGAACAATATACATACTTTCAAAAACCCACTGGGAAATTTCACTTTTGGTCTGTCTCTCCATGCAGAAATAGAAAAGCTTTCTCCAAATCATTCAAAAAAGAAGAAAGAAAAATATGTAAATAACAGACACTAAATTTGATACTTTAGTGAAAATTAATAGGACATATTTGACTAATCAGCAGTAAAGAAAAAATATGGGGGGATCCCTGGGTGGCACAGCAGTTTAGCACCTGCCTTTGGCCCAGGGCGCGATCCTGGAGACCCGGGATCGAATCCCACATCAGGCTCCCTGCATGGAGCCTGCTTCTCCTTCTACCTATGTCTCTGCCTCTCTCTCTCTCTCTCTGTGACTATCATAAATAAATAAAATTTAAAAAATAATAATAAAAATAAAGAAAAAATATATAGTGTATTGGTTTGCTTACCTCAGAAAAAGTAATTTAACATGTAGCAAGATGACAAAGTGTAGATGTAGAATAAAAAATATTTTAGCAAAAGATTACCTTAGAGATCACTTATTAAATATGCATGTGGTTTTATTTAAAATGGACTTTAATTTATAAAAATTAAATATATGATAAATTATAAATGATGACAGAAGTTAGCATTCCTGTTAAAATAACACATCTGTATAATAAACTGAGAAATAATAATAATGAACACAAATATGTATGCTTTATATGGTAGATTTGTTCACCTAATATATAATAAACATTACTTGTTAGTTACTGTCCCAAAAACAGTATAAACCATGGCTTAATCATCTTCTCAGTGGTTGTAATAGATAAATTGTGTGGTACCTGCCTTGCTCCTACATTCTGCTCTGACAGGTTCAGGTTCTCCCACCGTAAGAGCTGCACTCATGTGCTGCTCTGGCCTCAACCGTTTTTGATTGGGCCAGAAGTAAATAAATGGATTAACTGGGGCCTTTTTTTTTTTTTTTTTTAGATTTTATTTATTTATTTGAAAAAAGAAAAACGAGAGAGAGAGAGAGAGAGCAAACACAAGCAGGGAGAGGGGCAGAGGAAGAAGCAGGTTTCCAGCTGAGCAGAGAGCCTGACATGGGGCTGGATCCCAGGATTCTCACATCATGACCTGAGCAGAAGGCAGATGCTCAACCAACTGAGCCACCCAGGAGCCCCAACTTGGGCCTTTTAAAAGGATGTTGTTCCACCATGCCTGAAATCAAGGGAATAGAGAGGTTGAGTTATTTAACCGCAGGTACTGAACCTGAGCATGGGGCATGCGTAGCCAGGTTTGGGCACAATACAGATGGAGCAGAAGAATCAGGCCGACCTGCTCTGAGGAACAGGTTGAAGACATGTAACCACAGAGAAAGAGAAGTGGAAGAGGGTAGTTATTTTGGTTCATGACAGTGTTTTCATTTCTCTTTCCAATCACTGTGATATCTGACTACATTCACTGACCCTAAATTCCAAAAGATGCTCTTTTACTCTTTATCCTTTCCCTTAAATCACTACTTTCAGCCATTTACTGTTGGCTGAATTTGCTTAATGAAGTTTAAGATGTTTTTGTTACTTGCACACAAGCAATATTCAACCAAGGCACTGGTGTTTATTTAAAATTTACATTTCCTTGACATGTGGTGTTGGGACAAACAAGTCAGCAACTTGAAAAAATTTGGATTTTTAACTGAGACTATAAGCAAAAAATACATATACTTCGATCTATTATACAAAAGGATAACAGTTAAATTTTTAGCAGAATTTTGGAGACAGCATGAATTTCTAAGTTTAGAAGTAAAATAAAGACTTTCAAAATTAAAACTAATAGATTTGACTGCATGATATAAGAACTCGGCATATAAAAGACAAATCATTTAGAAGGCAGTCAATTGATTATGTGTACTATATGTCAGTGTTACTGTCTTTCTTATATAAATATCTCAGAAAATCTATACAAGAATATTAAGAAATTCACAAATAAATATACCAAGGCCCAAGCTTACAAAGATGATTAAACAAAATAATTCTTATTCATGTGAAAACATCCAGTCTGTAACTATTAAGAATCAAGTGAATATTAATACACAAAAAAGAACCATTTTCTGCTACTAAATTGGAAATTTATTTTTAAATCTTCACTGTTGCCTAAGACAGGATAAAAGTGGAAATCTCATACTCTTCAGATAACACTAACTAGTACAACTCTTTAGAAAACTAATTGGAGATATTTTCCAAAGGGAAAGGGAAATAAATATATACACACAACATACACATACACACACACTTGAGATATAGTCCCAGAAAAGAATTACTGGGGCAAAGGATACAAATATATTTGTTTATATTTCATGTATATTTATATTTTAAGTATAAATGTCTATGTAAATGTCTATATTATACTGATATATACTTTATTTGCCTGCATTAACATCTATATAATATCTATATATTAATATCAATATGTAGTTTTATCTGTATATGTTTTAAAGATACTTAACACATTATTTGTATCATGAAACATCGAAGAAAACTTGATATCCAATTGTTAGAGAATATTTAGGAAATTTGATAAAGTTACTTTGTGACTTTTTGAGTAAATGTTATACAATAATGAGAAACCTCAAATTTCAAATGTTCAGATTACAAAGAAATGCAATATTCAAAATGTTCCAAATATCTCAGAAAGAAGACTAGATAAAATGAGCCTCAATGATTGAAATAACATAATTTAATTATATATATAGATAATTTTGCCTTTTTAGTTAGAAAATGTTTATAATGCATCTCTATACCTCTGTTATTTATTTATTTTTATCTTGATAACCATGTGATTAAGATGGCACATTTGTGACATGTTCATTTATACACTTTAATGTTATTTTGCATGTTCATTTTTGAAGCCAAAATTTAATACAATTATTTATAGAAATGGATAAATAGGAAGAATCTACAATCCAAACAATTAAGGAATAGTTAAATAAATTATAGTATTTCTATTTGAGAAAGTATGCCAACTTTACTCACATCTGACTGTGTAGTAGCCTCAGAAAGTAAGGGAGAAAGAAGCTCACTAAACCTGTTTTTTATAAATATCTTCAAATATATGCCTTTGGTGGAAACAAAATAATTAATAATATTCAGGTACAAAGATTAAGGACATTGTTCTTTAAGATCAAGCTTTCCACAAACTTGTCATATTATTTAGTATTTGTAAAAAAGTTAACGTAAGCAAACAAGGAGTCTTTAATTCTGTGGTAGACTATATAAAGCCAGTGGAAATCTATACCAGAGTCAATTACTGCAAATACCACAAGAAGAACAACCAATCACAAATAGCCAACTAGGCTTTCCTAAATAATGCAACTGATTAAGCTGTAGCCAATCAAATATTTTCCTTGTTCTGCCTCTGGGTCCTTTCTATAAAAACCTTGCCCCCAGCTCCTACCCGTGGACTTGATTGGAACTGATGTTTGTCTAAATACACTTAAAATTTTTAAAGCGTATGTTTTTCTTTTTTCCAGTTTATTTTTCAACATATTAAAGATGAGGTTTTTAATCGCAGGAAAGTAGATGTCATGCTGTGTATCAAAGATAGGATTTCTAAGGCAAACCATTAGGTCCAATGGCATACTGTATATGCTCTAGCTTTTGCCAATGCTTAGAAAGGAAAAACAGGCTTTGTTTGAAAAAATGCTTGTATTTGATTTAAAACTACAATGAAAAAGATCAGTTTTAAATACAATACAATTAATCCAGCTGCTTACACTGTAAGTCTTTATTGAAACTGTGGCGTTACATCCCTGTGAAAGTTTTTTTAAGTTGCTAATTACATGCCCATCAGAATAATGGAAGAGTAATTATCCTTATTGTGCTTAGTGACATTGAAACTTTTATTCTGCAATTGGACCTGCATAATTACAGATAATTGTTGGTACTATATTGCCTGTTCAAATACAGCTCTGTAAAAATTACTTTATAACCAAACTATTTAAATATCACAATACTATATATTTCTCAAACTCTTGTTAATTAGTTTTCAGCAAATCAGTTGTTTAAATAAAGCAAACTTGTTCCACCTAAAAATCAATGTCATGAAATATAAAATTAAACTATTGGTTTATATTCTTTTCTAGGACTCAGTTCTAAAAGCAAAGGTAAAATCTGTTCTAATACTATTGAGGATAATGCTTTTAGCTCTAAGAAATGGTAGCACTGGGTAAATAAAGTACTTCCTAAAGATTTAATGAAATAAAATATTGTGGAAACCATTTGCAATAAATGTGACACAACAGTTCAGAACAAAGTCAAGGAATATTAACAAAGAGAAATGTAAAACCCCTTTATCAAATATGTTGATATCTCAGGAAACTTATTACATTAGCAACCAGCCATACAATTGGAGCAAGCAGCCTGCACAGAACTCAATCATTTCCCTTCACATTTAGGTTTTGTATAAAAGCCCACCAGAGGTCACAAAGGATATTTTCTTTCCTTTTACCTTGTCTCCTCTTTTAGTAACAGTTTATTTGAGATGGACTTACTCTACTTCCCTCAGGCTGAGAAACCCCCTGAAGTGAGTCCATTGCTTGCTTACTGCATGGTCCATTTGTCTAAGATTCACAGGCACATTTTGTGGTGTTGTCATTGGCTGTCATTCCTTCTTTCCATATGTGACTGCGTGGCTAGAATTCAGTCTTGGAACCAACTAGGGGTCTTTGCTGGGTTACTTGTCATGGGTTTATGCAGCTTGCTGTCTCCCAAGTAACTCAAATCGGGTGTACAAACTCAAGCGAAAAAATGCAATATGGAATTTCAGATACTGCATTTACATCCGAGGTAACCCATCGTAAGGCTCCTAAGAGTCCCTGGTGCTGTAGAATGATGGCACCCTGGAGACATTAGGTCTGTAGATCATGAGCAATGAACTATCCCAGACAGAGAGGTAGGGAGGAAGGGGAGGAGTTGTGTTTAATGAAAAGAGAAGCAGACTGGGGACTCAGTTTTTAATTTGAAAGCCTGTGCTCATCTAGTTAGGAATAATATTATCTTTTAATATTCAGTTCATATAATCAATTATTAGACTCTGAAGACCATTGAGCATAGGCAAACTGTTAAGAAGCATAGATAAGGGGACGCCTAGGTGGCTCAGTCAGTTAAGCATCTGCCTTCAGCTCAGGTAGTAATTTCAGGGTCCTGGGATTGAGTCCCATGTTTGGTTCCCTGCTCAGCAGAGAGTCTGCTTCTCCCTCTCCCTCTGTTCGTCCCCCTGCTTGTGCTCTCTCTGTCTCTCAAATAAATAAAATCTTAAAAAAGAAGTATTGGTAAAAATACATATCCAAATCTGAAGTAATTTTCTTCCAGACCAGGACAACTTTCAATCTAAAATTTGTTCTGCTTGTTTGTTTGCTTATTTCTTGTTAGTTTTATGTTCGTTTTGTTTGATGTAAAAGACACTAATATTTCCTCATTATCCGGGATCAGAGTTGTCTTGGGATCCCCTTTTTCCTTTTTCTTTCTCATCCTCTTACACATTTGCTCATTCTATGCTTTATACAAATTTTATTGTTGATTCCTCTCTTAAACTACATTTCTGCTTCCACTTTTAATGTTAGGTCATTCTTCTCATTTGCTTTACTTTTAAGCATCCATCCACTTGCTTTTTTTTCCCCCTTCTTTAAGGCCCAACTCAAATGCTACTTTCATTGAGGAATCATTCCTGATGACCCACATCTGAACGTATCACCTATAAACTTTTTTGTCCTCTCTTTTTTCTGGATGTTATGTTTTGCCCTAGTTGTTTATGCACTTGTTATTCTACTAAATTGAAACCTCTTTTGGCTAAGTCCTTATTCTAGGAATGAAGTACATACCAACAAGTAAAGTCACTTACATTTCCACACCCTGTAATGGTGAGAATTTAAGGTTTCCTTTTAAAATTTTAAACTGAGTATATAACATGTCTCTGCTAATAAGGGAATCTTCATGTCATTTTATATCAGTCTTCAAAGAAGACAAAGATAAGACAGTTTTTATGTGTAACTAAACATTTACAGAGTGGATTTATTGTGAGATACAATATTTATAGGAGATGATAATGAAAATAGTCAGGCTTCTTTCCATTTAATAAAGGTCATGCTAAAATAAAAGAGTAGTCTCTACAAATATTTTAATTTTTTATAATCAGAAATGCTCATTGTAAATACAGACTATTTTTAAAATGGGAATTTAAATAATGTTACTAAATGCTATTTTTGGAGCAAAATGTTCTAGATTTTAATTATAGAACCAAAAATATACAGTGGAAGAAATTGCAAAGAGATAAATATTTTTCTTAGCTTTTGATTAGTGGCCCTATATAATTTACTTTGGATTAACTGACAACATGAACACAATGGGAGTAGACTGGTCATGTTTTCTACATCACATGAAAACAACAGCATTATGCAATCAACTTTATATAATCCCATTTGCTGGGAAAAGGGAATTTGTGTGTAATAGGAAAATGGCTTCTGTCCAAAATATGATTCATTAAAAAGAAGCAGGCAGGAAAAAACAGAAAAAAAATATTAGAAACATTTTTAACTCTTAGAAATCAGAAATGAAAGTTTAATAGGAATCAAAAAAGAGAAGTGAAATCCAGACTCTAGATCATAGTTTTGGAACTCATCTATACGACTTAACAGCATACACTAGTTTATAAGTTCCAGAAAATATAGCATTTGATAATGCTAGAAATAGTCATTCTTTTCATATTTATTATAGTGCTGACACTTTCCCTTAGCTTCTTACATCCTCGCATGTGCCATATGTGCATAAAAATTATTTTGATCCAAAAGAGATTTTTTTCCCATTGTTTTATATTCTATAGCTTTAACTTTCAGAAATCTCCCATGCCAGTTGGCTCAATGCTTTGAAATAGTAAACTTCTGGTACAATCAAAAGTAAACATCATTCTTCTATGGACTTTAAAGAAAGTTCTACTGAAAGCATATCTTCAGGTAGGAGTTGATTAAGGCTGTAAGATAATTTATCAGGGAGGACAAAAATAAGTTATTATTTAAGTCTTAAACAGTAGTTCTTAATATATGATCCATTGAATCCTGGAGTCCCTAGATAATTTTAGAAGATCTAGGAGGTCAAAACCATTTTCATAATAATATTATATTTTTACCCTTTTTTACTGTGTTAACATTGCACTAATTATGCAAAATCAATGGTGGATAAAACTGCTGGTGCCTTAGAATGAGTAAAGGCAGTGGCACTAACTATACTGGTAATTACTGGGTTCTTCACTGCTGTGAACTTACAGGAAAAAAAAAAAGCCAATTTCACTTAAGAACATAAGGCAGTGAAACTAATTAATTTTACTAAAGTTCAACCCTAGGATACGTATCTTATTAAAATTTTATGTGATAAAATGAGAAGTATGCATAAAGTACTTCTAATTCAAACCAAAGTATGATGCTCTATAGAGAAAAAGTAATTGTGGAATTGTTTGGTTTGCAGGCAAATTAGACACTTTTTTTTTCACGGAATACAATGTTCTGTCCTTGAAGAATAACTAATAGAAAAACTTTGATTATCTAGACTTGGGTATTTGACAGATACTCTTTAAAAAGTGAAGAAAATGAAACTATCACTTCAAGGAAAACAATGAACAGTATTAGTTGGTAATGATAAAATTTGAGCTTTCATGGGAAAAAACTGAAATTCTGGTTAAAATATCAGTAAGAGCTTGACAAATTCCTAATAGTCAATAATTTTTATAATGCAATAGGTGATGATGTTAAATGTGATATTTTGCTATATTGTGCTGTAAAGAATTATCTCAGCAGGCTTGCGTTGTTCAAATTCTGCATATTCCAAAGAAAAGACTGGCTTTTGATTAATTCATGGTACAAAACATCTGAGCCTTGTAATATCTTGCCTGATAAGAATGTTGTCTATGCTGAGTTCCTGGACCTTGCTGTAATATAGTTTGACCTCTGGGGAGCTGAAGGTTGAGTAGCTAAAGCCAGTCATGAGAGTGGTAGGTCCACATGACAGACCCCAAAGCCATGACTGGACAGACGCAAGGCTCAGGTGAGTTTCTCTGGTTGGCAATAATTTATACATGTTGTCACTAATAAAATTAAAGACATCCCTATGTAACTCTTCCTAATGAATTAAGCCTGAGGGTGGTTTTAGGAACCCCAGCACAATAACAGTGAAAAATGTCAGAATTTCACAACTCAGCAAGTGACCAATGTATGATGTAACAAAATCTTTCTTCTCCTCCTTCCCTGTCACTAGCTCCTTTCTGAATAGAGGAAGGGCTTTGTTTCATACTTAACTTGCTCTGATTCAATCCTCTTTTGTTGTTTCTCTCTGTTTCTCAGGCTTTCACTGGTAGTTCTTTGACAGCCACATGATAGGTATCTAAATGCTCATTCACTTTTGGATACCTAGTTGATTTTGTACAAAGAATGCTGGGGAATACAGTGTCAAGAACCAAGGTAACTATTCTTTCCATTTCTCTTTTTCTGGGGCCACATTGTCTCTCCAGTCTATTTATCTGTGATACCTATTTTTGGACCAAACATGGATACCCCTGCTTTGTCCTTTTGCATGCAGTCTCTTCAACCACAATTCCTAACTTCAACTCCAACTCATGACTATATACTATGCAGTCTTTATCTATCTATCTATCATCTATCTATCTATCTATCTATCTATCTATCTATCTATCAATCTATCTATCTATATTATTTTTTGAGGTCTCTTTGCCTGGCAGGTAAGACTCTTGGGAGAGTTTATAGCTAGTTGAATCAAACCTAACTAAGTTCCTTAGATCCACATGGCCCTGGATATAAATTTCTTAGATTTTGAGAGGCTGGGAACTCCAAAATCAAGGTGCTAGCTACTTCAGTCCCTAGTGAGGACTCTCTTCATGGCTTGCAGACACCCACTTTCTTGCTATATCTTGAAATGACAGAGAGTGAAGCAGGGGAGAGAGTAAAGGGGGAAAAGAGAGAGGAAGAGAGCTCTGACTTTTCTTCTTCTTATAAGGACACTAATCTCATCATGAGTGTCCCCTCCCCCCCCATGACCTCATCAAAACCTAATTATCACTCTAAGGTCCCACCTCCAAATTCCATCAGTCTTCAACATATGTCAGGGACATAAACATTGAGTCCATAACACTATGACAGTTGAGTAAAGTATAAACAGCTTTCCTGCTCCCCCAAACCAGGAATATCAAAGCTCTCTCGTCTTTCCCTACTGCCACTGTTTCAATCTCTCAGATGGTCTTCTGGAAGCTCCTCTCACTTAGAGAAATATTATTCCTAAGGGAGGGAAAAACAAAAGCCTCTCAGCCTCAAACGTAGCATTGTTGTCATTTTTTTTTAAAGATTTTATTTATTTATTCATGAGAGACAGAGAGAGAGAGGCAGAGACACAGGCAGAGGGAGAAGCAGGCTCCATGCAGGGAGCCCGACGCGGGACTTGATTCCGGGACTCCAGGATCATGCCCTGGACCAAAGGCAGGCGCTAAACTGCTGAGCCACCCAGGGATCCCCCATTGTTGTCATTCTTGCTCTTACTCTTCCCAGTTGTCTTTATAGAGACTAGAAAGGTGCAGTGGAGTTGGCTAGGTTTAGCAGAGTAGGTTCTGCTAACATTCAGGAGATCCAAGAGGAGATGTCTGGCCCAAGATGTTTACAGCTTCTTTTAGAATAGAAGATACTTAGATCCTCTTTGTTCCCGCCTTTGGATCTCACCAGCCAATTCCTATAAAGTGTCACTCAACATTCAGTGACATATGTATGAATCTGAATGAATATTACAAAGTCATACGCGGCTTTTGAATTGTGGATAGCATGTGTGTCTGTAAAAGAGATGTTAAGGAAATTGCTTAACAGGAATCCTCTGTAGGAAGCCAAGGAGTAGAAAGCATCTATCAAGGGTGCCTAGGTGGCTCAGTTGATTAAGTGTCTGCCTTTGGCTGGGGGTCTTGGGATGGAGCCCTCAGCAGGGAGTCTGCTTCTCCCTCTTCCTGTGCCCCTCCCCTGCCCTTGTGTACACCGTCACTCTGCTTTCTTGCTCTCAAATAAGTAAATACAATTAAAAAAAAAAGGAAAGTATTTATCAGGGAAACATTTTAGAGTATTCCTGGCAGATTAAACTAGATTTCTGATAGGCTAAAACTCTTCCAAAAAGAAAATATTACTCTTTAGGGCATTTGCAAAGGCAATGGCTATAGTTTTGCCTCAAGAAGCTTGCTCTTCCTTAAAAGACATATATACAATTACTCTACCTTGTTGAAGCATATTACATAAGTTAAAATAGAGAACCATGGGAAAATATAGAAGGAAGGAGTAGTTCCACCTGGAATGCTAGGGAAAGACTTCAAGTTTGAGTTGGACTAGAAAAAAAAAGGGGGGGATAGAGGAAGAGAGAGTTGGCCAGGTGAATATAGTGGTTGGATTATAATTAAACAGGAAGAGAAAACCCTATACTTCTAGGGGAAATGTGTGAAGGAACATATTAGAACCTTTTTTACTCCAGAATCATTAGAGAAGCATGGGGAAGGTCCAGGGAGAAAGGATGAGGGTGGATTTGGGCTCAGAATAAAACTGGCAGGTAGCTTGGATTAGTCTAAGAGCACACTGATAGAACAACTTCCCTGCTACCAGAAGGAATCCATCATTATGACTTAAGTTACTTATAATAAATAATATATTTTACCAGCATCAGCACCAGTTATATACTACATTTAAAAATTCCCTAGCACTACATATAATTCAACTCTTAAAAGTGTTGCCATGAATTTTGGCCTTTTAGGATGCTTTTTCTCCCTCCTTTTTAAAAGGCAGGAATGATTCAGCAGGTTATTTCATAATTTAAAAAATTGTAAAATCCTGTGACACTTACTTTCACAGAAACTATGTACCTGTTACCTCATTTTCTTTCCCCAAGGATGTAAATGTTGTTCCTTATTCTGTGAAAGCCAATGAGAGGAATTAAAAGTAACAAATTTAGGTAGAAAAAACAAAGTGGAACAATTCAGACTTATTCGCTGGCTATAAAAAGCCTAAAAAATATATATCAGTTGCCAAAATATATTTTAAACTTATGTTAAAACACTCTTTCTCCTTAGATATCAGGTTAACGCCTGACATATTCAATTCATGTCACTCCAGACTTGGGAAGGATAAATAAAGGTCACTAAATCTGTCCTGGTTATTATTTTTTTTTTGTCCTGGTTATTAAAGAGGAATGATAGTCATCTGAAGAAATTTTGGTGAAAGTTTGTGCAGAGGACAGGGTAATGTGGAGAGATAGGAGGACCATTGGTGGTAGTTGCCTACCAACCTGGATGACTCCCCAGATGAAAGGAAGGTTGATACTTGAGGGAAAGTTTTATCAAACCTGGAACAGAGGGATGAGATGACATCCATCTTGAGAATCCAGAAGATACATTTGGAGGAAAATCTGCTGGTCAGGGTAGCTTTTGGGCAGGATTTCTATGATTTTCCTCAAACTGAATACCAAGTAATTTTTATTAACAAATAAATATTATTAACAAATATTAAAAACAAAGCAACAAAATAAAAACCCCTTGCCAAACACTAACAATACACCAGAAAAATTGAGACTCCTTCACAAACTGAAAGGAGAATTTTCATATTCTCTACCTTGAGTTCTTTCATTACTTGACATGATGGCCATGTAAAATATTTATAAAGTCCTTACAAAGTATTTTGGACTCAAGGGAATAAAATAAATAGAAATAGATCCTGCCTTCTCCAACTTACATTTGAAACCTCTTCATAGGTTTGTTACTTATTCTGTAACTTACTATCTTACTTACAAACTAAGTATGTATAATATGATTAAACAAAACATGTATTTTTTTTATCCTCCTCATCTATTGAAATAGTTGACTCACGATAGTGGTCTATTATGATCTGAGATATATAATACAGCCACCATTCAACTGAAAGCTTCCTTGGGAAGTGGGAAGCTTCATATCGGTCTTCTCTAACAGAGCCACTCCTGCCGTATCTAATGATGCACTGAAAGAATTTATCCCAATTTAAAAAATACATTGTTTTAGCATTCTAAGAAAATAGCAAATAGAAACAAATCACTTGCTGTTTTAAAAATGTGGTAGGAGGGACGTCTGGATGGTTCAGTGGTTGAGCATCTGCCTTCAGCTCAGGAAGTGATCCTGGAGTCCTGGGATGGAGTCCCACATCCAGCTCCAGCATGGAGCCTGCTTCTCCCTCTGCTTGTGTTTCTGCCCCTCTCTGTCTCTGTGTGCCTCATGAATAAATAAATAAAATCTAAAAACACAAAATGTGATAGGTGCTTACCTTAATACAACTTATTGTTAGGTAAACTTAGCTGGATCATAGATTAAACATGTCTCTAAAATATAATTTCAAAGTAATACAAGACTACTACGAGCAGTATACTTATGTAATTATATAAGACTACTATTTTCAAGATAGTCGTGTTCCACCTGCTTCTCTATTACATTTTTGTTCTCTTGAACTCTTTTTTCTTTTACAGTCAGAACATTGTAGGGAATTTAGCTTTTAGGAAAATGGCTTCTTTTTAATAAATTAAATGCTGAATGGCCTTTCAGATTCATAGTTAACATCTGTTACCCATAATTAATTGTCATCATTAGTGAAAACAAGCACACTATTAGCAGAAAGCAACTCAGTCCAGCACATTTCACAGAGAAGCTGAGCGAATGGAGCTTTCAGTTTGCCATCTTTCTCAATAGAAGATTTTTCAAAGGACTCTCTGACTGTTGAAATTCCTCTCAACAAAGTGCATGCTCTAGCAGACCACCATAGGTCTCTCACTACCCTGTAGTACCTAACTTTGAAGAAAACAGGTGACTACAATGGTTTTTATCAGCTTCACTGGAATTGCTTTCTTTGCACCAATAAGTATGCTTATCTGGGGTTTGTCTTTCCCCACTAAGGATCGTTGGAAAGTTCAGAGATAACAAAATACTTTAAATATCAGAAATAAATGTAGTAACTTTAATTCAGCTTTTCTTTCAAAATTTGCCTTTCTACCTCATAGCTGCATCTTTTTGTTTTAACATTAACAAATGTGACATTGTTTACAAAAAAAAAAAAAAACAATGAGAAGGATTGATAGTGAAGGGAATGGAATAGGGTGGTATGGGGCGGGGAGCTAGGACTACAAAAACAATTTTTTCTTCCTATCTTGCTTTTTGCCACATTGCTGGTTTTTTTTTACATAATTAGCAGGATGAAGTATGCTGCTCAAAAATCCTGATTTCATGTTTCTGACACAACTGTTTTCACTGGGAAGGTATCACTTAAAGATGAAGGCAGGAATTTGCAAGTTAAAAAATATGAAGGAGATGGAAAGGATGAAGAGGAAAAAGTAAAAACAAACATTTGAAGATCTCATGCAGTAGTAGAAATCTTGTTAAAGTTTTATGTCATTTTTTTCAATAAGGGGTGAAAATGATATCCAGCTCTGGTGTAGACTTGTCACTGGAGGGTTTCTTTCCCCCCAGGAAGCTGGGAGAGAGTGTAACCAAACCTGGAGAAATTGAGCTGATTTGTTAGAATTTGCAAAGGGACCAGAAAAAATCAACATGCATAATAAAAAAAAGCATTTAATTGTAGGAGAGATTAAAGAGGTTTTTTTTTTTTTTATTGAGATGAGAAGCACAAAAGAAAAGGATAACTGTGATGAAATAGATCCTCAAAGAGCTGATGCCAAGATAGGATTAAATATGCAAACATTTTATTAGCTGAAGCAGCTGCTTGAGAAACCATGACAGTAGCCCGAGAAAGTAGGAAGAACTTTTAGACCATACTGCAAGTCTGACCTTGAGGGAAGGAGAGGAAGAAAGATTGTGAGCATTGTTGACTGCTGAGCAGTCTAAGGAATGTTTGGCAAGGTTGTCAGGTTGTCCTCAAGCTATAGTCCAATGTCAGAGGTCTCATCTCTCCTAGGTGTCCTAGCATCCAAGCTGCCTTAGTATACATGGCCACTGTCATTTGATTGTTTGGTGCTTCCTCTGTAGAGGATATTTTCTTTTTTTCTTTTCTTTTTTTTTTTTTAAGATTTTCTTTATTAAAGTAAAAACATTTTTTTTTCTTTATTTATTCATGAGAGGCAAAGACATAGGCAGAGGGAGAAGCAGGCTCCCTGAGGGAAGCCCGATGCAGGACTCGATCCCAGGACTCTGGGATCACATCCTGAGCTGAAGGCAGACCTATTCAACCATTGAGCCACCCAGGTGTCTCCATAGTGGATATTTTCTGATGGATTGATATGTGTTATAAAAATCTGGACATTTGATGCTCATTCACATATACCAATTCACATGTCTCTACCCCAGACATCTTTGTCTCTGACCTTTCACCTCTTTTCCTTTCATGACCTAACTAAATGGTCAGGCCCTTGGCCACTGCCCAGGAATCTTTTTCCTCCCACCTTGGGTCATTTGTTTTTCCACAGGCCCACTCAATAGTCATTTCCTCAGTTTCTGAACATAAATAGAAGAGAATTAGAGTTTGGCAGTCACTCCACCTGTCTTCCTAAGCCCTAATTATTATAGTGAGCAATAATGGTGCTTTGAGTCTCTGGGATCAAGGTAATCTATGTCCATTAGTCCTAAAAATGTATTAATGGATTTCAGATCACAGAAGCTGATCAGTTTTAGTCCACGTTGTTGTTGAAGTCTATGACTACCATTTTTATGGTCACCCGAACTGACAAAGGCAGAGGTAAAGTATCAGTAGTCTGGGCCCTGTTCTGATATTTGTCCTTAAGGAAGTCAAAACAAGAAGGGGTGATTTTTTTTTTTTTTTTTTTTTTTTTTTTTGTGAGGGAATTCACTGTAAGGAATGGTTTCATTCTCAGTGATTCCACATTAGAATAGACTTTCTTTGAAGACTTGGGGATCATTAAGGCTGAACATCTTATTTCAGTGTAGACTTGTCACTGGAGGGTTTCTTTCCCCCCAGGAAGCTGGGAGAGAGTGTAACCAAACCTGGAGAAATTGAGCTGATTTGTTAGAATTTGCAGAGGGACTAGAGAAAATCAACATGCATAATAAAAGAAAAGCATTTAATTGTAGGAGAGATGTTAATTTAACCAAATATGGTGTTAAGTAGGAGTACAGGGGGTCATGTGGTATTGAACTTGCATCAGAGATGCCTTTCCATAAGCACATTAGTTTGTCCTCATTTAAGGAGAGTTAAATAGGTTTCTCTTTATCCTCAGAGGTTATTCTCTGAGTCTTCAGTAGTCAAAAGGATATTAGGTAAATTGGGATTCTCCTTTAAGGCAATTAAACGTACAGTTACTGACCAGTGTTACAATGCTCAATAGTTACTTGTTGTGGAAGTTTATACTGAACTTTTTGTTTGATACAATAGATGCTTCAGCAAGCCTAGTTTGAGAAATATT
Source organism: Canis lupus dingo (assembly GCF_003254725.2). Taxonomy (NCBI): domain Eukaryota; kingdom Metazoa; phylum Chordata; class Mammalia; order Carnivora; family Canidae; genus Canis; species Canis lupus. Next base: position 27,333,005 of record NC_064259.1, read on the forward strand.
TAGGATAGGAGACTATCTTCCTGAAGTGGCTTAGAAATGCATGTGTCTAAGGAGCAGTACCATGTGTGAGCAGTACCATGCTTCTCTCTGATTATACAAGCTGGTTTTAAAGTATTTTTAAAATGTGTGTCTAAATAATAAACTTTGTTATTGAAAGTCAGTGAGCGCATCTTAGTCATGTGATATCACTTTAATAGAAAGAAAAAGCATTTCTTACCCTGTAGAAATCTTTCATTGCTTCAAGATCCTTTAGAATTATGGTGTCTCCAAAGTGATTTATTACTAGATGTACTGAACCACGTAAGTCAATGTTATCTTGAAGTTCAAACACATCAGATAAGAGGAACCACTAAATGACATCAAAGCAGTTGTAAAGAACAACTCAGGAGAATTAGAAAAGGAGTCTTTATATTTGATCCATGTGTATATGTGACACTGTGCCTGGCCATTCTAATTATAATCACTGCAGTATAAAAAGTTGATTAATCAGAAAGTAAAAAAAAAAAAAAAAAAAGTAAAAAAATATCAGAAAGTAAAATTGCTGTCAAAGGAAAACTCTTATTCAGCCATTACATGATTCCAGTTATTTTAACATGACAGAGCACACTTGCAGCTCTGAGAAGTAAGGAACATTTTGGCATAGAGATCTGAGAATGAACAACTTTTTGTATATATAAAACTCTGAAAAAGCTACCCTGAGACTACATAGTATGCTGAGTGGTTTTAAAATATTTCCTCAAGAATCTTTGAAGGATTTAGTATTTTGCAAAAAAAAAAAAATACTGTTTATCATTAAAAGGAAAGTTGACAGAATAACAGTCAACATATAAACGAATCGAGTTCTGATTTATCTGATTTTTTTTAAAAAAGGATTTCAGACACAAGGACATTTCATATACATCTCTCAGAGTAAGATATTGAAGAAAACTTTTTTTTTTTCAAACCTAGCTTCTAATGTCTGCCAGAAAAGTAGTGAAATTTTAGCTCTGCATCCCTGTCACCTTTTTCATAGAATTGGAGTTGTCACTGTTGACACTGAACAAAATAGATGACAAAAGAGATATTGATTAAGAAGCTGTTTTCAAAAACCTTAATTTTTAGCATTCCTTATAATCATTTACACAAACCTTACAATCAGCCAAGTCCTCAAATAGCATATAATGTCTGATGTTATTTCCCATCATCTTCTTCAAGTTGACCTACAAACATTTTACAGTGCAAATATCAGAGGCCATATAGGAGCACATGTGTCTCAGTCAGGCTTTTATATCTATTTTTTAAAGAGATTTTAATTATTTATTCATGAGAGACACACAGAGAGAGGCAGAAACATAGGCAGAGGGAGAAGCAGGCTCCATGCGAGGAGCCTGATGCAGGACTCAAACCCAGGACCCCAGGATTACAACCCGAGCCAAAGGCAGATGCCCAACCACTAATCCACCCAGGTTCCCCTCCATCAGGCTTTTAAATGTACTTTAACTCCTTCTCCCTCTAGAAGTTGAGGTCTTTGGTAAACTTAAAAGACTTACTGCTTTTTATGTGTATGAAATTTTATTAGGAAATAATTTCAAACTGGACCTGTATGAATAAGACTAGCACAAAGAAAACATGTATGTATCTCTTAACCAAATTTATCTATTTTTACCATTTGCTTTATAATGTGTTCTTTCTTTCTCCATATATGTATCTTTTGACAGACAGAACTAGGAACTACATGGATGTGTATAAACATGTACACACAACATGTGTGCATACACATATATACACACATTCTGATTCTGCCTCTAACCTCATCCTGGCTTTACCCTTTGCTACACTATATGAAATACTCATGAAGGAAAGTATGAAATAGTCATGGAAGTTACCATTTCTTGCTTTGTCAACATTTTCAATCATCTTTAGTTGGATGAATCTCATCTTTAGTTGGATGAATCCCATCCTTGAGTGGACTATTATATTTCTCTTTCATTTCTGCAAGATCCTTATTTTTGCCAAACTCTTTTGTACTTACTGTTTTGTCTCTAAAGGTTACACCTTCTTAATATGTCTGATTCTGTTTCAGAAGCAAGACATCTTTGAGGCTGCCCCTCCTGGTCCTATGCACTTTCAAGTTCCTTTCCTGTAGTCAGTTCTGTGAGCTACCATTCTGACATATGTTCAATATGTTATCACTTATGGCTGAGCATTTTCTTTCTGAATGATTTTGTCTTATGCTTAATCTCAGTCTTTCACTCTCTTCTATTCTTACTCATGGAGAATTACTGGTCTTCTTCTGCTCTCTGTACCCACAGATTTGCAGCACAGAGTTGGTAGTGAGCATGCCATTAGGGTTTTTTTTTTTTTTCTCTGCTTACAGGTAATTATAAAGTTGCATTTCCTTGTCTCCCAATAATGCTTAAAACATTGGCTCTGTGTGGTTTCTTTGCTCTCTCTGTTGAGTTTATGGAGTACTAAACAATTAAAATAGTTCTATGTCTTTTGGAAAACCTTAAGAAATTACAAACATTGAATAAAATATTTTCACAGAAATGACCATATAGGTTTAAATATTTAGTCATTAGAAGGGAATGTGAGCTAGATGCTAATGCTTTCAGCTAATTTGGGAGAAATGACCAGGAGGTCAGCATGTGAAAGGGACCAGGTGGGAGAAATGGGTAGTATAGCCAGATGGCTGTGGGCAGAGGAGTGGGGATGGATACAGGAGAGCAGAAGTGTAATGAACTGGAAAAGCACTGAGGAGCAAGGTTTTTGATCCTCTCCCAAACCAGAGATTTTTGGAAAATAGCAGCATTTAGCATAATAGAGCTTCTGGGGAAATAGTATCCTCAAACAAAAGCTAGGGGGAGGGAATATTCTGTGAATAGTTAATCATGAAAATAGAAAATAGCTGAATAGGAACACATAGAGATTGGAAAGAATGAATAGGGCAGCATTGGGATGCAGCGATGATATGGAGGATAACTAAGGCTGGCTGGGATAGGTGGTATCACAGGATGAGACATTCCTAAATTTTAAACAGAAGTCATGTATAAAGTATCTTCCATGCAGGCACAGAGTAAATCTCTGGTTTGAGTTGGAAGTCCAGAGAATGGTCCAGACAAAGGGCCCTAAGAGAAACAGGTGTCTCATCTGTAGGCACTAAGGGAGACAGAGGTGGATGTCCCTGGTTGAATATGTAGAGGAGAAAAAATCGTTTTTGATTTGACCCTTCTAGATTCTCTACTGGGTTTCTATAACAAAAGTCAGGTTAACAAGAGTAAAATAAACAGAAATGTATTACTATGTATGTCTCATAGATACATGGGAGTAATTCAGGCATGAGTAGCTCAAAGGGAAGTTTATAACTTAGGCACATATATTTTAAGCTAAGAACAGGGAGGCAAGGTGTAAGAAGGAAACCAAGAAAAGTGTAGCAAACAAGAGTAAAGGTTGCTATGCAGATTTGAGTGGTATCTTCTGTGATGGAGAGTCATCCTTCTCTTCCTGGTACAGAGAGAGAAACACCCCTACAAGTGGATATTTCCTTTACAAAATGTAAATTTCCCTTACACAGGGACACTCAGTTCATCTTCAGAGCTTCTCTTGTGCCTGCTGTTTTTCAAAATAATCAGCTCAAAATTATATTCATGCCAAAGAAGCGTATTTTGGGGTGACTTATTCTGGTCTCCCACAAGTCAAAGTCCTGGTGTCTGGGCCTGTAAACTTATGAAGGTAAAGACCCAAATAAGTTGGAAATCTTCATGTAATCTCCTGAGAGCTCAAGTCTGATTTTCCTAGCAGCCCACAGATAATAATGCTGTCCACTACTTCTAGCCTCCAGTGCTGCAAATGAAGTATGCAATGTCATTGTTACCCCTGTCTCTTTTGCATGGGTAATAGTGTTATACCTAGATAAGTACCTTTCCTCTACAATTCAGTGAAATCTTTGCATCTATGAACTTAGCACTTTCTTCGATTTAGGGGTATGGTTGTCTCTTATGATATAGTTAATGCCTCTCCTCCATCTTTTTTTTCCTTGAGCAGCTCTCATGATTCAATGTTAAATTCTTTTTTCCTCTTTATTCTTTTCTCTCTATTCTTTGCCTCCACTCTGAGGTATTTTTCTCCTATTTTACCTTCTAGGCCATTAACATAGCTTTCAACACTGTCCTTTCCAATTTTAGTTCATCCACTGACTTGTTAAACTATGAACAGTTATGTTAAATTGGATTGGTGTGCTGAACTTTAATTTTTTTAAGTTCTATTATTATTACTTTAAGTGTGGATTTTCAGCTTTTCCTTACATGTGTTCTGTGTGTTCTGACATTCTCAGGTGCCAAGAGGGTGGTTAGGTCTCTATTTTTTTTTTTTTAACATTTTAGGGCTCAAGCATAATAGTCAGAGGGTATGGTTACCGTATGCCAGTTGTAGAATTCCAACTGGCTTCTTCTCCCCTGAGGCCTGGCCTCAGATATGGAGTCAGGCATATTGCCAGTTTGCAGCTGCAATACCTGGAGGAAGCCTACCTGTTCTGATTTCTCTAGCTTTCAGAGTCATGGAAGATGTGGTCCAGTTGCTAGTTCCTCTCAGCATGTGGGGCTTCAGGGACCAAATGTACACAGGGTCAATGCCAAAGGGTATTGTTTTCCCACTCTAAGAGGTACTCTCTACAAGTCTCTGAGTGCCAGGGTCTTCCCAGGATGTGCTACTCACTGTCTAGTGCACTGGAGGCTCCTAGATAAAGCCATAAAGAAAGCCCTGTAATGAGATTCCCTTAGAATAGGGTTGCTTGATAAAAATACAGAACACCCAGTTCAATCTCAATTTCACATAAGCAATATACATAATTTTTTCTTTATTTTAGTTTAAATATGTCCCAAGTATTGCATGGAACACACAGTAAAAAAAAAAAAAAAAAAAAAAAAAAGTATTCATTGTTGGAGTGCCTGGGTGGTACAGTTGGTTGAGCATCCATCTCTTGATCTTGGTTCATGTCATGATCTCAGGGTTATGAGATTGAGCTTCACTGCAGGCTCTACACTCAGGACAGAGTCTACTTGAAACTCTCCCCTCCCACCCCTGCACGTGGTCTCTCTATCACAAATAAATAAATAAATCTTAAGAAAATAATATTCATTATTTATCTGAAATTCAAATTTAACATATTTCTCTTTGCTAGATCTGGCCACTCTACCATAGAGTCCAAGGACATCTTGTACACAGATGTAGGGTCTGTAGGGTCACACAGAAAGTTGATGTAGGAATTTGATAGTTTGGTCTGTGAGCTGGAGGAAAGCTGTTCAGTTTTTGTGATATCACCAAATCTTTCTTTTTTGCAGTCTTCTACTTTCCTTTTCATTTTGCCCATTAACGTATATTTTCCAAAATAAACAAGACTTTTTGAGCTGACCCAGAAAGTAACAACAACTATAATAAAACCTTTCTCCTTTAGAATCATGTGCTTGTGGGTACCAATATTTTAAACACATTTTGTTTTCCTACCCACATCAGTGATTTTATTTATATATTGTGAATTTACAAAGCAAAATATAGCTATCAGCTATTTTTAAGAAACACATTTAAAATGAATAATTAAAGAACACAATTGAAGGGATACCAGACAAAGAAACAAAATATTAAAAACAGGAAAAAGTAAAGAAAGTGAAAAATCAGTATCAGATTATTAGGAATTTAAGTTTTAAAGTCACTAAACAGGATAAACAAATATGAAATATAATATAAAAGTGCAGTTTATTAAGAAAATATGTTAGCCATCAATATGCAGTTCATAAACATAATAACAAAAGATTACAAAGAAATGCAAAAATGGACTAGAAATATAATTGCAATGGAAGATTTTCCTATCCTCACATTTAGACAAATTGAGTGACCATAAGAATAACAAAGGATGGTAGGAAGAGGAAATTGATTAAAAAAAAAAAGTGTAACATCTATTCATGAGGGGGCCATGGAGTAAGGAATGTCACATAGGTTACTGATGGAAAATAAAGCATTATAAGAATTTGGAAAAACAATTGGGCAGGCTCTATTACAATTGATTTTCAAAAATCTTTTGACACATCAAGCTCATTCATGGAAATCTTTTCCATAAAAGGGAAAACATTGGTATTTGAGGTCAGGTGGACAGGAATGTTTACCGCAGTATATAGTTGGCATGACAAAAAAGATGGAAATCAAATGAATGCCTCTCAGCAGGAAAATGGCTGACTTCTGCTCTCACCAAGGAATATATATCAGATTAAATGGAACAAGTTAGAGGAGTTACCAGCTAAGAGAAATTCAAGATGCAGAAAAATATGTATGATGTGACATTTTAATTTATATTATATATCACTTGATGTATACTTTCATAGAGGGTTGAATGAATAAATGAAGAAACGTGTTAAAACTATAAACAGTTTCACTTTACATTGATTTGTGAGAGGGGCTATTGAAGGAAATATTGAGTCCATTGATGCAAAGATTTCACTGAATTTCACACTGAATTGTAAATGAAGAACAGGTATCTAGGTATCCTACTATAATCCATGTGAAGGAGAGAGGAAAATGAGAGGGGAAAGACATACAGAAAAGAGAAAAAAGAAAAATACTATCCCCAAATAAAAACATGTATGTCATGATCACACATGAGAATTTATGTAAAACTATTTATTGCCTTATGTGTAAGTAAATTGATAAAGTAAGAACTGTGTTACTCAGTCCCATTTTTGAGGGAGCTCACAGTACAGCTGGAGAGACAAGGCATGTGCACTTCAAATATTGGAGCTTTAGAATAAACCAACACAAACCTGGCATTAGCCAGACATAGTTAAGAAACACATGCACTTTAAATAATGGGCCACAACCGGAGTTTGTAGGAGGGAGCATTTACCATGGGTTAATCAGGAGAGAATTCAGTGAAGCTATTAGGACAAAGACTTGGCTCCTGAGACCTATGCTTAGACAGTAGATGAATGGAAGTCATTCTACATAATAAGCACGTCTTCCGGAAAGGAAATCAAACACTTTCTAGGAAGGAATGAAGGAACACCACAAAGTAAACACAACAGCCCATCATTTGATAGAAGAATCAGAGCATTACATTTTAATGAGCTGCCTTCCCCCCAAAGGAAGACTCTACTAAACCAACAAACCTATATCCAGTTGCTTAGTGCTCCAGGGTGGGAGAACAGGTCTACTCCATGCCAGAATTCCTTGAGCAGGAAATAATGAACACCTTATGGAAAATCAGTATATTCTAGGCACAATGGTAGGTATCTTTTTAACCCTTCCAATACTTCTGTGAGGTTGGTGCTATTATTATCTGTTATTTAGGGTGAAGGAAACTGAGTCACATGTAGGCTAGTACTTGCTCCATGTCCCATTGCTCATGAAGGGTAGAACTGGAATTAGAACCTGGGCTCAGAACCACTATGCTGACTGCCACTTTAACATTGACCACATTACAAGGCAGTGGTAGACAATTAGACCAGATATGGAAGCAGCATCAATATAAAGCGTGCCTTTAATTGTATTTATAAAAGTAAAGTTCTAGCCATACAAACCACTTCCTACTGCATCAGGAGAATTCCTTTAGGACCAATGGTAATTAGTAAAAGGAATCTTTAAATGCCTTCACTAAGCAGTGTGGTGGGAATGTTGCAGGGTATACATGGCATATTTTAATACTTGCTGTAGAATTTAGACAACTGTCAGCCCATGGGGAGCTCATATTTAAACTAATTTAAAATAAATGAGTAATTAACATTTCATGAGCTAATGAATCAGGCATTTTGCTAAATGGAAGATAAATCATGTCTGTAGCTCAGCCCTCAATCTTAGCTACAAATCCTATAATTCAATTAAAAATAAGCTCTTTGGCCTTTTCTTGAGAAACAGTTGTGTTTTTCCTCTGGAAATATCTAGATTTCCATCATCCACCACCCACTTTAATAAACACTTGCTATAATAACACATTTTGGCTTTCGATTTCTTTCACTGAATGAAATATATTGAATGATCTTTTCAAGATAATTTAAAATGTGATCCTTATTAAATCCCTTGTTTGAAAGGGAACAGATTATAAAGTGGGTGGAGTCTTTCGACTGTTCTTTTAAGATGGTTTTGCTGCCAAAATATATGTAACTTTTACTAAGTGCTTTCTGTATTTTAGCCTGTTGAGGAGCAAGAAATCCTGTCCTCTCAAAGGTCCTTCTAGCTGGACTAAGAATCAAATTGACATGAGAGAGATTTAACAGTAGAAAATCAAGTTTAATAAGCCTATATACTGGGGAATCCACATAGTTGGAAATTCCAAAGACAGGCAAAATGGAGTACATATGGCTATTCTGAACTAAGAAGAAGGGGCAGAGTCTTGGATTTTAGAGGAAAGGAATGGAATGTACTTCATAGGGCAATAAAAAGAGCATATTTTGTAATTAGATATTTGCCCTATCATACAGTTGGGTGAGTCGGATAAAATTTATCTCTGCTAATAAGCAGTCTGGGAAAGGCCCCCAGTTTAGATTCTTGCTTGTAGTTAAAGGAGGGGCAAAAACTTCTCTTAAGCCCTCAAGGTCTCAAGTATCTACAGCTCAAAATATTCCAGATACCACAGTGGCATATTTGGTGGGGTGGTAGGGAAGCTGTCCCAAAATTATCTGGCCTTAAGCTGACTTCTTTAGATGCAATACCCAAATAGACCTCAGCAATATTAGGTGGTAGTATTATTGCCATCCCTAATGAAATGGACCCACTGATGAATTCAACATTTATTGACTATTATGTTCAGACACTGTGAACCATCCTTTTGAAATCTAATCAAGAAAGATAAAGCCTCAAAAGAAAAAAGAAAGAAAGAAAGAAAGAAAGAAAGAAAGAAAGAAAGAAAGAAAGAAAGAAAGAAAAAGCCTCTTTCCCCAGTCTCTGTGGCAAGGAAGAAGGAAGGAGCTTAACTACCATGGGTGCCAATTAGCAAACACAGAAAGCCAAATGACCTTCACCAAACTCCGACCTCTGCTAATGACTCCCAGTACTTTTCCACTCAGCTACCTCACCCCACCAGTTCAAGCTGGGTTTCATGGCTACTATCAGGCAGTAACAGTGAATGGATGAGGGATGAAGTCCAGAGTCTTCCGATTTATCTTTCATTGTAAAAGCCAAGTCATCAGCAAAGAGCAAAATAATTCATCTGTCAGTATGTGGGAAAAGGACACATCATGAATAGGCTGGGTAAGGAGGACATGGAACAAAGTTGTGGTTGACAGAAAAGAGAAATTTGCAGATAAATATCCCTGGGGTTTGTGAGTGCAAGTGCTCATATGTATATGAAGGGATGGAGAAAATGATTCTAAGTTTTGCCATGAATTATCAAGGGATCAATCCTCTGCTGTTCTTGTAAATTCAATAAACTTTTATTTTTAAGATTTTATTTATTTATTCATGAGAGACACAGAGAGAGAGGCAGAGACATAGGCAGAGGGAGAAGCAGGCTCCCTGCAGGGGGTCTGATGCAGGACTTGTACCCCAATTGAAAAAACTCTTAAGCTATTTTTAAATTATTTTTGTTTGTTGAAGGATGCTTATTTCAGCAGCACAGTATCAGGGGAAGAATCCCAAGGCTCCTGAGTGTTGAAGGCTTCATCAGGAACTGAAACATGGTTAGCTGTGTGACAAAAGTATTGTGAGGAGAACGGTATGAAATGAAGGTTGGTGGAGTATAAAGGTTTGGGTAAGGAGCAAACCTAAAGCAGCATGAGTAGAATTAAAATCCATGCTTGTGTAATACTGTTATGAATTCAAGGGATCACTTCTTGAGGTACATTAAATTAAATAAATTATGATCATTACTTTAAATTCTCTATCAAGGCATATTTCTTATATCTGTTTCACTTAGGTCCCTTGCTGTGGTTTCAACCTGTTATTTTTTGGGGGATATTTTCCTCTGTCTCCTCATTTTGTCTGACTCTCTGTCTGTTTCTGTGTGTTAGTAAAATCAGCCATGTCTCTCACTCTTGAAGATAATGGCCTTTCAAAGAAGAGGTCCTGCAGTACCCTGTAGTGCAGTGTCCCCAGATTCCCAGGACCTGGTGCTTTAGGGGATGTCTCCCATGTGTGATGCCCTGTTCCCTGCTGTTGAGTATTGGCCTCTCTTTCCTTTAGTTCAGTTGTCCATAGAAGCTCTCTATGCTTGTTGTGGACAGGGTGTGGTCCCTGGCCCAGTGAAGTGCACTTTAACAAGGTGGTGTTGGTCTGCTTGTGAAATGTGGCCTACCCTCAGCCACCATGGGAACAAAGGCCTCAAAAAAAGGGTGAGGGTGAGGAGATGCTCTGTTAGTGAGGTTCGCACTGTCTTTTGGGGGAGGGGCCCTGCAGCACCAGAACTAAGGTGAATGACTGGAAAGGGCGGATCTGCAGATAGGTGGGCTAGAGCTTGGTGTGAACAAGTCAAGTAGCCAGTGTCTGTGCTGTGCTAATGTTCACAAGTGGCCTATTTGTTAATGCTGAGGGGTGGGAGAAGAAAATAGCATCTACCAGATCCTTTGTTTCTGGAGGGGTCTTTCTGTGATCCCTGCCTCTTCACTCTGTGATGAGTAAATCATTTTCCCTCCTCTGTGCCCCAGGCATCTTTCAAACTACTGTTTCTGTGCTGTATCTCCACAGGCTATTTGCCATGCTATAGCTTTAAGGGCAGGGACTCCACTTCCTAATACACTCTGAGCTCTCTCAGAGCTGAGTCCACTGATTTTTAAAATCTCAGGCTTTAAGTCCTGCGAATCAGCAGGTTTCTAAGCACTTAGGAAATTTGGTCCCTCTTGCCAAATGTTATATGTGGATTCATCTTCCTTGTGTGGACTCCCCTGTGTGATGGTCTATTTTTTGCCTTTCTCTGCACCACTGGCTCCCTCCCCAACTGGAAGGCCATTAATTGTTTCACTTCTAAACCATATCCTCACCCTTCCTACCTGCTTTGATGTGGTCTCTTCACTACCTTTAGTTGTGGAGTTTGTTCTTCCAGTCTTAGAATCATTTCTGCATCACATACCTTGTTATGTTACCTAATTGCATCCTTCTATTAGAGTCTTCCTATTCCACCATCTTCCAGCCTCCATCAGGTGCATTAAATTGAACATAGTTCAAGGAAATGTTGGAAACAAAAAACTTTTTTTTACCTGTGATAAGTAAGAATATAACTGGGGCCCAAGAGTATAAGGACACCTGGCTCCTGGGGTACCAGACAGATGAGGTAAAGCCACTTGCCGTTGACAAAATCCAAAGGCAGAGAGACAAGTGGTGGTGAAATAGGAAAGAAATTGCTTTTCAATGAAGCCAACACTGAAAGACAGTGGATTAGTGTCCCAAAGGCTATCTCCAAAGTGCTGAAAATACTTCTAGGTTTATATAAGGAAAATGTGGGACAAAGGTGGGTAGGTACATGCAGCTGGGCAGTAAAGGTCAGGTTGATCATTGCACTGGTATCAATTGTGTGGGGTCTTGGTGGCTCAGGACAATTGTTATTTTGTGAGGGGGTAGTTTTGGTTCCCATCATAGGATACTTTGCCCACAGGGTCTTTTGCCTGAATTAAAAGATAAACTGGAAAGATCTTAATTAAAAAGTACAGAGTAAGGTCAAAATAGAGAAAGTTAACATCCTCTTTCAAGGAGATAGAAAGAGCTCCTAAAGCATTGTCTCCCCATGGGGTTAATATGGAAAGTTTTTATTCTAGATACTGGGGACAGAGAACTTGCATATATATTAAGGAACTTATGCATATTCCATTACTTAGGCATTTTGATTCAGCTGTGCATGCCCAACATGTCAAGAGCTAGTGCATATGCTGAATGTTCAAAAAATGGCAGAAAACTCCACTGATAGAAGGAAATCTTAGTATTACAATGAGCTAAAGACAACCTTAGGATACCTTGGGAGCTTCTGCGCAAGTCTTCAGCTCCATTCTGGTTCAGACTGGCTCATGTAAGGGGTTATCACGTGAAATATCTAGCTGGGCATTTCCATGACTGGAACTGCTGATTCTGTAAAATAAAAACATAATCTTTCTCTGCTTTTGTTCCTTCCCCTTTGCATCCTAGAAAACAAAATCAACACACATGCGTCAATGACAGAACATTAAATAAATGAGAGGAAACCATTCTGCTCATTTAGGCAGACAGCATCTCTCAGTTCTCTACTAGCCTAACCCAAGAACAGTAAGAGTAGGCCATAGAGTTTAGTATAAAGAAAGTACTAGCAGTCACTCAGTGAATTCTTTTTTGAATAAATAGAAGAATAAAGTAAACAAAGTTGATGAGCATGTCTCCCTCTTGTTATGTTGGGCACCTCAGGAGGGAAGAGTCCTGTTTTCTTCTCCACTGTTTTTTTTTCCAATGACTCACCCAGGGCCTGGTCTATGGAAGGCATTCGGTATTTGTATGAATGAATGAGGAAGTGAGTAAAATACTAATAACTCTGTTCTTCCCTCAAAATAATGTTTTAATTCTTTTCCCCTTGCAAATCAATTAATCTATAAAGAAAATAAAATTATATATTAACTTAAAAAATAAATAATTCTCCCATATGGCCAGTGTAACTCAACTCAGGAATTGTAAATAGAGTAAAGCATTCTGAAGGGGAACAGGATTTTCTCCCAAAATATGTCTCTTTGGCAGAAGGATTATTGCACGCTGATTATTTAAGAAAGAGCAGATGTAGGGAAAGCTCTATAAACTAGATAGAAATACCCTTTTGAAAATGACATTTACATTTACAAGGAGAAATCCTTTGCTATGGGTGTATCCTCGATAGCTGGAAGAGGAAGATGAATAAGGAAGAGGAGGATGAATAAGTTTCTAGAAACTTATCAATGGAAAAGGCAACAGACTTAAATCTGAACAACCATATCCCTTTTTTACTGGTTTTTTTTTTTTTTTTTTTATAACATTCCATTATTGACTTCCTCTTGCCCAACATCTTCTTTTTGCCTTTAGCTGGAGAACGTATTAAAGGTGATGGCTTGGGCCATTTCTGAAGTTACTTTTTTTTTTTTTTTTTTTTTGATATCTTTCATGAATCTAGGAAGTACACATGTTGTTAAACTTCTGTTCATCTCATGGTTTTGTTTTTGTTTGTTTGTTTGCTCTTACTGGAGGTCTTAGCCAATAATCTAGAAGTGTAGAGGGAAAATTATTTTTCCCTCTAATATTGGCTTTTGCCCGGAGATAGCTCCCCCATTCCAGTAGGCTCTATAAGCACACACCCATGCCTGGTACAAAACACACTTGACTGAAGTCAAAGGAGCCTGGATTCTGTGCCTAAGTGACTTCTTAAAAGAGCCCTCTTCTCACTGGACTTGACAGTCACAGTGTTCCTGAAACAGGGGCTTGGGTACTTAAGGAAGCCTGATCCTTTGGTCCAGGCCAATAATTGCTTCGATAAAGCTTGGTGTATATATTCAGGTAGACATATGATAAAGTAAAAAATAATATTTCTTAGGAAATATGCCTGTACTAAATGGCAAATTCACGTTTACAAGAACAAAACATTTATTTCTGAGACAAAAGGGACCCCAACCACTAATACTACATTTCTTCAGGTCTCTCCTTTACTCACACTAATTAAAATTAATCTCCACAACAAACAAATAATAAAAATAAAAACAACTTGTGAAGTTTCTCACCCCTGTTTTAAAGGTGAGATAGCTTGAAAGTGATTTCTTTTTAATTAATGTGTCAAGCACTGTGCTAGATACTGCAGGTACTAAATAAATAGGTCACCCAAACCCTTAGACTCTATGGGACAAGTTACTGTTCCTGCATTGTTTGACTTGGGCTATTTCTCCAGATGGTGCTTCTGACTACCTTTCCTGAACTGTTTGTTTTCTTCAATTTCTGTCCCTTTCCTCAAAACTTATTTCTCTTTGGTCAGGAGTGAGGAAAGTCTTCATATTTAAGTTGAACTTTCAGTGGAGTTGCAGTAGTGGATATTGCTGGGTAAACAGGAAAGGAAGGGAAAAGGGGATATAGGTAGAGAAACCCCAGTAAACACACACAGGTGTCAAAAAGTCTGATTTACTTGGAGAATTTTTAAAAGTTCCATATGAGAGGAGTGGGATGTTCAAGGAATGATATTCAAGGGATAAAAGTGAAAAAAAAAAAACAAACCCACTCCCCTCCCCCCCCAAAAAACCCCAAAGGATAGAAGTGTGGAGAAGGAGAAGCAAGGGCTACATTATCTTATGAAGCTCTTTGGACTTCATTGCATCAGAAATTAAATCAGGAGATTCAATTTAGTGAGTTTGCCCATGTGTTTCAGGAAGGAAAAGAAAACCAAAATGAAACACGCTAACATCTTTGTTGTATCACTTTTGATGACAGAACTTTAAATCCCCTTTACAGTCCTCCCCTAAATTCCAGATGGCTTCTACTTGAATACATGCTGTGATAGGGAACTCACTATTTTCCAAAAAACACCATTCACTTTTAGCCAGCTCTGGTTGTCAGATTATTCTTCATTTGGCTGAAATAGGATCATATTTGGTGAAACTTTTCCTAGAACTTTCTAGTTCTGCTCTCTCAAGCAACACAGAACCTTCTCCTTCCATGTGACAACTTCTCTTAATATATATATATATTTTTGCTTAGAAGCATGCTGTGGGAGGGGATCCCTGGGTGGCTCAGCGGTTTGGCGCCTGCCTTTGGCCCACGGCGCGGTCCTGGAGTCTCGGGATCGAGTCCCGCGTCGGGCTCCCGGCATGGAGCCTGCTTCTCCCTCTGCCTGTGTCTCTGCCTCTCTCTCTCTCTTCCGTGTCTATCATGGATAAAAATAAATAAATAAATAAATAAATAAATAAATAAATAAATAAATAAATAAAATAAAATAAAATAAATGTTTAAAAAGAAGCATGCTGTGGGAAAAATTTCTACATTGGTCTAAAGATTGATCTGGGGGACTTCTACAATTCTGTCCTATTAAGCAAGTGTCATTATAAAATCCTGCAGGTACAATTATGAGAGTAACAACAGCTCTTTCGTGAGTGGTGTGCAAGTGCCAAATGCTATTAATCTTTACAATAACCTTGTAGAGTTGGTATTATTATTCTATTCATTGGAATACTAAGGTGAGTAAAACATTCTTATGCATATAACTAGCAAATGATGGAGCAGAGGTTTGAGTGTAGTTCTATATATCTTTAAAGAAAAAAGAGGATAACTTAAAAAGTTAGAAAAGCATACAACATAAAACACAGTTTCTTACATTAATACTGTATCCTCTGTTCAACATTTTATAGGTTTAGTAACCTTAATATCCTCATTTTAAAGAAGTTTTAGGAGTATATTATATACTTTGAAATGGAAAATATTGTGAGTTCCTGGACCATTCTTATTTTACCATTTTTAAAAAAGATTTTATTTATTTATTTGAGAGAGAGTGAGAGATCACAGAGGGAGAGGGAGAAGCAGACTCCATAATGAACACAGAGTCTAATGTGGAGTTGGGTCCCAGGACCCTGACATAATGATGGGAGCCCAAGGCAGATGTTTAACCGACTGAACCACCTAAGCACCTCCTTATTTTTCTATTTTGATCTCAGACCCAAACTCATAAATATCCAGACATTTTTGTTAGACACATATTTCTTTATGGATAGTATTAAACTCTTAAATTGCTTTAACTCTCTCAGGGAAAATATCAAACTGTGTTAAAATATTTACTTGAATATGGTCAGACAAGTGTTGAAGATTTCTTCTACAGTATTTACATGTCTAATTAAAACGGCACAATGGCTAAACAAAATAAAAACTATTGATTAGAAATGAATACAGCAAAATAGCATTTTGGGAGATCTTACACATTCTGGGGTTTGTTCTTTAATAAAACTGTACAACTACAATATTTTAACTTTAATTTTGTCAACAGTTGCTTATCTTTTCTCTTAATGTAATTATTATCATTAATGACTTATTATTTTGTAAGTCGATTAATGGAAGCTTTAGAAACATTTTTAATGGATCATAATACATTTAAGTTGAAATTGTTTACTGAAGTATTTTAATTTTGAATACCAATTCATTATTACAATACCAAAGGGTCTTTGAAAGACGATCTTTTAGTAAGATGGTGAGAATTCTATTCTTAACAAATGTCTAAAAGCCAAAGCTTTGAAATCAGATAGACCGAACCACTAACTAGATGTGTGATCTCAGGTCCTAACCTCCCTGCTCCCCAGGATACTCATTATAAAACAGTAAAGATAATATGCTCCTCACAGAGATAGCAAGTTGATGATTATGGGGATGTATGTTAAAGGTGTAGAGCAGCTAATATTATCTGTGATTATGAGGTGATCCTATCAACTAAATTGAGATATCTTTGAGAATAAAGGAAGTGCTAAAATAATGTAAAATAAAAAGTTTTGAAATATTAATTCATAGGCCAATTAATTCATAGCTCTAAGTGGACCTATTCAAAAACAGATTTCAAAATTAAAATTGCTTCCAGAATATAAACATATATGTATGCATATATATATATATATATACACACACACACACACACACACACATACAAAGACATGAACATTAAAGCAACATTTCAAAAAATTTATATAAATAAAATATTATTCTTGGTTCATAGTCATATGTTTAATTAGTTCCTTAGCTTTATATATTTTTAATACTATGTTATATTTCTCTGAAGGAAATTTTTTGCAATATGATTTTTTTGTAAAATTGAAGTCTTTTTCAAAGTTGCATTTTATGTTTAATACATTTAAATTGCTTATAATTTTAATCAATTTCTTTGATATTCCATAACTTTTGAGAATGATTTCATTAGTGATACTGGGATTCCAGTAAGGGCAGAGCAAAGTTTGCTAAATGGAACATAGTTTCAATTCTAATTTTTATATTGCAATGTATAAGTATTTCAGCACAATTATTTTCATAGTTTACTCTCTTTTGCCTCTATTCATTCTTTTTTTGTAATATTTCAACAAAACAAAACTTGTTGAATAAATTATCTGTATTTATAATTCTTTTGAATGTCAAAATTAAATGTTCCTAAATCATGGTCAAGTTAATTTTATTCATTTTCACCACAGAATATAAGTTTTTTTCAGTTTAAAATAGATGCTCTAAAAGTCAAAATATTACAGTGGAAAACTATAGACTTTCAAAATTATATCTTATATGCAATTTGAGCTAGTTCCTCCCTGATATTATGACAAAAGATATCAATGTTGCCCTGTTTACAAGCTTTTTAAAATTCAATAACTGCAATTAACTAAAACACTGAAGATTTTTGGCACTCTAGTCATGAGTACTTTCATTAAATATTTCAAATTAGGGGATCCCTGGGTGGCGCAGCGGTTTGGCGCCTGCCTTTGGCCCAGGGCACGATCCTGGAGACCTGGGATCGAATCCCACGTCGGGCTCCCGGTGCATGGAGCCTGCTTCTCTCTCTGCCTTTCTCTCTCTCTGTGACTATCATAAATAAATAAAAAAAAATTTAAATATTTCAAATTAACTTTCAGTTAAAATACAGAACGCTCTTGTCAGAAAACATCCCATAATAGTATAAGATAGTTGTGTTAATTTGCAAAATAGTTCTTCAAATACTCAGTTTTTCCCATATCCTAAAGTTCTGTGGATGACAGGAAGCAAAGAGACAACGTGCATATTCTCTGATGCAGATTTTCTTATTCAATATCTGCTTTGTCCAAAAAAACTTGCAGTTCCATGACTTTAAAAGAGGATATATATATCTTTACAACCTCAGATTCTTTCTTGACTGATTAGAATAATACAAATTGTGTGGACATGATAATAATTGTGTGCACCATAATAAGTTCCAAATAAATTTCTGCGTTAAGGATTTCTTAATATAGTAAAAACATTGTTTCACCATGATATTCTGATTCACCAAAATATTTATATGTGGTACTATAAGAAAATTGATTTATCTGTAATGTTGAGCTTTCAAACTGAATTATAGCATCCACCATAATTACAGATGTCTTACCTTCAAGAGGATGAATTTAGAAAATTTTAATTTCATATATTGAATAAAATATTTTAATAAATTTTCTATCATGTATCTGATGATAATGATACAAAACTGGCATAATTTAACTGTGAAATTGTTTTTTGCTAATAGAATCAACATATTGAAAACTATTACGTTTTGCATGTCCATAGAATAACTTGAAGAACAACATTAATTTGGAAGAGCAATTATTTGGTATATTCATACTTCACAGACTTTTATATAAACACACTTTCTGTAGCCACATATGTTTAGAAGTCAACTTTGGATATAGTCCTCTAAAATTATCCACTAACTTTTGAAATAGGTGCTGATGGCTCTGAAGCAGGTTAATATTTTCTGGTTTTTACGTGGCCGATAATATTGCTACAATCCCTATACAGATCTATACGTTCCACTGAACATAGAGGTCTAGAAACGCCTTGCGCATATTACATGATGATCAGTTTTCATCAGAAAGGGAATTCAGTACCTAAATTTTTACTAAGTATATATTTTTTGTTGCTGAAAGGATTTGTTGCAAAATAAAAAGCATCTCCAAAACAATAAAATTAATGTTGTAGATTATGAAACATAGTCTCATATAGTAACAAGAACATTTAGGCTATTGTCTGAGCTCTATTGAAACTGCTCTGCCTCTACTTTCTACACATATTTTACATACTTCTAACCTCCTGTTTCCCATGTTGCCTCCTGATCTTGCCTATCTGTGGCCAATCAGCTTTGTGCACTTCACAAGCTGTAGCATGGCCCATGGCATCTCTAGCTAGTGAACCAAGGAGCTAGCAGATGTAGCAGAGGTGAATGCCTCTCCTACCACCATTGAGATTGAAGGAGCTAACTGTCCACAGCTCTTCTGTCCCAGGGCACTCAGTTTTATCAGTCATTTCTCTGCATGCACCATTTGAAAGGAGTCTAAGTTACATTTCATCTGAAGGGATCAGTGAAAGTGACAAATCATTGCTATTTGTATTTCAAATTTAACCACATTAAAATAAAAATTCTACCTCAAACACCTCTAGCTGACACCACCCCGAACCTGTCCTGGCTTATTTTAAAGCCATTGACAGTAATACTTAATTAAACAATGCAAAAATCCAGGACAAAAGCTTGACTCCACCAAATGCTAGACCAGGAAGGATAAAGTAGGACTACCCTGGGCAAACTAGAGTGTCTGATCGACTGGGTTGTTATTATTTTATCATTGTATTATTGTAACCACTAGATGACTGGAATTAGCCAGGACTGTTTATCAAAAAAGAAAAAAGAGAGATGTGAACTTGCATCTCACTGAAAGATTGCCTAAAACCCAAAGTCTGAGGGAAAGTTAGGTGAGAAGGTGAGCTGGATGGCTTTAGAGATTCTGTTGAGCAAAATCTGCTTCTTCCCATAGGAAGCCAGTTTCTTTTAGGTTGTGTCTGGCTGGGAGGGATAGAGATAATATGAAACATTATAAAAGCATTAACTAATCCAGAAAAGAGTGAGTCTTAGGTCTAAAGAAAAGAGTTTGAAGGCTCTGCCTCCTCATCTCCACATGACTGCATTGTAATAGCAATTTCCTGGCTGGGCCTTTTGATCCAGTATTTTCATCATTCAACTAGAGCTTAGATACATCAAGAGATGCCTCTTTTTTTTTTTTAAGATTTTATTTATTTATTCATGAGAGACACACACACACACAGAGAGAGAGAGAGAGAGAGAGAGGCAGAGACACAGGCCGAGGGAGAAGCAGGCTCTATGCAGGGAGCCTGATGTGGGACTCGATCCTGGGACTCCAAGATCACATCCTGGGCCAAAGGCAGGTGCTAAACCGCTGAGCCACCCAGGGATCCCCAAGAGATGCCTCTTATATTGAAAGCCCTCTGGTTAAGTAGCTAGACATGCCACATTCCAGGGTTAGTTTACCCAAACATCTTTCTTTTCTACATAAGCTATATTCTACTTAGCACATTCTCTTCCCTAGCTCCTTTGAATATCTTTCCTTAGAACACCCTCACTTTTGCTGCATTTTTCCCTTGTCTATCCAAATTCTATAAATATAGTTTTTTTTTTGATAGGATAGAATATGGATAGACTTTTTTTCAAACAAAGATGTTGGACTTTTTTGAAATGCCTTTTATGCATTGATTGAGGTGTTTGTATAGTTTTTATAATTTTCATTTGTTAATATGGTAAATGACAATGATTGATTTTTTTTAAAGATTGATTTATTTATTTGAGAGAGGGTGGGGAGGGGCAGAGGGAGAGGTAGAAAAATCCTCAAGTAGACTCTCCAATGAGTGTGGAGCCTGACACGGGCTTCGATTATAGGACCCCAAGATCACAAACTGAGCTGAAGAGTCAGCCACTCAACTGACTGTGCCACCCCAGGGACCCTGACAATGATTGATTTCTAAAAATTTATGTTTCTGTGATAAATTCCACTGAGTTATAATGTATTATTCATATTATATATTTTTGGATTTTCTAGTTTTTTCTTTCATCAATTTATATTCTTTATGCATTATTTCCTTTCTTCCACTTTGAATTTTATTAGCTCTTTCTCTCAAGTTTCTTAACTAGATACTAAAGTCACTGAGACCTTTCCTTTTTTTCTAACATAAGCATTTGATACCTTAAATTTCCTCCTGTTTACTTCTCCAAGTAAGACAACACAAATTTTGACATGTTTCAAAAGCATTTTTTTAATTGCTGTTTTATCCCCTTCTCGAGGCAGTATTACCAAACCTGTGTATTACAACTTTGTTCTTATAACTGTGTTTGTGTGTCTGTATCTTTGTCTATGTGTGTCTGTGTTTTTCTTTTATTCAATTGGTTAAGAAGAGCTGGGGTGGATACCATATTGAAGTTAGGACAGAGTAAGTGTTGTACCTATGATTTGGCATAAGCTTTAAAGAGGGAGATGTTACAGTCTTTTTAATGATCTCTTGTGGTAGAAATGATGGGTAGGGCTGACCTACAATGATAAGTTTCTTATTGAAGAACCTTACTTGAAGAAGGTTAATAATCAGATGCCTCTTAAACTCTTAATAACAGTATTAATATCCAGGAGGCACAACTACAGAGTTACCATGACAAAGTTCTGTAAGCATTAAATTCTATTTGTGCTAATATGTGACATTTATTTCTTCAAAAAGTATATATAGATTTGGGACTATTTTTATTAAACTCAGTTTTTCTCATGGGACAAAAAAGTCATACAAGATCTAGGTAAGCCTTTAAGATATAAAGAGGATAATTTTTTCAAGAGGGTAATTTGATCAATGTCCAATAAAATGTCCAGTTGGATTATTGCAACATGTAGATTATTACTGTACTTGATTTGTTTTATTGTGGGGAAAACCCTTCATTGAATAAATACTGTATTTATTTATTTACTTTGATTTATTTATTTTGTAAGGAAAACCACTAAATAAATAAATTTATTTATTTATTTACTTTGATTTATGTATTTTGTAGGGAAAATCTTTCCTTAAATAAATTTTCACATGCACACAGAATTTGATTTACTGAATAGTAAATAATGATCATAAAACATAAAAATAAACATTATAATGAAACTTTACATATAAAACTCCTGTGAGTTACTGAGTGGTGAGGGTATGGACATTAGGTTCTTTAATATTCATAATAGCCCTGTGAGCTATTATTAGTCCCATTCCACAGATAAGGATCTGAGGCTCAGAGTGATTAAATTCCTGTTTGAGTCACACAAAGAGTTAGAACAAACATTTGTCTAACTATGATGCCACTACTCTCCACTTTTCATATATACTCTTTCACAGAAATTGAATTCTAGCGGCATTTTTTGATGACATTTAATGTTATTATCATACTGTAGGCCAAGCATATTGATTTCTGTAGACAGAAAAAAGAACAAAACATGTCCTCAGTGGGCTCATAGAGGTGAAGGGATTGTAATCAGACAAATTAGTTGCCCAGTAATGGCTAATGAACATTGTCATCAGATCCTATCTGTATTCTAAAACCAAGAATCAAAACTTAAAATATCTGAGGCAGTTTTTACCAACAAAATTGCCACACAGAAGGAAAAATGGGTGTTTTTAACACTAATGACCTCTATTAAATTAAGATACAAATGAATTTGTACCATCATTACATAAGGCTATAATCTCAAACTCACATTTATTTTTTTCCTTGGAAAATTAATGTGATTAAACGTCAAGAAAAGGCTAGCCCTGCAAATTTGCTATCTCTTTACAGAAAATGCCAGCCAGTGCATAACAAGTTTTGAGGGAGAAAAAAAGACAAAGCTTTATATAGGCATGTGAGTGTGTTAGGGGAAGTCAAACATCACTTGTAGAAGATATTAAGTCAATCACTTAACTCTCTTGTCTTCTGTTGGCCCCACAACAGAGATTTTAGACTGAAGCTGAACTTGAAATCCCTTAGCTTTCTTTGATTGGTCCAAAGTGTTCAGGTCTGGGACTGCCCTTAGCTCTGTGAAAAACCATACCAGGCAGTTCTAGAAAATTAACTTTCATATCATCCCTGTCCTGGCCTTGGATGTTGTAAGATCAGGTAGTGAAAGGACACGGTTCAGTGAAAACTTAAAATTAATTCATTAGATTCCTCTCTGAGCCACAATGGTTGAAAAGCCTAAGAGAACTAGCTCTGAGGTAGCTCCACAGATTCTGAATAAGGAGGGATCACCATAGGTCATAGAACTAAGTATTCTCTCAGGACAACTTTTCATTCACTGGCTGGTCTGAAAGTAATTAGCCTCAAGTGCTTTGTGCATGAGTCATAAAAATGTTCATTCTGCAGTATGCTTACTGTATTCTTCATTAACTTTGAGGCATTTCAGCTCTTTTCATTATATATCCTGAGATCAGTGTATTAAGTTGAAAAACAAGTTGAGAAAGATTTTTCTGAGTGGAAGGGGATACTGAATTGACTGTAGAGTAAATTCTTCTGTTCCAAAAATTTTAGCAATAGTATTGTTAATGGCTTAAGTCACTATGGTATTGTAAAACAACTGACATTTGGGCTTCTTGTTATGGGACAAAAGGTAAAAATTTACTTAAGACGCAGGCAGCCAATGCATACTTGACTGGTGGTGTTGTGAGAGTTGAATGAAAAAATAAATGTGAACTGTGCATGACTGTTTATGTTTCTGGGATAAATTCCATTGAGTTATAATGTATTGTAACTGTAAAATAGTTTGCATTGATTAGGTATCTAATTATTGTCTTTGTTGCTTTGGTGAACTCTTGTGCTCCCACACAGAATTTCAGGAGCATGAAACTGTATTTGAAAGATTGTGCATGGGGATCAAATTTATAGACAGGCACTGGAAGTATAAACATTTTACAGATTCTTCTCTCAAGGAATTAGATCTATGACAGCTAAGTTAAAGACAATTTTACAGTACAGTGTAAAACACTGAGAGCTTCAAGGAGTGCTTCGTGGAGGAGACATATGTGTTTGTAATAAGTGCTGGAAAGTAAAGAGATAAGGGAGAGGGAAAATATTCAGAGAACAGAAGTAGTAAGTGAAAGAAACAAGAAGCTTAGTTGAAGAACCAAATATAGTTTGGAATTACAGAAGCAAAGGATAATAAGATGGTGAAGAGTCATTGGCCCTGTCAGAAAGGACTATGATGTTGTGTTTATAACTTGAGATTTTATCCTGAAAGCAGTGGAAATCTCTGTAGAATTTTACACCAGGAAGTGTCATAATTATCATGTTCGGTAGGTCCTAGTAGAGGTGTGGTGAATAGCTTGGAGAAGGCAAAGCCAGAGTGAGAATACCAATTAGAATACATCAGTGATAGTCCAACTGAGAAATGGCAAGGATGAGGAAGTCAGGCTGATTTAAGAAATAAAGAAGGAAACAGGGAAACATTTCTTTGCCGACTATGTTTTTGAGTTTGGTAGATGCTGGGAGTGTGGCAGAAACTGAATGTAATAAAATTTCTCAACACTATAATAAGTTTCAGACTTATATTCTGGACCATTAAAGTTCCTTACAAAGTATAGCCAGATGAAGATGATATCCAAGAGGGATGCCTGGATGGCTTAGTGGTTGAGGGTCTGCCTTTGGCTCAGGTTGTGATCCTGGGGTCCTGGGATCGAGTTCCGCATCAGGCTCCCCACAGGGAGCCTGCTTCTCCCTCTGCCTATGTCTCTGCCTCTCTTTCTCTGTCTTTCATGAATAAATATAAATGAAAATCTTAACAAAAAAGATGATATCCAAGGAAAGAAATACATTAAAAGTTAGAGAACAAGAGATAATTTATTGAGATGATGGTTCTAAAGAGATCATTATTATTTTGTAGTTCATCCTCTTGAGCAACCATGATGTCCTTCAGTAGGTAAATTGATAAACTGTAGTACATCCAGAGAATGGCATATTACTCAGCAATAAAAGAGAGTGAACTGGAAGCCTATGCAAAGATGCAAAGGAGACTTAAATGCATACTGCTAAGTGAAAGAAGCCAGTTTGTGAAGTCCATAGACTATATGATTCCAACTACATGACATTCTGCAAAAGGTAAAAGGATGGAGACAGTAAAAAGATCACTGGTTTCCAGGGGTTCAGAGGGAGAGGGAGAGAGAACAGAGGGAGCACAGTATATTTTGGGGACAGTGAAACTATTCTGTATACTGTAATGATTGATACATGGCATTATGAGTTTGTCAAAATCCATAGAATTACACAACACAGAAAGTAAACCTTAAAGCAAACTATGGACGTTAGTTAGTAATAATGTATCACTATGGATTCATCAGTTGTAACAAATATACTAATGCAAGATGTTAATGATGGAGAAACTGTATGTGTTTTCCCTGTGCGATTTTTCTGCAAACCAAAACTGCTTTAAAATATAGTCTATTAGGGAAAAAGTTCTCTCCTCCGAATAAATCAGGTCAGAATAATAGTAGTTCATAGAAATATTTTTATTCAAATTGGAAAGTCTTTGGTTACAGGCTCCTCAACACATAAACTGTTCTTAAACAGATCTCCTAACTTTCCTTTTCCTTTTTTTTTTTTTAAACAAGAACAGAAACTCTACTGAGCTTCATAGTTTAGTTCAATATTTCTCATCAGATTAAGAATAATACTCTGCAGAGTTTGGCTAATAAATCACTATCTGTCACTTTGGGATTTTCCTCCCAACTAATGAATTCTTTAGATTTGCAAAACTGTAGTTAGGTTTCTCCTCCTCAGACCCTGTAGTTCTATTGTGAAAACATTGCAAACATTTGTTATGCCTATCATAAGCAGTTGGCACTTCTAGATGTTACCATGGCATCCAGTACCATTTACCTCCAAAGACCAGGGACACTAGGCCAGGGAGAAGGTGACATTTCTTTTATAAAGAGCTATTTCTACACAGGTATCATGTCAACTATCTTATTGCCTCCCTCTCACTGTGGCCCTCCACTGATGATTTTCAAGATTCCCAGGTGATTTCTGACTTAAGTGCTTGCTTCAGTGACAGCCAAAATCTGTTTTTACAGTTATAGACTAATTTATGTATGAAACACCTTGAAAATCATATATGCACATTTCTTCAAGTTGGTCATTGACTAGTATCACATTTAAAATAATGATATCATATACCTGTATCTTGACATTGCTGCTTCAAGTCAGATTCCTAGTCAATATAATTTCTTTTAAACTATTTTTACCAAACAAAGCTAGATTAAACACTCCATTTTCTAGACATAATTCTAAATGACCTAGTCATTCCTTAAATGAACTATAATCTTAAATGGAGAAAATGCTGAGACTAATCAAAAGAACTTCAGATGGGGTCCTATGGTGATTCTACATGAGTTCTAAAATGCTTTGAATAATGAGAACACTATTAAAATGCATTACATTTTTCCTTTATTTGAAGGAAATGACACTCATTTGTATGTTACTGGGTTGGCTTGTTAAAATCATGTTCTTTTCTTTCTGTTCCTATCATAATAAAAAAAAATCATAAAAATCAAGAACTCCTAAGGGGGAAAATTGTTTTCTTCTTGCTATTTTTTCACCTCCTAAATGATGCTAGAAGACATAGCAAAATGTTAAAAATAAAACACAAATTTAAATGTTTAAAAACTTAAAGAGATATTGATATTAATATGCCTATATTATTCAGGTATTTCTTAGTGCCTACCAGTAATTTGGTTGAATTCTGAGGACACAAATACAAATTCCATAAAACCTCCATCATCCTTTTTATTTTTTTATTTTTTTATTTTTTTTATCCTTTTTATTAATCATAAAATTATCAGATATTTAGCAGTATTGCAAATCTCTCTCCAAATTTTTCACCAATATTGATTGGTGACAATCCTTGATCTGTTTTGAAGATTTCTGCCTTGGGAAAGATGAAACTCCAGTGGACAGTTCAACTCTTTACTCCCTCCAATTTGCCAAAAAAATAGTAAATGCACATGAGAAAGGTGTTCTACCAAACCACACGTACTTAGCAAAAGCTTAGCTTTAAGTTCCACTTCCACTTGTAGCTGGTAGAGAATGGACCTAAGTGTGGGCTAAGTCTTGGGTTTTCCTCCTTTATGTCCCTCATTTGGTTGGTTGGTTCTTAGGTATGGATTTGCCCGAACTCTTCTTGGTAGAGTTGACAGATGTAGCAAATAAAAATACAGTCTGCACAGCTACATTTGAATCAGATTTTTAAAAATATAATTATATCCCAAATATTGTACAGGACACACTTGTACTAAAAATTATTTATGTGAACTTTGAATATAATTGGGCATTCTGTATATGCCTGGCAACCCTCCTCTTCAGCACAGCCAGGTTGGAAGCTTTTGCCTGATTCCATCATATTGAAAAAGGCCATCCATACATTGTTACGGGATCTTATGTAACCTGGGAAGGATCGTATGCTGACACATGGAGAGTCGTTTCACTGGCCTTCAAGGAGCTATGGTTTGGAGCAATTACTGAGTTGGGAGAGGTCCTGTAGATGCTCATCATGAACATGATAGTAAAGAACACTATTTCTGAGTCATTTTTGGGTATTGCAATATGAAATTTGTGTTCACCTATTTAATCAATGTGTTTTGCTTGAAGTATGTATACATTTGCGTGTATGTGTGATGTGTCCGTGTACTAAAAGTGAGCTCCAGAACACGTTTTGCTTATATTAACTCTTTATAGTTCATGGAAACCATAAAGAACAGTGCTTTCTTCCCTTAGAAGTCTCCTTTTGCTATAACCCGACTGCCCTGTAAAAAGGAAATCACACCAAAGAAATTATTAAAAGAATATTTATCAGCCACAATTGTTTAAAAATGAGATTGATACAGTGTGCACTTAGAAGTTTATTCTAATTCTGTAATTCACTTCAGACTTTTTTTTAAAGGCTTTTTAGTTCACCAGACATTTTCTAGAATGGAATCTATAAACCAGAGGCACTTACTGAGGATGTTTGCATAGATGCCCATCTCACAGATTAGCAGTGTCTTACTACCTCTTAAGGGCCTCCTTTCCCTGATTATTCCTTTGTAAATCATTTTATCAGGTCAAAAAAGCATATGACATACAAATGAATGGATATACCTGTTTTTAAGTAAACTAGCACTCTTTCACCCATACCATCACTCTAGCTTGATTAGGCTTTTTTCAGCAGATCTGAATTCTTCCCAGGTGTACCAGTTCATGCCCCTACCTCAGGCTCCCTTAAAGTCAACACCCAACAATTATTTCTAGCAGTCCTATAGGGAAATCTTGTATGTGCTCACTTTCTAGGTGTTGTTTATTCCCTGGTGTTCATTGTGGCTCTGTTGTAATACACTGTTGGTAGTGTATCAGTGATATACAAGTAGTTCTGCTCTATCAGATATTTTCCCTTTTGTTTATTTCTTGGTATTATATTTGTCTACAATGCCTCACTGTCAGATAACAGTCCAAAAGGGATGAATTGAGTGACAAATCCAAATAAGTAAATATAGACGCCATGCCATAGAGTTTATTTTTTTGTGCACTCCAGGAGGTAAGTCAAATTATCATTGCTTGGCTTCTTATTCCCTGAGAAAAATCATTTCCCAGCAGGTCCTCAAAGCTTCATGAAAATTACCTTTTGGATGACCTTAACCATCAATTTTTCATGCATATTTGGGATTGTCAGAATCTCATTTAGTTTCACATGTACCCTATACAAATATCCCATTTTAATCTTTATATTATCCCAAATGCCATGGCTGATTTCACTAAACTCCTTGACAAGCTTAAACTATGCTACTTTCCAGTTTGGGGGAAGACACATGTAATGAATATGGAAACATGAAGAGAAGTAATTAAAGGCATTTTTTTTCTTTTTCGAAGAAAAGACACTTACGTGAGTGAAAAATTTCCAAAAGGTGCAAAATAAAAATTGCAAATGTGAGTTATCAGTAAGTGCAGTAATAAGGCACTCTGATTTTTGGCTTTCCTTTGAGTATCTGCTGCTCCTTTAGCATCCTTACTTCTTTCCTTTCCCAGATTAAGCCCCATTTTCCATCACTGGAATCCTTTCTTTGTGTTGTCACTCAACTCTCTTGCCTTTCTTTCTCCATCACACTTGCCTGGCAAATACTGGTTCTAGTTAAATTCGGTTTCAGCTCTTTAGTTGGCCCCTTAAGAGCTCTGACAAAAAGAACAACACAGAGCCATGCTGACTGATCTCACTCTAAATGTATGCCCATGATTCATAAGTGGAACTTTTAGACAGTCCAGCCATCGTACTGTATTTCCCTATTTAGTGTTTCTCCCTCTATATATTTTATATCTTATCCTCTCCTTTCAAATCCCATCATCCTATTCATCTAGTCTCTCTTCCAGGTGATTTTTCTTTCATTTGAGAATATAGCAGCAATCAGACATTTCTGCATCACTCTATCACACCTCTGCCCATGTCTGTACCCAAAGACTCTAAATTCCTTCTTTCACAGTGGATGAACACTTCTACTCCTGTATAAGGCCAGCCCTTCCACGTGTGCCTGGTACCCAGCCCCTTTTTCTTAATTCAAGCTGTTGCTCCTGCAGTTCTTCCTTCTATGCATCATTAGCCCCAAGTCACTCACAGGTCAGCAGCAGCAGCAGCTGCACTGAGCTCACTGAGAGAGCACAGCCTTCACTTTCCCAACTCACTTTTTCTCTATCTTGTTCCACTCAAGTGTTTGTCCATGTATGAAACATAAACCCATTTGTCAGGTCACCAGTGATTTTATCTTTGTCACAGTTGGGGGTCAATTCTCAGCCTTTACCTCCCTTAAGTGTTAAGATGTTTTTCACATGATAGAATTATCTGGAGACTTCTTCACTTGGCTTCAGCCTCCTACCCCCTCTTGGCTTTTGTCTGACCTACATATACTCATTTCTAGTCTCTCCTGTGGTATCACTCTCATTCTCCTGACCTGTGCATGTAGCAGTGCCCTTATGTGTTCATATTCCCTCTTTAGATGATCTCACTCAGGTCTGATCCGGTTCGTGGGACAATTCAGTTGTCAGGATGCACCCAATTCTCTCTCTAGCCCAGATTCTACCCTGAACTTCAGGCTTGTGTAGTGATAGCTCCACTAGCTCAGAATTTGCATGTCACAACTGGTCTCCCGCCCCTACTGCTCAGCCTGTTTCTCCTTGAATGTTCCTTTTCTCAGCAAATTGCACCAGTACTAACCCTGATACTCATGACAGAACCTCACCATTGTCCTTGCCTCCTCTCTTTTTCTTGTATCCCATAGCAATACATCTTATATGTGCCAACTGCAAAATAGATCCCAAACCAGAATAAGTCTGACAAGTCCATTGCTACATCATTGCCCAAGGTATGTTCTTTCTTGCCTAGACTTCTGCTGTAGCTGCTAAAGTAGTCTCCCTGCTGCTTCACCAAGACAACTTCAGGTTAGTCCCCACACATCAGCCTCCAAAATAGAGAACATGATCTGTAACTTCCTTGTTCAGAATTATTGAGTGGCTTCTCATCACACATGTAATAAACTTTAGGGTTCTTTCCTTATGCTAAAATGCCCTGCAGGATCTGGCCCCTAGGACCATGATGACTTCTTATGCCTGGTTTTCTGCCCTTGGCCCATACACCTACAGAAATACTGGCTTTCTTACTACTTTTTGAACAGGCTAAACAAGTTCCTCTCCTAGGGCATGTATAACTTGTATTCATTCAGTCTAGAACATATAAATTGTCCCCTCATTTAATTCAAGCTTCAGTATAAAAATCTCTTCCTTAGGGAAAAAAAAAATTTCCTTGCCAGCAAATCTACAATAGCTCTCCCCTGTGGTGTGCATCCCCTTACTCTGGTTATTTTTCATCCAAAAACACATATGTATTCATAGATTTGTTTTCCCTTGTTA
Organism: Canis lupus dingo; assembly: GCF_003254725.2. Taxonomy (NCBI): domain Eukaryota; kingdom Metazoa; phylum Chordata; class Mammalia; order Carnivora; family Canidae; genus Canis; species Canis lupus. The sequence continues at coordinate 27,363,363 of NC_064259.1, forward strand.
CTTTTCGCCCATCTTAGCCACTAGATTATAAAATATGTATAGACAGCACTGTGTCTTGTTTACCAATTCATCTCTAGCATATATAACAGTATCTGACATGTGGCAGGTGGTTAGTAAACATTTATTAAATACATGAATGAATGACCATATTGGGTGAATGAAATGGTCATTTATCTGGGAATGTTCATGGTCTTATCACAGCCCCCATAAGCTAAAATGATAAGTCCTATATTTGCAAGGACAATTCTCTCTCCACCTTCCACCTTGGAAAGAGCAAGAGTATTGTTCTTCTTTTTTTTTTTTTTTTTCTGAAATCAGTTTAAATAATCTTCAAAATAGGTGTTCAGGGAGAATCTAGGTATCAGAGATGGGAGAGTGAGCAGTACAATATAGATGTGAGTTTTGGGTCAGCTTCCAATGGAACTCCCTACATCTTTGATCCCTCTTCCGCTTTTTGTCCATTATTAATGTGATTTCATGCAGGCATGCAGGTGGGGTTCATGTTGCTGTGGACTATTACTTTTAAGAATTTTGAAAACCATTGAAAGGATTTGAGCAATATTGACATTTTTTTATGTTTTTAGGACATAGGTCTTTATTTTGCTCTTTTATTATCATTTTATAAAGAGAACAAGTATAACATGTGAAAATAAAAATTGTTAACACTGATATTGAAACAAATACCTGTGTAGTGATTACTCAGTTTAAGAACTAGAACATTTGATGTATCTATTCTACTGAGACTCAGTATATGCCCTGCCTGTATCACATTCCACATACATATACTTTGCAGGAAACCACCATCCTGAATAATTAATCTTTTCCTTGTTTACTTTACAGTTTTACTGCATATTTATGTATCCCTACAAAATTGAGCTTAGTTACTTTAAATAAATAGCTTTATAGTAATTAGTATTCTTTTGTATTTTGCATTTTTCATGAAAATTAGTAGCAGGGTTAGACTGCCAGTGAGGAATTTTTTTTTATAAGTTATACATTTATATCCCTTTTTGTGATTCCCACCTTTCAAGGACACTGGCTTTATTCCTATCTCCTGTGACACCTGTCAAGACCCAAACTTTGAAACACTGGGGATCAGCAAGTACAAATGGACAGATATGGCACTCAAGGCCTACTTACCTCTATGAATTCAGACTTTCTAGTCATTTCTAGAGTTCAAAGATTTTCTTTTGTTTTTCTTCCAGCCTAGGCATTAGCATAAAATATTTTAAAATGTGCATTTGACACATTGTTTTAGGTATTCTCTATTGGCTTGTCCACCTCTTTGGGAGGTTAAGCCATTCTGTTTCTTTAATTGTGATACCACTCTGAAACTGAACTATGTAAATCTAGTCTTTATGAGCTTCCACATTACAATAGATTTAAATCAGGGACTTGTCTTAAACAATGATTAGAGACAATGTGTCCAAGAGTTTCAATGAATTTGAAACCCAAATATTTTACTATGGCAAAAGCAAGTGTGCCTCCCTCCTATATTAACAGCTGAACACTCACCAGGCATTGCCGTGTTCCAGGCACCTTTCTAAACACTTTACCTGAATTCATTTATTGAACTCTCACAGAAACCTTACAAGGCAGAAATGAATTTTATTGTATTTTATAGCTCATGAAGCACACAGAGCTTGAGAAACATGCTTAAGCATATAGTGAGTAAGTAGAAGAGTTGGAGTCATTGAAATCAGGAAAGAAAATCAGGACATGACTGTTCATAAAGATCATGGAAGAGGAAAGGGACAACAGAGAAAAGAAGGGAGATCCTGAAAATATCAGCTCTTGGAAACTTCCAGCGTTCAAGAGAGATTACTGTTTCTTTACCCATTTTATTTATTTATTTATTTATTTATTTATTTATTTATTTATTTATTCATCCCTTTTTAATATCTTGCAAGTGTCCAACTTTTTGGTAACATAGCTAGTTTCCTTTAGTGTTGAAAGAATCAGCCAATCAGGGACCTGTCAGAGATGTTGGGTCAATTGGAACTCTGGGGATATAAATACAGCCAAAGTTCTTTAGAGACTAGAGAGGAACACCGATGAATGAAGTATCATAAGCTAAAGTCAATGCAGGCTTGTCAATCCGAGCATGGGCTGAGGATGTAGTAAATTCTGAGTTGACAGGCTTAACGTGTACAAAAGGGAAAGAATTAGTGGAGGTATGTGCACATATATCTAAACAGGAAAGAGGCACATACAGGAAAAAAAAAAAAAAAGGGCACCAGGAGGTCTTATCAATGAAATTCACTAATAATGTCAAAATCTTAGAAATGGAGGTAGGATCTAAGAATGGGCTGCTGAGGCAAGAAAGTAGGAACCTAACAACTACAAGACCAAGAATACAGTAAGTTTGACTTGACACTAATTTGGATAAATACTTCAGTAAAGCTTTTAATATTCTCTGCTTCCCAAGTAGATTTTTTCAATGTATGGGGTAGAGGTTGAGCATAAAGAGTGGTTTAGTAGTCACATCTGCCAGGTTTAAAAGGAGCAAGGGGCAAGGAGCCAGGTGGACCATTAGTCTGCCTAATATGTCATTACAACCAGATTTGGCTCCATGGCCTCTGTCACGTAAGTTAACAAATACATCATTAAAAGAGTCACCTTTCAGCTAGGAAGTGACAGATTATTGCCTTCCCAGTCCCAACTACCCCCTGCTCTGTGTTTTCTCACTGTTTCTAAAAATCAAGTGCTGACAGCAAGGGTGCTATAATTTTTTTTCCTTTTTTCTAGGGTTTTTTTTTTTTTTTTTTTTGCCTCTGACCTAGACTGTGGCTCAAGATCCTATTTGAAGTAAGAGTGTCCAAAATCATAATTAATGTTTTATCCTGCCAAACAAAATCATAGGAATGTCATTTTAGAATAAATTAATTTGAACAAAAATAAACTCTATCACTATTTTATATGCTAAATATTTGAGAAAAAGATACTGACCTAAGTGAATGTCGTTTATAGTTCACACTATTCATGTTCACTGTTTTAATGAAAGATAAAGAATAACCAAACTGAAAATCTTAGAATTATATACAAGTTTATATAGTCACTAGAGAAAGATAAATAAAGGGAAAAACAAGTTCAAGTTAACAGAAAAGTAAAATAATTAGAAGCAGTTAATAGAAGTTCAGCAGGAAGTGAGTCTCATTGATGCCTACCTCATTGGACTGATTCTTGCAAGCTCACTATCCCTTCTCACTGTGTGTGTGAGTGCATGTGAGTATCTATTACACACATTAACAACACAGTAAAAAAATGGTTAATAAACAGTAAAAGAATGTAACATTTTAGAGCTACAGAGGTTATTAGAAATTATCTAGTCCTCTTAGATAATCTTAATATCCTATTTTCAGGACAATGTAACCCAGAGAGGCTAAATAACATGCCTAAAATGAGACATCTTGGGCTTGAAAAAAAGAACCAATTTGGGCAAAAACCATGACAATTTCAACGTAATTTTAGTGAGAAGCAACTAATTTTGATTATCTGATAGTTCTTTCTCACTTAAAAGGGCATTTAACCTCTATAGGACAGTCTCTCTAACCAAATTGCCTGGTAAAAAACCTATATTGGAAAAGAGCTATTTGCAGCAAAACATAATGCTAACGATTCCTCCTTTAATTTCTAATCTTCTAACAATCTCCAACTAGATTTCTAGGAATATCACACACACATACACACACACTCATACACACACCTCCCTTTAATCATTACTTCTGTCACTGTCTCAAGTTTTAATGCTTAAAAAATGCCTATTATTTTGTTTTTAGTGAGTAAGAATGCTTATTACTTTTATTTCTCTGCTAGCTATGAGGAACCAAATTTTCAAAAAAGATGAAAGAGACAAAATGATTAAAAATCAATAGAATAAAATAAATGAAGTGCATCTTGTGGCATATTTAAAGGGCTCAATTTTCAGTTTTGTATATGAAGAATCAGCTGTCAGACAAGTAATATCATATAGATTTCTATTGTCCAAAAAGTAGACACATGGTTTGAGACATTCTGGCAAAACCTCAAAGATACCGTTAAAGTAGCAGTGGTTTAAAGAAAAGTCAGTAAATGTATTCATCAGTTCCAAGTGGCACTTGCCAGTCAGTATTTACAAACACAGCTGGACACAGGGAATGTAGTTTCCTAATGCAGAGCTTACTAGAGGAGTAATCTTTCAACAATGCATAGTTAAAGACAAAGGTTTGGTAATACATAAGTGGAAAATTAGCAAGTGAGAAAGAGGAACTAATACTATTGACTACATAGAGAGACACAAGTGAAAAGCTAAAAAGTTCTTACATCATATTGTCCAAGTCTGCAGCTTGGCCCTGCCTGTTGACTCACAATCGGCTTCACCTGCTCCCCTGCTCAGACAAGGTTCCAAATCATACCTGCTATCCAAACTGATTCTCCTAGATTGTCATCAGGGCCCCACTGCTCCCCCAAGTATATTTCAGATATGGCCCAAACTTGTTTATCCCTCCTCATTGAGACCAAGACCTTAGGACAGACAAAAATGAAACCTCCGCTCTATCTTTCAGGAAGTTCCTTAACAGGGGTAGAGTTAGGCATGATCTCAGGTGTTTCAGGTCTTCTAAGATATGAGTTATTCTAACCCACAACATACCTGAGATTTTCATTCTTTAAAAGTAAACAATTATTATCTCTGTTTTTTATATTAAGAAACTAAGAAAGGGCTGAAGTACGTTGTTTCTCTCTGGAGATGAAGCGCTGAAGTACTCTTGAATTAAAACTTCTTAATACATACACATATCTCCACACACTGATATCAACTGAAGATATATTGCACATCTATACCAAAAATAATACTTGGATTTTTTTTTAAGATTTTATTTATTTATTCATGAGAGACACACAGAGAGAGAGGCAGAGACAGAGAGAGGAGAAGCAGGCTCCATGCAGGAAGCCTGATGTGGGACTTGATCCCGGGACTCCAGGGTCATGCCCTGGGCCAAAGGCAGATGCCAAACCGCTGAGCCACCCAGGGAATTCCCAACACTTGGATCTTAAATGCACTTGAAAATATTAACAAGGGGTTTGAAAATTTTTCAAACTCTATCGATATATATATAAATGTTAGTAAAAATATTTTTAAAAGATACTATGTTTTATGAAATAACACCCAAACTTTGTATATAAATATGACAGATAATATTTGAAAGATAAATTTATGGGACGCCTGGGTGGCTCAGCGGTTTAGTGCCTGCCTTCGTCCCAGGGCATGATCCTGGAGTCCCAAGATCGAGTCCCACATTGGGCTTCCTGCCTAGAGCATGCTTCTCCCTCTGCCTGTGTCTCTGCCTCTCTCTCTCTCTCTCCCCTTCTGTGTCTCTCATGAATAAATAAAATCATTTAAAAAAAGAAATTTAAATGCATTTAACATAATTTGTATATAGATTATATATATACCTATATTATATAATATATATACTTATATTACATATATTACATAATATATATACCTATATTGCATAATATCAAAGTAAAACTTAATTATTAGACTGTGAACAAGAAAAAGACATACATAGTCATTTGTTCAACCCAATTTCCTCATTGCTTGGGAGTATTAGCAGGAAACTTGGCTTTTATATGCATAGCTTTATTGATTTTCTGTCCACACTGGCAAAGGTAAATGAACAGTAATGATTTTGTTTCCTGAGGTTGGTCTTTACATTTCTCAGAAGTTATTGCTGTATTCTGCGGAGTCATGTATCAGCCTCTCAATATCTTCCAAAGGTGGGTAAACTCAAAAAGGAATTCTTGATGTCATAATCTTGCTTGAGTAATGATAGTGGCTTATATTTACAAAACCTCTTGATCCCTCCCAAAGCCCTAGACTTCTGTTGTTTTATTTGATCCTCACAATGGTACTGCAAGGAACATAGGAAAAATTTTGTTGTTTCCAATTACCCAGGAGGAAATGAAAACTTAAAGACGTTAAGTAACTGGCCTGTGCATACTGATAAAGAGCTGATAGGAGACATGTACCCAGTTGTTCTGATGTATAGCTTGTGAAAAGGCTTAACAAAGGTTTGATTTATCTTTGCTTCTATAAAAACACAGCTTACCCATGCCCTTTAGAGCCTTATAAATAAATTTCCCAAAAGGGGCTACCCCATTTGTAGGCATGTGGCTGAATCTGCTTTCTTCACCCCATGATTCATTTCACACTTGATTCACTCCCTCATTGGCCATACTTATCCACTTGCTGTTCCTGATTCTAAGCTTCAAAGCCTCCAGGTTTGAAGCCTATTTTAGTAGGTCCTGCTAAGCAATCCTTATTTCTAAATCTTAGGTCTTTCCATCTGGAACATTAATTCTGGACATAAATTTATTAGTAATGACCCTTCATTTATTAGTAATGACCATATCCTTTGTTCTGGTTGTCTTTCTCCACTCCATGGCAACCCATATGGGTACATTCTGACCCTACAGGTAGGCATAGACAGCCAGCCTACACTGTATAATGACTATGAAAACATTGTTCAAGGATACCTAGGTGATTGTAGCTTATGAAATCATATATTTTGTGTAGCATGGCTCTAAGTGTCAAATAGCTAAGTCATTTTTTCTAGCCAGCAGTTAGTCTAAGCGGTAAGACACTGGAAGAACATGACTGACATTAAAAGTCTTGGTAGACATTTAGGAAATATTTCCTAGGGAGGATATAGAAATACAAGAATATGATGGTATCAAAGATAAGGAGTGTTATAAAATCCCAAATCAAGTGCCTAATAGAATAACTGGAAGCCAGAGAGAGTAAGAATTAGGAAGACAGCCCAGAGCAGCAAGTCTATAATGGAAAGTCAGAGGTATAGGGAGACATCTTCTGGGAAATTGCCAGAAATGTATCTTGCTAAAGGCTGCTGGGTTTGCATTGAAAAGGACTAAACACTAGATGAGAACTCATGAATAGCATCGTATCTAACACTTGTTATCCAGTGTTGCACAATCATCTCACAGAAACCACATCCTGGGGGTTATTCCAATATTATTAATAAGAGGAGCAATGTACATGAGCTAAAATATATTAAATACATATAACATCTCAAAATGTAAGCCTATAGTCTGGCAAATTAAAAATAGAACCCCAGCTTTGACATTCACATGATAGTAAGTCAATATATGTTAAAGTACAAAATAGTTTATTCTAGAAATAAAAGCATACACTATTTCTTAATATTGTAAGTCAACCTTTTTTTTTTCTATTAGAAAATTTTTGTTTAGGTCACAAAAGATGTATTGTGAATCATGTACCATATTCCAAGTGTTTTCATCATTTTAAAATGTGTTCCTGGTAATCCATGTAAATGGCTTAAACATGAAAACCAAATGACACAATGATGATATACAGCTAGGCTTACATTGTATACATCTTTTATGACATGTTTCGCTTGCTTTAACTCTCTATGGCAGTAAACATCAAGGAATGACTTTTTACTATTTGAACTGAACACAAACTAAAAGCAGAGAAACTATTTTTTAAAAATGTCACCTATAATATGGTGCCAATACATTATAATGGAAATTACACATATTACATGTTCAGGCATTCATTATAGAGGCTTTACAGCAATGAGAAAAAAAATAAATACAAGATAGATTACATTATATCAGTTTATGTCACTTTTTATTATATGTATTGGTTATAAGAAATCATTCTTGCCTGACAGCCATTATTTTTTCCTGTCAGATTATAGAAAAGCTAAGGCATCCAAAGAAGTGACCCATTATACTATGAATGGAATACCAAAAATTGCCTACATCTTGCCAAGACCATGAATATTTACTAGGGTTAAAACTATAGCCGGATCTACTTCAAAATTCTCTTAATTGGAACAAAAAGTCAAATGGACAAATAAGAAGCATAGCAGTTGCTTACATAGATAATAAGTATCTGCAGAGGAACTGAGAGGGTTTCAGAAAACCATGAATATCTTGGTTTGACTGAAAACAAACCAGCTTGACTGAAAACAATCCAGTGTAAAAAATAGCTAAAAATAAAATGTTAGCTAAGGCTCCTAAAGACAACTGTGGAGCACATAAGAGCATTAGTGAGTAGAAGGAGAGATGCCAAACATAGGGGCAAACCAAAAGGTCCATCCCGTGAAAAATACTCTCACATAGAATGTTTAGACAGTTCACTAGAGTTTTGTTGTTCTTATTGGAAATATTGCTTATTTTAGATTCCTTTTATTAATGGCTGGTTATTAAGTCACATGCCTTATTAATAAACCTAATTGGGTTAAGACATTAACAGTTGGGTTTACATTCCTGGCCAAAGCATGCTTCTAAAAAACAAAATGCCAAAGTAACATGAACACAGTTACTGAAATACACAACTCTCCCTGGTGCTGAAATCCTGTTGTAGAAGTTATAGGGCGTGAATCCTGATGTTTAGTGTGTTCTGTATTACAGGGAGAAAGTCATTGGGAACATCTCCAAAACATTTCAGCATATATCTAGGAGTGTTTTAAAGTAGAACATTATATTAATTAAATTCCTAACTCATTTTAAAAATAAGACATTTAAAATTCAGATTACTTATGTCAAACAGAACTATTTAGATGATTTCCAATATTCAGGAAAGTGTGTAGATTGTTGTTATCTCACAAGGAAAATACCATGGAATTTGGAAAGACAGAATAATGCTGATGACCTGTATATTAATAAAAAAATAGACACTATTTCACAGCTCTCAGGAAGGGGTAGTGCTTAACACTGGTTACCCAGTCTCGATATAAAGTTCTTTACAATTGCTTGTAGAAGCCTGTAGAAGTTCCCAGGCCTTGTCCTCATTTCATTTCCCTGGAGCCAAATAAACAGAAACATATACATTATATTTTTGATCATACTTCAAGTTCTTAACAGCTTCAATTGCTATCATGATTGACAGCCCATTCTAATATCAGTTCTTTAGTTTCTGATCTAATTTTTTTTTCTCATTTCAAAATTCAGTATGCGATCTTTGGTCTAAGTGCTTAACATTATTTTCTTAGCTAAAACTTTGGATTCCCACACTGTTTAAGTGCTTCCTCCCATGGCTCTGCTTTTTCAGTTGAACGACCAGCCTGTCCTACCTCCCCCCATCATTTACATAAGTACCCAGCCTTGGGTACTTGTCTTGAACCTAAGAAATGGAAACAGACAAGTGGAGTCCATAAAGTCCATGTCTTTCTTAATTTATACATGGGGGTATTAATTTAACTATGTGTTTCAAAAGCAAAACAATACCCAGGATATTAATTGAGTACCTGCAATATGCCAGATATAGAAAGATTTATCTTAGTATAATCACATCCATGAAATAATAGTATTATCCTCTTCATAGTTTTAGCTGAGGAAACTAACTTTTAGTGAAAAAGTTAAATAACTCAACTGAGATTGCCTATTAATAAACTGTAGAACCAGAAAAAATTGTCTGCATCATACAGCACTATATTTAACTACAAAAGTATTATCTGAAAAGTAACTGAATTTGTATAAGTAAATGGCCTATGAACACTTTATCAGTGGTAAACATACACACAAACACATACACACAAGTGATATGCCTGTAAGAGGCAGTTACTGGTAAGTCTGGCTCTAATTAAGAGACACTAAGACCGTGAAAATCTGGATTTGATCCAAATACTCTTCTGCTCTGTGTCTCCATTGTCTAATGTCTCATGATTTGCCACATGACCTTCTGGTGGCCTTGTTGCTTTATTAAAATAGACTCTAGAGCATAGCAGTTTGGAACATAGCTCTAGGGTCTCATGGGCCTGCAGTTCATGAGCTGTAGAACTTTCGGCAAAGGACTTGGAATATTTGGGTTTCATCATCCTTTATTTGTAAAATAAATAACAGCTCTTTCATAAACTCATTGTGAAGATTATGTGGGGTATTCATAAGTTCTTAAAGTTTCCGGCTTACAGGAAGCACTCCATGAATGTGTGTTATTACTGTAGTATTTGTTGTTGCTATTATTTATTTATAGAAAGTGTCATTCTCTTTGTTATCTGTTCAAAGATGAGTTCTGTTGGCAAATGTTTAATCCATTTAACTTCCTGCTATGTCTGTTTTTGTTTCCTTTTGCTGTTTTACAAACACACAGCATACTGAAGGCATGGCTTTCTCCAGTGCCTATATGCTCTGAAAAGACCTAGAAAGAATCTGATACTGAGAAATTCCTAAGATTGACCAGGAAAACTTTTGCAACTTTATAAGTTTATGAATTATTTTGGCATAGATCAAATGAAGTATAACTTTTGGGCTGTGTACTATTCAGATATTTTATAATAGCATACTCTTACTGAGAAACTTCTTTGATGGTAGTTACTTGCTGCATGTTGTGCTTCATAAATCTGGGCTCTGGTGACTAAGAGTTGAGATTTTCTATTTTAGCCACCCCAGGTTCGACCAGGCCATCCATACCACAGGTGAGTTACATATTCACAATGATACAAGTAAAAAAGGTGATTTAAATATAAACCTCTCAAAAAAATAAAATAAAATAAAAATAAATAAATATAAACCTCTCATTAATCTAAAACAAAGGCAATGGAACTCCACTTCTGGCAGTGGTGGAATATAGGGTTTTAGACCAAATCTCCTACTGAGAACAACTAGAAAACCTGGATTGAGTGTAAATAAATTGTGGAGGGAATTATAGTGATACTAAGATCATGAGAATATGTTTGGAAGATATCTGGGAAAGAAGAGCGTGTACCACTCCTTTCCTTGAGCTGACTGAAGATGGTTAAGAACCTGAAGAACTGACCAGAACTTTCTATATATGTACAGGATTAGGAGAATAGAAAGTGAGGTTTAAGACCTATTGAGGAAGAGTAGGAGTAGTAACCCTCATTTCACTTATGGGATGAAACTAAACTTTGAATCTTAGTAGTCTCTGTATTGAGATGGTTTTCTCTAACTTAGTTGTATATCATGGAGAAAACGAAATTCTCCACTTAGAAGATAATATCGTAGAGAGCCTTAACATAGTTCTATAATATTTCATGTATAATGCTTAGTTAGTACTTAGTCAGAAGTAATCAAGCATACAATTGAACACCAGCCTGGTTCTAAACTGGAAATTTTAAAAAGACTATAGAAACTGACACCTAGAAAGCCAGATAATAGAGGTATTTATAGCATCTTTAAGATTTTATATGATTAATATACTTGAGTAATTAAATAAAATTGAGAATTAGATTTTTATCACCTAAATGGAAACTATTAAAAAGTCAAATAATCACATTTATTCCTTAAACTTATACAATATGTTTTTTATGTCAATAAAGCTGGAAAATGTAAAATCAACAATCAAGAACTAAATAATACAATAACTGAAACAAATAATAATGCATAGGATTGATACCATATTAGATACTTCTAAAGTGATAATTAGTTGGTCAGAAGAAGGGGTAGATATATAAATGCTAAAAACATTATTAGAAAAAAAAGAGTAAACAGTTACCAAAATAATATTTGTTTTTTTTTTAAGATTTTATTTATTTATTCAGAGAGACACAGAGAGAGAATGAGAGGCAGAGACACAGGCAGAGGGAGAAGCAGGCTCCATGCACAGAGCCCGACGTGGGACTCGATCCTGGGTCTCCAGGATCACGCCCTGGGCTGCAGGCGGAGCTAAACCGCTGTGCCACCGGGGCTGCCCCCCAAAATAATATTTGGACTATAGTGAAAATACCTTGTATATGATGAAAAAGTAAGAGAGAGTAGAGTTGAAGCGACGAGATAGTTACCAACAAATTTCAAAACAGCAATATTGCGAAACAACAGGCAGCCCGGGTGGCTCAGCGGTTTAGTGCAGCCTTCAGCCCAGGGCCTGATCCTGGAGACTCAGGATCGAGTCCCACATCTGGCTCCCTGCATGGAGCCTGCTTCTCCCTCTGCCTGTGTCTCTGCCTCTCTCTCTCTCTCTCTCTTTCTCCCTCCCTCCCTCTCTCTCTCTCTCTCTCTGTGGGTGTGTCTCTCCTGAATAAATAAATAAAATCTTAAAAAAAAAAAAGATTGCAAAACAGCAACAACAATCCTAAATTTAATTACAGAAAAACTGCTAAAATAAAATTTCAAAAACAGTTGGGGAAAAAAACAACACATTTTCTTCAAAGAAACAACAATAAGGTTGACAGATGACTTTTCAGCAGAAACAATGGCAATCAGAGGAAAAACAATTATTATATTTTAATGATATTTTGAAAAGATGGCAATATAATAACTGTAGAAGAAAAAATTCTATGCCAAGAAAAATTATCCTTCCAAAAATGCAGGTTAGGATAAAGACATTTGTTAGATCAAAAGAAAAAAAAAGATTTTTTAAATGTCCTGCCTGCACTAAAGAACAGAGAAGATGTTTTTCAAATAGAATGAACATAATCTTAGATGAAGAATGCTTAGACATTTATGAGTTAATGAAGAGCAATTGAAATGGTAAGTATATAAAAGAATATTGATTGTATAAAGTAGTAATAAACTCTTTAAGGCTTATAATAAGACAAATTACTTGACAGTAGGAACATAGAATCAAGATGATAATTAATAGAGTCAAAGTTCCTTGTATAATGTAGAGAGTGTCAATAGTATATTTCATTAGAGGTTAATAAATCATAGATATTAGTGGTAATCTCTAGGGCAAACACTAAATGAAATGTGTAACTAATGAGTTAATGGAAGGAAAAAATAAAACAACAAAATTACTTTAAAAAGCAAAGAGGCAAAAATAGACAAAAACAAAATACATGAGACAGAAAGGAAGTAAACAACACGAAAGTTCTATGTATCTATATAGGTAATTGCATTAACATAAATGAGCTAGGAACTCCATTTAAATAGTATAATAATAAGAATGATTATATTTTATCCTTATGAAATATCATGAAGCATATTGGTGGAAAAAATACCAATGTGCTTCATATAAAACACATCTTAGGGATCCCTGGGTGGCGCAGCGGTTTGGCGCCTGCCTTTGGCCCGGGGCACGATCCTGGAGACCCGGGATCGAATCCCACGTCGGGCTCCCGGTGCATGGAGCCTGCTTCTCCCTCTGCCTGTGTCTCTGCCTCTCTCTCTCTCTCTCTGTGACTATCATAAATAAATAAAAATTAAAAAAAAAACACATCTTAAACATAAAAACATAAGAATGATGTGATAAATAACAATATGGCATTAATAATAGAAGAAAAGATAGATAAGTTGAAATAACTCCTATTAGTAGCTTTTGTTCATCAAAGAACATCATTAAAATAATATAAATGTAAACCACAAAATGGAGAATATATTTGTTACACATATAACTGACAAGGAATTTATATTTTATTTATAATTCTGTAATATTAAAGAGAATTTCTACCCAATAGAAAAAATGATGAGAAAGTTTTAAGTATTGCTATTTAAAGTGACAGTTGCTATAAACATTTTGGAAAACTTAGCTATTATCTACTAAATTTGGAAAGATCAGTAGGTAGATAAACAAATTTAAATACCCAACATTTTTACTATTAAGTATATTTTATATATATGCACTCATGTATACACAAACTTCACACATTCATGCACCAAAAGACATATATGAGGATGTTCATAATAGCATTAACCAAAATAGTGGAAAAAAATGCTTCTTCAAGTGAAGAATAAAACTAAATTATAGGATATTCATGCATTGGAATAGTATGGAACAAAAACAATAAATGCAACAACATGAACAACATGAACATAAACCAAAAAAAAAAAGTTGGAAAAAATAAGCCAGGTAAAAAGGGGTACATGATCATAAGTCCTTTCTATAAAGATCAAAAAGAGGTACAATTAATTCACAGTGAGGGTAATGGTTACCTTTGAGAAAGAGTGAGTGTATACTGATGGAGGAATTAGTGGGTGCTTCTGCAGGGCTTGTCATATTCTAATTCTTAACCTGGGTGATGGTTACATGGCTTTCTTCTTTGATTTTTTTTTTTAAGACTTCATTTATTTATTCATGAGAGACACAGAGAGAGAGAGGCAGAGACACAGGCAGAGGGGGAAGCAGGCTCCATGCAGGGAGCCTGATGTGGGACTCGATCCCAGGACTCTGGGATCACAACCTGAGTGGAAGGCAGATGCTCAACCCCTGAGCCACCCAGGCGTCCTTGGCTTTGTTCTTTTTATGATCGATCATTCATAGAGTGTACAATTGTAATTTTCCCTTGCTGTTTTGTGTGTGTGTGTGTGTGTGTGTTACACTCCAAACAAATTTGTTTTAAATATAGCAGACCAAACAGAACGCAGAGGTTTGTTTTTTTTTTTTTTTAATAATAAGCTTACTCAGTGCTTTCTAAAGTTCTCTTCCTCATCTTTTTCCACTCTTCTGTTGTTGATTTCTTTTTCATAGAAAATGAAGCCTATGCTTTCACATAGCAGTTGCCAACTAATGGATAGAGTCTGACCTTATATGCTTTATAATATGCATATTGTGTTTAGAGTATGAAGTTTGTTAGAATGCTTAATGGATATAAACCTTGTACTTCACTCAGTTATGTATTTCCCTTTTAAGCTATGAGCTCTGTTTTAACAGTTAGGCTGTCTTATTTGATATGCGCATCCTTAACCTTTAGCAAAGTATCTCATATATCCTAGTAGAGTCAACAGATGTTAAGAATTCGCTTATCTAGCTCATATATTTTCATCACCTTCTATGTACTGAGCACTTTTCTACTATTGTTGATGTTGAAACCAATGATCAGGATAGAATAGGCTGCTGGTCTCATGGATTGATTATAGATAGCTACTCTCCCTTGAATCCACTATGGAGAGGCTTTTTTTTTTTTTTTTCCTTTCATAGTGGATCACTTAAGTTCTGAAGCTCAAAAGAAAAAGAAAAAAAATTTCTAAGGGATTCCCAATAAATATGTCCCCTCCAAGGACATCTTCAGATGTTCAGATGACCCTAAAGGGTCAATGAGGCACCATTATCCAGTGTAGAGATGTTCCTGGCTAGAGGTATATGAAAAGAAATCTCTACAGTAAATGGGAGTTTCTTCCAGGCCAAAGATGCTAAGAATCACAGTCTTAATCTTGAGCCTCTGAAGGTTCCATGAAGACAACCAAGCATTTTTACAATATAGAACCTCTCAAGTTAAATGTTGCTGTGTGTATAAGGAGATGGGACTGTGGCTGCTGCTGCTGCTGCTGGTAGGTCACGGCACTGAATTTCAGCATTCAATCAATACAATGGTGAAAAATTGAGAGCTGAATGATATCCTGTTCAGGAAGGTAAAAATGTTACCTTGCTGTGTAAAACAAAATGATCAGTCTTTGTCAACTCTTACTGATGAAACAAATTAGCCTAATAGGGGAGATTGAGAGAGCTGCCTACTAAATTTTGAATGCTGCCAAAGACTTCTTTATCCAAAAGTAACCGCTACAGCCAATTGCAATCCTGAAAACCATTCTTAGAGTCATTTCTTGGAATTCTCTTCGTAATACTTCTCATAAAATGTAAATACTTTTGGAAGAGTTAACACTAATTTAGCCACATTGAAAAGTTAGTGGCTCATATGATTTTATATTTTTCTAAGAATAACCATATTGGCCACCTGTTGAGAACAAAGGAGAATGGTAGAGGGCTTTGTACTTTGAGCACAGGGAAAGGTTATAGTTTCTGGTGTCAAGGAGACTTGAGTCTCTAAACCTAGCTCTGAAACATTTTGGTTATGTGATGTACAAATTACGTGATCACTTTGAACCATATGTTGCATGAAAAGGAGTGATAAGATGCTGTCATCATGAGGAGCAATTTAACAAATGAAATCACATAGCATTATGTTTGGTAGAGTACTTGGCACCAAATAATTGCTCAATATAGGTAATTTCCCAACTTGAAGAGAGGAAACTATAAAAAAATGAAATGGCATGTTTCTGGAGAAAAATATAACCATTTTAAAATGTAACTTGCTGTGCAATGGTAAATTCTTCCAGATGATGGAGGAAGTTATATGTCAATAGAATTCCAAGGAGATATTTCCCCAAGAGATGTTACAAATATCGAAGAAGGCAAAACAACCAAAAAGAATGAAGAAAGGTTAAACAATCTGTTGGTAAATTAGTGTTAGATTGCTAGCAAAAGGATAAGCTAACAGACTGGGGAAACATGTGTTGACATGATGGGTGTGAAAAGCCGGGAAAGCAATAATGTTGGAAAAGACTTGAGAGATTGGTTGTCATCCAATTAATTAGCTGCAACACATGCCTGTGTGATTTTACACCACACAAGAGATTTTTCCCACGTGACAGTGATGTGAATGCACCTGGCATATTCCATTTAACAGGGCTTCTTCAGTCCCTCAACACTGAGGGAAAATCAGAGTGATCAAGAACAATGATTAAGGATCTTAGCAGGCTGTTCTCTAATGAAAAAAATGAAGCAACTGAGTAACTAGACCTTGATGGGTATAGCCAGATGAAAATAAATACAAACTTGTTATAACATGACTCACTATTACATAGCCAGAAAAACCACCAGCCCATAAACACATTCTCCAGTCTGACTCCTTAAAGTAAATACAGGGGATAAAACTGTTGGATTATAACACAGAATCAATGCTCTCCTATTTTGCCAGGGTCTACTGGAAAACCAGGATCTGCTGAATTTCCTGATGAGAACCTCTGGACAGAATACTTTCAATCCCTTCCCCATTCTTCCTTTCTGAACCAAGTCTGTTCCATCTCAAACTACCACCTTAGGGTGCTTATACTCTGAACACATTGGACTACTGAGTGTTGTTTAAACAGGTTTTGGAATTTTCTATTTCTCTCCCTTATTCATCCTATTTCCTTAGTTTAAGGTTTTCACCTTCACTTCCCACCCATGATGGAATTTTCTAGCACTCCCAGACCTACCTTTTCTTCTGCTCAATGAGCTGGGTGGCTAACTACTTTGGGCTGCATCTCCTGGACTCCTTGCCCTCTGGCTTCTTCTTCTTCTTTTTTTTTTTTTTTAAGATTTTATTCATTTATTCATGAGACACACACACACACACAATGAGAGAGAGAGAGAGAGAGGTAGAGACACAGGAAGAGGGAGAAGCAGGCTCCACGCAGGGAGCGGACATGGGACTCGATCGCGGGTCTCCAGGATCATGCCCTGGGCTGAAGGCAGGCACTAAACCACTGAGCCACTCAGGGATCCCGCCCTCTGGCTTCCCACGGGGTTAGCCAGTGGGAGGTATTGGCAGATCTGAGACTGCAGAGGGAAAGATAAAGAGTTTTGTTTTGGCAGTGTCTATGATCCTCTTTCTAAAACCACAAGTTCCCTACTGTAATAACCCTTTGTTTGAGTTACAGTTATGTTTCTCTGACCTTGACCCTAACAATCTAAGAAAGGTAGGGACATCATGCTCTTGTTGGCCCCAGAATGCTTTACCATCCCTTATTTATCCCTCTAACCCTGCCTGTACATTTGCACTAGTCTGTTCATTAGATTTTTTTTTCAATCTCTATTTTTTTTGAGAGTACCATCAGTTTCTTCTCATATATGAAATCTTCCTTGGTTTTTCTACTTGAAACATACCTCTATTCTTATGCTCTTGGTATAATTATAATAGCTCTTACAACAGAGAATATGACAATTTTTCTATAACTCAATTTGGTTTTTATTTTGATTTTTGTATTCTAACTTGGTGACAGACAGTTAATGATCAATTTGAGATCACTCCACTCTCAAAGCAGTGTCAGATTTACAGGGAGCTTCTGTGGTTCTGGCAAGGTACAGAGTAACCTAGGCTTTGGTCACCAGTCTAGTCTATCCAGTTGCACATCTGTAATGGATATGGTGATGCCAGCCCCAGATCTCTCTTTAATGAAGGGCATGTAGCCTCACTTGCTGAGATTACAGAAGATAGCTTTCACATGATACCACATTACTCAAGGTTATGACCTTCCTAGGGCTACACATATTCAGTGACAGTTCACTGTGGGGATATAAAGCCTCAGACATCTCATCCAGTGAATGGTAACTCTGAAAGGCCTTTCCAGTTCCAGTGTGTCTCAGGTTGGTTGATTATTCCCGTGTCCCAAATCCATCTCTCCCTCTGTACTAACTGGTTCTTCTGCCTCCCTTCTACAGGTGTTGATCCCAAGGGTGCTTCCTAATGAACTTCCTGCACACTAAACTCCATTTCAGAGCCTTGCAAGGGATCACTGCCTGCAAAATATCTTCGGTCCTACTTACTTCTCGGTAGCCAGTTGTAGCTGACGTTTTTGTCTCTTCTCCCTGTCTTAGTACTTCCTCCTATTTGCGTTCTCTATATTATATTGCTGTAGTGTTGCTACAAATTTGTGGCTTAAAACAACAACACATGTTTATTATGTCAAGTTTTCCATCATAAATCAGGAGTTTTGCCCCATTATTTGGGTTTACCAGTCTCACAATTTGTCAGCCAGGGCTGTAATCTAAGCCAAGGCTCAGCTAGAAAAGGAGCCACTTCCAAGCTTACTTGGTTGTTAATAGCATTCATGTCCTTGTGACTGTTGGACAGTTTTACTGACTGTCATCTTGGAGGCTACTTGTAGCAACTGAAAGTAGGCCTTTAGACATGGCCCCTTGCTTCTTCACAGCCAGCAAGGCAAAGAGTCTCTTAACAAGATGTTAGTTTTAATCTTATGTTATTATGAAAGTGACATTCCATCACCTTTGCTGTATCAATGGCCAGAAGCAAGTCATACTCCCTGGCCCCACTCAAAGGAAGAGGGTCAGAAGGCATAAATAGCATGTATGGGGGTCACAGGACCTCCCTAAGTTCTCTTCACTATACTCTGGCAATTCTGAGGCTATCTATGGCCTCATCTATCTAGTAGCATCAAGCAGCTCTTCTCTTCTGGACATCTCTTGGAATCTCCCTGGATGGTAGGAATCAGAGCATTTCTCTCCTGGGTCAAGCAAACTCTTATTTATGTTCCTTCTGTATCAGAAAAAAATACGAAGGCACAAAAAAGAAAGTGGGGAGAATGAAGACTGTGTAGCCATCCTGCTGAAGTGGAAAGAGAGGAGTGGTGGTCATGAACTATTGCCGTGTTCCAGAATCTGCTCAATGGTTTCCTCTCATGTTTGAGGGAAAGAAGGAAAGCAGAAGGATGGGAAGGAAAGAGAAGGATAGAGAAAGCATTGGTGATATTAGGAGTGCATTCACTGTCACAGAGTACTAAGCATTTCCATCTCGCAACAGCTGGCGTTTCAACAAATACTATGATTGACAATTGAATCTTGAATTTTCTACATTAGAATCTAAATCACTCAGCTTGCTACTAATTCTCTTACCTACAGAGTAGAACAACAAATTCTTCATAGTTGTTTAAGGGAGAGAAATTTTGGACACTCTTACTAAGTAAGCTAAGAAGAAGCAAATTCTCTTGCCATTTCATAAATTTAAGGAAGCATCCTTCTAACAAAGCCTTAAAAACAGTCTGTGTTCTGAAACATGAGACTTCACATTCAATTGATAGTTTTGCTCATTGGTATCTGTCCCTTTTCATGGATACTTAGTGCCAGAGCTGACCCAAAGCATGGATGAATTAGGCCTTCGCTGCCCAGCTTGGTGGGGGTTGGGGAAGCTGTCACAGAGTTTTTGAGCCTCCAGGTACCTTCTGCCATTGCCCTGCCATGAGTTTTCCTTTCATGTCCATAAACTCTCTCTTTAAGTAGTTTAAAGTTATGATCTAGCATTAACAGCATGTTAGCAGCCAACTCTAAAATCTTTACATATGTGAAAAGAATTCCAGGCATATTATGAACAAAATAATCTAACTTAGCCCAGTGAGAGTACTGAAGGTATTCTGAGATATTCTTGTACTGCGTGATGATGAAGCATACAAACTGTAAGCATCATGTATAAAATGATTAGTGGGAATAGGGAACTAAACATATTTTTGAAAATCTTTTATGTTCCAAGAATTGTATTATGTACTTAGGTCATTTCATTGTATTTTTTAAATACCTTGCAGAGTATGTATTAAAATCTCCATTTTATAGATGAGAGATCAAGTGCTTAAAGAGGTTAATAAACTGTCAATGTCACAAAACTGGTAGGGATTGACCCAAGAATTAAGCCCAAGTCTGTGTTCTATAAATCCTATTTTTCCGCCTGCCTGTTGCCTCTTGAAATTAGTAAATCATTTGCATAGCCCTGTGAAATAATAAAAAATATCCATGGATCTCTGACCTCAGTTTCTGGCACAGAGCTCCTATAAAATCCTTGTAATTTCCTAAGTGATAAAAACACAGGGAACATCTCTTGTTCTATTTGTTTTTGACTCTATCCCTGAGAAGAGCTCATATAAACCTTGTAAGTTCCTAAGTGATAAGAGAACCAGGAATATCTTTTAATCTAATGTGATGACTCTAGGTGGGCTCCTGAATGGCTCCTGGGTGAGTGCTGGTCACTAGAGAGTATAAGCCATGATTAGAAGCTTGGAATTTTCATCTTCATTCCCTGTCTTTCAGAGCGGGGAGAGAGGCTGGAAAGGAATTAATAATTGATCACATTTATGTAAGGAGGCTTCCATAATATCCCCATAATACAGGGTTCACAGAGCTTCCAAGTTGGTTGAATACATCCATACCGAGAGGATAATGCACCCCGACTTCACAGGGCCAGAAGTTCCTGACCTTCAGACCCTCCCAAACCTTGCTCTATGTTACCTCTTTGTCTGACTATTCATCTGCATGCTTTATTATATCCTTTAATAAGCTGGTAAATTTAAATAACTGTTACCCTGAGTTTTGTGAGCTGCTCTAACAAATTAATCAAACACAGGAGGGGTCATTGGAACCTCCAATCTAAGCTGATTGGTCAGAAGCACAAGTGATAAACTGGGTGTGGGACTGGCCTCTGAAATTTGTGTGTGTGAGGAGTCCAGTCTTGTGGAGGACTGAGCCTGTACCTGGAGGTTCTGATGCTATCTCCAGGTAGATAGTGTCAGAACTGAGTTGAGTCTTTGGACACCTCACAGGTGTCCGAGAATTACTTGGTGTGGAGAAAAACCTCCACACATTAGGTAAAGAGAGTATCAGAAATGAAGTATCCTGTGTGAGTAGTAAAGGAGACACTCAGGTGAAAAAAAAAAGACATAGTAGGGAAGAACTTTTTTTTTTTCTCTACACAGGAAAGGAAAAATGAGTTTCTAATTTACAAACCCCAAGAAATGTTTCTAGGGACAGCTGGGAGCAGTGAAAAAATGTAGGAAACAAGAAAAGGCAGTGCGTACTCCTAAACTTTCTATTTTTTCCCAGAAGAAGTTTAGAGGAATTGGTCTGCTTACCCTCTGAGGCCAGTTGGTTTTCTGTCTGGAATTGAAAGCACAGTACCCCCCACAAACTGATGTAGCAAAACACATTGCCTCCCTCCTGTTTCTTCCCAAATAAAGATGAAAGCCCACCTCTGTGGCACTAGCTGAGTCATTACAAACAATAACTTAATCAGAAGACACTCACTAGAAAATTAAAGAGAAGAGATGTGAGAGTATGTAGTGAAAAAAGGAACCACCAGGCATCAGCAAAATCTTCCCTGCAATAGACTACCTTTGTCATTCATTCATAAGGGAGAATAATAATACATAGGAAGAGAAAGAAATCCAATTGTGTGAGGATCAGAAGCCAAAACCTGTGAGGGATGGATTAGTGGAAATTGTGTATAATCACTAACTGACTTACATAGAAAAAATAAGAAAATCCCATTGAGGTAAAAACGATTACAGAGTACAATACCTGGAACACGGAGGTGTTTGGTCATCATAACTGTAATGATTCCTATTATTATTCCTGAACACTTCTTTATATATAGAGAGAAGAATGAGCTAGTCACAGCGAGCTGGTTCTGCACTGATAAATTCTAGAGAAAACGTCTCATGTACACAATACATATAGAGGTTCAAGTGGCTTTCCTGTGAATTAGATATCAAGGGAAAGAATTTATTTTCTTAAGTCCATTAATTGGAAGGACATATGGCTTGAACTACAGGAAATAGAAGGTTTTAAAAGGCATTGCCTTGTTTTCAGTAGTGCTTTCCCTCTCATTAGCAGTTTAGACCAAAGCTCAAACATGCATTCATATCAGAATCTATAGAGATGAGGGACTCATCTAGCTCAGAGATATTTTGATGTGGGCCCAGAAAAGTTTAATAATTTAGTCAGGTTTTGTTGTCTGAAAGAAAATTAGGCTCAGTACCTGCTCTTAAGGTTGGATACTCCAAGGTTGGATCTCAAGGAGAAAAAGTAGACAACAAAGCATCCGTAAACCAGAAAGGCATGTCGATCAGAGGTGTCAATGTTGGATGGAATGCCGACGAGGTGTTTTGGAAATGACTATGTTTATGGGGGCACAAGGCAAATGAGGAGGCTTTATGCATTCTATTACTCTGTCATATCTTTTTCAACCAATCTCAGTTGCTTTTCTCAACTAAGCCTCTTCTCTACCTCTCGTTTTCCACTGGTAGAGTTTTTACTTATTTCGTGGGTTGGTTTTCTTGAAATACTTGTGTTATACAAAATCTTCAGGAAAATGAAGACTACTTGATAGCTCACCTTTCTTTGCAGGGTTTATTTTCAAGTTTGAACATTTTGAGCTGCCCTTTATTGCTTAATGCAGTGTTTTATCATACCTGGCGTTTATAATTTCTTCACTGGAGAAATAGCGCAATGTGGACTTTAACTGTAACATACCAACAACTTTTATAGAACTCTAAAGTATCATAATAGTGATCCATATGTTGTCACCAAGCATTCCTATTTATTATTTGTCCTAGCATATATGTGAATGTGCTATATTTGTTGCATCTACCTTTTGGATTGACTATTCTTTTAGGTAAATGTACCTAAGAGTTTGCTAAATGACTGACTGCTCCTAGTCTTTCTATTCAATTACCTTAACCTAACATTATCGTTGCTAGAGGGCTTCTTGGCAAACATACCTGTGGTATCTGAGTTAAATATGTCACTGTGAGCATAAAGCATAAAAGGGCGAGGAATGGCATGCTTCATCAACAACAGCACTTGACTTCTCCTTGATGATGTAGATAATAGCACAAGCTTTAGTCTGGTGACAATAGGTAGGCATAGTAACTGTGTGCTGGCTTGGCAAAAATGACAGGAAAATGAGAGTTTTGATCTATTCTGATGGGAAAGCTACAATATGCTTTCTAATTATACAAATTTAATTCCTTCTTTATATATTCCCAAGACTGCAATCTTTCTTTTTTTGACTCTTTAGGTAATGGACAATTACAAAAGAGCCATTCAAGCAAAAATGCTTTTTTAAAAAGTTTTAAAGGGACTGAGAATAAAGGCCAAAATATACTTTTAATATAGGAATTGTTTTTTCCATGTTGCTGCGTTATTCTACAGAATATATTTAGTCAAACTGCGGAAGCCCCCAATAAAATTCTTATGTAGAAATTCAATTAAATAATTAAATGCTCAATGAATGTTCAACAGCAAAAATACTTTTAGAAAACTGTGGTGTACTAGATAAGGAGACACTCACCTTCCTCAAAGCTAAGAACATTGGTGGGAACTACCTATATACTTATGAGGCTTTGGAAAAATAGAGAGATATATGGAAAGAAATGGAGAAATACATAGGGAGAATAGAGATTTTTATGGGGAGACAGGAGAAACAGAGCATAAGGCCACTAGTCAAACCTTTTGCCTCACTAGAAATGCCATGAACCAGGCTGTAGCCATCAACAGATTTGAGATTTCTGTTTAATAGTATTATCCTACTTTCGGGGCTCTCATGATATAGGAGCTCTATAAAGAGAGGATCACAATATTTCTAGTGTGATTACTGCTATGATAAAGGATAGTGCCCTTAACTCTGACTCAGGAATTTGTTTCCTACAGAAACACACCAGCAGAACATTCACATTTCTCTGCCACTTTGTATTGGCTCCAAGAATCAAATGAGGTTAGTACTTAGACTTTGGGTTTAAAACTTGATCTCTATATCTGAGGAACAGCCTGAGGTAGGATGTGCAACGAATTTCCAAGTTTTCACTTTTCCTGCATTTTGGAAGGAATCAGGTGTGTTACTTACTTTCTGTCACAGAATCTGAGATACAATAAGTACAGCTGAATTTGAGACTTCAGTGGAATCAGGTGTCGAAACAAACAAATCAGGTTTCCTCCTTGTAGGAAACACAATCTAGCAGTGTCCTGAATACTCCTCTGCTGTACTGTGGAGTTTTTTTCATTGCCTTTATTTGGCATTTTTGTAAGCTATTGGATGATTTTCACCATATCTGGTTTACAGAATAGGAAACTAAACCCAGAGAAGGAAAATATCTTCGTTACGATCAACAACTAGTACAAAGCCAAGCCATTCCTCCCCATCTGTATTAGAATATAACCTAACTTTCTGACAAAATATCGCATTTCCCAAACATTTTTAAATGGAATCAGCAGTTCTAAGTAGTGTATTCGAATAGGACAGTCCCAGGGAAGGCCTCCAGTTCCATTGTTTCAGTCCAGGCTCTGTGTTGTTGGCAGCTAGGTAGGTCTGATACTTTGGAATCAGGTTATAGTGCTCAAAGCCCAACTTGTATCAGGAGATATAACATAATTAGGTACAGATCAAAAGTTGGGGATATAGATTTTTTTTTCTTAATTTCTGAGCATTATAAATGGTAGTCAGGGAGGTAAAGACTGAAACCATTGATCATGCTGGCTCTTTCAAAATGTTATCAGCGAATTATGGTCAGTGGATTCAGAAATCAGAGCTAATCACTGCATCCTTCAGGTAAAAGACAGTAAAAGCTATCGTTCCTTAATTAATTAAAAAAATGAAGTCCCTTGTTTGGTCAGTTTCTTCCCTTGTAAAAGATTGTTTATTGCTTTCTCCTTTAAAATCCCATCTTAACCATTTCTTTTTTCATTCCCTAATTTAGCAAATTGTATGCTTTTTGCCTTAGACATTTTCAATTTTCTCAAGGCATGGCCATCAGTTTCAGCATAGTCTTTTTAATCTGTCTGGTCAATTAGTTACATTCCCAGGAATAAAAGAAATTTAATTTTCCAAACAGAGTAATGTAAAATTATAATGGTTTAAAATTAATTTTTTTTCAATCTTACTTTCTACATACTTAAAGTCTCCTCAATCTATTGTCAAAACCAAACTAGACTTTATAAGGGAATAAGAAGGATTTTCTCAGAAGGCAATTTAAATTATCCTTTATTAATAGTGACACCAATTTCACTATCACAACTGATTGGCATTTATAAGGGCTAGGATGTATTCTCATATTTTTTCAGTTCATTCTTGCAATTAGACATTGTAAACAATAAGGCAAAGTTAAATTTGTATCATATAAATAAAATAATGATTAATCCATAATTAAGTAAAGGTGGGCCAATAAAGGTATCTGTTCAGTAAAGAGAAATTATTTATTTAGAAAAAGTCAGGATTTTGTATTTAAAAATTGATAAACTTGCAAATAATTTACAGTTGGGTTGGATGGGGGGAAATGTCCAAGCTGTGTACCTCTATTCTTATATGTTAATAATGCAGTCATCATTTCATGGTGTTCATTTGTCCTAAGGTACACAGAACCATTTAAACATGGTTTAGCAATGCTTTAGTGCCAGATTTTGTTTCTGGATAACCTTTAGAGTTTAAAAAAATTTACATTTATATATTATAGTCATTACATTTTATATATTAGTGTATATAAAACTTTTTTTTTACTTTACCAAAAGATTTAAATAACCTGCATAAATGATACAATAAGGGAAAGAAATGATTAAATACTGTCACAATTCAGCAGCTCTTAGTCATAATCATGGACCTTTTTAAAACCCTCCTTGAGATTTTTTTTAACAGGAGAGATGTTTTCAAAATTTTAAAATATATCATAATATATAGGTAACAATGACCATTGTTAGTAAACAGTTTAATAAAAACACATTAATCTTGTTTCTGTTAGGAAATATTCTTTTTCTGTATCACAACCTTGACTTCTACTATCAAGCAGAAAGATGTTTAAGAATGGATAGTGGGTAGTAGCAGAGCTTCGTATGCAAGGGTTTAATACAAGCTCAGTGGAAAAGATTAACCAACATTTTCATCCTCGTTGTTGAAATGTGCTATTTGTAGAATTGAAAAATGTTCAACTTATCCATGGAAAAATGCAGTTATTACTGTCTTTACCTCTTTATCTTTACTTGCACCAAAGAGCAAGCACAGTTAACTAATGTTACTGTGTTTGTAAACCATGTTGGAATTTACAAGTGTATCCCTTTTGATCTCTTAGCTGTATGGGGACAAGTACCATTTTCTCTAATTGACAGCTAGAAAAACCAGAGCGCAGTAACAGGTAATTAATTGCCAAGTTCCCCCACATAGCCAAGTGTGACCAGGTATGGTCAGGCCTTCTGCCTCATAATCTGCTACAATTTTTCCTGAGAATAATGAACTGGGTTAGGAAGAGGAATGTGTTTGGGATCTTTTATTGACTTTTTAAAAATTCTCAACTCCAATTGATTCCCACAGTTTTAACATGCCTGTGGGCTATGGTGTAGGCTCAATATAAGTATCAACATGTTTATTTTTTCACCTGTTACATGGCAGTGAATGAGAAGGTGCACAACTATTTTACTTGTGACACAAGTGATTTGTCTGATTTTTACATGAGAGTAATAGGAGCAGGGGGGTGTGAGATGATTCCTGAGGTCCCTTCCAGCTCTTTCTCACATTCTGGGATTTTCCTGGGCTGAGAACAGAATGAATGCTCACAGAATGCACAAGAAATGAATTAATCCACTTCATACAAAAGTGAGTTATAGAGCTGCCATCTTTGAGAGATAGTAGCAGTGACAGCATCATATGTTGACCTCACTCCTCACAATAATTTTTAACTTGATGTAATACTTGGAAAATAAAACATTTGCAATTTGTTTTTCTCTATGAATAATTTTTAACTCTGAGTTCTGCAGACTTTGCAAAGAATAACAATGATGTGCTTTTTAGCCATTTATCAACTCAAAATCTCTTTCAGTTTCCTTCTCCTATCACCCAGAAGGAATGTCCTTGCCTTCCCTGGAGATTCATACAAAATGCCACTTTCAGGATGAGGACTAACCAGATGACATTTATACTTCAAAGACCCTTTCAAAGTCCACACTTTACAAGTTAGAGGAACAAGTGTTAATTTGATCTGAAGTTTTAAGGAAGGGTTTTAAGAAGGGGCAGGGTCATGGATTAAGAAAGAGGAAGTGAAGACATTCCAGAGGAGGTCTGAAGGATATTGCAGAAGAGATGGTGAGGAAGCAGTAGCCGGTATGCAAAGGTGTGCTGAGGCAACTCTGTGGGGATCAAGGAGAGTTGGCCTGAAGGCATCTGAAAGGAAAATGAAAAAAAAAAAAAAAAAAAGCATGAACTTATGAGGAGGTCAGTTAGGGAGAGATCTTCAAAAGCTAGGTTGAATTTCTCTTTCCTTTTCTTTGCTACCTACAGCCTCTGGGCAGGAAAAAAAAAAGTGCATTTTCAGCATTTCCCTAAATAGTAGGAACCTTTTAGGAAGGGAATTTCAGATTGTTTATCTTCCACTTAAAAGTCTGTTCTCACTTTTGACCTATAAAAATGCAGACTAGCAGGGGCTAAGTGCCCCTTCTGGAGTTTAGACCCAGGTGTGCTATGGTTACAGCAGGCCTCTTTAAAGCATGTCCAGGGAACAGGGGCATGCAGGTGTCTGCTGACCCCAGTCTGTAACTTCTAACCTGAACTAAGTGATACTGGGTAGTGAGATCCAGAGCCTTTTACATGCAGGCCTTAAGCCCATAAGCCTGGGAAAACATCTTTCAGCTTAGTCCTGTTAATTGCTTGTGTGGCTAGAATGGCAAACTGAAGGAACATTATCTCCAAGATATAGCTCTTCTTGAAGGAGATGTGTCTTCGTTGGCCCAAATAAAATAGCGTTTATTAAAATACATTTAATGAAATTACTCAAAATTCTAGTTCACCTTATTTGGGTGATTAATTGGCTTATATATATCCTTCTACCATTCTGTAGTGACTAAAGTAAAATAATCTAATAAATCGGTGGCTATTCAGTGGAAAATAAAGATTCATGTTCACTAATATTATTATCATGTTTGTCAACATTATATGTTCCATTGCTATTGATCATCTTAGGAATCCTTTATCTGTACATAGTTTGAATACTATAAAATAATTATATAAAATAAACTTTTCTAGCTAAATCAGATAATTTAATATTTTTTATGCATCATGTCATTTTATCAGTTTAATATGAGTGCGCAATGGTAATGATTTCTCTAGTGCCTAAAATATTGGTTTAGTGGAGCCACAATCAGCATGGACTATGGAGCTGTACATGTTAGGTTTATGGATTGATAGATAAAAAATTACTCTTAACCTAAAGCAGTAGAAATAAATGTTTATGCTAGAATTTTACAGTTGGATCTCAAAGTTGATTTTATGAACTTCTTGAATAGAAACAAATAGATCTATTTCTGTAACAAATTGAAGTTCAGTTTGACACATCCCATGTCTGCAGGAACAAAATGATTGCTTTAGTGGGTTGCCCTTCCTTCCTCCCTCCCTCCCTTCTTTCCTTTTTCCTTCTCTCCCTCCCTCTCTTCCTCCCTCCTTTCTTACCTTTTATTCCTTTCTTCTCCATTAAGAGTATTTCCATTCAGTCACATCACTGTAGTCAGTGGAGCAACTGCTTCTGAAATTACTTTGCTACAGCCTCCATTAATATATGCCCTGCTGCTTGCAATAGATACAAAAAATGGCAAGAATGCCTTGGGTTAATATCAGAATATTCCTTGACTTTCAATAGAAAGGCTGTATGCTAGGAATAGTGACATATTTTCAATTGTCTCAAGGCATTCAGGGCAGCTGGCAATCTTGTAGGACATTCTTTTTCCTAAAGTCTTATCCAACTCTTAGGCAAGTGTTCAGCTTCTATCTAAATGCAACTGCCTGATAAGGCTTTCTGAACAACCCTGTAATGCTGTTTTTCTCAATCCATTCTACAAATAACACAATATTTCTGTGTTCCATTTGTTTCCTTATTTCTTACACCTGCCTTTTCCTTTATCTCTTTAATTAACACCTGGATCTCTTTATATATCATTTTAAAAAGGTAAAAACACTATTCTTAATTTCTACTTCTATCTCCAAATGAGTAGATTATCACTCTGGCTCAATAACACATTGTTTATTAAAACTCAGGAACCCAGAAGAAGCGTAAGCAAATCAGCTTTGGAGTTAGACAAACCTTATTACAAATCTTACCTCACTAACTTGGTGACCTTGAAAATCTGAAAAACTTCTTTAAGTATAAATTCCTTTCTCCCCTGAAATGGAAATACTTAACATTCACAGAAACCCAAAAGAGCCAATATTAAGTGATATACATAAAATCATTAGCACTGCCTATGGCATATAGTAAGAACTCAATAAATGTTACCATACTTCCCTCATCATCTTATTGTGTTTGGGATTGTGTGTGTGTGTGTGTTGGAACTGACAATTTTGTAGAAATGATGTGAGCTTTGAAGTCCCAGACAACTATGTTCATGTTGTGCCCCCACCACTGTGTAGAGGAAAGATCTTGGATACTATACTAAGCTTGGTGTCTCAGTGTGATCATCTATAAAGTAATGACTACCTACTTAACTCCATAGTGAGGATAAAATGTCATAATGAAGATGTGTGATGAAAACAATGGCTGACATATAATAATTACTTGGCAAATGATAGACATGGCCTAGAAACAATGCTCTTCCCATCTTTGTTGTTGTCTTTGGACAAACCTGGGGACAGCCTTTTCTATGCTAACTTTGGCACCAACCCACTAATTCTCCTTTTCTCTTTGATCCATCATTATTTTAGATAACTTCAAAATTACCCCGACATTCACAGGCATCACAAGAAACCAAGATGTGGACTCTATTATCATTGAGAATTGTTTTAAGAGCTTAAAATTTGAGATCATTCTTTCTGATCACCGTGATTTCACTTTATACTCCATCATTTTCCTTTATCCTCACCATGACCTGTCTACCTTCTATCCCTCATATTATATTGAGTCTATTTGTTTTCCCCTAACTTCAAAACCAACCATTCTACTTAATTATCTCTACTTAAGCATTTCTAGTGCTATATTTCCATCAATACTGTTCAATTTAACCATTTCTAGTGCTTTATTTTCCTCAGTCTTGTGTTGCCTCATTAATCACTCCAACCAACCACCAAAGCTGATCTCATTGCTCAATTCTCTCTTTCTGCAAGAGCTTCAATGTGATTACTTTTAATTATTTCCTTAAATTTTGAATTAAATTCACCAGTGAGCCTTTTCAGGACTGAAATTTTCTTTGTAGGAAGGCCTTTAATCACAATTTTAATTTCTTTGGCATGGGTTATTTGGGTTTTCTAGTTCAGTGTCAGTAAATTTTATCCATTTACAAAATTTATGTCAATCACTATTTTCCCTGGGAAAACTTTTTTTGATATATTGATTTGATGTAATGTCTCATTCTTTGGAATTACTTAAGAGTTTATTGGACTTCACTTAAGACATTTATTTGATATCACTTGAATTATATCATGTTGGCAAGTTTCACAGGGAAGGAAATCGGATTTAATCATCTTTGTACTACTCATCATATCAAGTACATGAACAAAATCAATAAGTACACTTTGAATTCAATTAACAGTGTTACAGAAGATAGATTGTAACATTTTTTAAACTTCAGAATTAAATTCTGTTCCTTAGTCTTTGGCATAGCCCCCCACCCCCACCCCCTGCCATAAATTTCTAATTATTTTTAAATTACTAAACTCAGAAGCAGTTTCCTAGATATTCTTCTGAAGGCATGCTAGTTCAATTGTCTAAAAGTACTAGTGAGAAAAATTAATATTAAATCAATGACACCTGGTTCAGTTAGTACTTTTCCTCTCACTCTGTTCTGTCTTCTTTTCCACCATCATGTGACTCCTCACTCAGTCATTCCACTTAATCATGTCTAGTGCTTTATTTCCATTAATATTTGGTTTAACCACATCTAGTGCAAAAAGTAGAAAATTTGCCATAGTTTCTTAAAATTGATTCAAGAATAACCTACCATGTTTTAATGGTGGGACAAGACCAGGAGTTTTGTAAATGGATATGTGTTTGCATGTTGCCTGGATAATTTGAAGCATATTGGCTTTTTTTTCCCCACATCTTGGCACAGTATTCAGATAAGGCAGCAGTTTTAGACTTTTGAGCGTATTACTAAAACTTCTTTATTTGTTTAGTTTTTACTAAAATCCTTCCTTCCTTCCGTCCTTCCTTCCTTCCTTCCTTCCTTCCTTCCTTCCTCTGAAACTTCTTCAAGCTGCAACATATTTGACATCATTAATGCATTGTCTTTCTAAAAGACAGGGTTCTGCCCTACAGCCCCATACCAGGTCAATGATTTAAGCCCAATTTTGTGAGAAGAGTCATAAGTATCAGACAGTGAATCATTAGTATGCATTTCCGGAAGAATTCATATCTTTCTTGAGGTTGCTTTTCTATCGTGGTCTAGCTGTGTTTGATGTGCATCTTATGACAGGACAATAGTTAGTGGGTGGGAATATTTGTTGAGAATGTTCTCTTTTATTTTTCTCTTTTTCTCTCCTCCTGCCCAATTTCAGAAGTGGACAAAAATACTGTTTTTTCTCAGTGCTTCCATATTATGAGAAGAAAGGCAGCCGTGCAACACTTCTTATTATAAATTCAATTTCTTGAAGCAGGTTGCAGGGGGAGGCTTATGAATAACAAAGAGAGAGGAAAGGGGAAATTTGTGAGAAAAAAAATTTGTGAGTAATTTTCCTGGGATTGAAAGATAATTTAAAATGCCACAAATCAATAAAACAGAGATATATCTGTGAGAAAAAGAACTGCTGGAAAGAATATGTATTTTATATATATGTAGTTTTGTTATCCAAAATGCTCGTAGTGAAACCAAGAGTAGAAAATGAATTTCACACAAACTACAAGAAACATCTTCCCTTGCATTCCAGGACTGAATGCTAATGCTGGTTGTAGGTGACAGAGCGTTTTACACCATGTTTTGTGATCTCTAACCTGTGAATTTATTTAGGTGTAACAATGCCTCCCCTACCTCACTCCAACCCTCATTTAAAACTTGTGTTTAATGTTACACTGGTCTCTGGTGCATGTAATAACATTGTACTCTTACTTAATAAAATATTTTATAGCTCCCAGGAATCATCACTTCAACTCACTATTCTGGTCTTCCTCACTCCCAGAAAAATAAAAGCCATATGCTTCAAACTCACATGAAATTGGAGGAGCAATAAGACATGATCTTTTATTATATTATTTATAATCCCAAGTGCTTTTAGGGAAACAAAAAATAATCTCTTCTCTTTCATGTCTATCATTTGTGTGACTAAGAGGAAGGAACTGATGATGCATGTAATACAGTTGTGTGGACAGTCATTTACCTTTGATTTTGTCTACCTTTTTTTGAGAGCAATCAGTTTCTTGGCCTAAGGAAAACAGCATGGATAAGATCCCAGAAGCTTCTCAGTTCAATCCCCCTACCCCTCTGGGAGAAGTAGATAAACAACTCTCTTTGGACTTAAAATGGAGCTAGTTTTCCTGCGGGCATGCTGTTCCTGTCCAACTCAGCTGAGAGTTGCTGCATGCAGAGGTAGGAATATCTATCATTGGTCCACAGAGTTGGCAGAGTTTTACCATGAGAACAGCTAAGTCTTTTGTGTCTAATGCAGTCTTCCCATAAAGATGTTTTAGACAAAGTGCCAAACTGTTAATGTGATTGGCTCTCATCATGCACAGGAAATGATGCGCTGGGGGAAGGTTTTCTGGTCTTCAGCAGGGATGCTGAAATGACCATATCTTGATGACTTCTATCAAAACTCTTCTGTTGACTTGTTGCCCATCTCAGCCTATTTTAGGCTTGGCTTTAGTGACCTGACATACTCGGATTGACCCATATTCAGTTTGGGTCCACATACCACTGGACCCTTGTACTTGAATGGTGTGAATGATACTATAAGGCATCCTTTGATGTCTTTCTAAGAGAACATTGGCTGATATGAGAGATGATAATAGGCCTAGCAAAGAATTATGTTGGATAGGAGGCATCCTACCAGTTCTTGAGCTGTACCCTCTTCCCAATTAGTTCAGCTATCTATCATGCCACCATTTCTGTTGTTAGAAATGTGGAAGTGAGAGTCAAATAAAAATCTATTATCAGTAATAAAGTATTAATGTTAAAGAAGGCATTATTTGATAGTTGAAAACAATATTGAAATATATACCCTGAAAATGGCCATGCTAACAGGTTTGAGGAAGTTTGGGGTGGGGAGGGAGCAGATCTTCATTAAGTGGCTGTGTTTTACACTTTCCCTTGACTAGCTAGGCTCTCTTCTCCCTTTCACCCCTGGTCATTTACATTCCCTGCCCCCATTTGTAAATATTACTGTGCTAAGAGCCTCAACGAAATAATTAATACTGTAGAGTATTCCTTGTTATTATGAAGTCAAACCTATTGGCATTTACTTCTGGTATATTCAGTGAAAATAGATATTTCTATGCAATGTTTTATTTTACAGTTCTCTGCTTCCACATTGGTTGGGTATTGTCTTCCTGTTTTTATATTTGGTCAGTTTTCTGTCCCTCATTCCCCGCCTGTTGCTGAATTTTTATGAACTCTTGTCTATTGGTGTTATCTATTCCTTTAGCTGTGTTTTCCAGGTTTACTAATAAATAATTTCTAGTTTGGGATATGGATAGGAAGGCTGTTAGACATGAAATAAAAAACACATTGAAAAGTGTGCCATCTCTTTCCCTAGAAAGCTTTCAGTTACAGGACAGTTGGAGGCTGGTTCACACCATGTCATGTTTTGAGGAATAGATTATTATTCTTATGAGTGCTAAGCCTACCTTTGTTTTCATGACAATTTTCTGTTTGGTGGTTCAGTTATATGTTTTATAGGTACTTTTATATACAACTATTTCCATTATTATACTTCCCAGGAACTTATTTATTGATTTTTTACTTCATGTCAGGCACTATAGGAACAACATGGTGACACCATCCAGAAAGAATTTATAATAACATTTGTGGTATTTCATAGTTAACCAAACACTTTCACTTTTATC
This sequence comes from Canis lupus dingo, assembly GCF_003254725.2. Taxonomy (NCBI): domain Eukaryota; kingdom Metazoa; phylum Chordata; class Mammalia; order Carnivora; family Canidae; genus Canis; species Canis lupus. The sequence continues at coordinate 27,397,563 of NC_064259.1, forward strand.
ATCTCATTTGATCCCCTTAGCACTCTGGGAGTAACAAGGGCGAGTATTAACATTCCCATTTCACAGAGAAGGAAAATGGCTTAAAGAGGTTAAGTGAGTTTCACAAGGCCACAGCTAATAAGGGACAGATTTAGGGCAATGAGTAGGAGGAATTTTCATTTAAAATTGATCGATGAAAGAAAAATAGTAGTCTTTAAATTCCAATAACAACATGTGACTAAAGACATTAATATACTTTATCAGAGCTCAAAATTAGTATCACTATCTTTGATTATGGACCTCTCCATTGTCCATCTTACAGATATAAATAAATAAATAATGGAGAAAAGAATTGTTGTAAAAGCAAGCTATGTCACACTATCCATAAAATATTATTGTTGTTTCTCAGTCTTATCCCAGAGGGACAGTTTAATCTAAGAAACACTAATTTATATATCAGACCAATAGCATATTCCAACAGGAGATCAATTTAAATGGACATTTATTTGTTGATTTTTATTTTTAAAGAGACACCAGTAGAATAAAACCATTTCATAAAAGAAACAGTAATCTTTTTGCTCCTTCTGGTTCATGCTACAATTTTGTCTGGTCTCTCATGCTTAGTACAAAGGCAGAGGGAAGTCAGAATTACCTCTTACTCATTAGTATCAACTTGTTTCTTCCATCTAAAAACTTGATACCTAATTATTTTAACTAATAAATGTATTCACATGTAATTCATAGCCTTTTTCTTTTTTCTTTCTTTTCGGTCTTGTAGGAGATTAGTAAACATATGAAGCATTTCCACAGTAGTTTAGAGGAGAAGGGGCTAGAGCTTTCCATAATATTTTCTTAACCTGTGTGTAGCATTTGACACTCTTGACCACTTCCTGTCTCTTGAAGTTCTCTCTTGCCTCAAATTCTTAACCCTGCATTGTCTAATTATCTTAATCTCTCTGGTTCTCTATTTTCTCTTCATGCTTTCAAATACAGCAATACCTTGAAGTTCTATCCTTATGCCTTTTCTGAAAGATCTCATCTTCTGATAGTATATCTATTTTCATGATTTTATCAGCCATCCAATAGGAGTGACTTACCAAATTACACATTTAGTTTTGAATTCTTCTTTAACCCAATTTACCAAAATAACTGCTAGATAAAATTATCTTATATCCTATAACTGATATTTTAGTATTTTTAAAAACTGAATATCTCATTTCACTCTTAAATTTATTTCACTCAGTGGGATGGTCTCCCTACATTTCTGCTGGCAACACGCTTGATCTATCAGTTGTAAAACTCAAGTTTCAACATATATTAATCTCCCTTCCCTTTTGAAAATATATCTAATCAGCTTCTAAGACCTGCCTAATTCATCTTTAAATCACATTTACTTTTATTTGCACATTTTCATTTACAATGCCACCATCAGGTACTCTATTTTCACTACTGTCAGATTTACTTTCTACAACCTGGCTATTATCAATTGCAACCATGATCAAAATCTGTCAATATCTCCCAGGGTGTCAAAAGCCTGACAGGCAAGTTTGCCAAACAATGTCCCTTTCTGGCACTTACTCACTTCAACTTATATCCCAGTTCAAGTGTTATATTTTCTCCTAGCTAGACATTTTGCCCACTCTTGATTTTATGGCTTTATCCATGCTGTTTTCCCAATGCATGAGTTCTCATCTCCTTCCTACCATATAATAGGAACTCCATGAATCCTTCAGTTCATTATATTGCCTATATTTTGTATAAGTCAACACTGACCATCCAGAATGAAAATCTAACTTCCTCTGTTTTTCTATAGTATATCATTTAGCATTTTGCGTGTAATGCCTTAAAACCTTTATTGTCCTTTATATTCATGCCAATGTATTTCCCATCTTCCCAACTAATTTATAAAGTGCTTATTATCAGGGATTATGTCTTATCTCTTCTTGCAGCTGCCACAATAACTAATTCAGACCATATTAGGTACTCAATAAACAGTGATTAGTTGCATATAAACAAAGTAAATTCGTAATGCAAATTATTCATATTGATAAGCTATATATACTTGCTTTTAAAGATCATTAACAAGATTATGCATGGTAATAATTCTTCATCAATGGTTTGTAACTATTTTAGGCACTCAGTAAACTAAAAACAAATAAAAATCCATTAATCAGGTTCAGTTAATTTGGCAGTAGATCAAAGCCTAAAACAGATGACCGACAAACATAAACAACATTGTTCCAGTGTCTGGTCTTTTAATTCCAGGCACAGCCTTCTCTAAGCTATATTCATTCCTTCTCTTTCTTATAAATGGGATAATTATTAAGGCTTTTCCAACTGATTATGCCTAAATAAGGTAAATTTACTGAAGGACAAAAAAAATGACAAAAGTAGGAAGCCCACCTTAAGTGAGAATTGAGCAGCAGTGGCCTATGGGTGAGGGGCCAGGCATTACATTATGTATATACTGTATCCAGTATCTTTTAATCAGATTCTTATAGTCACAAGCAAGGTTCTACACTGTATGTTAATGATTGTCTTTCTCCATTTGTCTGTAAACTGTGGAGACCAGGAGATAGGTATCATTCAATTCTGAATCTCCAATGCTTATTAGCTTTTCTTATATAATTTGGGTGCAATATTAATTTATTTATTCTTTTTCTCAGTGCAGAAGAGTATTGTACCTTGCTCTCTCCTTATCCACATATTTAGTCAATCGTTTATATTCCAGGTCATGCAGCTGTCATTTAGGACTTATACAAGCTGATAAAAAATAGACAAGACAGCCACACATATTATATAGCCCCACATACTTTCTTCCCTTCTTCCCACACATTTATTAAACAGAAAGTAGCTAAAGACCAGAAGAAGGAGTTCTTCAGGGTGCTAGAATTATGTCTCTGCTAATGACCTAGATTACACTTTTTCCACACTTCATCAAATATAAAGGAGAAAAGCAGACCCCCCAGCCCCATCTCTCTAGAGTGGTAGTTCTCAACTAGGAGTGATTTTTGCCTCAGAGGAAACATTTGGCAATATCTAGGGACGTTTTTGGTTGTCACAACAATGTGTATGTTGTAGGGGGGCATCTAGTGAGTGGAGGCTAGGATGCTTCTAAATATCCCTTGTAATGCAGGATAGCTCCCACAAGGAGTTCTCCAGCTCCAAATATAAATGGGGCCAAAACTGAGAAACCCTGCTTTGGATTCAGTAGATGAACTTGGACCCTGGATTTTGCTTTTATTTTTTTTAATTAAAAAATTAATTTTTCATTTAAATTCAATTTAGCTAACATATAGCATATTATTAGTTTTGGGGGTAGAATTTAGTGATTTATCAGTTACATATAACACCCAGTGCTCATTATATCATGTACCCTCCTTAATGTCCATCACACAATTACTTCATCCTCCTACCATCTCCCCTCCAGCAACCCATAGTTTGTTTTCTATTGTTAAGGGTCTCTTATGGTTTGGCTCCCTCTCTGTTTTTATCTTATTTTATTTTTCCTTCCTTTCCTATATGTTTATCTGTTTTGTTTCTTAAATTCCATATATGAGTGAGATCATATGGTATATTTCTTTCTCTGACTTATTTTACTTAGTGTAATACCCCCTAGGTCTATCCATGTTATTACAAATGGCAAGATTTAATTCTTTTTGATAGCTGAGTAATATTTCATTATATATATCTATGGATATATAGATACAGATATAGATATACACATCACATCTTCTTTATCCATCCATCAATGACATCTGGGGCCTTTCCATAATTTGGCTATTATGGACATTGCTGCTATAAATATAGGGTTGCATGTGCCCCATTTGAATCACTGGGTACCTTTTAGATAAAAACCTAGTACTCTAATTGCTGGGTTGTAGGGTAGTTCTATTTTTAACTTTTTGAGGAACCTCCATACTGTTTTCTAGTGTAGCTGTGCCAGCTTGTGTTCCTACCAATAGTATATGAGGGTTCCCATTTCTTTGCATCCACATCAACATTTATTGTTTCCTTACTTATTATTTTTAGCCATTCTGATTGGTGTGAGGTGGTATCTCATTGTGGTTTTGATTTGCATTTCCCTGATGCCAAGTGATATGGATCATTTTTTCATGTGCCTTTTTGCCATTTGTATATCTTTGGAGAAATGTCTGCTCATGTCTTCTGCCCATTTCTTTTTTTTTTTAATAAATTTATTTTTTATTGTTGTTCAATTTACCAACATACAGAATAACACCCAGTGTTCATCCCATCAAGTGCCCCCCTCAGTGCCCGTCACACATTCACCCCCACCCCCTGCCCTCCTCTCTTTCCATCACCCCTAGTTCGTTTCCCAGAGTTAGGAGTCTTCATGTTCTGTCTCCCTTTCTGATATTTCCCACACATTTCTTCTCCCTTCCCTTATATTCCCTTTCACTATTATTTATATTCCCCAAATGAATGAGAACATACACTGTTTGTCCTTCTCCGATTGACTTACTTCACTCAGCATAATACCCTCCAGTTCCATCCACGTTGAAGCAAATGGTGGGTATTTGCCGTTTCTAATGGCTGAGGAATATTCCATTGTATACATAGACCACATTGTCTTTATCCATTTATCTTTTGATGGACACTGAGGCTCCTTCCACAGTTTGGCTATTGTGGACATTGCTGCTAGAAACTTCGGGGTGCAGGTGTCCCGGCGTTTCATTACATCTGAATCTTTGGGGTAAATCCCCAATAGTGCAATTGCTGGGTCGTAGAGCAGGTCTATTTTTAACTCTTTGAGGAACCTCCACACAGTTTTCCAGAGTGGCTGCACCAGTTCACATTCCCACCAAAAGTGCAAGAGGGTTCCCTTTTCTCCGCATCCTCTCCAACATTTGTGGTTTCCTGCTTTGTTAATTTTCCCCATTCTCACTGGTGTGAGGTGGTACCTCATTGTGGTTTTGATTTGTATTTCCCTGATGGCAAGTGATGCAGAGCATTTTCTCATGTGCATCTTGGCCATGTCTATGTCTTCCTCCGTAAGATTTCTCTTCATGTCTTTTGCCTATTTCATGATTGGATTGTTTGTTTCTTTGGTGTTGAGTTTAATAAGTTTTTTATAGAGCTTGGAAACTAGCCCTTTATCTGATACGTCATTTGCAAATATCTTCTCCCATTCTGTAGGTTGTTTTTTGGTTTTGTTGACTGTATCCTTTGCTGTGCAAAAGCTTCTTATCTTGATGAAGTCCCAATAGTTCATTTTTGCTTTTGTTTCTTTTGCCTTCGTGGATGTATCTTGCAAGAAGTTACTGTGGCCGAGTTCAAAAAGGGTGTTGCCTGTGTTCTTCCCTAGGATTTTGATGGAATCTTGTCTCACATTTAGATCTTTCATCCTTTTGAGTTTATCTTTGTGTAATCTTGGTGAAAGAGAGTGGTCTAGTTTCATTCTTCTGCATGTGGATGTCCAATTTTCCCAGCACCATCTATTGAAGAGACTGTCTTTTTTCCAGTGGATAGTCTTTCCTCCTTTGTCGAATATTAGTTGACCATAAAGTTCAGGGTCCACTTCTGGGTTCTCTATTCTGTTCCATTGATCTATGTGTCTGTTTTTGTGCCAGCACCACACTGTCTTAATGACCACAGCTTTGTAGTACAACCTGAAATCTGGCATTGTGATGCCCCAGCTATGGTTTTCTTTTTTAAAATTCCCCTGGCTATTTGGGGTCTTCTGATTCCACACAAATCTTAAAATAATTTGTTCTAACTCTCTGAAGAAAGTCTATGGTATTTTGATAGGGATTGCATTAAACGTGTAAATTGCCCTGGGTAACATTGACATTTTCACAATATTAATTCTGCCAATCCATGAGCATGGAATATTTTTCCATCTCTTTGTGTCTTCCTCAATTTCTTTCAGAAGTGTTCTATAGTTTTTAGGGTATAGATCCTTTACCTCTTTGGTTAGGTTTATTCCTAGGTATCTTATGCTTTTGGGTGCAATTGTAAATGGGATTGACTCGTTAATTTCTCTTTCTTCAGTCTCATTGTTAGTGTATAGAAATGCCATTGATTTCTGGGCATTGATTTTGTATCCTGCCATGCTACCAAACTGCTGTATGAGTTCTAGCAATCTTGGGGTGGAGGCTTTTGGGTTTTCTATGTAGAGTATCATGTCATCGGCAAAAAGGTAGAGTTTGACTTCTTCTTTGCCAATTTGAATGCCTTTAATGTCTTTTTGTTGTCTGATTGCTGAGGCTAGGACTTCCAGTACTATGTGGAATAGCAGTGGTGAGAGTGGACATCCCTGTCTTGTTCCTGATCTTAGGGGAAAGGCTCCCAGTGCTTCCCCATTGAGAATGATATCTGCTGTGGGCTTTTCGTAGATGGATTTTAAGATGTCGAGGAATGTTCCCTCTATCCCTACACTCTGAAGAGTTTTGATCAGGAATGGATGCTGTATTTTGTCAAACACTTTCTCTGCATCTAATGAGAGGATCATATGGTTCTTGGTTTTTCTCTTGCTGATATGATGAATCACATTGATTATTTTACGAGTGTTGAACCAGCCTTGTGTCCCGGGGATAAATCCTACTTGGTCGTGGTGAATAATTTTCTTAATGTGCTGTTGGAACCTATTGGCTAGTATCTTGTTGAGAATTTTTGCATCCATGTTCATCAGGGATATTGGTCTGTAATTCTCCTTTTTGGTGGGGTCTTTGTCTGGTTTTGGAATTAAGGTGATGCTGGCCTCATAGAACGAATTTGGAAGTACTCCATCTCTTTCTATCTTTCCAAACAGGTTTAGTAGAATAGGTATGGTTTCTTCTTTAAATGTTTGATAGAATTCCCCTGGGAAGCCATCTGGCCCTGGACTCTTGTGTCTTGGGAGGTTTTTGATGACTGCTTCAATTTCCTCCCTGGTTATTGGCCTGTTCAGGTTTTCTATTTCTTCCTGTTCCAGTTTTGGTAGTTTGTGGCTTTCCAGGAATGCGTCCATTTCTTCTAGATTGCCTAATTTATTGGCGTATAGCTGTTCATAATATGTTTTTAAAATCGTTTGTATTTCCTTGGTGTTGGTAGTGATCTCTCCTTTCTCATTCATGATTTTATTAATTTGAGTCTTCTCTCTCTTCTTTTTAATAAGGCTGGCTAATGGTTTATCTATCTTATTAATTCTTTCAAAGAACCAACTCCTGGTTTTGTTGATCTGTTCCACAGTTCTTCTGGTCTCGATTTTGTTGAGTTCTGCTTGAATCTTAATTAACTCTCTTCTTCTGCTGGGTGTAGGATTTATCTGCTGTGTTTTCTCTAGCTCCTTTATGTGTAAGGTTAGCTTTTGTATTTGAGTTCTTTCCAGTTTTTGAATGGATGCTTGTATTGCGATGTATTTCCGCCTTAGGACTGCTTTTGCTGCATCCCAAAGATTTTGAACGGTTGTTTCTTCATTCTCATTAGTTTCCATGAATCTTTTTAATTCTTCCTTTATATCCTGGTTGACCCTTTCATCTTTTAGCAAGATGGTCCTTAACCTCCACGTGTTTGAGGTCCTTCCAAACTTCTTCTTGTGATTTAGTTCTAATTTCAAGGCATTATGGTCTGAGAATATGCAGGGGACGATCCCAATCTTTTGGTATCGGTTCAGACCCGATTTGTGACCCAGTATGTGGTCTATTCTGGAGAAAGTTCCATGTGCACTTGAGAAGAATGTGTATTCAGTTGCATTTGGATGTAAAGTTCTGTAAATATCTGTGAAATCCATCTGGTCCAGTGTATCATTTAAAGCTCTTGTTTCTTTGGAGATGTTGTGCTTAGAAGACCTGTCGACTGTAGAAAGTGCCACGTTCAAGTCAGCAAGTATAAGTGTATTATTATCTAAGTATTTCTTCACTTTGGTTATTAATTGATTTAAATATTTGGCAGCTCCCACATTCGAGGCATATATATTGAGGATTGTTAAGTCCTCTTGTGGGATAGATCCTTTGAGTATGATATAGTGTCCCTCTTCATCTCTCACTACAGTCTTCGGGGTAAATTTTAGTTTATCTGATATAAGGATGGCTACCCCTGCTTTCTTTTGAGGACCATTTGAATGGTAAATGGTTCTCCAACCTTTTATTTTCAGGCTGTAGGTGTCCTTCTGTCTAAAATGAGTCTCTTGTAGACAGCAAATAGATGGGTCCTGCTTTTTTATCCAGTCTGAAACCCTGCGCCTTTTGATGGGGTCATTAAGCCTGTTCACGTTCAGAGTTACTATTGACAGATATGAGTTTAGTGTCATCATGATATCTATTCAGTCCTTGTTTTTGTGGACTGTTCCACTGAACTTCTTCTTAAAGGGGAATTTTAAGAGCCCCCCTTAAAATTTCTTGCAGAGCTGGTTTGGAGGTCACATATTCTTTCAGTTCCTGCCTGTCTTGGAAGCTCTTTATCTCTCCTTCCATTTTGAATGAGAGCCTTGCTGGATAAAGTATTCTTGGTTGCATGTTCTTCTCATTTAGGACCCTGAATATATCCTGCCAGCCCTTTCTGGCCTGCCAGGTCTCTGTGGAGAGGTCTGCTGTTACCCTAACACCCCTCCCCATAAAAGTCAGGGATTTCTTGTCTCTTGCTGCTTTAAGGATCTTCTCTTTATCTTTTGAATTTGCAAGCTTCACTATTAAATGTCGAGGTGTTGAACGGTTTTTATTGATTTTAGGGGGGGATCTCTCTATATCCTGGATCTGAATGCCTGTTTCCCTTCCCAGATTAGGAAAGTTTTCAGCTAGAATTTGTTCAAATACATATTCTGGCCCTCTGGCCCTTTCGGCGCCCTTGGGAACCCCAATTAAATGTAGGTTTTTCTTCCTCAGGCTGTCATTTATTTCCCTTAATCTATCTTCATGGTCTTTTAATTGTCTGTTTTTTTTCTCAGTTTCCCTCTTTGCCATCAACTTGTCTTCTATGTCACTCACTTGTTCTTCCACCTCATTAACCCTTGTCATTAGGACTTCTAGTTTGGATTGCATCTCATTCAATTGATTTTTAATTTCTGCCTGATTGGATCTAAATTCTGCAGTCATGAAGTCTCTTGAGTCCTTTATGCTTTTTTCTAGGGCCACCAGTAGCTGTATGATAGTGCTTCTGAATTGGCTTTCTGACATTGAATTGTAATCCAGATTTTGTAACTCTGTGGGAGAGAAGACTGTTTCTGATTCTTTCTTTTGAGGTGAGGTTTTCCTTCTAGTCATTTTGCTCAGTGCAGAGTGGCCAAAAACAAGTTGTATTGGGAAAAGGAGAACAAGGAGAGAAAAAGTAGGAAAGAAAAGAGAAAAAGAAAAAAGAAAAGTGGAAGAAAAAAAGAGAAAAGAGAAGAAAAAGAGAAAGAGAAAGAAAAAGAAAGGAAAAAAAGTGTGGGGGAAGCAAACAAAAATCAAAGGAAAAAAAAACACAGTGGAGTATCTTCTGTTTCTGTATACTTTCAGTCCCTTGACTTCCCCTGGAACTTGTCCTTCTAGCTGGTCTTCTGGGGGAGGGGCCCGTTGTGCTGATTTTCAGGTGTTAGCACTTGGGGGAGCTGCTCTGCCCCCTGCCTGGTGCAGGGCTCAGTGGGGGGTGTTTACCCCGTGAGGCCCCTGGAGGAACAACCGCAGTGGCAGCGGCCAGCTCTGGAGCCCTGGAGTCAGCTCCCGCAGTAACTACCGAGCTCTCTGTCTGCAGGGCCTGGAGGCTCCAGGGCGGGACGCTGATCTGCTCAGCTCGGGGTGTCCTGGGTCCTGGGCCCTCCCGGCCTCTGCCTGTCCCGGGGGGAGGCCGGATCCTGGGCTGTGTCTCGGTGCCCTGTGCTCCGGGGCCTGCACTGTTGGATTCGCGCTCCTGCCCCGCAGCCCCCTCCTCGGAGCCGCCGCCCGAGCCCCTCCGAGCTGCTCCCGGGTCCTGCCGTGCACACTGCAGCCTTTTAGGGAGTTTGGTGCACTCTCCTGGGGCGCAGTGGCTCTGTTAGTGTCCCAGGGAGCCCGATGGCATCCCCGCCCTCCTAGGGTCCTGCTCCAACTCCCTGCGAGCCCCTTTCCGCCCGGGAAGGTTGGTGCAGCTCCTGCTCCTCCGGGACGGGGCTCTCCTGTCCTGGGGACACTCGCCCCGGCCTCAGCCCGGCTCCTCGCGGGGCCCCTCCCCATTGGAGGCCTTTTGTTTCTTTATTTCTTTTTCCCCCGTCTTCCTACCTGATAGAAGCGCAAACTCTTCTCACTGTAGCATTCCAGCTGTTGTCTATTTAAATCTCAGGCCAAATTCGTAGATTTTCAGGATGATTTGAAGGTTATCTAGGTAATTTGGTGGGGACAGGTGATTTGGGGACCCTACTCTTCCGCCATCTTGCCCCTCCTCTCCTCTGCCCATTTCTTGACTGGGTATTTGTCTTTTGGGGTGTTTAATTTGATAAGTTCTTTATAGATTTTGGATACTAGCTCTTTAGTATAGATACGTCATTTCCAAATACTTTTTCCCATTCTATAGGTTGCTGTTTAGTTTTTTTCATTGTTTCATTTGCTGTACAAAAGCTTTTTATCCTGATGAAGCCCCATTAGTTCATTCCTGCCTTTCCTTTGGAGATGCATCTAGCAACTCCCTTCCTTTGGAGATGCATCTAGCAAGAAGTTACTGTGGCCAAGGTTGAAGTGGTTGCTACCAGTGTTCTCCTCTAGGATTTTAATGGATTCTTGTTCAGAGTAGGTTTTTCATCCATTTTGAGTTTATTTTTGTGTATGGTTTAAGAAAATAGTCCAGTTTCATTCTTCTGCATATGGCTGTCCAATTCACACAACACCATATGTTAAAAAGACTGTCTTTTTTCCATTAGATATTCTTTCCTGCTTTGTTGAAGATTAGTTGAACATAGAATGAAGGTCCATTTCTGGGTTCTTTGTTCCATTCCATTGATCTATGTGTCTGTTTTTGTGCCATTACCATATTGTCCTGCTGATCACAGCTTTATAATGCAGCTTTAAGTCTAGAATTGCAATGTCTCCTCCAACTTTGCTTTTCTTTTTCAACATTCCTTTGGCTATTCGGGTCTTTTCTGGTTCTATACAAATTTTAGGATTGTTTGTTCCAGCTCTGTGAAATATTCTGATGGTATTTTGATAGGTATTTCATTAAATGTGTAGATTGCTTTAGTTAGTATAGACATTTTAACAGTATTTTTTCTTTCAATCCATGAGAATGGAAGATTTTTCCATTTTTTTCATAAATGTTCTATAGTTTTCAGAGTACAGATCTTTTGCCTACTGGGTTAGGTTTATTCCTTGGTATTTTATGGGTTTTGGTGCAATTTTAAATGGGATTGATTCCTTGATTTCTCTTTCTGCTGCTTTTTTGTGAAACTATAGAAATGCAATAGACTTCTGTGCATTGATTTTGTATCCTGTGACTTTGCTGAATCCCTTTATCAGTTCTAGCAATTCTTTTGTGGAATCTTTTGGGTTTTCAACATAGAATATCATGTCATCCATGAAGAGTGAAAGCTTGATTTTGTTGTTGTTGTTGTTGTTGCCAGTTTGGATGTCTTTTATTTATTTTTGTTGTCTGATTGCTGAGATTAGGACTTTCAGTAGTATGTTGAACAACAGTGGTGAGAGTGGACATCCCTGTTGTGTTCCTGACCTTGGGGCGGAAAGCTCTTAATTTTTCCCCATTAAGGATGATATTCACTGTGGGTTTTTCATATATAATGTTTATGTTCTTGAGGTATGTTCCCTCCATCCCTATATGTTGGAGGGTTTTTATCAGAAATGATGCTGTATTTTGTCACATGCTTTTTTTTTTTTAAATTCTTCTTCATTTTATTTTATTTATTTATTTTTAATTTTATTTATTTATTCATGAGAGACACAGAGACAGAGAGAGGCAGAGACATAGGCAGAGGGAGAAGCAGGCTCCATGCACCGGAAGCCTGACGTGGGATTCGATCCCGGGTCTCCAGGATCGCGCCCTGGGCCAAAGGCAGGTGCTTAACCGCTGCGCCACCCAGGGATCCCCATTATCACATGCTTTTTCTGCAACTATTCAGAGGATCATATGGTTCTTATCCTTTCTTTTATTTTTTTTTATTTAAAAAATTTATTTTTATTTTTATTTTTTATTTATGATAGTCACACACAGAGAGAGAGAGAGAGGCAGAACAAAGGCAGAGGGAGAAGCAGGCTCCATGCACCGGAAGCCCGATGTGGGATTCGATCCCGGGTCTCCAGGATCGCGCCCTGGGCCAAAGGCAGGCACTAAACTGATGCGCCACCCAGGGATCCCTATCCTTTCTTTTATTAATGTGGTATAACACATTGATTGATTTGCAGATACTGAACCACCCGTACATCCTAGGAATAAATCCTGCTTGGTTGTGGTGAGTAATCTTTTTAATGTACTATTGGATTCTATTAGCTAGTATCTTGGTGAGAAATTTGGCATCCATCTTCACCAGGGATTTTGGTCTGTAATTCTTTTCAGTTGGGTTTTGTCTGGTTTTGGGATCAAGGTAATGTGGGCCTCATAAAATGAGTTTGGAAGTTTTCCTTCCATTTCTATTTCTTGGAACAGTTTCAAAAGAATAGGTATATTGTTTCCTTGTTGACCTTCTGCTTAGATAATCTGTCCATTGCTGTGAGTGGGGTGTTAAAGTCCTCTACTATTTTTGTATTACTACAAATTAGTTTCTTTAATTTTGTTATTGATTTACATTTATGTTTATATTTATACTATATTTGGGTGCTCCCAAGTTAGGGAGATAAATATTTTCACGTGTTATATATCTTCTTGTTGGGTAGATGCCTTTATTATGATATAGTATCCTTCTTCATCTCTTATTACAGTCCTTGGTTTTAAATCTAGTTGTTCTGATATAAGGATGGCTATTTCAGCTTTCTTTTGATGTCCATTAGCATGATAAATGGTTCTACACTCCCTCACTTTCAATCTGGAGGTGTCTGGATCTAAAATGAGTTTCTTGTAAGCAGCATACTTATGGGTCTTATCTTTTTATCCATTCTGATACCCTATGTCTTTTGATTGGAGTATTCAGTCCATGAATTGAGTAATTATTGAAAGAAATGAATTGAGTGCCATTGTATTACCTAAAAGTTATTGTTCCTGTAGACTGTCTCTGTTCCTTTCTGGTGTTTGTTACTTTGGGTCTCTATCTGTGCTCAAAGGGTCACCTCTAATATTTCCTATAGGGCTCACTTAGTGTCTATAAATTTCTTTAGTATTTGTTCATTTTGGAACTCTTTATCTCTCCTTTGATTATGAATGACAGCCTTGCTGGATAAAGTATTCTTGGCTGCATATTTTTCTCATGTAGCACATTGAATATCATGCCAGTCCTTTCTGGCCTGCCAGGTCTCTGTGGACGGGTCTGTTGCCAGCCTTATGTGTCTACCCTTATAGGTTAAGAACCTCTTGTCCCAAGCTGCTTTCACGATTTTCTCTTTATTTTTGTAATTTACAAGTTTTACTATAATAAATCGAGTTGTTGACCTATTTTTGTTGATATTGAGAGGATTCTCTGTTTGGACTTGAATGCCTGTTTTCTTCCCCAAATTAGGGAAGTTTTCAGCTATGATTTGTTCAAATAGACCTTCTTCCCCCTTTCTCCCTCTTCCACTTCTGGGACTCCTAAAATACAGTATTATTTCACTTTATGGAATTGCTAAGTTCCCTAGGTCTACCTTTATGATTTAATAGTTTTCTTTCTCTTTCTTTTCATCTTCCTTTTTTTCCATAATTTTATCTTCTGTATCACTGATTCATTCTACTTCATTCATCCTTGTTTTCATGGTCCCCACTTGGGACTACATCACGGTAATAGCATTTTAAATTTTAGCCTGACTAGATTTTAGTTCTTTCATCTCTGTAGTAAGGAATTCTCTAGTGTCTTCTATGTTTTTTTTTTTACAGTCTAGCTAGTATCTTTGTAGTCATTGTTTTAAATTCTAATAAGAGATCTGACTTATATCCATATTGATTATATCACTGGCTGTGAGTACTACCTCCTGTTCTTTCTTTTGTGGGGAATTTCTCTGTCTCATCATTTTGTCCAGAAAAGAAAAAAAAAAAAAAAAAAAAAAACAGCAGCAACAACAACAATGAAAACCTAGATCCTGGGTGTGTTTGGTCTGCTTGTTAAAAGAAACTAAATCCCAAAATAAGAAAGAAAAATATATGCATATATTATATATATGAATATATATATATTTTTAAGAATAAAAAAGAATTGAGAAAATAACTGAAAAAAATAATACTAAAAGAGTAAAGAATAAAAATACAAAGACTGCTATATACAGTTTTCCCTAAGAGCTGAAGCTTTGCAACCTTATAGGGTTGGTAAACTTGGTACAAGTGTGTTGTTTGTCCTGGTCTCCTTGGGGAGGGGCCTTTGCTCTGATTCTCAGGTGAACGTGCCCCAGTAGAAATGCACTTCCAGTGCACAGGGAGGAAGGTCTCAGTGTAAGTCACTCAGGATTCCTCCAGGTGGTGTTGTTTTGTTTCCTGAATGCTTTCAGCACTGATTGGCAGGATGAATAGAGCTGCACCCTGCTCTCTAGCTCCAGAGTTGAAAATTTGTGTTTTCTGCTCTTCCAAGAGCCTCCATAGAAAAGCAATCAATCAATCACTCTTGTCTCCCTAGTTTCTGTTAGAACTCTGTGTTCACCCATCCATGACTCTGTGTTTTTATCTCAGTACCCAACTGAGTTTCAAAACTCCAAATTTTAGGGACTCCAGGGGCGCAGACCCATACTGTTCTTCCTGGGAAGGCTCTTCCATGCTTCTGCCCTTTTCTGGGCCCATCCCAGGAAAGCAGTCACATGGATGTCTAACAGTTAACAGTTTATGGCAGCAGAGAGCAGGCACCTTGACTCACTGTTCTCAGCCAGCTTCCTTGCTCCTATGCTTGGCACTCTGCTGCACTGTTTCCACCCATTATCCTTACAACCCCAGGGATCCTCAGACTATGCTGTCACACCTAGGATTCTGCTGAGCTTCACCATCTGAGCATCTTTAAGCCAGGCACGTCCCTCACTGCAGTAGACTTCTAAAAGTTCTAGTTCTGCACTCCACTGCTTAAAATACTTTGCAGTAGCCTCCTTAAGAAGTCTCCCTTCCCTCTACTGTATTCTCAGCTATAACACACCAGATTCAAGTTTTCACAATGCCTACCTTCCAAACAATGGCTATTTTTCTACTTGTAGACTTGCAACCTTTGTTTTCTCAGATCTTTGATTGATTTCTCAGGTGTTCAGAATGATTTGGTAACTATCTAGTTGTGTTTGAGGGATGAGACAAACTTAGGGTCTCCCTACTCCCCCACCATCTTAACTCTTGGATTTTGCATTTTTAATAAGTACTCTCTATGATCTGATAGAGGTGAATCATGGACTCTCAAAAAAGCAAACTTATCCTTTAAGTAATTATATCTGTGCAATTCAATTGAATGAAAAAATATTGTGCATTTGGACAATTAATTAAAATGTTCAGTATTTTGCATGAATATGTATGATTCTTGTTGATATGAAATGGTTAAACTGAGCTTCACGGAGCACCAGCATCATTTATTATTATAGGCAGGAAGCAATCCAGGGTTAACACCCTCACCATCTAGTCAAGTCTGACAGGCTTGTTGGCTCCATTGTCAAGGCATATGCCTACACAATTACAGCATGCAGTCTGCTTCAGTGTCCCACAAAAGAAAAGTATTGTAGCAGATAACTGCTTCTAGGATCCCTGCTGTCAGAGAAAATAAGCAAGTTATAACTTCTCCATGGTCCTGCTAGAAAGCATTTTCTACGGTGTCTGTTGCTGCTTCACTTGGATGCTATATGTTGTTTCCCTCTGGTATGTGGTCCAACTGACTTTTGACCTCATCTTCGATCATGCCACATTGATTCCTGCATGAAGTTCTTGTTGGGAAATAAGCCTTTTTCTCCTTGTTACAAAACTTAATACTACCCTTGATAAGCTAACAGCTTCTAAATTACTGTTTTGGGGGAAATACCATTTCTTTTTGCACAACGCAGAATGTCAACCACTAAAGAAGGGCTCTTCTTAGTCTCCTTTCTCCCCTAATGCCACAATCTCATGTTGAGACCTTTGCATCTATTGTGTTGTCAACCATTTACAACTACAGCCAGTTTCATGGACCCAAGAAAAAACCTCTATCCCTCCTTCATCTTTATTTCTGACATCCTGTCACCTGATAAAGTAGTTTCTATATTCACTGCACTGCCCATATCCCCTCCCCTTTCGCTGTCTCTTCAGTTTAACCTGCAAAAACTTTTGCTTCTAAAATTAGGGCTAATTTCCTTTTTGTTTCCCTACTGCTTTTGTCTTTTGATTCTCCTTTAATCTACCTTCTATACTACTTTGGGTTTTCTTTTGGAAAGAAGTCTCATTATGTAATCCTGTATATACAATTCACAAATGATTTCCTACTCCTTACAGAGAAAAATACAAACTCCTCAGAGGGACAACCAAGACTCTTTAGAGTCTGAGTCTTACTTCCTTCTACTATGCCCTACACTGCCTCTTTAATTTTCTTCAGACAGCACAACTTATCTGAATAAGGTATATTCTTTTATATCTCTATTTTTTCTTGCATTTTTTCCTTTTACAGGGACTGTACTACTTTTATCTTCTCCATTAGACAAATTCATATTGATACTGAAGGATAATGCTCAAATTATATCTAATGGGTTTTTTCTGAGCTGCCTGGACTAAATATTATCAGATCCATTTCCCTAGAGAACAGACTCTAAGAGATTTGCATGTAGGAAGTTTGTTGGGAGTTTATTCTTAGAAGCATTTATCTTTGGGAGTAGGAAGGTGGGAAGGAAGCAGGATTGTCCAGAAAGGGAAGCTGAACTGTGCTACAGACATAACAAAGGCCTCTGGCAATGTTATGGGGAATTCCAGGCTGGCATGACTCTTCAGAGTTGTCCTGAATGAAGGCAAGGGGGCTGAACCTTTATACCTCAATGGTAGTATGTCACGGTATGTGGATTGTCCCAGAAGTGGTATGACATGAGGCAAACCCTGGGAAAGTCCTAGAGAGGGATTTTGCTGAGAGCTGTGTATAGTTCATTCTTCAACAGCTGATGGAAAGGGTTGAGGGAGGTAGGCATGTAGGACCCAATGGCATTCACTGGGCCAGATATTCATGCCTTCTACTCAGACCTTAACTATAGAACTTAACATTTTGCACAGTGACTATTTGTTTACATCTTTTACTCACTGAACCAGGCTAATATTTTTGAAGGCCATGCATCTGGGGGTTAGGCTCATGGATTAGAGGAAGATGGGATAGGCACCCCAGTGTAATAAAAGTATAATCTATTAACCTTTCCTTCATTGAATATAAAAATGTAGCTTACCTTAATGTAATAGCATTGATCTGCATATTCAGATCTTAGTTTTAAATGAGATTGGCTCTGTTTCTCAATAATTAAAACTAATAAATTTTTCAGTAGGCAATATTTATTTTTCTCATTAATAAAGGACTTAAAATTTTCATAACACCAGTAGCATATCATTGTACAGTTTTAAGAAAGAAAAACCTTGTCATACAAAAGTCTGGAGAAAATGAATGGAAAATAATATTACATTAAAATTATTTCCAAAAAACTTGCCAATGCTCATTTACAAAAAGAACAAGCTTACTAATCCCGTTAGAGTCTAGTACATATTCAGATTCTTTCCTACTTGTAGAAGAAAACATTATTGCAAGATCAAAGATATATATTGAAACAAGAAAGCTGCAGAATATAGTTCATTTAGTTCTCATCATTAGATCATAAAATATAATAAGTTCATTGTTATAAATGAAACTGTTCAGAAAATGTAATAGAGTTTCACAACAATATATTTAGTATACCATGCAATTACTCATTTGCTGTTTATACTATTCATCATGAGTCATTTGATGTCAACATTAAAATTTCATCTTGCACATTGCCTGGCTTCTCTTTAACTTGTTAGATTCTAGATGTTTTATTACTAATTATTACTTGTTTTTTTTTTAATCCAAGAGCATAATAGAAAAATAAACTTTTTCTCACTTATCATTAAAACACATTGAATTTTCATAGGCACCACTCTTTATATAAATTACTCAAATTTAGGCAAAATGATGATATAACTATGAGCTACCATTTCTGAGCCTGAAGCTCAGAAATAATTTTACAAACCAGGTGATACCTGAGGCCACCAGAAGCTGCAAAGAATGGGAAGTATTCTTATCTACAGACTTCAGGAGTATTTGGCTTTGATGACACCATAACAACTTGATTGTAGATTTCTGAGCTTTAGAGCTAATGAGAGGATATATTTCTATTGCTTTAAGTCCTAGGAAATGATTACAGATTTTAATGACCTGTTGAATTATATATATATTTTTCATTTATATGACCTCTCCATCTATATTTTAGGTATTTAAAGCTTGGAAACTAGACCATCCCAGTGTTGACAAAAGTTGGGTTGTTAGATCTCAGTGAGCCAGCATGAAGTTGTGTTTCTTCTAGCTCCCAAGAACTGGAACAGGTCAAAGCAGGCTAATACATGGATACAACTGTGTTCTGGCTGTGTGTAAAACTCCCCACACAACTCACAAAACATTCAATATAAAAATGTAGCACCTTGATGTAATAACATTATTCTGCACATACAGATGTTAGTTTTAAATGAGATTGGCGGGATCCCTGGGTGGCTCAGAGGTTTAGCGCCTGCCTTTGGCCCAAGGCACGATCCTGGAGTCCCGGGATCAAATCCTGCGTCGGGCTCTCTGCATGGAGCCTGCTTCTCCCCCTCTGCCTGTGTCTCTGCCTCTCTCTCTCTCTATGTCTATCATGAATAAATAAAACATTTTAAAAAAATAAATGAGATTGGCTCTGTTTCTCAATAATTAAAACTAAATATGTGACCCCACTCTTCTCACTCAGGAAGAAGAGTTCCACCACTCAGAGGAGAACCCTTAGCTCATATTATTTGAGATAAGGACATTGTACCTCTAAGTTAAGATTTATCCCCAATTACACAGTGAATTAATTCTGGACCAGGATGGTCTGGTTCTTTCTTTCTTTCTTTATTATTATTATTATTTTTAATTCATGAGAGACACAGAGATAGGAAGAGACAAAGGCAGAGGGAAATGCAGGCTCCCTGTGAGGAGCCTGATGGGGGACTCAGTCCTGGGACTCTGGGTTCACGCCCTGAGATGAAGGCAGAGCCTTCGCTGCTGAGCCACCCAGGCATCCCAGGATGCTCTGGTTCTTAAAGTTCTTTATTTCCCATTGGATAGAAAGACAAATGGATCCTGACACACAAGCGTAAGCATTGGTAACTCAATCAATGTTAACTATTTGTATCAGGAAGACAACATTTCTGAAAGCACATTTGCATTTATCTTAAAATATTTCCTACCTCCAAACCTTATGATGTTAATGATAGATAACATTATTAGATTAGCCAAAAATTTGTCGATCATTTTATGTACTCAATATTTTCACTTCTCTTATATTTAATTATCATTATGATTTCAGATAGATTATGTCATGTGTCCAAGATAAGTGGCACTTGCTTTCTAGTTCCCAGTCCATTTTTCACTGGAATAGTAGCAAAATAGGGTGGCTTATAATCAATTGATAAATCTGGATCATTTAAAGAGAGAAATGAGACACTATGCATAGATACCCTGGACTGTAGGCATAAACCAAGACTATTCTCTCACAATAAGACATAAAGGACAAGATAAGAAAGGTCTGGGAGATTCTCATCACGTGTCTTTAAGTTAGATTTTGAACACGACAACTAAAGTGCTCTTGCCAGTATGTAGTATAACTGTTTTAAGAAAAAGGTATCTCTCTAAGAAGTGCATTGTAGCAGTTAAAATAAAAGCTGGGGTACAAGGTATTCCAAGATAGAGCTGGTGCAAAAATTCCTAAGAATACCTTGAGTGCTCTCTGAGAAACCAAACTTAGTGAAACTGTCACCTATAAATTTTTAGTTCACTCAAGACGTGGTCTCCTCTTGTAGCTATTCATTTTGTGAAGTGCTCTCCCTCATGCACAGTAGGCCTCATTGTCCTTTGTTATTTTTATATCCTTTAATCATACCTCTTTTAAGACACTTAATTTATTATATTATAAATTTTCATGGCTATGTGTGTCTTTCTCCCTCAGTAGAATGTGTATCTCATCACTTTGTGGCATCTTTGGTACAGAGTGACAGTTGTTTACCACAAGTAAAACTGGGTGAGGGAAAATTCTTGTGGACAACAAGTGAACACAAAAGAATGGAAGCTTATCTAGAAACAAATACCTATCAGAACCTAGAGTGGGGGGGAGGGTATGTACCATGTTAGTAGTTTGAAAGGGCTTATAGAAAATTTGACAATCTATTTTAATATTAGTAGATATCAACAAACATAAAAACAACAAATGTGTTTATTATGTACCAGGTACTCTTTTAAGATACCTCCACATCACTTGGACACTAAAAACTGTAACAATCTTAGCATGATTTTACTGTTCCATAATCTTCATTAGCATAATTTTCCTGTTACAAAACACTCTTGCCCAGGAAGATAAAATTTGCAAATAACTGCATTGCTCATTACAGGAATTCCCAAGACCCATTACTTCCTCAGTAGAAAGCAACAGTGGTATACTACCTAAGACTCCTTGACTCTTTTACCTCAAAATACTCTCCTTGCTATTTCCACCAATCCCAAATTACCAGGGTCTTTACCTAATCCTCATTAAGATGTGCATTGAAAAACCTGCTTTACATAGACAAGAATTTCAATAAATTGAACTCCAGCATGTTAATCAGACAGTGTAGGGGTTTGTTCTCCCAGTTAAGCCATAAACTCAGCTTTGCCTTATAAACAGCTTTGGCTTATAAACAGCTTTGCTCTTCTGGGGAGCTCTCAGTAAGCACATTACATGTAACTAATGTAATCTTCACTGGAACTTTGTAAAGTTTAGTGTATTGTTATTCCCATTTTGCAGAGGACAAACTAAGCCCAAGTTTACACCTCAGGTAGATGGTAGAATTAAGACCTGAATCTAGACTCTCTGACCCTACAGCCAGTATATTTACACTGTATTCCTGAGAGTCATTTAAAAGCCACTTTAATTGGCTTCATTTGGAAGAAATTTCAAAGAAATTTCCAAAGGGAATAAATGAAAGCCCTTAAATTAAAAAAAAAAAAAAAAGAAGACATGGTTAGTAATACAATATTCTAAACACTATCATTTACTTAAATTAATCATTCTTCTAATCACATGCTCTATAGGCTCTATAGTTTTTCTCCATTTAAAGGAGCAATGATATGCATTCTGACACTCTCAATGGTCATGATGCAGGAAAAATGTCTTAGCATCTGAAAATATTCTAGCCTTTGAAAAAATAAGCATTGTATTTGTCACTCCTGAATGGACAGTATGTTTCTATGTAAATTTCAACTTGCATCTACTGTTCTAGGGAAAGGAAATTATCTACTACTAATTTACTAATAGTATTTCTTTGGAGTTAAAAGACAGTGGATAACTAAATAATGATTAAACAAAAAGGAATCCTCTAAGTGAGTTTCAATGGAAACTTTATCATAGGAAGAAAGAAATGGGAAAATACATTTGGAAAGAGAATATCCAAGGCTAGACTGCTGTCCCAAAAATTGTTATAACTGAATTGAATAAAAAGACTTATTCTCATGATATGGGACAAATTTGAATGATTGGCTAATATATATAATGGAACTAAGGTCCCATATAATGTCAATAAGCCAGAAGAATGTGGCAAAACCAACAGTAATTTACACAGATAAATAAAAACTCTGGGTTTAATTCTGAAAAACAAATCATGTTGAATGCTTTCTAACAAAGCTAACTCGGAGTGAATTAGCCTTGTAATGTAGGAACACAAGTATTTAAACAGAACATAGATGATCCTCTTTCTGGAATATTCTGTTTGATAGTTAAATGATGTCTAATGTTCTTCCCAACTAATAAATTCATGCTACTGGTGTAACAATGTGGATTGACAGATCCAAGACTTGCATTCAGAGTTTTAGTCATATGGTATGTAGCCATTCCCCAATTGATATATCTATTATTTTTGGATACTGTCAGGAGTGTTTGGGCAAAGCCTTTTTCCCTGTTTACACACGTACATATAATTTTGGCCATGGCCAGGTGTCCAAGAGATAAGGGAAACCTGAAAGAGAATTTATCATAGAGCTTGTTCTCTGCACCAAGACTGGCAGAGGAAAGGAACATTTGTTTCAATTCTTAAATGTCTTTAAGATTAGTTTCTGTTCCTCCTAGCCTTCATGGTAGAATTGTCTTGTCTAACTGAAACCAGGAGTTCAGACACTGAGAATATGGCTAATTTAATGTGTACCTACCTGAGTAAACTTTTTCTGAGGATGGGAGATTCTATATTTGACTTCGAGGAAATACTTTGGTTTTTTTTGTTTTTAAGACTTTAAAATTTATTTTAGAGACAGTGAGTAAGTGAGTGAAAGCAGGAGCAGGGAGGAGGGGCAGAGGGAGAGGGAGAAGCAGACTCCCTGTGGAACAGGGACCTGAAGGCAGGACTGGGTCCCACTACTCCTGGGAGCACGACCCAAGCCAAAGGCAGAGGCTTAACCAACTGAGTCACTCAGATGCTGGGAAACACTTTGTTGGGAACAGTAACTATAATATAGTAGTGTCAGGGGTGTTAATGGCTGCAGGGATGACTCAACTAGGGGATGCCGACAATGACCTGGACCTTGGGATGCTAGGATTCCAGCACTGAATCTCAGGTCTGCATTCAGTAAAGATAATATTCTCAAAGTTGTGTTTAGAGAACTTAGATGGCATTAAGGCATCATGGCCAGAGCAAAGGCTGTTTCACTCTAGGGCAACACTACTTTTGGGCCAAAACTTCTTTGTTCCTGGGCCACCAGAATGCTAGGCGTCTGCCATGAAGCACCTAAAGGGCATTTTTCTTCTTTTCTTAGCTTGAAAACTTATTTTTCTAATGGTCTTAAAAACCATTTGGTGAACCTAAGAGACTGAAACAAAGAAATAATTTCTTGTCTCTTTAAGAAGCAAGCATGTATTATAGTATTTCTTTTCTTTTCCTTTTTTTACAAGTTGTTTATTATTATCATTAATATTCTTATTACTTTTATTAGTACACAGTACTGTGAGTTTAAGACCTACAGAGACTTTGTTAACTGGTTACCACAATTAGGATGCTGAACAGCTCTGTGGTCTCCAAAACTCCTTCAATTTGCCCTTTGTGGTCAAATTCTTCCCCCACTCTTAATCTATGCTGTTTTCTATCCATATAGTTTTGTTTCTCCAGAAAGTTGAATGAATGAAACCAGTTTATATATAATCTTTTTTTTAAATTTTTTTTTTATTTATTTATGATAGTCACAGAGAGAGAGAGAGAGAGGCAGAGACACAGGCAGAGGGAGAAGCAGGCTCCATGCACCGGGAGCCTGATGTGGGATTCGATCCCGGATCTCCAGGATCGCGCCCTGGGCCAAAGGCAGGCGCCAAACTGCTGCACCACCCAGGGATCCCTATATATAATCTTTTGAGACTGGCCTCTTTCATTCAGCTTAATGCTTTTGAGATGTATCCATGTTATTGTGTGTGTCCATATTTCCTTTCTTTTTATTGCTGGACATTATTCCATTGTATGAATATAGTGTATTTTGTTTATTCACTCAGCCATTAAATGTCATTTGTGTTATATCTTATTTGGGACTACTGGGAGTAGGTATAGTAAACATTTGTATGGGAGGGTTTGTGTAAATTTAAGTTTCCATTTTCTAGGGAAGATATTTAGCAGTAAAATTGCTGGGTCATGTCATGTCTTTTTTTTTAAGATTTTATTTATTCATTCATGAGAAACAGAGAGAGAGGGGGGGGGCAGAAACACAGGCAGAGGGAGAAGCAGGCTTCATGCAGGGAGCCTGATGTGGCACTCGATTCTGGGACTCGATCCTGGGACTCCAGGATCATGCCCTGGGCAGAAGGCGGTGCTAAACCGCTAAGCCACCCAGGCTGCCCAATGTCATGTCTTTAACTTTGTACAAAATTTAGGTATTTATAAATTAAAATAATTATATATTTTTACATATTTATAAATATATTATTATATAATATATAATAGCATATAATGTATTATATAATTTATATATATGACTTTAAATTACATATAATGTACACATTTATTATAAAAGTTATCTGTTAAGATATACAGTTGGCCCTTGAATAATATGAGAATTAGGAGCACTGACACACATTCCACATAGTGGGAAATCTGCATATAACTTTTGACTCCTCCACAACATAGTTACTACTTGTCCCTTGTTGACCTGAAGCCTACCAAAAACATAGTTGACTAGCACATATTTTGTATATGTATTATATACCAGATTCTTACAATAAAGCTAGAGAAAATGTTATTAAGAAAACCATAGGGAATAGAAAATACATTTACAGTACTATACTGTAAAAAATCCACATTATAAGTGGACCTACACAGTTCAAACTCCTGTTGTTCAAGGATCGATCAACTATGTATCTTTATAAGAAATGCACCAGTCTGCATTTTTATGTGAGTGTTCCAGTTGTCCTGTGTTGGTGTCAGCCCTGGGAACTGTCAACAGTTGTTTTATTTTTGTTTTTCTTCCTGTCCCTTTCTAAATAAGTATATAGGAGAATCTTATTATAGTTTTAATTTGCATGTTTCTTTTCTTTTTTTTTTTTTAAGATTTTATTTATTCATTCATGAGAGACACACACAGAGAGAGAGAGAGGCAGAGACAGAGGCAGAGGAAGAAGCAGGCTCCATGCAGGGAGCCTGACATGGGACTCGATCCCAGGACTACAGGATCACTTCCTGAACTGAAGGCAGACTGCTCAACCGCTGAGCCACCCAGGCACCCCAATTTGCATGTTTCTAATGGCTGATGATGCTGAGCATCTTTTAATGTGTTCATTTATTGTGTGTAAAGTACCTATTCAATTTTTTGTTCATTTTTAATTGGGCTGCTTATTTACTGTTGAGTTATGAGAATTTTTCATATACACTATATAGAAGCCTTTTGTGATGATGTGACTTGCCCAAACTTTTTCTTTCCTCTGTAGCTTGCATTTTCATTCTCTATGAAACTGCATATAGCAAACTTTTTTTTTTTTTAATTTAAGTAGGTACCATGCCCAATGTGGGGCTTGAACTTTTGACCATGAGATTGAGAGTTACATACTCTCCCAACTGAGCCAGCCAGGTGCCCCATTTGTTTGTTTTCATTTTGAAGTTTAATTTATCAACTTTTTCTTTATAGAACATGTTGTTTTATGTCAAATGTAAGAGCTTTTACCAAAGTTTAGATCATACAGATTTTATCCTATGACTTCATTCTATAGTTTTATCTTTATATATCTACCTGAGATCTATTTTGAATTAATTTTTCTTTGAAATGTGAAGTTTGGGTTGAGATTGATTGTTGATTGATTTGTCATATATATGACCAATTATTCTATTTGTTGGAGGGGAAAAAAACAACACCCTCCTTGTATTGAATTACCTTTGAATCTTGCCAAAGAGCAATCAATCATATTTGTGTGGGTCTGGACTCTTTATTCTGTTCCATTGATTTATGGGCCTCTCTTCTCCAGTGCCATTGTGTTGACTACTAAAGCTTTATAATAAAACCAGGTGGTATTAATCTTCCAATTTTATTGTTTGCAAAATCATTTTAATATTTTACTTTCATTGATTTTACATAAAAACCTCAGAATCAAATTGAAAAAATGTACAAAAAACACTCTAAGGATTTTGTTTAGAATTATATTAAATCTATAGATCGGGATCCCTGGGTGGCGCAGCGGTTTGGCGCCCGCCTTTGGCCCAGGGCGCGATCCTGGAGACCCGGGATCGAATCCCACATCGGGCTCCCGGTGCATGGAGTCTGCTTCTCCCTCTGCCTGTGTCTCTGCCTCTCTCTGTCTCTCTGTAACTATCATAAATAAAAAAAAAAATAAATAAAAAAAAAATTAAAAAAAAAAATAAATCTATAGATCAATTTGGGCAGAATTAACATGTTAACTATGTGTGTCTTCCAATTCAGAGAACATGGTATATCTTTCCCTTTATTTAGGTTCCCATTTTTTTATTAGTATTTTTAGCAAATAGATGTTGCATGTTTTGTTATAATCACATGTATTCCCTTATTTTTGGTGCAAATACATACTGATATATCCTGCAAACATGGTCAACTCACTTATTCTAGCATATTTTTCAAGATTCCTTGGGATTTGTTACAGAGACAGTCAGGACTATGGATATGAACAGTGCCATTTCATGCTTTCCAATCTGTATTCCCTTTGTTTTTCTTCCCTTATTACACTGGCTTGTACTTCCAGCACAATATTGAATTGATACATTGAGAATGAATATCCTTCTTTTGTTCTTAGCTTCAAAAGAAATATATCCAGTCTTTCACAATTAAGTATGTAGGCTAAAAGTGTATTTTATTTTGAAACAGGTTTTTAGATAAAGTAATTTCCCTTCTAATCCTAGTTTCCTGAGAATTTCTTTCATTAAGT
Organism: Canis lupus dingo; assembly: GCF_003254725.2. Lineage (NCBI taxonomy): Eukaryota > Metazoa > Chordata > Mammalia > Carnivora > Canidae > Canis > Canis lupus. The sequence goes on from NC_064259.1 coordinate 27,424,148, forward strand.
GGCATTCTAGGCTTCCTCTTGCACTGATAAGAATAATCTTAGCCAGGATTATATACTCAGGAAGGAGGGCATAATGGGAGTGTAGGGAAGTCGCTGAGTTTATTGTTAAATTGTATAGTGAACATTAGAATATGGTCTTTAAGGTGTCAATATTGAGTGATATTGTTTTTATTCAAAACTAGTGGGACCAGATATCACAACTACTCTATGAAATGTGTTTGTATAATGTCTGCAGATTGGATGGCCATTGGACATAATATTCTCTATAAAGACTATATCATAAAATTGCTTTGTTAGGGTTCTATTCTTATATGAGAACTGGTTAATAAGGTAAATGGAATACAGAAACATTTTTAAACTAATTGATTTATAATATATGTCCTACATTCTTCCAAAACACTTGAATTTGCTAGAGAATGTGTGTACATATTATAGCCTGAAATGTTGATTAATTAAATAATTGCACTATTTTTAAATTAATGCTTCATTGACTAATAATTTTTAAAAATTATAGTTCTCTAAGTGTTTAAAGCTGATATTCCTCAGTTGTCTCATTGCACTTATACTTCTTTGAAAGAATTATTCATTGATTTTCTGTTCTTCAGTGTTTGATAAAAGATTTACGTGAATAATTGCATCCCATAATACATAGTAAGCCAGATTTCATTGGCCATTACCTTGTTCTTGAATATAATTTAAAGTACTGACATTGCTTTAAAACCTGTAAGTGAAAAAAATAGAAAAATAAAACCTCTAAGTGTTTGCAATTGTCACTATGTTAGAAATTATTGCTCCCAATTGAATTTCAAAATAACAGAGATTAGTCAATGTAGCGATACTGATACTGCCCGGAATCTACCTTTGGGGAGTCAGGGCATAGACATTTATTTTTGTGACCTCACATAAGGAAGATCTTATCTGTCTCTGTCTGGGAAACCAATACTTGATCTCCCAATAGCTAATGTGAGGCCTACAGTTTTCAGGTTTTCTGGTGGCATCTTCAAATTTTATAGCTGACTTTGTAAAACATGCAATATAAATTGCAATGTCATGAGGAATCTCTTTTTAATGCCTTTATTAGCTATTTCTCCCTGAAGCAATTCTTGGAAGAACACATTTAAAAATTAAACAAATCTGAAGAGGGTTTAAGAAAACGTATGGCTTGGCATAATTACAAATCTAAAGCAAAGACTATTCATACACTCATTTTCTTATGTGTGAAATTTATTCAGTGGGTTTTGCAGTGATATTTTGTATTCTAGGACTGCACATCTCTGGCCAAATCTTTGCATTCAGCTTACTTCTCTTCTTTCCATCTGTAATGGTAGATTACTATACTGAGATTTTAGTCATATAATTTTAGAATAAAGTCATTCATTGTATGTAATAAAAATTTTTAATTCAACTCTCTTGTTTGGAGAGAGTTATAATGAAATATCAATTAATATTGCTTCAACATCTTTGTGGCTTTGTCTCTTCATATATCAGAAGAATGAATAACTAGTAGTTTTCTTATCCGTAATGTTTATTGTGTGGGGAAGATTCACATGAGCATATATTCACAAGTATAAAGATGTTAAGTTCTACAATTTTCTATGTGAAAACTAACAATTTACAGTATAAAGAAGACAGGCTTTGGATTCTAATGGACTTGTGTTTAAAAACTAGTTTGTCAGTAGTTATGCAACCTGGACAAATTTAACTTTTTTGGCCTTTGGCTTTCTTAGTGTAAGATATGAATAACATCTGCCTTTTAGAAATATTGTAATAAACTAGAGGAATTACATAAAATTGTGAAAATGATTAGATGCAAGACTCTCAATAAATGGTAGCTGCCATCACTACTGTTATTGTTGTTGACATTACTGGCAATCTTCAGTGAATGGTGACTTGATTTTCTCTTTATCATTGAGCCTATAAGACTCAGCCTGCTAAGTTTTAAATTAATTTGCAGTATCTACTACTAGCTAAGGAATACAAAGGCACAAATGAAGCCTTACAGCCCATCTGCTTACAGGTTGCTCCAGATGAGGCTTCTGTCTCTGGTTGCAGTTGTATTTCCTCCTTCCATGTTACCCTTTAGCAATCTTTGGATATTTCAATTAGCAACAGAAGTAACTGAGTAACAGAGCTAATCTTTAGAGCCAGAAGAAAGGATAAAGAGAATAAGGAGGGGAAAAAAAAAAAACATGGTTAAAAATGGGATGTGTAGGGGTGGGGAGGGATCTTATGATTGTAAAGCAATTCTAAATTTTCTTTTTGTGATTATGGTTGGTTGTCTCATACTGTGATCACCATCTTCTACTTCTACAATGTGCTGGTTACCTACTCTGGTAACTCTTCTACATCATCATGACCATCTACTTTCTTTCTCTATATTCCCCTCTCCACTGTGCTCACCTTGCAGATTTGAATCTATGGCTCATCATTTTTATATCTCTCTTAGAAATCTAAATTCCCCTGTTACTCAATATTTTTAACACTTCCATCTTATAATACACCAAGTATATCAGTTTACTTTGCCTGCATCACTGCAGCAGGTGAGCAGTGCTGAAGAAATGTACTATGAAGGGGAGCAGAATATACTATGCCAAAATATGTCTCTGCCATGAGGATGATTTTAAGCTGAGCATTTTTAAGAAACACCAGACCTAGGAAAACTGAAGACCTGAGGATAAGTTACCCTTTTCTAAGAAAATTTACATTTAGAAGGGAAATGTCCATTTGTTAGAATGTCATTTTCTTGTTCTAGGAAGAAAAGAGTGATTCTAAATCTCTAGAAACTTTTGTCTGTGGAGAAGGTGGCAATTTAAATCTGCATAACAAAAGTGCCTTTGTTTATGTACTTCCCTGGTAAAATCCCATAAGGGTCTTCCCATTGCCCCCAAACATCTTTTGTTTTTAGCTGAAGATGTTGGTTAAGGTGGTGGCTTGGGCCATTTTGAGGAATTGCTCAGTTTTCCTGGATACTTCCCATATGTATAGGAGATATACCTGTTATTAAACTTCTGTATATTTTTCTTTTGTTTATCTGTCTCTTATTACAGGGTTGTCTCAGCCAAGCATCTAGAAAGTCAGAAGGCAAATAATTTTTCCTCTCTCACAACTATCAGGAAAGCCAGCACTATGAATTTAGAATGACTGCACTCTAATGGGAACTCAACATTGCATAGAATTCTTTTTTTTTTTTTTTAATTTTATTTATTTGTTCATGAGAGACAGAGAGAGAGAGAGAGGCAGAGACACAGGCAGAGGGAGAAGCAGGCTCCATGCAGGGAGCCCGATGCGGGACTTGATCCGGGAACTCCAGGATCACACCCTGGGCAGAAGGCAGACACTAAACCGCTGAGCCACCCAGGGATCCCCTGCACAGAATTCTTACCATGTTTTCCTACAATGATTATTTTTATTCTATTTGATTCTTCTCAAATTTCTAACCTATTACTTCTACCTCATTCTTGATATGGGATGTTACCCTTTTTGAACCAAATTAAATAGAAGCCTTTAAACAAGGAGTTACCAAAATTCCTGATGCCAAACCACATACATGTTTTCATCTGCTCTGATTCTCTTATCTCCTGCTTGTTTCTCCACATTTCAGGAACCCACACTATTGTGTATCTTCAATCTCTACCTCTCTATTGGATCTTTTCCATTATCATTTATATATGCTCATGGGTCTTCTATCTTTAGTATTACAAAATTTCTTGGAGCTAACTTTTTTTTTTTTTTTAATTTACTTATGGAGACAGAGAGAGGCAAAGACACAGGCAGAGACACAGGCAGAGGAAGAAGCAGGCTCCATGTAGGGAGTCTGATGTGGGACTCGATTCTGGGTCTCCAGGATCAGGCCCTGGGCCGAAGGCGGCGCTAAACTGTGGGCCACCGGGGCTCCCTCAGCTAACTTTTTTATCTCTCTTCTGTCACAACCAGAGTAATCAATACTGTATAAACTAAGCTCATTTCTTATGTCTTCAATCTATTCATTCTGATTTCTGACCCACAAAATTCATAGAAATAGAAATGGCTAGAATCAAGTATGTTTTCTATATTGTTAAATCTGGGTATTTTTTCAGGCTCCCACCTAATAGAACTCCTAAAAGAAATAAATATTGAAACCATTCATATTACTGAACACTATTTCTCATTTCCATGATATCAAATTCTCTTGGCTATTTGTTTCTCCTCTAACTATTCCTTTTCATTGTTTTTTACTAGTTTATTGTGTCTATCCCCACCACCCTAATTTTATTCAGGTCTTTGACTGCTCCATGCTTTCTTCCATCTCAGGGCTTTGAATAAACAGTTCTTCCTGGAAAAGCCTCCTCTTCCTTTACCTGGATAGCTTTTATTTATGCTTCAGATCTCAACTGAAGTGTGGAGAGGGGGGAAAAAACTTTTCTTAGACACCTCATGGTTCTTTGTCTGGTCCAGTAATCAAATTATCATTAAAAAAGACCAAAAGACAAGTTGGGCAATTGAGGCTTATATGCCATTTTAAGATAAGGAGGCAGGATAGGGATCTGGGGCTTCAGAGGTCAGATGGGTGATTTACAGGATGATAAGAAGAGCAAATGTTTGGTAATTAGATATTTGTCCTGTCATACAGATTTTTTTTCTAAGTTATCTCATAATAGCTCTCTTTCTGGGCCAGACCTCCTATCTAAATTCTTTTAGATAATTTAAGGGGGGAGTAGATCAAAGTTTTTCTTGAATCTACTGGGTCTTGACAGACTTCAGCTCAAAACAGTCCACATGCTGGGGATGCCTGGGTGGCTCAGTTGGGTAAGCATCTGAGTCTTGGTTTCAGCTCAGGTTATGATCTCATGGGTTGTGGCATCAAGCCCTGTGATGAGCCCTGCTTCAGGCTCTGTCCTCTGCCAAGAGTCTGCTTGAGTTTCTCTCTCTCTCTGCCCCCCCACCCCCCCACTTGTGCTGTCATGGTCTATTTCTCTCTTTCTCAAAATAAATAAATCCTTAAAAAGGAATAGTCCACATGCCAAAGTCACACATTTAGGGGAAAGTTTTTCTGACCTAATTCAGAAGCATTGATATGAAATTTTCTGTTTTTACCATTATTTGGAAAATGTCTGTTTCTTCTACTAAATTATAAGCTGTAAGAATACAGCAACTATACCTTCTTTTCTGACCATTAGCTTTTGCCCAGCATTAACAGAGCCCTAGCACATAATACAGGATCAATCAAATTTGTCATTGTGTCTTTAATCATCTACATTCCAGCTACAGTGGATTGATTACCCAGAGGAAACTGCCCCACTTTCCAACCTTTACATTTCTTAAAGTTTTTAAAGATTTTATGCTTTTTATTTCAGTCTTCTCAGTAGATCTGTAATATAGGTATTTCTATCCCAATTTATCACATAAGAAAATTGTAGATCAGAGAGGATATGACTTACAGTCACATACTAGTAACTGGTGAAAGTGAGATTTAAATTAAACCTCTACTTTTCTTTAACCCTCTACTAAAGTGTAATTTACATACTATAAAGCTCATCCACTTAAAGTGCATAATTAGTTTTTAGTGTATTTACAGAACTGTGCATCCATCATTATATTCTAATTTTAGAACATTTTATCAAATGCAAAACCCCCTTAAACTTTGTACCTTTTAATAATTATTCTTCATCTCTTCCTCTGTTCCCTTAATTCCCAGTCACAGACCAACACTAATTCAGTTTCTGTCTCTATGAATTTGTCTATTCTGGACATTTTATATAGGCAATATCATAAAATATGTGATTTTGACACTGGTTTCTTTTACTACTTTGATTACCACCATAGTGTTTTTAGGTTTTTCCACGTTGTGCCACATATCAGCACTTGATTCTTTTTTATGGCTCAATTATATTCCACTGTATAGATGTATTATATTCTGTTTGTCCATTTATCAGTTGATCAGCAATGTAATTATTTCCACTTTTTAGCTATTATGAATAGTACTGCTATGAACATTTGTGTGCATTTTTTTGTGGACATATATTTTCATTTCTCTTGGCTAAGTAGGAGTGGAACTGCTCAAATATGGTAATTCTATATTTAACATTTTGAGGAACAAACTTTTCCAAAATGGCTATACCATCTTACATCAGCAATAGATAAGGATTCCAATTTCATTACAATAGATGAGGATCCCAATTTCAGCAATAGATGAGGATTCCAATTTCATTACAAGTTTACTGGCACTTATTATCACTTTTTATTTTTAATTTTAGACATTTTTGCAAATGTGAAGTAGTCTCACTTGTGGTCTTCAATTATGTTTCCCAAATAGATAATAATGTCGAGCATATTTTAATGCAGTTATTAACCATTTATATATAATCTTTGGAAAATGTCTATATAAATCCTTTCATCATTTTAAAATTGTGTTATTTATACTTTTACTGTTGAGTTTTAAGAGTTTTTGTAAATTCTCAATGCAAGTTCCTTATCTGATATATGATCTGCATATATTTTCTCCCAGTCTGTGGGTTGTTTTTTTACTTTCTTGATGGTGTCCTTTAAAATACATATTGTTTTTCATTTTGATGAAATACAACATATCAGTCTTCTCCTTGATTACTTCTGCTAAGATATCATTACCTAACCTAATCTAAGGTTACAAAGATTTACTTCTATGGGTTTTTTGATAAGGATTTTCTAGTTTTAGCTCTTCCATTTAACTCTGATATGTTTTGAGTTAATTTCTATGCCTGGGTCAAGGAAGGGATCCAACTTCTTCTTCCTTTTTTGTTTTTATTTTAATTTATTTTATTTTTTATTTTATTTTATTTTTTTACATGTGAATACCCAGTTGTCCCAGTACCCTTTGTTGAAAAGACTGTTCTTTATCCCATTGAATTATTTTGTTCCTTTTCAATTCTATTCCATGAGTCTGTGTCTTTTCTTACATCAGCAATACACTGTGTTGATTCCTGTGCCTTGTAGTGGGTTTTGAAAACAGTAAATGTGAGTGCATTTGCTCTATATTATTTTGCTATTCTGGATCCTTTGCATTTTCTTATAGATTTTAGGATTAGCTGGTCAGTATCTGCAAAAACTGAAAAAAAAAAAAGCCAGCTGGTGTGTGATATGAATTGTGTTTAATATGCAGAATGTTAACACCTTAACAGGCCAATTTAATATCATTATTACAACACCTGTGATCAGAAGTTAATGATCTTTTCTTTTTTACAAGTTAACTATCTTTTTAAATTTCTTTCAATGATATTTTAAATTTTTCAATGTACAACTTTTGCACTTTTTAAAAACAAATCTATTCCCAAGTATATTGTATCCTTTTTGGATGCCATTGTAAACAGAATTCTTTTCATTGGCAGTGTATAGAAATATATTTTTGTATATTGATCTTGTATCTTGCAACCATACTGAACTTGTTTATTCTAATAACCATTAGTTCTAATTTTTTTGGAAGATATTTTGGAATTTTTTACATACTAGATTGTGTTATTTGCAAATAGATTTCTTCCTTTCCAATCTAGATGCCTCTTGTTTCTTTCTTTCTTGTTTTTTTCTGCAAATCACTCTGGCTAGAATCTCAAGTACAATATAGAATAGAAGTGGCAGAAGCAGATCTTTTATCGAATGAGGTGGTTTTCTTTACTCCTCTTTGGTGAATATTTTTAGCATGAAATATTTTTAGATTTTTTTCAAAAACTTTTTCTGCATCATTGAAATGATAATGTGATTTTTGTTCTTTTAACAATAGTGCATGATATGAGTTGATTTTTGCATGTAAAAACAATTTTTATTGCTCTCAATTTCTTGTTGGACTGTTCCTAACTCTAGTTCTTGCTACTTCATTCACTTCACCAAATTAAATTTTATCCACCTTTCCAGCCATATCTTTAATTTGCCCTCTTTCAAGAATCCCTACCACATAATAGTTTGTATTATTCATATGATTGATGACTTCTATTTCATCTCATTCATTTTTGTATCACTTTTATATCATTTCATATTACATAATTTACATGTGTATGTGCTGAAAATAATTGTTTTTGGAGCCAGAAAACACATCCCACACTTGTATTACACCATAGTTCCAGCAAAATAGTATATGCAGAACATAGCAGAAAAGTTGTTCGATAAATATTTGTTGAATTTCCAGGAGTTTCCAATTTTGTTGAGGCCAGTCTTTTAATAACTATGGCATTGAAAGAATTGATTTAATCACATTATACCCAAAACATGCTAAATTCAAATTAACAAGCCAATTTCCATTTCATTGTCTTGTCATTTACTTGAGCTTTTTGTCTTGATGTAAAGTTATGGCAGATCTTTCAATATGTGGATGAATATTTCTAGAACATTGGAACAGAAAATCCATTTAGAAAAATGTACCCAAGTGGAAAAAGGCATTTTCAGTTTTAGCACAAAAAGTTGTAAGTGTTGAACAATGTTCACATGACATATATTCAATCTTCAGCTTTCAAACGTTAAAGACAGTCTTACAATACTAAATTTAGCAGCTAAAAAAAAAATAAAAAAACAAGCCAAACAAAACCTATCTGTCAAGCTCATATCCTTTTTGTATATGCTCAAAATCTAGTCCTCTTCTAACTTATTTTTTAAGAGTTCCTGCAATCTAAAAATTGCTTACCAGCAGTAAACGTTTCTCATCAATTGCATTCTCTCTTTTAGGCTCAAGTGCAAATTACTTCTACTCATCCAGTGGTGGGGGTTTGTAGTTAAGTCCTGCCTAGAGGTTTTTATGCAGTAGTTAGGGGAAGTGCTGCCCTGGTCCAGCTGTGGCCCCAGTGATTAGCTTTCAGCGCATTAGGCAAGGTGAAGATAAGACATTCAGGGTGCAAGTCTGGTTATGGGTAGAATCATTTTATAAAGAACTACTTTATTCATTTGTAGTCTCTGAGTTCAGATGTTCACAGCCATTTAATTAAGAGACATTTCATGAGAAAGCTATTGGACATATAGGAATTTGCTAGATGTTGGTATGGTTTGGGGATAGGAGATGAGAAAAATGGAATTAATCACACTCAGTGCATTCATTTTTCCTTTTTAGGTTTATTAAAAACCAGTTTAAAAATAAATTCAAAACAGATTCAGTATTGTCTTCTTTTTTCTTCAAAAAAAGTCATTTTGATTTTCTCTTGCTCAAGGCATGGATTAGACTGGATGAAGGAAAGTTTTCCACCAATTGACTGTCAGACTCTGGAAAAGTCATTTTACCTCTTGTCTTAAGTTTATTCATTTGTAAAATGAGAGTTTGACTAGATGATCACTAAGGTGATTGTTGCCTCTCAAATTCTATAACCCTACCTGTGCTTTTTATCCCTTCTACAAACACATCAATTTTATTATGAGAGCAATCACATCATCAGGGGTTGGTCAGTACTTATTCAAAGTGTGCTTGTTGGGCAGCCGGGTGGCTCAGCGGTTTAGCACTGCCTTCGGTCCAGATTGTGATCCTGGAGACCCGGGATCAAGTCCCACATCGTGCTCCCTGCATGGAGCCTACTTCTCCCTCTGCCTATGTCTCTGCCTCTCTCGTGCCCGCGCTCTGTGTCTCTCATGAATATATAAATAAAATCTTAAAAAAAAAAAAAACAGCAAAGTGTGCTTGTTGCAGTGTTACTGAATACACTATGTTACACAGAAGCTGCAAAAGTGGATAGGGGTTTAGGAGAAGTTTAATTGTATTCTTCATGGAAAGCACATTTAAAGAAAATTATCTGGATATATAACAATTCAGTTATGTGATCTTCAATATGCAAACGAAGAACGCTTTTCTGCTACTTTAAACAGCATAAATTTGCTCTATTGATAGGCTTTGACTGCTCATGTGTTAAGTGGTGTACTTCCTAAAACATGTTCCAAAGAACACTGTTGTTCCTCAAGATGTTTCTAAATATTTTCTTTGGGGTAGAAGAGAATTCTGTGGCCGAATAACCACTGGAAACTCTTTATACTATCTCAATATTCAAATATTTACAAGTGGATATTAGCTAAGGGTTCTGAGAAGTGCTACAGTTAAGAAAGCAAGCACCTATAAGTCTATGGTAACTTTTTTCCATAGAGCACTTAGAGGTTTTAGTGATGTAGATTCACAAATGCTAATTTTAAGGAATATGTTTATTTTTCACTTCAAGGATTAAAATGTTAAACTACTTCTTAAGCTATTATTGTTTTTGCATTTTTTTCCTTTGACTTTTGTTATATGTCATCTATTTATGGCTCATTTTTTTTTGTGAACATATTTTTCTGGTTATTTTTCCTTTCCTATTTTTCTTTTCAGCTTTTTTTTTTTCCTCTAAGCATCTCACCATGGTCAACATTTTCTTTCTCATTATTCCCATTAAATATTTCTGATAGTTCTTATATTTTAGAAAAGTGTGCTTTCTAGCATCCACATTTAATTTCTGCTTTGATATTTAGTGTTTAGTATGAAGCAATTAGAAGCTTAGGGTTAGCTCAAATAATATGGCACAGGAATTTGTCTTTGGCTTGTCATCTCATGTATACTCCGTGTATATATTTGTGCGGAAGGGTTACTATAAATATTTTTGCATATTTACACATCCACAATATTATGCTTTCAAAAAACGATCTTTCAGTAAATATAAGACCAGTAAATATAAGACTATCTAAAGGAATAAAAAGATCCATGTCTTTTCTTAAATGACCTATGACATACAGTGAAGATCTGAGCTAACCTCTGTAGAAGTGGCATTCTATATCTAGAGGGAGATAATTGAGAGAAAGAACTATACATTTTTTTGATAATAACAATTATTCTAAGTTATTTGTATTAACTGTGTCTCAAGAGCCATGTTTCAGAACAATCATGTCTGTATCATGAATAGTAGTAAAGGGACTTGCTTACAGGAACTCAGTAAAGCCTCAGTCTAAAGCTCCACCTGATTCAAAGGCCATGGCCAACCACAATCTTACCATGATTGAAGGGCTGGGGTTTCTGGTTTAGATAAGATCAGCTGTACATCCATGGTGGGGTTAATTAGTCTAGTTTTTTGGATACATATTGGGAAGCATTAGACTTTTCAGGTAAGAATTATAGTTAGGAATATAAAATTAATGGCAAAAACAATAAATAATTTCTGCTTACTCTTACTTTTTTTCTATAAAATATTTTTGTTTAAGCCTGACATGGATTTGGTGATAATTTTCTTCTACAAATTTTTGATATGTTATGAAGTGGCCAGAGAAAACTCAAGACTGGCAAACTTTTTCTTGGAAGAGGAGAGAAGGGGGAAGGTAGGGGAAGCACAAGTACATGCATGCTTATTGTGAATGGAAGAGCTTGAGGAGAGGATAAAGGAAAAGGGACTAAAATAAGAAGGGATGTATGCTTTGAATTCCATGCAGCCCAAACTCCAAATACTCGGAAGTAAATTTTGGTAAATCTAAACGATTTTTTTATCTGACAGTTCCCTTCAAAATCATATATTGACTACAGCTTGCCTCTCTGTGCTCGGATGCTTTTATTGACTTTTCTATTCAGTGCCTTGTGATGCAGTACCGAAGTGATTGGATCAGTATATTTTCCCTTTGGGATTATTGTTGGAATCTTGGAAATCTTACAGATGCATTTATTACATTTCCAAAATTTTAGTGCTTACTTAACCACCCAGGGGTTCGTTGCTTTATGCAGTGCAGTTTGGGGACCTAAAATAGATAGTTTGAAAGTTATATCATAGTTTCTGTTAATGGAGCTTATAACCCTAGAGAAAAACGTACTATTAAAACAGTTTGGGCAAGCTTTCATGAGTGCTGTAATGAGTTCTGTGGCTATGGTGGTGGTTGTTTTTCTTCTCTCTAAATCATACAATTCTTTATCTTTTCCTTGCTTTCTTTAAGTTAGGTTTGCTAATTCACACTGCTACCACACAAGAAAATTTTTTCTTAGAAAACAAAAAGCATTGTTTTTTTCAATGTATAATTTGTGAGTTGATTCATTTAATAACTTTGACATACAAGAAGTCATGTTTCTAGCTCCATTTAAAGTATACAATCATTATTTTTAGATGAACTTTGAAACAATGTGAGATTTCATTTTTTATGTTAATATGAAAATAAATTCTGCTTTCAGAGGTCACATAACTTTTACTTCTATCCTTATCTCTTTCTGTCCCCTTTCCTCATCTTAGTCTATTCCTGAGTCTGAGACATTCCTTATTCTATGCTTTTTCTATATTCTGAAGAATTCCTTAACAAATCCTTGAACATATAATGATTGCTATCTATTGTAAAGGATCATGTGTATAGGGGAATAAAATACAGTAAAAAAACAGTTAAAATATGAGATTTAATAATTTTGCCTGAGTGAAATTCAAACAGACAAAATTATTGTATAATCATTTTTAATGTATTTTTCACTAAACTTTTTATTAAAAAATACTTTATCAAAGTATGATTGACATATAAAAAGTTATCCATATTTGTTATATGCAACTGGAGATAAGTATATATCCATGAAACTATCACCACAATCTATGTGATAAATGTTGCCTCTTGCCCTGCTTAGTATTGAGTATGTATATATGAGAGAAAGAATATTTTACATAAGATTTAACCTCTTAGCAAATTTTTGAGGTATAATTAATATACAATGTTAGTTTCAGGTATGCAAAATATTGACTTGAAAATTCTATACTAAGCGCTTACCACAATAAGTGAAGTCACCATCTGTCACCATACAATGTTATTACAATATTTTGACTATGTTCCTTATACCTTATTTTCATCTCTGTGACTTATTTTTCACAGAAAGTTTGTACCATTTAATTCCCTTTTTTTTTTTTTGCCTTTCCTCCACCACACCCCTCCCTGGTGGCAAACACCTATTTGTTCTCTGTATTTAAGAGTCTGATTTTGTTTTGTTTTTTTAGATTCCACATGTAAGTGAAATTGTATGGTCATTCTTTTTTTTTTTTAATTTTTTAAAAATTTTTATTTATTTATGATCGTCACAGAGAGAGAGAGAGAGAGAGAGAGAGAGAGGCAGAGACATAGGCAGAGGGAAAGCAGGCTCCATGCACCGGGAGCCTGACGTGGGATTCGATTCCGGGTCTCCAGGATCGTGCCCTGGGCCAAAAGCGGGCGCCAAACCGCTGCGCCACCCAGGGATCCCTGGTCATTCTTTTTTTTTTTTTTTTTTTTTTTTTTTTTTTTTTTTTTTTTATGATAGTCACAGAGAGAGAGAGAGAGAGAGAGAGAGAGGCAGAGACATAGGCAGAGGGAGAAGCAGGCTCCGTGCACCGGGAACCCAACGTGGGATTCGATCCTGGGTCTCCAGGATTGCACCCTGGGCCAAAGGCAGGCGCTAAACCGCTGCGCCACCCGGGGATCCCCCTTGGTCATTCTTTTATATGGCTGAGTTATCCATTGTGCATATATACCACATCTTCTTTATCTACTCATCTGTCAGTGAACACCTGGGTTGCTTTCATATTGTAGATATTGTAAATGATGCTGCAATAAACATAAGTATGCATATATCTTTTTTGAGTTAGTGTTTTCCCTGTTGTTGGGTAAATACATATTAGTGGAATTACTGGATCATATGGTATTTCTGTTTTTAATTTTTTGAGGAATCTCTAAACTGTTTTCAATAGTGACTGCACCTATTTACATTCCCACCAACAGTGCATGAGGGTTTCTTTTTCTTCACGTGGTCACCAACACTTCTTTCTTGTTCTTTTGATTTTAGCCATTCTAAAATAGTACAGGTGTTAGATGATATCTCATTGTGGTGTTGAATTACATTTCCCTGATGATTAGTGTTGTTGAGCATCTTTTCACATGTCTGTTGTCCATTTGCATGTATTCTTTGAAAAATGTCTATTCAGGTTCTCTGCCCATTTTAAAATCAGATTGCTTTTGACATTGAGTTATATAAATTCAATGTATATTTTGGATATTAGCCCCTTATCAGATGGATCACTTTGTGATTCATATCTTCTCCCATTCAGTAGATTGTCCTTTTGTTTTGTTGATGGTTTCCATTGCTGTGCAAAAGCTTTTTCCTTTGTTGTAGTCCCAATAGTTTAATTTTCCTTTAGTTTCCCTTGCCAGAGGAGGCATATCTAGAAAAATGTTCCTACAGCTAATGTCCAAGAGATTTTTGTATATGTTTCCTTCTAGAAAGTTTATGGCTTTAAGTCACACATTTAGGTCTTTCATCCATTTTGAGTTTGTTTTTGTGCATGGTGTAAGAAAGTAATCCAGTTTCATTCTTTTGCATATAGCTCCTGCATGTAGCTCTTTCATTCTTTTGCATGTAGCTTTATTATTTTCTTCCAGCTACTAGCTTTGGGTTTTGTTTATTCTTCTTCTAGCTCCTTTAGATATAAGGTTAAGTTGTTTATTTGAGATTATTCTTGTTTCTTGAGGTAGGCCTGTATAGCTATAAAATTCCCTCCTAGAACTGTTCGTGCTCTGTTTCTGAGACTTTGGACCATTGTGTTTTTATTTCTTTCCATATATTTTTAATTTCCTCTGATTTCTTGGTTATCCCATTCACTGTTTAGTAGTATGCTATTTAGCCTCCATATATTTGTGTTTTTTCCAGTGTTTTCTTATAATTGATTTTTAGTTTCAAACTTTTGTGGAGAGAAAAGATGCTTGATATAATTTCAAATCTTCTTAAATTTATTGAGAATTGCTTGTAGTCTAACATGATCTATTCCAGAGATTCTTCCAAATGCACTTGAAAAGAATGTGTATTCTGTTGTGTGTGGGTGGAATGTTTTGTATATATCTATTAGGTCAATCTGGTGTAATGTGTTGTTGGAAGCTACTATTTCTTCGTTGATTTTCTGTCTGGATGATCTTTCAATTGATTGAGTGGGATGTTAAAAGTCCCATACTATTATTGTATTACTGTCAATTTCTCCTTTTATGTCTGTTAATACTTGATTTCTGTATTTGAGGTGCTTCTATATTGAGAACATAGATATTTACAATTGTTATATCCTCTTGTTGGACTGATTCCTTTAATCATTATGTAGTGCCCTCTTTGTTTCCTACTATAATTTTTTATTTAAATATGCTACTCTGGCTTTTTTTGTCTCTCTCTCTTCCATTTGCATGATGTATATTTTGCCATACATTTCACTTTGTATGTGTCTTGGTGCTGAAGTAAGTCTCTTGCAGGCAGCATATAGATGGATCTTGTTTCTTTACCCATTCACTCAACCTATGTCTTTTGATGGGAGCATTTAGTCAATTTAAAGTAATTACTGGGGGCACCTGGGTGGCTTAGTGGTTGAGCTTCTGCTTTTGCCTCAGGTCATGACCTTGTGGTCCTGGGATGGAGTTTTTCATGAATAAATAAATAAATAAAATCTTAAAGAAATAAAGTAGGGCAGCCTGGGTGGCTCAGCGGTTTGGTGCTGCCTTCTGCCTGGGGCGTGATCCTGAGGACCCGGGATCAAGTCCCATGTCTGGCTCCCTGCATGAAGCCTGCTTCTCCCTCTGCCTGTGTCTCTGCCTCTCTCTCTCTCCTCTCTGTGTTTCTCATGAACAAATAAAAATAAAATCTTAAAAAAAAATAAAGTAATTACTGATAGGTATGTTCTTTTCACCAGTTTATTCATTTCTTTTTGGTTGTTTTATAGTTCAAGTATGCACTAGATAATGTTGCGAAGTTCCCTTAGCCTATTCTCATTTATGTTTCTCTTTTTTCTTTTTTCTTTGCAACTTAGTTGCTTTCCATTTCCCTGTCTTCCAGATCCCTGATCCATCCCTCTGCTGTTGATTCCCTCTGGTGTATTTTGTATTTTAGTTATTGAATTTTTCATCTGACTGGTTCTTTTTACATTTCTAAGTTTTTATATTTATGACCATGACTTTGAATTATCAGGCATATTATTTATCTCCATTTCATTTAGGTTTTTTACTGTGATTTTGGCTTGTTCTTTCATTTGGAACATATTCCTTTGTCTCCTCATTTTGTCTAACTCCCCATGTTTGTTTTCATGTATTAAGGAGGTCAGCTATATCTCCTGGTCTTGAAAGTAGAGGCCTTATATAGAAGAGGTCCTGTAGTGTCCTATAGTACAATACTCTCTGGTGATGAGATCCAGGTCCTCCAAGGGCACATCTGTTGTGGGCCAAGTGTACCCTACTGTTATGGCTGAGCTCTATTTACCTTCAACCCAGCCAGCTGCAGGGATTTGCTTTGCCTATTGTGGGTGTGCTGGGCAGGGTTTGTTCCCTATGCTGTTGAGAGGCCTGTATGAGGCCACTGGAGGCTCCTTAGGGGGGCGGGGGGAGCTGTATGGGCTAAAGGCCTGCAGTCAGGCTAGTTGTATGAAAGTAGTCTCTTCGCTATAGTTGTGGGCTCACCAAATGGCAAAGCTTTCTCCCTGTCTGGCCAGCTAAATGGCTGGGTTGCTGAAACTGTGGACATACTGGTGAGTGGTATTGTCTTCCCCTTTCCCTGGGGCAAGAATCTGTAATGGTACTTGTCCCTTCTGAGGCTGCCTATGGTATGTGGCAGGGCCAGAGCTGCTTTGGAGAAGTACTTGATTAGGCAGGTGGGTCTGCAGGGGAGCCTTGGAGTGTTAGCACTAGCTTCCAGAAGCATCCAGCTATATCGGCTTGGAGAAGGAAAGAATATCTGCCAGTACTTTTATTCTTGGAGAAATCTTCATGTTTACTCCAGGCATTTTTTAACTGCTGCTTTTCTCCTGTTTCTCAGGCTGAGTTAATTATTATGATGACTTTTTAAGGGTAGGATCTCAGTTTCCTATCACATTCTGGCTCTGCTGGAGTTAAGGCCCGCTGATTTTCAAATGTTATGTTCAGATGTTATGGGAATTTGTCTTCCCAGTGCAGATCCCAGTGCTGGGGTTTTGCTTCTCCTTGCTTGTGGTGTCCCTCCCTTTTGTGGTTAATCTTACCAGGAGTTGTTTCCCAACCACATCACTGTCCATCTTACCATTATCAGTATAGCTTCCTGTCTACAATTAATTGTTGAAAGTCTGTTATGCCACTCTTCAGGTAGTTTTCAGAATCAGTTGCATATGTATAGCTACTATCTCAGTATTTCCATGGGATGAGGTGAGCTCAGGATCCTCCTACTCTGTCATCTTCCCTGAACTTCAATTTTTTACATATATAATACAGTATCAACTCTAGACACCATACTGTATGGTAGATCTCTAGAACTTCCTCATCTTGCATGAGTAAAATTTTTTATCCTTAAAGCAGCCCCATGAGATATGTTTCAGTATACTTAATCCTAGATTTACAAATGAGGAAATAGTTAATAAATCCTTCCGAGTCCATATCTTGAGTTCATGCGAGCTATTAAGTAACATGCATTAGTTGGGATAGGTTAGGTTCTGTTGCAGGAACAGACGAACCCTGAAATCTCACTGGCTTAAAACAGGAAAACTATTTCTCACTCTTTCCAACTTAGACTGTCCTCCTCCATCTTATGGCTACACTATCTACTATCTGGACCATATAGTCTGGAAGGACAACATGGCAAAGGAAGAGAAAGATGGTAGAGGTACATAGGTGCTTAACTTCTTGACGGGGAAGCAATGCACTTCATAGGCCTTTGATCAGGCAGCTAGAACTACTTCTAAACTCCAAACTAGGCCAAAGGGAGGTTGGACCTATGGAAACTTCAATAAGCACTAAATGTTTTTGCCATGCAATGGAATAAGTTGAATTCAGGTTATTAAAATTTCAAAGCTCTTTTCATAATATACTATGGTTTCTTTTTTTGTTTTTACACTATGGTTTCTTAATGCAGTTATTTTTAGGATTTCTGTAACAGAAATGAGACAGAAGTGAGATAGAAATAAAAACTTCTATCTCATAAAAATAAGTATATGTATATTTATGTTTACTTATAAAAAATGGTAGTAATTATATATAGGGGATTATGTGCAGTTTTTGTTTTATTAACCTAACATTTTATAATGAATCATCTTTTAGGTCTTATTCTTCAAAATATTTGAATGACTATGTCACATTTCAACAATAGAGAAATATTTTGAGTTGGCTTGATATTTTGACTATTATAAATAACACCATTATTGTGTTTCATGTATGGTTCCTTAATTTCAGAATATTTACTTCAGATATTGTTGTTGAATGGGAATTGCTGAGTCCAAGGATATTAACAACTTTAAGGCTATTTGAAAATATTACTATTTGTTTTCCTAAGAATATTGTGTTATTTTTACTTTATTAGATATTCATGAAAGTATGTCATAATTTTTTTAGGGGGGAAATTTTGTATATATGTGTAAATTATTTGAAGGTAGTTCTCAATTCTCATTCTCATAACCGATTCACTCATTTTTAATCTTTCTGTGAAGAAGGTAACTTATTCCTTTCTTTATTATTAGATTTTAATAACTCCCAGCTTTATTTCAAAATTATATTGTTTCCTTGCTCATATAATTTCCATGTGTGCCTTAAACACTGTCATCTTGGACTTCTTATCTGCTACCTCAATTCCTTTATTTATGTTATTCATTCAGCAAATGGTTATTTTCTTCCTCACTTATTAGGCCCTTTTCTCCTCATCTCCTTTTGCTAATACAATTTCAGATGGCAGGATGATGTACTGAGATGGAGAAAGTTCAATAGTGAAAAGATGTAAGAGGGACCCTGCTGTAAAGATAGCCATTAGGCTTAATGTTAGGGTGCAAGTGCACTGAGAATCTCCCAAATGAATTCTATACAGACTAGAATTATATGATGGAGTAAAACACCCATGGCTGGACTAACAGTTTGTCTCTTCTATGTATCAGGTTAAATCAGACTTTGGAAAAAAATTAATAGTTCAATCAATTAGATCATGTTTATAAGACACTGTTGTTGGAAAAATCTTCTCAGGAATGTCAAATTCATAAAGATGGTTCCTATCTCAGGAAACTGACCTCTGCTTTGTTCCAGGAGCTATATTACCAGTCTCCTAACTTCTATTTTTCCATTTGTTTTATTTAATCAACATAAATGCAGCTTACCATACCTATTCTATTGATTTCTGTAGCAGATTTCAGTAGTACCCACAGACAGAAGCAAAGACAGTTCCCTCTTATGCTCTGATTGATGCGGTCTTTTACCACACATGACAAAGTGATAGATGTACTTAGTTAACTTTCTCCAAAATCATTAATGCCACACTCACTGGTTGGCTACTCAGGAATTGGTTAAGTACCTGTCATGCATTTGCTACCTGAAACACTGCAATACTGAATAAGAAGCCCATTAATTTTCTTTCAAGATCAACTCGAAAGGATAGGTATGAAATGCATAGTTAGAAAAGAAGGAGAATATATACCTTGCACTTCAGAGAGATATTGGGTACTACAAAATTACAACCTAAGCCTTAGATTAAAAAAAGAGAAAGTAAATTGATTTTTCTCTGAATTTACACTTGGGAAAATTGTTTAAAATGCTAATAAGTTTTCTTGCAAGCCATAATTTAGATGTTGGGTTCTCAGGTGTATGTATGTAGCATCTAAATTTTAATCTTGAACCCACAAATACACTCAAGTACTAGATGGCAATTTTTTTTTCAGAAAAATGTTCTAAAATGAGATAGGGATAGAAAATATAGAAAATGTACAGATTGGGGCACCTGGGTGGCTCATTTGGTAAAGCATCCTCCTTGAGCTCAGGTTATCATCCCAGGGTCCTGGAATTGAGCCCCATGTCAGGCTCGCTGCTCAGTGGTTCTCCCCCTCTCTCTGCCTCTGCCCTTGCTCATGCTCTCTCAAATAAATAAATAAAAATCTTTAAAAAAGAAAGAGAATATACATATTGAGCTAATAGGGAATCATTTCATAGTTGCCAATAGAACCTAATGAATAAATAATTAATTCTCTAGAAAAATGGACAAAGTCTTACTGACCTAGAAGAAATCTATTACTAATACTTTAGTGAAGCAATTTAATAGTTCTCTTTTACACTTGATATCAATATTACTCACATAAACTCTTTAAGCTATAATTAGATTTTCCCTTATGGGATAAAAGCTATGGTTTATCTTTTTCTTTGAATGCAAGATAATTTCTCTTTTATAGCTAATGAGGCAGTAACTAAAGTATAAGAACCAGTTAGTCAATTGAATATCATGCATCTCAAAAACCTTCAAAAGGCTGACTTACTTTTTCTCCCTTCTCCTGATTTCTCTGTTCAGATGAAGAGAAAATAGAGTGTTTTCTGTGGAGTTGGGGGGAGAGGGGAGGCAGATAGCTTTCACACGGTAACTATTCCTAGAACAGCAGATAGGAAAGAGAAATAGTTTAACAATGCCTTACATCTGTATTATTATACCAACAGAGAAATGTGGCCAACCAGGGGCTAAGCAAACAAAAATGTTAACAATAAACACTTTTAAATAGCAAGGCTCTTCCTCTATAAAGTGTTAATATTTATTCAAGGAGTCAAAAATGGAAAAGATCTAAAGGAATGAACTAGACTGTGTGTAGCTTTCTGTAGGAAGAATAGGCAAGAAAAGGAAACATTATCCTAGTTCTGCCATCAAGTAATTAGCAATCTCATGGTGAAAAGTGACAAGATATACACACTAGAAAAATCAGTTATTAGAAGATATTCATCTATTCATTTAACATGTATTTTTTACCGACTATATTCCAAATAATGGTTTAGCATCTGGGGAAAGACAATACTGAACAAGACAAAAAATAAAGACAGAAACAATGGCAGAGAGGGGTAGAGTTAGGTTGCAAATGCAAAGAAGGTAATGGGCTTGACAATGGCATGAGGTAAAGCATAAGTTTCTTTAGATACGATGGTTTGGCAAGTCCTCTCATAGGCAGTGTTTTTGAACAGAGACCTGAAGGTTGAGAAAGAACCAGTCACCAATAGATCTGGTTGAAGAATGTTTCAGGCAGAAGAAAGAGCAAGGTTAAAGGCCCTGAGGGAAAAAGGAATTTCAGGAATTGAAAGGAAGTGTAGCTAGAGCTCATTGCTGTGTGTATGTGGGTGAGGAGGCATGAGATATGCACAACCCAGAGATGGCTGAGATTATTTTGGTCACTATAGTTTCCCAGTCAGTTCAGCTATTATGTCATGTCATACTCAAATGCCTCAGCTTTATGACCTGAGATATTAAAATAATAACATTGTATATCTCTTATAAAACCATTCCCTTTCTATTGATTTTTGTCCACAGAGATCATCATAGTGTTATTATGATTTCCATTTAGTACTTACTCGTCCTTACTGGTTTGTTCTACAATCAATACTCTGTGTAGAAAGCAGAAGCCATCTTTATTTCTCTTATCTCTTTTTTGGTAAGCATGAGGGAAGAGATCTCTCTTGCACTGGGAAACAAATTGCTGTGGAAGTACAAGTAATAACATCATGTTTCTCTGGTACATACTAGCAAACTACATTATTTGGAAACCGTCATTTTTGCTTTCAGCCAAAACTTTGTAATATCCAGGCATTTCCAACTGGCTGCCTTCTTTAAGGAAAAGCTGAGTCCTGAGGCCATCCTCCCTTGAACCAGACAGCTGCCCTTTAAATCAAGTGAACTAATCATTGATTTGCTCTTCTGACTACATTTAGCTTGAAAAATGTCTATTAAAAAAATCACTTACCCAAATATCTTTCCATGCTATAATAGCTTTCCACTTTTATGAATGATTATCATTGTTAACATGCATTATATAACTTGTATACATGTACTAAATGATTATTTTACCTTATGCTTTTAACTATCTTAAGAAGTTATTTCACAGAATTGTTCTTGTTCATTTCCAAGTGCTCATAAGTATTGTCTTATATATTTTTGTCCATTCCTCTGCCAAAACTGGATACTAAATAACTCAGTAAATGTGCTTCCTCCTTTCCCAGTTAAAAAAAACATAAACCTTTATAAAATACTACAAATATAAGTATACTTTAAAATATATATTCACAGCTAGAACTTAGAAAACTTAGGCACATAATATAATAGTAAGAGATGACAGAAAATAAAGACTACTCTAGCCCAGTTGATTTCTATCTGTGTTATACTTGAGAATCATTCATTTGTTCTTTTAACCTATAGTCAACTAAGTATCCATTATATGCCA
The DNA here is from genome assembly GCF_003254725.2 of Canis lupus dingo. NCBI lineage: Eukaryota > Metazoa > Chordata > Mammalia > Carnivora > Canidae > Canis > Canis lupus. Next base: position 27,446,224 of record NC_064259.1, read on the forward strand.
AGAGAGATTTCAGGTACTACAATAAAATTGCTACAGTGGAGTGATGTAAAAACTCCAAGAAGAGAATATAATAAAGGCAGCCCAAATCTGATGGTAAAGGTCAAAAAGATGACTTTCAAAGAGGTAGGCTTTAAGAAGATACTTGAAGCAGGAGTTATCCTTTTGCAATCTAAGGCATGTATTCCAGGGAGAGGGAACAGAATATATAAAGGTATAATGTCATTACTGAGCATGGTATATATGAAATAGAAAAAGTAGTTCTCTTTTTTTGTATCAAGAGAAGTAATAAGTTTGGAGGCTTTGCAGGGATCAAATGTGAAGATTATTACATGCCAAACAAAGGAAGAATTCTGGATAATTTTTGCATAATACAAGAAAAATTACCAAAACACTTGTGGTAAACACTGAACATGACCAAAAGTAGATCTTGGTGAGAAATGAGACCTTTGTCTTGAAATACTGAGAGCCTGAACTAAGAAAGTTTCTTGGAAATGGAGAAGGGAGAATATAAATAAGAATCCTATAGGAGGAAAATAATCAGAATTTGGTAATTAATTGTGTATTGTCAGTAGAGGAAGTATTTTAAAGTACATTATTGGGGGGATGCCTGGGTGGCCAGTGGTTGGGCATCTGCCTTTGGCTTAGGGTGTGATACAGGGATCTAATTCGAGTCCCACATCAGGCTCCCTGCAAGGAACTGCTTCTCCCTCTGCCTGTGTCTCTGCCTCTCTCTCTCTCTCTGTCTCTCATGAATAAATAAATAAATCTTAAAAAAATAAAGTACATTATTGGGTTTTGGCTTGGGAAATAAATATATGTTCACCAAGATATAAAGACAGATATTTGAAGAAAGAAAGATTATAAATATTTTTTATAGTTGTTAAAATTGAGGTACCTATATAACATCTAGGTTTTGGAGAGAACCAAGTTAGATTGCCATGTTTAACTTAAAAGAATCAACAGAAATTCCATATTATTCAAATTAATTTCCTCTACTCATGATTCTGAAGCTCAGGAGAGATGTCTGGGCTGGGAATATAAATTATGGACTCCAGGAATATGATTGAAAAAAATCCATAGTTACCATTTTGATGTAGAAATAAAGCCTGAAAATAAAACCTATTGGAATACTGAATTATTTCAATTCTTAGGTATATATAAAAAGGAATCCTGAAAATACACTGAAAGTGAGTATCTATAGGTATGGAAGGAAAACATGGAAAACCATGGAGTTAGAGAAATCTGGGAGGTAGTAGCCAGTCTCAAGAAGATGTACAGCTCCCTTTGTCAGATTTCTGAGCTGTTATCATCAAGGATGATAACTGAAAAGTTTCCTGGGCATGACAAATTTGAAATTATTTAGTGATCTAAATGAGGAATATATCAGTTGAGTGTTGAAACCAGCTTAGACTTTAAAGGAAAAGATGTCTTATGGTTTTTTTTTTTTTAATTTTTAAAGATGTGGTAAACTTGAACATAGTTATATGATGCAGAAAGACATATACGGTAAACTAAGGGTTACTGCAAATGGAAATTTTTCTTAGGCAGAGGAGATGGAACAGAGGGTAGGGATGCAGATAAAATTTTTAGGGAGGGGCAAAGTATCTTTTTGCCTCATCAAGTAAGAAATACATGCATTGGGTTTTGAGCACATTGCATCACTAAGTAGGAAATTGACAGAACTCAAGTTCATTTTTTGATAGAAACCAAAGGCTTTCCCTTAGGAGAATTACTGTAGGGGTAGGATTATTGGCTTGAAATGCAACTTTGGAATCAGCATTAATATAATATAAAAAGGAAAAATCTGACAAAAGGCCATCACTATCTCCCTTTCCACATGATAGACATCATTGTTCAGTCAGCACTTTCTCAACTGAGCTCAACTTCATCTTTGAAGTCTTTGTCTACCCTTAGTCCATCCAGGTGGCCACCACCAGTGAGCCAGAACTGTGGTAAGAATAGAGGTCTCAATATTATCCTGTGGAAAAGTGAAGGAGCTGACTACTGATGGGTTATAGGAATAGCATTTGATTTGGCGGTCACTGCTTAGATGGAATACACTTAAACTTCAGTGATTTCAGCTAGTACAGTTACAGTTTTATTTTATTTTATTTTTGTTGTTGTTGTTTTTAACTTGCTTTAGCAGCACTCACCAGTTTGGGCACAAGGGAATGGGAAAGTGTGTAGGTTTTGCAAAAAGATGAGGCAAATGGCCAGAGAGGTGAGAATGTTGATGATATTGACAAGTGATAAATGGAAGTGATGATAGTGGAGTCTGGGCTGGCTAAATAAGGACAAGAAGTTTGGAGGACAATTATACACTTAGGAAATTGAAGCACTGGAGAATAGAGTACGTTCAATGAGAACAAGAGAGTGAGGAACTCAAAAATAAAAGACTGTGTTAGAGAATGAAACAGAGCTAAAGAACTCAAGAATGGACAAAAAGAAGGATCCTGGAAATGGTCAGATAAGCAATACTAGAGGCTAAAATCATGTAAGTTAAATATTCTAAGGAAAAATTTGTTAGATGTTCCCCAAAATGAGAGCTGGAGTTGGAGTATGGACAGAGATAGTACTAATGTCCCTCATGGATATGGGTAAAGTATTGGTACATCAGTAGGAAACCATACGGGTTTTAACAAATGAAGGGATTTTGCTTAGGAGGTGAATGAAGTAGGATAAAAATGGCAAATGACACCTAGATTAATGCTTCCTTCACCTCCTTGCATACATGGTCCCTAGAGCACTATTTTCAAATTTGATAACTATGACCTACAGTAAGAAAATTATCCAAAACAAAAAAAAGTTATTTGACTTCATTAAAAAGAATACATACATAAAGGCACATACACATACCTGTGTGGGCACACATGTATGCACTTACATAAACAGCATAGCCTAAATGATTCTCCAAACAATATTTACTAATTATGATCTGCTGTGATAGTTTCTATTTTAATCTATCCTATTGTATTTTGTTGTACAACATAAATGGTGGTGTAAACACACCACTGAGGGCTTCAACATGCACAAATGGGTTTACAACCTGCATCTTAGCAAACTGAGCTGGAATGTGAGAGGTGCAGGACAGCATGTCAAATGTGGTCCTCTTATAAGCAGCTTTCAAAACAGACACAGGCATACAAAAAGTCTTTGGATGAGAGCACATAGAAGCACAGAAACATAGCATCAATGGAGGTAGAAAATTTGAGGAGGTTCTGCGTTGAGGAATGACCCTAATTTTCAGAGTATCAATTGTGCTGTAGTGTGTAGAGATTCTTTAGAATCTCAGAGTATAATAGACAGTGAAAAAATGGCTGTCTCTAATCCCAATGAAAGAAAGAAAGCATGATACTTATACTGTATATGATTTTGAGAATTCCAGGAATGGGATTGACTACCAAGTGTAGAAGAAAAAATGGTGAATGTGGTTAAAAATCCCTGAGCTTCTCAAAAAGTATAGATTTCCAGACCTACAGGAAATTAAAAATTTAAAAATCAGATGTACAAGTTTGGACTGATAAGATGTAATAATCAATTAGATTTTAAAAATTGAGGGGCATCATGGTCAGCAGAACCCCTACAAAAAAGTATTTGTTTATTGAGTAATTCATTTTTCCAGGTACTGATATTCTTCACAGCAACTTTATAAATATTGTTATCATGGCCATTTATACATGAAGGGACTGTATAACTTGCCAAGGTTACACAGCTAGTGTAATTATGGTGACAGACAGGGCTTGATTGCTAAAGAAGACTTATAGCATCTAAAGTAACAATGGTTATGAAGTTATGGTTTATAGCAGGATAAAGATACAATAAATACAGCAACAGCATTAAAGTAAGGATATGTATCCAATTTTGATGAAGATGTGGAATAACTGTAATGCTCAGGAATGTAAATTGGCATAGCTACTTTGGAAAACTGGTAATATTCCTTAATGCTGCACTGCCCAATAGTAGTTAGTGATCATATTTGATTATTGAATACTTGGAATATGCTTAGTCCAAATTCCTGTGAATATAAAATGCACATTGAATTTTGAAGACTTAATATGTAAACAAGAATGTAAAATATCTTATCAATAATTTTCCTATTGATGACATGCTGAAATGATAATATTTTGGATATACTGGATTAGTAAAATGCATGATCAATTATTATTTTCACCTTTTTAAATACTTTTTTAATGTGGCTACTAGAAAATTTTAAATTACCTATGTGACTTTACTTAACTATATTTCTATTAGACAGTACTAACCTAAAGCTAAGATTCATCATTTCATTCCTGGGTATATTCCCAACAGAAATGTGTATTTCTGTGTAGTAAAAGTTAAAGAATGTTTGTAGCAACATTATGCACAATAGCTAAAAACTAAAAACAACCCAAATATCCTTCAATTATGAAATGGATAAACAGTGGTGTGATTATAATAGGAAATATTATTTAGCAACAAAAATGAATAAACTACAACCATAAGCAACAACACCAACAACATCAAAAGGTAAGGATGTGACAAAGGCAGCCTCCAGCAGGCTGTCTAGAGAAAGCAATGACAGACTTCAGTTATCTTCCTTATAAAGACTTTACTGGAATGAATCTTTTATTTGGATCAGAAATGTGTGCACAGGAATACCTTAGAACTAGGATGATAAATATAGAGTTTCAGTGGTGGTGTCTTAGGCCTACATGAACAGCAGGGTAAATTTCTTGCTATAGAACCTGTTCCAAGGGCAGAACCTTTCAGGGGTCTCACTGAGATGGGGTGTAAGACATCAATCTCACTATAACCAAAAACAATGCTGACAAGCTGATACAACCCCTCTGGAAACTTCTTGGATCCATGATTACCAAACAACACTATTAGTCTGTTTTAAGCCTTGATCAAGAGTCAGTGCTATGCAGCTACATTTCATATTTCATTGAAATAGCTCAGGTCACTTTCAGGCCTACTCTTAAATTCACCTTCACAGGACATCCAGCAATCAATAAAACTTGTACTAGATTTCAGTTTTTCCCTTATAATCAGCTAAATTAATATGATGCTGCATTACTAAGTTTATAGTATCTTTGTCTTAGTGTGAGATTTATTGAGTTAGCTATGACTTTGCACTAAACAGCATATTTCTGGAGTACTGATTTGTGTTCAACATAGTATGACTTGGTTATACTTAGAAACCAAATATTTTCATGAATGATCGAAAAATCTGGTGATGTTCACACAGGAGAAATAAGACAGAAAAATTCACCTTTCTTATCTCTTCAAGAAACAGAATTGTTTCAAAGGTATCTACCACACATAATCCCAGGAAATTCCAAACCTCTGATTGAAATGGCATATTAAGTGTGCTTAAAAATTAAAATTAGATAAGGCCTACAGATTTTACATTTCACAGAAACCTAGAAACTATATATATATTTTTTATTCTGGAGTAGAGTTAACAACACTTTCTGTAATGATAGAAATGATCCATAACTGCATTGTCCTGTATAGTAGTTACTAACTACTTCTGGTTAGTAAGCAAGCACTTGAAATATGGCTAATTTGAGGAACTGAATTTTTAATTTTGTTTAATTTTAATTATTTAAATTTATATAGTCATACGTGGCTAGTGGTCACCTATGGGGTAGTGCAGCTTATTACTTGACGTAAAAGTGAGTCAACCTGACCAGTTCCAAAAACTGTTACCAAATAGTTGTGCTGTGTGTTTATGTTCTTACAAAAGCATCACCATTAATTACTGTTGAACTGTCAGTTGCTGGGTTGGGATGGTTAAGAACGACAAGTAAAGCAAATGTAACAGTCAAGTCTTTGTTTACTTACTACACAGTAGTAAGTATGTCGAAAAGGCAAAAGAGAAAGGCATTGTTCTTAGTGTTCCATTTATTTTCCCAAAGAATGGCACAAGAAAGGGGTCATATGACATTCACCATAGATTGGGGAATCATCTCATTGGAGAGGAGCTCTGAATAAAGGCACCTACCTTTTTATTGAGCCAGGGTGCTGAGAGAGGGAGAGATGGAAGGGCTAGGAGTGGAACAGTAATGAGTTGAGAGTGGGGGAAAGTGCCACAGCCAAGGCACCCCAATAAAGTGGTCTTGGTGGAGGTATTGGAAGTATTTCAACTGAGGCCCCAGTAAGGAAGCCTTTGAATGGAGCTGCCTGAGTTAAGAATGCAGGTATATGAATGAGCAAGGCTAGCCTAAAGAGAACATGACTCCTTCATTGCAACTCCTCAAGAAAACTGTAATGCCTTAGCCATGCAATGTGTCTAATGTGGGAAGGGCAACTTTTCCCCATGATGCCTGCCAGGCAAAACCTTGTAATTAGTTGCCTATGGTCAGATGTGAAAAATTACATATATGACTTGTGCTTGGGGTGAAACTCCTCAAATATGTATTTTTTTCTTCTAGGAACTACTTGTGTCTGAAATATGAGCAATACAAGATACTCAAAAGCAAATCTCTAAAATGTTTTGGGAAACTGAAAAATTCAAAATGAATTGGTTATTGGTGTTATTGGTATTATTTATTATTGGCTACCCTGGATTTATTTTAGTTTTGCCAATTTGCAACTCCCTTTCTTTGTCCCATTTCTTTCCTAAAGAAGATCTTTCTTCTTGATGAAAACGTACAGCCAAATCATAGTAAAGCACTATCCGAATTCAAACAACAGCAATGTTGTTTTGTCTAAGAAATAGCTAGAGGGCTTCATCTTTAAAATTTCCTCAGGCTGGCGGACCCCATGGGAGCTTCTTTCAATTTTCTATTAAAATACATGTGAAAATACATCCCTACTATCCAGAACAATCTAAAGATTTAATGCCAACATTTTTCACAGAACTATAATAATCCTAAAATTTATATGTAACCATAGAAGACTGTGAATTAGCCAAAGCAATCTTGAAAAACAAAGCTGGAGGTATCACAATCCAGATTTCATAATATACTACAAAGCTGCAGCCATCAAACAATATGGTACTGGCAAAAAAACTCATAGATCAATGCAACAGAATAAGAGCTGAGAAATAAACCCATACTTCCATGTTCAATTAATCCACAGAGGAGGCAAGAATATACAATGGAAAATAGTATCTTCAATAAATGGTTTTGGAAAAATTGGATCACTTTCCTAAACCATACATAAAAATAATCTCAAGACAGTTTAAAGACCTAAATATAAGATCTAAGACCATTAAACTCCAAGAGATTCCTACCGATATTTCCTTCTAGGACATCAGCCGTAGAAACATTTTCCTAGATATATCTCCATTGGCAAGGGAAATTAAGGCAAAATTAAACTATTGGGACTACCCCAAAATAAAAAAACTCTGCACAGTGAAGGAAACCATCAAAATAATGGAAAGGCAGGCCATTGAATGGGAGAAGGTATTCACAAATGATACATCTGATAAGGGGTTAATATCTAAAATATATAAAGAACTTATACAACTCAACACCAAAAAATAATAAAAAAATGGGCAGAGGACCTAAATAGACATTTTTTCCAAAGAAGACAAACAGACACATGAAAATATGCTTAACATCACTATCAGGGAAATGCAAATCAAAATGACAATGAGATATCACTTAACACCTGTCAGAATGGCTAAAATAAAAAACCACAAGAAATAACAAGAGTTGGTGATGATGTGGTGAAAAAAGAACTCTCAGTGCACTATTGGTGGCAATATCAATTGGTATAGCCACTGTGGAAAATGGTATGGAGGTTTTCAAAAATTTAAAAATAGAAACATCATATGATCCAGTAATTCACTACTAGATATTTACCCCCAAAAAATGAAAACAGTAATTTGAAAAGCTATATGTACCCCTATGTTTATTGCAACATTATTTACAATAGCCAAGATATGGAAGCAGCCCAAGTATCCATTGATGGATGAATGGATAAAGAGGATATGGTATATATATATATATATATATATATATATATATATATATATCCTATAGAATATTACTCAGCCATAAAAAAGGAATAAGATCTTGCCATTTGTAACAACATGCATAGGCCTACAGTGTATAATGCTAAGTGAAATACGTCAGTCAGGGAAAGACAAATACCATATGATTTTACTCATATGTATAATATAAGAAACAAAACAAATGGACCAAGAAAAAATACAAAAACAAGACTATTAAATACAGAGAACAAACTGGTGGTTGCCAGAGGAGAGGAGGGAGGAAGGATAGATTAAAAAAAAAATACATGTGAGAACAAACAAAATATTCAAACTGACAGCACTGAAAATTAGGACAAAGAGGCAACCCATTTCTAAAATTGGAAGGATTTCTCCCTAACTATAGGGCTGAGGGAAGAACAGACTGGAGTGCATTACCAGTAGCCCACATCTGATTGCCTCATGTGACAATATTAAGGACAATTTTTATTATTCCTCATCCTCTATCTTGTTTTTTTTTCCCTAGAATAAGTAAATGTCTTCACATGCAAGAAATATGACCAGCCACCATACTGGTAGCATATGCTACACTTTGAGGTAGCCAGAATACAAGCTTCTAACTTTGTATAATTACATTTTAATATATAGAAGACTAATGAGTGGGCAGATAGTGGAGAAAGGGGTTAGGGTCAGTGATACTGTGCATGTTGGGAGGAGTAATCTTCACAATCAGGCATTGAAGATGAAAATGGAAAGAGAAAGAGCTATGGAAGCAAATCTGTATATACTGGAAAATTAAGATTTCCATCTTCATCATTTTAGACTTCAGTTCATCTATACTAGAGGAAGCTTGTGAGTGAGAATTGGGCAAGGAGTTTCACATGCTAATCTGCTAGTCAACTAATAAACTCACAGATAGCAAAGAATTAACTAAATCTCTCCCTAATTTCGGAATGAATAAACAATCATAATCATCATGAGGACTTATAAAAATATTGTAAAACAAGCTTATTCCAAAGACTAAAAAAATGTTCTTTTGGTAGTCAGATGAAAAATATAATAATTTGGATTAAACAGGGATAGAAATAAATATTGAGTGAACAAGCTGAAATTAAACTCAATAAGAGGAAAAGGAGAGGAATGAGAACAGGAAGTGTTAGGATGAAGGGAGCCTGAAAATGGAATTGCAAAATCCTTATCTGTATAAGAAGTAGGAAAGATTAAAAGTGACATTACAGACAGGGACATTTCAGAAGACAAAACTGTCCCTGAGAAGGAAGGCAAAAAAGTCAAGGAGATGAAATATCGATGGAGCAGCTAAGAAATGGAAGTCAGGGAATATATGTAGATAAATTTTGTCAACATAAATAACGTTGCAATATAAAGAGAGTATGCATTCCTGTATTTAAATTTATTTATAGAGTAGTGTTCTGGATTCCAGGGATACAGTGGTAAAGAATATGGGTATGTTTTCTTTTATGATAAGAGGGACAGAAAATAAATGAAAGATTTTTTAAAAAAGAAAATCATCAATATTAATAAGTGCTATGATGAGGACAATACAAGTGATGTGATACAGGACAAAGTGACCAGATGTCACTTAAAGTTGGGAGGTCAGGGAAGGCCCCTCTGAGAAGACAGCCTTTAAACCAAGGCAAAAGCAATAAGCAAAAAAAGGTCAGAGACAGGAATAGTGAGGAACATTCTGGAAAGAAACAATAGCTGTTGAAAAGATACTAAGACTGGAAAAGCTGGTATATTCTAGGAATTGAAAGAAGACCCTATATTTTGACTACACTAAGCAAGAGAAAGCAGAAGCAGATCATCTAGGACTCTGTTAGCCAGGATGAGGACTTCGGATTTAACTGCCAGTACTTTTGTCATTACTACTGAAAGATTTTTAAATATCAGGATTGACAAAAATAAGAAAACATTTTTAGCAAAAGATCAGTTAAGCTTCTGTGGAAGAACGGAACATAGGGGGAATACCTATGAGATTTTTAATGAAGTTACTGAAGCATTGTAGGTAAGATATAATATACCAGTGTGTTGGCAGTGAAGACAGAGAGAAGTAAACATATTTAGGTTGTGCTTTGAAGGGACAATTCAAACATATGTTTATATACTGGATGTGGGATATAAGGAAAAATAAGAAACTGAGGTTCCATGTTTTTGTCCTAAGCTGCTAGATGGATGATCAAGTATGAGTGCTGGAGTCTAGTAGGTTTGAGTGTTTTTTTTTGTTTTGTTTTGTTTTGTTTTGTTGTTTGTTTGTTTGTTTGTTTGTTTCCAGTGGGAATGGAGACCAAGGGTGCTGTTTATGAGGCTGGTTACATTTGGGATCCAAGCTAAAACTGAGATGCCTGTGAGATATCAGAGTAGAAAGAGTCAATTAACTATTGCATGTAAGCCTTAAGTGTTTAAAGGAGCCCTCTAGACCAGAAATATAGATTTGTGAGTTTAATAGATAAAAATTCAGTCAGGAAAAATACACAATCTACCATCGAGTAAAACACTGTAAGAATCTGCATTATTAAGTAACAGAATCTAACAGAGCAGTATCTGTAAGAGTATGGAAATAAATACATTGAGGATCAATAACTGATAACATGCCAGATTATGATCCTATATGAAGGCAAGAATAAGCAATTCCAGACATGTACAAAAGATAAAAGTATTATACCCCCACCTTTAAAAGAGAACACTTGAAGTCATGCTTCCAAGTAGCTGAAAATGAATAAAAATTTAGTATTCTGTAAAGATGATGCTGTAGTTTTAGACTCCCCTACTAGAAATATATCCTAAGAAAATAAATTGAAATATGGATGCAAATTTATGCACAAAAATGTTCATCCTAGAATTTTTGTTAATAATCAACATTATAATCGACGTTAGGAGAATGTCCATATGGTGGAACACTAGGAAGACATTGAAAATTATGTTTATGAATAATTTAAATTACATAGAAAAATGATTATGAAACACAGTTAAGTAAAAAAAAAGCGGGATACCAAATTATAGGTACAGTATCTCTGTCAATAGGTGTAGAAAAACATCCTGGAAGGGAAAAATTTTAATATTATCCACGTTTGCCTCTGGGATATGGAATTACTTTTCCTGTTTCATTGTTATTTTTTGTACTTTCTAAGACTTCTAAATCAGCATTACTTACATAAATAGAAAATTACATAAGTAGAAAACTACATAATTAGAAAATTACATAAAAAGTTTAAAACTTAAAAAGGCAATATAAAGCCTAAGAAAACATGGGATAATTGATATAATTGATATTTATAATTGATATAATTGATAAAAGTTCAATATGCATTACTGTTTCAAATATTTAAAAATAAAAGTAAATATATGACTGGGAAGACAATCGCAACTAAAATAATAATGTCGTCACTATTAATAGGAGTTGGAGAATGCTATGAATTTCAGGTTACTTGTGAGTAGGGAAATAAACACAAAATTCCAACAGTAAGTGATGGAACTCCCTTCAAGACTGCAAGTTTATAAATGCAGAGATTAATGCAAAGAGGGAAGAGTCTGAATGGAGCACAGCTAGTGAAGAGAAGAAGGCAAAGTTCAGGAAAAAAATAAAAATCAATCCCAGAAAGAGAAAATCCAACACTAGGTGCCAAAACACTAAACACAAATTAGGGACTTGTATAGTTCCTCACACTGGCCTGATCATTACTATTGGGAAAGAAGGGGTAACCTGTCTCTACTTGGTAGTAATGGGGGATGAAAAAAAAAAAGTAAGAGAAGAAACTATAAGTCCTGCAAAAATATCATAGAGCCATGAAATAAGCCAGTCTACCCTCCTTCTGCATCATCAATACCAACCGGTAGTGAAACTACACATCACTATACTGGCATAAGAGAACACTGTAAATACCCTGTCCGCAAATGCCTCAAAATACAAAAGCAAAATCAGAGCACTTCCATATTAAACCACTCAACAAAGAAAACAGAAGATGGTTCATCTGTTAGAAAGTTTCCTATGTATCCGGTCAAAAGGAGAACAAAACAGTCTCAAATAAATTAAGTAGTCTTACACAATCAGGTACCTTAAAAAGTATAGACTCTGAATTCAATAATTAAGAATAAAAATATACAAATACCAAACAAGGTGAAGTTCAATGAGAGTTGAGAGAATTCAGGAAAGAAATTAAAGAAAAAAATAATAAGTATTAGAAATAAGATAACTCTAAGAGGGACATTAAAAAGAAAGCAGGAAAATAACAAGGAATATAAACATGACAAAAAAAAAGCTAGGAAAAATGTGGTTAAAATAGAAGGCATACAAAGAAAATATAACTGAAATCCATTAAGAAGAATAAAAAAACAATGGAACTAATAGAACAATAGTTTAAAATTTTTCAAACAAAAGCCAAATGCCCAAATCAATATATTGAAAGGACTCTGTGTCCCCTGGAAAAACTTAGATCAGAGCAAGCACTGCATGATATACTAAGGTAAAATTACAGGCTTTAAAGACAAATATTTTTTGTGCCTAACAGAAAAATGAGTAAATTATTTGTAGGAATAAGAAAGCAAGATGGACACCAAAAATTTCAAGGGCACATCAACTCTAGCAAGGTTGACGGTAGAGAAAGTTTCAAAAAACTCAAGAAAATATAGTGTGAGTCAATGATGTTACTCTAGCCATACTGTTCCTCAAGTATCAAAAGTATGAAATCTTCTGAAGAAGTCTGTTTAAGGATGAGCTCCACCCTGGAAAACTCAACAAGTGTTAAGTATGTAACATGTTTAATTTTAGATGTAAGACTTAAAAAGGATCAAGGACATGGTGGATGAATAATATATAAACATATATTTCTGAAAGGTAGGAAGAATGCAACTAAGAAGCAGGAGAAAAAGGGTTAAGTAGAAATACGTTTGTTTCTACTTTTATTAATTTTTATGTAAGGGTTGAATATTAAAGAATGCCATTTATTTATGTATTTATTTACTTATTTTGAGAGCAAGAGAAAGATGGGAGGGGGAGAGATAGAGGAAGAAAAAATCTCAAGCAGATTCCTCTGAGTTCGAAGCCAGAAACGGGGCTTGATCCAAATAATGCCATTTAAAACTGGCAATGCATATAGAAAAAAGATCACATTTAAAATGGGTATTAAGGGCACTATAAAAGGTATGACTACAAAAATATTTCCTATTTTAAGGCCCCTGAGTGGCTCAGTCAGTTACGTGTCTGCCTTCTTCTGCTCAGTTCATGATCTCAGGGTCCTGGGGTCTGGCTCCCTGCTCAGTGGAGCTTGCTTCTCCCTCTCCCTCTGCCTGTCACTCCCCCTTCTTGTGCTCCATCTCTGTGAAATAAATAAATAAAATCTTTAAATAAGCCCAAAAGTAATTGCTATTTTAAAATGTACAAATTTTCAGAGGCACCTGAGTTTCTTAGTCAGTTAAGCATCTGACTCTTTAAAAAAAAAAGAATTCACTTACTTATCTGACAGAGAGCACAAGGGTGGGAGGTTGGTGAAGAGGTAGAGGGAGAAGCAAACTCCCTACTGAGCAGAGATCCTGACGTGAGGCTTGATCCCAGAACCCTTTGACTGTGGTCAAAGGCACATGAGCCATGTGCCTTAACTTGACCTGACAGCCACCCAGGCACCCCATCTTCTGACTCTTGATTTTGGCTCAAATCATGATTTCAGGGTCATGTGCCAAGCACTGTTTTTGGCTCCAGGCTCAGCAGGGATTTCTGCTGGAGATTCTCTTTATCACTCCCTCTGCCCTCCCCCTCCCATCTCTCTCTCCAAAAAATAAATAAGTCTTTAAAAAATTAAATAAAATGTACAAACTTTCCTAAATACCCAAGCAAACACATAACAGTGAGGAGAAACAAAGTAAATATAATATGCAGAGTAAGTATGATATAAAGCGATAGATTTGAGACAAAGCATATCAGACATAGCAGTAATTATGAATGAGCTTAACTGACTAAAGAAAAGGATTTCTAAACTGTTAGAAAAACCTAACCATGTATATGGCATGTCTAAAGCCAATTGAGTCAAAAGGCTACAAAATTAAGAGATAGTTAAAAGTATGCTGGGAAACTGAAAATAAGCAACCAGATAGACTAAGGAAAAGTAAGCCAAAAAGGAAAAAAAAAAAAATGAAAACATTCAGTGAGATAAAGAATGCTTTTTATTGCTTAAAGTCGTGATTTACAAGGAAGAGTTAACAGATTTGAATATCCATATTAAGGCATAATAAGAATCCATGAATCCACACTGAGAGATATTCAGATTGATAGATATTATGATAAATGATAGTCAGGCAGACAGATGAGGTGAGGGAAAGCTTTCTTATGATGAAATGTCAACTAATATGAAAGAAATAATGTAGAAAATTACAGTTTTACAATTATCATAGTAAAAACTGATGCAGGAATAATTATTCATTAAAGTTAGCATCCTGGAGGATGATCAGGTTTGATGAGGGCAGGATATTGAAACAGTCTTAGAATTAATAAAAATTTCTACAGTTAAATTATATTAATGCATATAAACTATACTGTGCAGAAACTAGATAATCCCTTTATGAAGTATCAATGTATATCATGTATTTGGAATGTGACACCTTAAAGACCAATTCTAATTGAGGGAGACACACTAAAATACTGCCCTTATTCTTGAAATATATCAACGTTATGAAAAATAAAGACTAAGAATAATTTCCAGATTAAAGAAGACTAAAATATATTATATAATGCAATATGAGTTCCTGGATCTATCTTGAACTGGAAAACAAATACTATAAAGGATATTATTGAGGTAACTAAGAAATGGTCTGTAGGTTAGATAGAAGTACTATATTGAAATTAAATTACCTGAAATTGAAAAATAAGTGATATTCTATCTCTGAAGGTAAGAAGAGCTGTGAAGAAAACTAAAAGAAGAGCAGTGTTGAGGTGATTTGGTAGTAGAGTGAGGCAGTCCTCATTCTTGAAGACATATGCTAAAAATGGCTAGAGATTCTGGTTTAATGCAGTTTCTTGATATGTTTTCATTTGGTAATGAGGAATCTATGGAATGCTGTTCATATATTATGACCTGAACCTGGAATATAAACATGTTCTCAGAACTTCACTGAATTGGAATATTTGGGGTCAGCAGTGAAAGGGAAGACTTAAACCCTGTGCCCACTACTAATCCAGCCAAATAACATGATCCTGAGGTATCTGGAGAGACCTTTCCTTAAATATGAACATTTAAAACAGAAAATGCACCAATCCGTCACAAATATACAAATAGGAATCCTTTGTGTGTGGTTTGAAATATCCCTGCTTTCAATACAGAGAAAAAAGTGAAAAAAATAATATATACAAGTGTGAAATGATCCCATCATTTTCAGTGTTCTGAATTTTATATGTGAAATCAATTTTAATGCATTAATTTTTTGTTCTTTCATTTAAAAGGCATTCATTGAGCCCTTTTGAGGTGTTAGATTTCAAACTGCAATGCTTCTGATTATTACATGCTTGAATTATTTTTCTTGTCTCCATTTCTAGTATTAGTTCAATCCTTCATGGGTAGTGACTCAAGTACTTCCTAAATGCCATGGCTACTTAAGTTTATCTCCCATATAATCTGTCCAACACATGATCTTCAGATTTTTCTCAAATATAAATCTGACCATGCTCCACCCAGTTTTACTATTTTAATAGTTTCCTGGTTTTGTAGGAGAAAGCCAGCTCTATTATCATCGTACACGTTGTTCTCTCCCAAAC
Organism: Canis lupus dingo; assembly: GCF_003254725.2. Taxonomy (NCBI): domain Eukaryota; kingdom Metazoa; phylum Chordata; class Mammalia; order Carnivora; family Canidae; genus Canis; species Canis lupus. The sequence goes on from NC_064259.1 coordinate 27,461,904, forward strand.
TTCCTTTGGTTAGTGTAGAATTACTTTGTTTTTGGAACAAACCATATCCACATGTATCTTTACTTAAGTATGCCTCTTTTGGGAGGTTATTTTCCTCATGCTTCTGGGAAGTTGAGGCCTTGATCAAAATGCTCCTTCTCTCATCAAACAATATTAAGAGGTCCCAGATCTGGGCTTTCATGGCACACTAAAATTTGTTTCTAAATTTCTCTATTTCTCTTTCCCTCCTAAATGGACCATAGCTTCTGTGATGCAGGCTTCCCATCTCATCCCAGTGATTTGTACAATATTTGGATCCTATTGTAGTTTTAATAAATATTTGTCAAATTAAAAGATAATATTTACCATGACTACATAATTAAGTCAACTGGCAGAGAAAATAAGATGTTAGAAGAATGGTATATAAAAGAAAATACCCCAAAGATTTAAGAAGCAAGAGCACATGTTGCACAAATGTCTGAATGCATGTACCGCCCATTAAAAAGTTTCAAATTGTACCTAATGATACTCCATTAACAACACCCAAGATGATTTTGAAAACATTGAAGATGTTGGACAGAATTAGACATCTGGCTTGAAATAATTCCAGTGGGATACGGACAGGCAATCTCTTTGAAGTAAAAATGTTTATGCAACACAGAAGGATTATCAAATACCCTACCTACTGCCAAAGAGTGGCTGCAGCCAAATATTAAATAATGTGAAAGAGAAAATGAGGCTGCAATTCTCTCAATGGGACATAAACCAAGAAAAGGCCTTGTTTCAGACGTGTATTTGGACACAAGCAATGCATTCATTCAGTAGTATTATCTTTTACACAAAACAAAAATGAACAGAAAATACAGTTTTACATTTCAAAAATTTAGCTCACAGTAATACCTCTTTATCATTTTGAGTAATGCTTTGATTTCAGTCAAAGGGAGTATTAAGAAAGTAAGACTTTAATTACTAGGTATGTAACTTTTTCTCTTTATATTGTTTTCATATGTTTTTTTTTCTTTAAAGTAGGCCTTTGTGAATACTTCAAATGATTCATTTATTAAAAGCACTTAAGACTATGAGCAGAATAAGAATTATTTTTCATGGCAGTTTCTCTAATTTGCATACATAATGACACTTATCTTTAGCAAAGAGGCTTTTGAGAGGTAAGTAAGAAGTAGATAATGTATAGAATTCATAAGCACCATCAGGACATCTTTATAATCCTTTGTCATCCTCCCTCTGCACTGCAGAATTTGAGTCAAGATTTCTTTCAAACTACATTATAAACAAGTAAAATTCTGTTGGAATTTTACTTCAGTGGCTCAATCAACCCCTCTCCTTGAATAGGCTTCCTGTACATTGAAATTATGGCAGGATTATGACATTTTATTTAATTAATAGTATGAATAGTAACCCGCCCACTTCTATGAGTTACAATCCAAGTTTCTCAGGGCATAATACTACTACTACTACTAATAATAATAGTAATAAGCAATAATCCTTAACATTTATTGAGCAATTACCATGTGTTGGTATTTTATTAAGGGATTTACATATATTTTCTCACAACAGCTCTAAGAAGTGGGAAACATTATCTTTTTTTTTTTCTTTTTTTGTGAGGCACAGAAAATCTTTATTGCCACAGAAAGCAAGTGCACTCGTCCCACCTCATCAACAGATTTAAGAGTCACAGAAACGCAGACTTCACATAATAAAGTACAACACAGACTTGGGGAGAAATGGTCCCTTGGACTATATTGGCTGTAATACTGAGGTAACCATTTGGCCTTGTTCAGTAAAATACCTCTAACACAATGAAAAAAAATCAACTAGTTATAACATCCAATTCATATATACAATTCAAATAATACTATATATTATTGGCTTCAATGTATAGCAAATTTAATACATTAGTGTTTACAAAATAAAAACTGTATTCTACTGAAATTTTTCTTGTGCTTCCCCCTTATCATTAAGCTTGAAAGACCAGGAAAGTATGATACTTAAGGAAACTTATTTATGGATTTAAAGATGCAGATGCAGTGTGTGGGGCCATGAAAGACAGATAAATATTAACTGGAACATTACCACATCTTTAAAAATTGTTGCTTATTGAAATCTACAAACTTGAACTGTAAGACACAATTAAAAAAAACCCACAAAATTTCTCAAAATATATTAGAATGGGAAACATTATCTATATTTTATACATGAGGAAACTCAGTATGTGTGATGACTTTCCCAAGAGCCATGTGAAGTGGAGAAACAGGACATGATCCAGTTTTGGCCCAAGAACTCCCCTCCTCCATGAATATACCAAATCTATACCTATTCTTAGAGCAATTCCTTCTGAAGAAGAACCAGTGACAGACTGACTAGCTTGTGCACAACAAATGATAAAGAGACCACATAGAGAAAAGCAAAAGAGACAGAGACACAGTAATTCGGGGAATCCCCACATCCAACATCACAGAGGGAAACAATAGTACTGAGAGGTTGAGAGCAGATTTGTCTGCTTTGAGGCACAGAAAGAAAGCCACTGTTTAGAAGGGTAACTAGAATGTAAAGGAACCAGGCCTAGAACTCTGACAAGCAGCAAAGGAGTTGCTGGCACTCTCTCCATATCAGAGGAGCTGGCTGGCAAATACCACAGTTTCCTCCTTCCACCTTGATAGAACTGGCAGGAGCAAGGTGTGAATACCATAGCTGGCCTGCTGCATCCATGAGTCCTGGGCCTCTAGCTCACACTAGCCTAGGATGCCCTGGGCACAGGAAGAAAAAGCCAATTTATAAGAGCAACTAGACTATAAAGGAGTCAGCCCTAGAACACTGATAAATGTTAAGGGAGCTGTTGTAACTTTCTCTGGGTCAGAGGAGCTGGTGAATACCACAATTTGTTTCTACTTTACCTTAATAGCATGAATGGGAGCAGGATCCAGGCATCCTAGCTGGCCTACCACTTACCTGAATCCCAGGCCCTTAGTTCACACCGGCCCAAGCCTTTCCACTAAGACATCCCTAGAGCAGTGCACACTGGTACACCCCCAGTCAGTGCTCACCAGAACTCCAGGCATTGTGCCAAGGTGACATAGGTACAAAGCAACCCAGAACACTCTGGCCCATGCCACTTGGACTCCAGACGGCATGTTAGGACAATTCCAGCACATACTGCTCTGGGACCTTCTGGCTCATTCCTGTTTTGGTTCTGGCAACCCTGTCAGAGTACCCCCTCCCCCCCAGTTGGAGCACATCAGCCTCATTTCCAGCTACTCTACCAGGGTCCTATCTGCACAGAGAGCCCTGGGACCCTCAATCCACTCCAGCCACAGATCAAGCCAGCCAAAGTCACCAGGTACACACAATCTAACAGGGAATGACCATAGACAAATACATTTCTTCAAGTTTATTTATTTATTTATTTTTGTATATTTTTTTATTGGAGTTCAATTTGCCAACATAGCATAACACCCAGTGCTCATCCCATCAAGTGCCCCCCTCAGTACCCGTCACCCAGTCACCCCAACCCCCCACCCACCTCCCCTTCCACTACCCCTTGTTCATTTCTCAGAGTTAGGAGACTCTCATGTTCTGTCTCCCTCTCTGATTTTTCCCACTCATTTTCTCTCCTTTCCCCTATAATCCCTTTCACTATTTTTTATATTCCCTGAATGAATGAAACCATATGTTTGTCTTTCTCCGAATGACTTACTTAACTCAGTATAATACCATCCAGTTCTATCCATGTTGAAGTAAATGGTGGGTATTCATCTCTTTTGATGGCTGAGTAATATTCCATTATATGCATATACCACAGCTTCTTTATCCATTCATCTTTCAGTGGACACTGAGGCTCCTTCCACATTTTGGCTATTGTGGACATTGCTGCTATAAACATTGGGGTGCAGGTGTCCTGCCATTTCACTGCGTCTGTATCTTTGGGGTAAATCCCCAGCAGTGCAATTGCTGGGCTGTAGGGCAGTTCTATTTTTAATTCTTTGAGGAACCTCCACATAATTTTCCAGGGTGGCTGCACCAGTTCTCATTCCCACCAAGAGTGCAAGAGGGTTCCCCTTTCTCCACATCCTCTCCAATATTTGTGTTTTCCTGCCTTGTTAATTTTTCCCATTCTCACTGGTGTGAGGTGGTATCTCATTGTGGTTTTGATTTGTATTTCCCTGATGGCAAGTGATGCAAAACATTTTCTCATGAGCTTGTTGGCGATGTGTATGTCATCTTTGGTGAAATTTCTGTTCATGGCTTTTGCCCGTTTCATGATTGGATTGTTTGTTTCTTTGCTGATGACTATAATAAGTTATTTATAGATCTTGGAAACTAACCCTTTATCTGATATGTCATTTGCAAATACCTTCTTCCATTCCGTAGGTTGTCTTTCAGTAAATCACGAATGAAAAAGAGAGATTACAACCAATACCAAGGAAATACAAATGGTTTTAAAACAATATTATGAGCAGCTATACGCCAATAAATTAGGCAATCTAGAAGAAATGTGTCCGACCAGGGGAAGATTGCAACTTTTCTAGAGATTGAATAAACTGAGCTTTTACCTCTGACAGAGAGGTATTCCATAGTCAATAACTTGCCTGCCTGAGAAGCCTCAGGAAATGCGAGATCTGGCCCCAGCTTGAAATCCATATGAACTCACTTTAAGAATATTTCCATGCTGCCTGGTTAGTGGAGAGCAAGGGGCTGTCAACATCAGTGCCACAGGGGCAAGGAGAATAAAAGCACCAAAGAGAATTGTACTCTTGGGTTGTACCTTTTTCTTCTACTTGGCTGAGTTTTTATAAAATTTCAATAAAGTAATCGTAAGAGTGTGAAAAAAAAAAAACGCATTTCTGGAAAACCACAAACTACCAAAACTGGAACAGGAAGAAATAGAAAACCTGAACAGGCCAATAACCAGGGAGGAAATTGTAGCAGTCATCAAAAACCTCCCAAGACACAAAAGTCCAGGGCCAGATTGCTTCCCTGGGGAATTCTATCAAACGTTTAAAGAAGAAACCATACCTATTCTACTAAAGTTGTTCCAAAAGATAGAAAAGGACGAAATACTTCCAAACTCATTCTATGAAGCCAGCATCACCTTAATTCCAAAACCAGACAGAGAATTATAGACCAATATCCCTGATGAACATGGATGCAAAAATTCTCAACAAGATACTAGCCAATAGGATCCAACAGTATATTAAGAAGATTATTCACCATGACCAAGTGAGATTTCTCCCCAAGATGCAAGGCTGGTTCAACACTCATAAAGCAATCAATGTGATAGATCATATCAATAGAAAAAAAAACAAGAGCCTTATGATCCTCTCATTAGATGCAGAGAAAGCATTTGACAAAATACAGCATCCATTCTTGATCAAAACTCTTCAAAGTGTAGGGATAGAGGAAACATTCCTCAGCATCTTAAAAGCCATCTATAAAAAGCCCACAGCAAATATCATTCTCAATGGGGAAACACTGAGAGCCTTTCCCCTAGATTAGGAAGGAACACAACACGGATGTCCAGTCTCACCACTGCTATTCAACATAGCACTAGAAGTCCTAGCCTCAGCAATAAGACAACAAAAAGAAATAAGGCAGTCAAATTGGCAAAGAAGAAGTCAAACTCGCCCTCTTCACAGATGACAGGATACTGTACATAGAAAACCCAAAGGACTCCACCCTAAGATTGCTAGAACTCATACAGCAATTTGGCAGTGTGGCAGGATGCAAAATCAATGCCCAGAAATCAGTGGCATTTCTATACACTAACAATGAGACTGAAGGAAGAGAAATTAAGGAGTCAATCCCATTTACAATTGCACCCAAAGGCATAAGATACCTAGGAATAAACTTAACCAAAGAGGTAAAGGGTCTATACCCAAAAGACTACAGAACACTTCTGAAAGAAATAGGGGAAGACAAAAATAGATGGAAAAACATTCCATGCTCATGGATTAGAAGAATTAATATTGTGAAAATGTCTATGCTACCCACGGCAATTTACACATTTATTGCAATCTCTATCAAAATACCATGGGCTTTCTTCAGAGAGTTGGAACAAATCATCTTAAGATTTGCTTGGAATCAGAGAAGACCCTGAATAGCCAGCCAGGGGATATTAAAAAAGAAAACCATAGCTGGGGGCATCACAATGCCAGATTTCGGGTTGTACTGTGATCATCAAGACAGTGTGGTACTGGCACAAAAACAGACACATAGATCAATGGAACAGAATAGAGAATCCAGAAGTGGACCCTGAACTTTATGGTCAACTAATATTCGACAAAGCAGGAAAGACTATCCACTGGAAAAAGGACAGTCTCTTCAATAAATGGTGCTGGGAAAATTGGACAGTCACGTGCAGAAGAATGAAACTGGACCATTCTCTTACACCATACGCAAAGATAAACTCAAAATGAATGAAAGATCTAAATATGAGACAAGAATCCATCAAAATCCTCGAGGAGAACACAGGCAACACCCTTTTTAAACTTGGCCACAACAACTTCTTGCAAGATACATCCATGAAGGCGAGGGAAACAAAAGCAAAAATGAACTATTGGGACTTAATTAAGATAAAAACTTCTGCATAGCAAAAGAAACAGTCAACAAAATATTTCTTCAAGTTTAGAAGCAGCTGTTATGCCTAATTCATAGAAATAAACACAGAAAGTCAAGCAAAATGAGGACAGAGGAATATCCTTTTAACAAAGCACAAGATGTTATGTACAAACCTAGTGGTAATCACAAATCAAAAATCAGTAATAGATACGCAAAAATGAAGAGAAAGGAATCCCAGTATATCACTAAAGAAAGCCAACTTATCATGAGAAAAGTGAGCAAGGGAAGAAGGTAAGAGAGGAGAACAACACATACAACTATAAAACAAGTTTTAAAAAATGGCAAATGCATAGCTATCAATAATCACTTTGAAGTAAATGGAGTAAATGCTCCAATTAAAAGACACATAGAGTGACAGAGTGGATTAAAAAACAAGACCTATTTGTTCACTGCTTACAAGAGGCTCATTTGAGACCCAAAGACACATGCAGATTGAAAGTGAGGGGTTGGAGAAACACTTATTATGCAAATGGATGTGAAAAGAAAGGCTGGGTAGCAATACCTATACATCAGACAAGTAGGCTTTAAAAAAAAGACTGTAACACGAGACAAAGAAGGGCAGTATATAATAACAAAAATGACAATCCAACAAGAAGATAAAACAATTGTAAATATGCACCCAACATGAAAGCACCCAAATGCATAAAACAATAACAAACATAAAGGAACTAATTGATAGTAATGCAGTAATAGTAAGAAGCTTTAACAACCCACTTCCATCAGTGGACAGATCATCCAAACAGAAAATCAACTGGAAATAGTGACTTTGAATGACACACTGGACTAGACAGATTTAGCGAGTATATTCAGAACATTCCATCCTAAAATAGTAGAATACACATTCTTTTCAAGTGCACATGGAACATTCTCCAGAGTAGATCACATCTTACGCCACAAAATAAGTCTCAACAAATTTAAGAAGATTGAAGTCATAGCATGGATTTTTTCTGATCATGAAACTAGAAATCAACCACAAGAAAAAGTCTTGAAAGAGCATAAATACATGGAGGATAGTGAAAAAAAAAAAAAAAAAAAAAAAGAATGGGTCAGCCAAGATATCAAAGAAATAAAAAAATTACATGGAGAGAGGCATTCGGGTAGCTCAGGCAGTTAAACATCTGACTCTTAATTCCTGCTCAGGTCATGATCTCAGGGTTGTGAAATCGAGCCCCATGTAGGGCTTTGTGCTCAGCAAGGAGCCTGCTTGCCTCTTTCCCTCTGCTATTCCTCCCGCTTATGCACTCTTTCTCAAATAAATAAAATATTTTTTAAAAAATTACATGGCTAGAAATGAAAATGAAAACATAACAGTTCAAAATCTTTGAGATGGTTCTAAGAGGGAAGTTTATAGCAATATAGGTCTACCTCAAGAAGCAAAAAAAAAAAATCTCAAACAAATTAACATACCTAACTCTAGAAAAAGAGCAATAAATGAAGCTTAAAGCCAATATAAGGGAATAACGAAGGTTAGAGAGAAATAAATGACATAGAAACTTAAAACAAACAAAAAAAGACAATAGAATAGATCAATAAATCAATAAAACCAAGAGCTGATTCTTTGAAAGGTTGAAAAAATTGATAAACCTTTAGCCAGACTCATTAAAAAAAAAAAGTGGGCTCAAATAAAATCAGAAATGAAAGAGAAATAACTACTCACAGAACAGAAATACAAAGGATTAGAACAAAATATTATGAAAAGTTATATGTTAACAAAATAGACAATCTATAAGAAATGGATAAATTCCAGAAACAAATAACCTACCAGAACTGAAGTGGAAAGAAATAGAAAATTTGAATAGACCAACTACTGCAATGAAATTGAAAGAGTAATCAAAAAACTCCACACGCAAAAAAGTTTAGGACCAGATGGCTTCACAGGTGAATTCTATCAAACATTTAAAGAAGAGTAAATACCTGTTGTCTTCAAAATTTTCAAAAGAAAAAAAAGAAAAGAAAAGAAAGAAAGAAAAAAAAGAAAAGAAAGAAAGAAAGAGAAAGGAAGGAAGGAAGGAAGGAAGGAAGGAAGGAAGGAAGGAAGGGAGGGAGGGAGGGAGGGAGGGAGGGAGGGAGGAAGAAAGAAAAAAGAAAGAAAGAAAGAAAGAAAGAAAGAAAGAAAGAAAGAAAGAAGAAAGAAAGAAAGAAAGAAAGAAAGAAAGAAAGAAAGAAAGAAAGAAAGAAAGAGAAAGAAAGAAAGAAAGAAAGGTTAGGAATAAAAAATAAATTTATTATTTAAAAAAAAAAAGGAATACTTCCAAGATCATTCTACAAATCCAACAATTCCAGCACTACCCTGATCCCCAAACCAGATAAAGATACTACAAAAGAAAACTACAGGTTAATAACCTTGATGAACATAGATGCAAAATTTACCAACAAAATACTAGCAAACCACATTTCAAAAATCATTAAAAGGATCATTCACCATGATCAAGTAGGATTTATTCTGGACATGTATGATGGGTTAATATTCACAAATTGTCGATCTGATACACCACATTAGCAAAATGAGGGTAAAAATTGTATCATTTCAAAAGATGCAAAAAAACTATTTGGCAGAATTTAACATCCATTCATGATAAAAACTCTCAACAAAGTGACGTTAGTGGGAACATACCTCAACATAATAAAGGCCATATATGAAAACCCACAGCTAACATGGGTGAAAAGCTGAGAGCTTTTCCTCTATGAATAAGAAAAGGGCAAGGGTGTCCACTCTCACTAGCATCAGCTAAGAAAAAGAAATAAAATGCAACCACATTGTCAAAAAAGAAGTAAAAACACCACTATTTGCAGATGACATGATACTATACGTAGAAAACACTAAAACTTCACCAAAAATCTATTAAAATAAATAAGCTCAGTAAAGTTGTAGGATGCAAAATATACAGAAATCACTTGGGTTTCTATACACTAATAATGAAGGAACATAAAGAAAAATTAAGAAAACAATTTCATTTATAATTTTACCACAACGAATAAAATACTTAGAAATAACTAATGAGGTGAATTAAAGATTAAAGGAATTAAAGATTAAAGGAATTAAAGATGCCACAAATGGGCAGCCCGGGTGGCTCAGCGGTTTAGCACCGCCTTCAGCACAGGGTGTGATCTTGGAGACCCAGGATCGAGTCACATGTCAGGCTCCCTGCATGGAGCCTGCTTCTCCCTCTGCCTGTGTCTCTGCCTCTCTCTCTCTGTCTCTGTCTCTCATAAATAAATAAATAAATAAATAAATAAATAAATAAATAAATAAATAAATAAATAAAATCTTTAAAAAAATGATGCCACAAATGGAGAGACCTATCATGCTCATGAATTGGAAGAATATTGTTAAATTTCCATACTACCTAAAACAATCTACAGATTCAATGCAATCTTTATCAAAATATGGATATTTTGGATATATGGATATATCCAAGATATATATATATGGATAATTTCTCACAGAGGTAGAACAAATGTTAATATTGGTATGAAACCACAAAAACTCCAAATAGCCAAAGCAATCTTGATAAAAAACAAAGCTGGAGGTATCACAACCCAAGATTTCTAGATAAGCTACAAAGTTTTGTCAAAATAGTATGGTGCTGGCAGAAAAATATACACATAAATCAATAGAACAGAATAGAGAATTCCATAATAAACCTACACTTATATGGTCAATTAGTCTATGGTAAAGAAGGCAGGAATATACAATAGGAGAAAAATAGTCTCCTCTGTAAATGGTGCTGGGAAAACCAGACAATTACATGCAAAAAAAAAAATGAAACTGTACTACTCTTGTACACCATATGCAAAAAGTAAAGAGAAAAAAAACTCAAAATGAATTAAAGACCTAAATGTGAGATCTAAACTATATAAATCCTAGAAGAAAACATAGTGATCTCTTAAACATTGGTTTTAGCAACATTTTTTCTAGATATGTCTCCTTAGGCAAGCAAAACAAAAGCAAAAGTAAATATTTGGGACTATATCAAAAGAAAAATGAAAAAAAAAAAAGAAAACCATCAACAAAACAAAAAGGTGACTACTGGACGGGAGAAGATATTAGTAAAAGATGTATCCAATAAAAGGTTAGTATCCAAAATACATAAAGAACTTATACAACTCAACACCACAAAAGCCAAAATAACTTGAGGAAAAAATGTGCAGAAGACCTGAATAGATTTTTCAAAGAAGACATACAGAATACAGATGGCCAACAGAGACATGAAAAGATGTCAACATTACTAATCATCAGGGAAATGCAAATTAAAACCGCAGTGAGATATCAGAATGGCTAGAATCCAAAAAACGAGAAATACCAAGCTTTGACAAGGATGTGGAGTAAAAGGAATCCTGTACACTATTAGTAGGAATATAAGTTGGTGTGATCACTATGGAAAACAATATGAAGGTTTCTCAAAAAATTAAAAACAGAATTACTGTATGAGCCAGTAATTCCACTGTAGGTACTTACTTGACAAAAATAAAAACACTCATTTGAAAAGGTGCATGTACCCCTATGTTTATTGCAGCATTATTTACAATAGCTAAGACATGGAAACAATTCAAGTGTCCATCAACTGATGAATGGATAAGGAAGTTGTGGCATGCATACACAATGGATGTTACAAGCCATAAAAAAATGAAATTTTACGATTTGGGACAACAGGGATGGACCTAGAAAGTATTATGCTGAATGAAATAATTCAGAAAGAGAAAGGAAAATACCATACAATTTCACTTATATGTGGAATTAAAAAAAAAAAAAAAGAATAAGCAAAGCAGAAACAAGCCCATAAATGTGGCAAACAAACTGGTGGGTGCCAGAGGGGATGGAGGTAGGGAGATTGGCAGAATGGGTGAGGGGAGTGGAAGGTACAGGCTTTCAGTTATGGAATGAGTAAGTCAGGGGAAATGAAAGGAAATGAGCACAGTCAATGGTGTTTTAGTAGTGTTGTATGGTGCCAGAAGGTAGCTACATTTGAGGGTAAGCATAGCATAAGGTAGAGTTGTCCAATCACTATGTTGCACACCTAAAGTTAAAGTAACATTGTGTGTCACCTACACTTCAATTTAAAAAAAGCTTAAAAATTGCAAAATAATAATAAACACACCAAACATGGCTAAATTTTAAGGAAAGCTTAACTAATACACAAATGTACAAAACTAGAGAGTAAAGAGCCAGGGTTTGAATCCAGATTTCTCTGATCCCCAAACCCAGTGACCTCTTAGCCAGTATGTGATCTCCATTGATGGACTGGCACTCCTACACAAAAATGTGTGAGAAACTTCATAATCTCACCCATTCTCTCCTTTGTCCTTTTAAAAAAGATTTTATTTATTTATTCACAAGAGACACAGAGAGAGAGGCAGAGACATAGGCAGAGTGAAAAGCAAGCTCCCTGTGCGGAGCCTGATGTGGGACTGGATCCTAGGACCCTGGGATCGTGTGGTGAGCCAAAGACAGGAGCTCAGTCACTGAGCCACCCAGGCCTCCCCATTCTTTCCTTTTCCTATCACCATAGCAATTTCTCTGGAGTCAGTCATAGGCACCCTCGACTGAGGGTTCCAACCAACTTCTCAGTCTTTTCCTGCTCTATCCTGATGCCACTGATACATCAGATGGCAACCAAATCATGTGTTTCCATTTGGGGCATTTTTAATTTTAATCCTATAAACCTAGAATGTATGAGGCGCAAGCGTTAAAATGGGAAAGTAGGTCCAATCTGCCCATAATTTTGAATATGAGTTTGATGGATAAGTTTATAGTTTATTCAGATATGCTATCTGGAATCTTCCAAGTCTCAAAAATCAAGAATATGCTCCCTTGGAGATACCAAAAAAATTGTAATATGCATTCCCAATTTCTTTAACTTTCACACACAATTTTCAATTTAATTCTTCATTGAATTTTTTTCTTTGTTCTTCTTATGACTTTTTGGCTGGATTAAAAATCTACTTCAAATGCTTTCTGTTTACAAGTCATTTACAAAACATTAGTGTTTCCCTAATGGTTCATTAAGTTGAATTTATTTTTTTAAAAACCTAATATTTTAAGGAAAAAAATCCTTCTTCTACAAAATCATCCCTATCTAAACTAGAATTTAGCTTTGACCCTTTCCTCAAACATATGACTTAATGGGTGATTTTACTATCATACTTCTTTGTTTTTAAAACCTGTTGATTAATACTTGATTCAAGAGCTGCATCTCTGCACCCATTCATAATACCTTAGTTGTTACTTAGCAACCAGCTCAGTTCTTTCTTGGTTTTAGGAGACTGCACATGTGGAAGGAGAGGATGAAGCCATGGGATGATCTTAAATAAATAAATGGCTTTCAGTTTTCCAAAGATTAAGTGATAATAAAATAACATGAATCTTTTTGTCATCCATCCACTGTGGATCTATCATGGAGGCACAATGTTCCTACAAATTAATAATGATATATATGTTTCCTAGAAAAGTGTCCTTGATTTTATTCTAGTTATGTCTTCTGTATTATTTTACTCTTGCAATATATTTTCTATTATGTTTGGAAGATTCTTAATAAGGATTCAACAATTTTAATTGTTGCTACTTTTTGGAGATTGTCCTATCATTCAAAGGAAGAAAAGAATGATGGGGCACATACTGGCTATTCTTGCAAGGCATACATGTCATCAATGACCTTTCTAAAATAGAAAAAAAAATGATCACAGAACTTTTATTTGCAGATCTTTGTTTTCATTGTCAGAAACTGAATATTCTGACCATTAGACAAAGAGCTCTACAAAAATAGGTCTTAGTTATTTGTATCAGTATAGTGATGATCCCAATGCCTTTATGGAAGGAATGCTTACTAGAAGTTTTTGGAAACTCAAGTGATTGAAAAAAAGGCTTCAGAGAAGAGAAGCTTAGAATGGGTAAGCAAGAATACAAAAACAGTTTAAGTCATTCAACAAGAACAAAATGGGAACATGAGTTTTATATGAATAACCAACTTGAGCCGTACTTATCACAGTGGTTTGCTAAGTTCCTAAAAGGTCCAAAGCTGAACTGTCAAAAGTGAGGCTTGATGATCTTCACAGGGTTTCTTAATTGTAGAGCAATTGATACTAAGAACTTTGTGAATATAATCGATGAGATTCTCTGAAGAGTCACTAGACTGCCAGCAATGTAAAATAACATCAATGAAAAACAATGGACATGTAGGTTTACATCAATATCAGGAATAAGAATATTAATTAGGAGCTAATTATGGTAGTAATGCTTAGGGTTTATTCTGAGTTTCTTTTTAGTTAGAGAAACACATACACAAATACATTCCTCGATTCGTGTAACTGAGATGGACCTGATAAGTCTATGTTGAAAAAAGAGCAATTATTCTTTATTTTAACAATAAAAACAGAATTTCTGTTCTTCCATGTGCCTGGAAGATCTTTAACAATGCACCTCTTCTTCAAGAGGTTCAGTTTCCTCATATTAAGATGAAAGTCATAATTAGCTACTTGCCTAAAGGGCTAATATGTGGTAGAAAGCAATAGCTTTCAAAGCAATTTGAGATTCACAGTGAGACATGTATTTTACATTAAGGTCCAATTCACACACATAGGCACACAATGTCAGAACAGAAGATCCTGGAAACTTATCTTTCTACATGTAATGCACCCTTCTACTTTCTATTCTAATTTGTCTATTTCATAAAAAGAAAAACGTGTTCTACCTCACTAGATTTATATCTAAATCCACTACTGAGTTGCAAACTGTAGTTTGAAAAACAGTAAAGTAGGGGGTTTTGGAGAAAGATCTTGTGATATGTTTTTACATGAGAGCACTCTTGCACTTACAATCCAAATGAAATTACTCGTTCATTACATCCACATTTTTTTGAAATTATTAAAGAACTCAGTACATTAAATGAGAGAGGAGAAGTGATAATTTCCTACCTATTGCCTTGATCTTAATGGTAACTGTTTGATGATTAAATAGTAGCATGCCACCATTCTTGTTTTTCTGAGAATTTGAACAGATTACCAGGAATTAGTATTTTTTTTAAAGCACAAGTGATATGAGCATTATTCTATATTTTGCAAAATCATAGCTTGGGTGTTATTGGCTAGATATCTAAACATACAATTTTCTGTAATATTATAGGTTATTTTATTTTCTCCAGTATCCTATGGAAAATATTTTTCTTTATCCTTTGCATGCACCTGGAGATGAAATGAGGTTTGCTTTCAAAATGTACTTCATGTGCTTGAAATAAGTAATTCCATCTCATGGAGTTATATATTTTTAATGCCTTTTCTACTTTTTGATCTACTTCCATGTCAGGAAAGGATCCTGAAACACACAGGAAAAGGAGAGGAAAGGACTGTCTCTTTCATACATACCACTCATTCCTGTACTCCTTAAACAGCTGAATAGCTCATGAGCCTTCATACTAAGGAGATGTTTCTCATCTGGAATTTCCAAAGTTGAAAATATTTCAATCAGTGAACTTTGTTTCTTCTTCTCATTTTTTTTTTTAAGAATATACATTTTTATGTATACTTGGATTAAGGAAACAAAAGCCATATAAAATTAAGGCAAACTAAAGAATTAAATGAAAAGTACATCTATTCCCAGTTGCTTAGAAAGAAGATTATATTAAAAGTCCATACTGTGAATTTCCACTGATATATCAGAAGGATGGAAGACTAAAGTTTACCTACAACTTCTTCAATGCTTTATCTCCACCAGCAACAGCTTTTGTTCTCCCTGAAGGAGAACTGAATACAAATGTGTTTCTAAAATCTGAAACAACGAGGACACATTGGTAAGCCAGAGGAGCCCAGAACTCTGATTCTGAAAATCTAGAGTCAATGCCTACCATCTTCAGACTGCATAGATAATGGGAAGTGGTAAGCAGGGCCCACTCACAGAGCACAGATGTTGTGCAGAGAGCCTGTCCCTACATGCACCTCACTTTGACAAAGCTGCTTGGGGAAGGACGTTGACAGAGCTGAGAGCCATGTACCTCTGAAAATCATTTCTTTGGTTGCACAACACCATGCCCTCGGGTTGGACACCGGTACCCTCCAACCCCCTTTCTCCTTCATTTTCATCTCTTTTTATTTTTACCTGGTTTAAACTCTTTTTTTTCCATTGTCCCAAAAGTAAAGCAGAAATGGGGAGGTAGGTAAGCAGACAAGAGGAAGCTCCTGGGAGAACTGGAACTCTTCATTTCACATTTCAACTTTTAAAAGCCTTTCAATGATAAAAGACAATTTTCTGGGCCTGAGGTTAAACACACATATAATTATAGTTTCTTTGTGGAATCCAAATGCCTGATGAATCAAAAAGTGTGGTGTCACCACAAGTTGGCAGAAGCACAGACTCTCCACCAAAGTTATTTGTTCAAAATGTTGCTTATAAATTTTTACCACAAAACATTAGTGCCTTATCCCAGAGAGACCAAGCCACACGTTGGCATGTATTATAAGTATTCAGGAAGAATTAACTGTTTTGTTTGTTCATTTTTTTTTTTTTTCCCATCAGAATTAAGGAGATAGCCTCACTGGCTAGGAAGAGGATTTGCAATTATTTTATGTCTTCAAGACCAAGTTTCAGGCAATCGGGTGGCTCAGCTGCTTAGCACCGCCTTCAGCCCAGGGCGTGATCCTTGGGTCCCGGAATCAAGTCCCACGTCAAGCTCCCTGCATAGAGCCTGCTTCTCCCTCTGCCTGTGTCTCTGCCTCTCTCTCTCTCTCTCTGTGTCTCTCATGAATAAATAAATAAAATCTTAAAAAAAAAAAAAAAGACCTAGTTTCACTAGGCCCTTCTCTGTGAAATGATTCCTAACAATATGCTCCTGTGGATAGAGCCATGTTTCCCTGTACCTTTCAAGTTACCTAGAATATCTTAAATGCAAAATAAGTGTTTGCTACATCAGTGAATAGGTTAAATAAATGAAAGAGGAAAGATGTCATCAAGAAAATAAAATTAATCCAATCAGGTAGGTTTCCTGTTAATTTGATTTTCTTGACTATCACCAATACAAACATTTTATTCTAGCCCTAAATACCCAGAGATAGAATCAGAAGCTTTTGTTTATATTTGAACGAGCTAATAATTATGTGCTTTGTTAGTATAAACTTGACCTTAGAGGTCAACTTTCACATTCCTTGTCAATACCTTAGATTTCGGCTCACCAAGAGTCTTGAGATTTAGCCACAAGAAAGAAGGAAAGTGAAAGAAGAAAGCAAACAAATAGAAAATCTTTAATTTAGATCTTCATTTAAAATAATCCTTTTCTCTAGGAAATTGTGCAACATCTCCAAAAATCCAACACATCTTTTGTTTCAGAAAAAAATTAGTAACTGCTAATGCAAATACCTAGATATGAGTACGATGATAAATAAGGTTGGATAGTTTTCTCTGTGTCTGTCTTTTTTGAATATTTATGGGGAAATGATGATATATAGATAATATAATATAAATTGTGGATTCAGTCCATGCTTATCCATGGAGAGACATACAAGTCAATCTAAGACTTTCTTCTCTAGTGCCAGGGTTTGGTTCAAGCTTTCCCAGCAAGAATGCCAATGAATTCTTATTCGTTGAGTTATTGAGAGTTATTGTGGCTACAGTTTGCCCAGGGTTCAAAAAGAGATGATTGCTAATGTGTCTGCCTTTACATTTCAGCTTATTTGAAAGTTTATAATGATCTAAATATAAAGTGCTTTATTTATTTATTCATTCATTCATTCATGAGAGACACACCTAGAAAGAGGCAGAGACATAGGCAGAGGAAGAAGCAGGCTCCTTGCAGGGAGCCTGATGTGGGACTTGATCCAGGGACTCTAGGACCACACCCTGAGCCAAAGGCAGATACTTAACCACTGAGCCACCCAGGCATCCCTTATCTTATCTAATAAGAGTTTTAGGAAATGACTCTCATTATTAAATATATCATGACTGCAAGCAGAAAACTAAAAGTACATATTCAGAAAAAGTGAGCTAGCGTGATGAAAAAAAAATACTGATGGGTTCTTTGGAAAGAGAAAGGAATTTATTTCTAGAGAAAGCTGACATGAGAAATAAATTAACTGTCTTGAAAATCCTGTCAAAATAGATCTTTAAATTTCAGTGTTTATTAAAATCAGAAAATGCCAGTAATAAAGACTATGATTCTGTGATTGATTTTGAATTTGTTATTAAGATGAAATGTTTTTATTATAAAAAATATTATAAACATTTGCAACATTGTGACAATTGGCAGAAACATAATAGAATCACCATGTTGGCACTTGGAGTATGTGGCTTCTAAATGCCCTTTCTTTTTGTAAAAGGATTTGTTCACACATTAATTTGGATGACTACATTAAACTGTATAATTGCTATTATACTCTCAAATCAGTTCTAATTATTCCAGTAGTAATTATTAGTATAAAATTTTCCTTTGCTTTCCTTTTTTTATTATACCCTCTGCCACTCCCAAAACAACTTCTAAAACAAATAAAAGCTATCCTTAAACATAATGAGGCATTATTCTCAAAGTCTCTTACATCTAGTTCCACTTGTATGACTTTGCTGAAGCAAATATCTGAGAAGTCTCACTAATGAGACAATTAAATCGATTCTTTTTAATCCCCATCTTTTGTGTCCTTTCTGCAGCCTATGAGACATTTGAGGCAATGAAGTAAGAAAACCCTGTGTCTGGATGTCTTTTCTTTTAGCTTCTATGCTGTTATGTTCCCTTCTATATACTTCATGACTCTCCTTACTCAGTCATCCTTTCTATGAAACATATGCTAGAATTTACCATCAGTATTTCCTGTGTAGTTGTCCACGTGGATATTTCATCTTTCAATTTCCCACAGTTATGAGGATGAGTCTAAAATTTTTTCTTCATGCTTCAGTATTCTTTTAAATCTTGAGAAAATTATTTATTTCCTCTTTATCTCAAAAATCTACATGCTAAAAATTAAATTTCTTTTGAATGTTGTGTGGTTTTCTCATCCACCTACTTCTAAAAATTTATCTTCCTTGCCCATTACCATCATGTACTACATCTCCCCAAGTCAAAACTTGAGGTCAGTGTTGACTTTACCATTTAGCTTATGTGTCAGATTCAGTAACTTGCAAGTTCTATTGAAATTATAGTCATATAGAACATTTATTTGGCACCTACTATATGACAGAGATTAATTTGAGCACTTTGCATATATTGTGACTTAAATCCTCAAAACATGACAGTTAAGAGTTATTATTGTCTGCATTATAAAAATTTGGAAATAAGGGTTCAGTGTGTGTAAGTAACCTACCTAAATAAGTCAGAGGCTGGGCAGGACCTAGGGTTCAAACCCAGTTTTTTTTTTATTGTAAAATCAATAATGTCTAGTGTTCATTCCACCTATATCACTTTTATTTCCATAACGTCTCACATCCCTTTTCTCCTCTATCCTCTTAAATCCACACAACATGACATTTCCTCTTGCTTGCACTCTGATTCTTTACTTTCTCGTTGCTTCAAATTTCCTAAATGACATCTTTATCATATGAATCTTCAATAAAATGTCCCCATTGTTTGCAAATTATGTACAGACTACTTTGACAGGTTATTCAATTAGAGTTCTTTGCTTGTACTCAGTAGAAACTGTTTCTGATTGTTAGGCAAAACAAAATGAAAACAAAACTTTGTAAACACTACACACACAGGAAGTTTATTAGCAGGATACTGAAGAGCTGGACCTTGGGGGGAATAATAGAGTGGGTGGATTAATGGTGAGACTCATGAATCTTTGTGTGAAAGTGCTCTAAGCAACTGACTCATCTTCATATGCCTCCTTGATCAATACTCAAAATCCCAAGTGATAAGATGGATTGACCTATATTGGGTTACAGGTCTAACTTTTGGTGGGGGGTGGGGGAGGATGAAAGGTAATATTGATAATACTGATAATCCTAACTGGACTACAAGGTAGTACTTAGCCAAGTACTTTGTTATTGCCTAAGGAAGGGAGCATAGGCATCCACAGGTATAAAGACAAATGTCCATATGCAGGGCATATATTAATGCATATATTAATAATATGCATATATTAGCTCCAATTGAGCAAAGCTGTTTTCAGTAACATTACCAACTGCCTCTGCCAAGTCACACAACCCTGAAATTCTCACCATTCTTGATACATGCTATTAGCTTTCCAGGCCTCTATTTTCTGGAATATTTGCTTCTCCCATGTCTTTAACAAAAGCCTTCCTATCCTTATGAGCCCTGATCAAATGATGCCTTGTCATGACCATTTCAAGATCTCAAACAACCAATAATTTTCTCTTCTTTTTCTTTTTCCTTAGCATCCCCTTTTGCTCATTTTCGACAATATTATTCAAAGTCTGCCTTGTACTTTTTTTAACTGAAATATAAGTGCTTAGATGGCATGCATCATGTCTTATTCATCTCAGCATCCCCTCTAATGTTTCATATGAGTTCCTATAGATTGCACTGATTAATAAATATAGGCATGATTATTTCTTTGTATTGATTTTTTATTTTTTTATTATGCATATTTTTGTTGTAATTCAATTTGCCAACATATAACACCCAGTACTCATCCCATCGAGTGCCCCAGTGCCCATCACCCAGTCACCCCATTGTCCTGCCCACCTCCCCTTCCACTACCCTTTGTTCATTTCCCGAAGTTAGGAGTCTCTCATGTTTAGTTACCCTCTTTGATTTTTCCCACTCATTTTCTCTCCTTTCCTCTATAATCTCTTTTTACTATTTTTTATATTCCCCATATGAGTGAAACCATATAATGATTGTTCTCTGACTTACTCACTTCACTCAGCATAATACCTTCCAGTTCCATCCATGTCAAAGCAAATGGTGGGTATTAGTTATTTCTAATGGCTGAGTAATATTCCATTGTGTGTGTATATATATATATATTTTATATATTTATATATATACTACATCTTCTTTATCAATTCATCTTTTGATGGACACTGAAGCTTCTTCCAAAGTTTGGTGATTGTGGACATTGCTGCTATAAACATTGGGATGCAGGCGTCTAGGACTTTCACTACTTCTATATCATTGGGGAAAATCCCCGGTAGTGCAATTGCTGGGTCATAGGGCAGTTGTATTTTTAACTCTTTGAGGAACCTCCACACAGTTTGCCATAGTGCAGTACCAGTTCACATTCTCACCAACAGTGCAAGAGGGTTCCCCTTTCTCCACATCCCCTCCAACATTTGTTGTTTCCTGTCTTGTTAATTTTCCCCATTCTCATTGGTGTGAGGTGGTATCTCTTTGTGGTTGTGATTGGTATTTCCTTGATGGCCAGTGATGTAGAGCATTTTCTCATGTGCTTATTGGCTCTGTCTATGTCTTCCTCTGTGAAATTTCTGTTCATGTCTTTTGCCCATTTCATGATTGGATTGTTTGTTTCTTTGCTGTTGAGTTAAAATGGTCTTTATAGATCTTGGATACTAGCCCTTTATCTGATATGTCATTTGCAAATATCTTCTCCCATTCCATAGGTTGTCTTTAATTTTGTTGACTGTTTCTTTTGCTGTGAAGAAGGTTTTTATCTTGATGAAGTCCCAATAGTTCATTTTTGCTTTTGTTTCTTTTGCCTTCGTGGATGTATCTTGCAAGAAGTTACTGTGGCCAAGTTCAAAAAAAGTGTTACCTGTTCTCCTCTAGGATTTTGATGGAATCTTCTCACATTTAGATCTTTCATCCTTTTGAGTTTATCTTTGTGTATGGTGAAAGAGAGTGGTCTAGTTTCATTCTTCTGCATGTGGATGTCCAATTTTTCCAGCACCATTTATTGAAGAGACTGTCTTTTTTCCAGTGGATAGTCTTTCCTCCTTTGTCGAATATTAGTTGACCATAAAGTTCAGGGTCCACTTCTGGATTCTCTATTCTGTTCCATTGATCTATGTGTCTGTTTTTGTGCCAGTACCATACTGTCTTGATGATCACAGATTTGCAGTACAACTTGAAATCTGGCATTGTGATGCCTCCAGCTCTGATTTTCTTTTTTCAATATTCCCCTGGCTATTTGAGGTCTTTTCTGGTTCCACATAAATCTTAAGATTATTTGTTCCAACTCTCTGAAGAAAGTCCATGGTATTTTGATAGAGATTGCATTAAATGTGTAAATTGCCCTGGGTAGCATAGACATTTTCACAATATTAATTCTTCCAATCCATGAGCATGGAATGTTTTTCCATCTCTTTTTGTCTTCCTCAATTTCTTTCAGAAGTGTTCTGTAGTCTTTTGGGTATAGATCCTTTACATCTTTGGTGAGGTTTATTCCTAGGTATCTTATGCTTTTGGGTGCAATTGTAAATGGGATTGACTCCTTAATTTCTCTTTCTTCAGTCTCATTGTTAGTGTATAGAAATGTCATTGATTTCTGGGCATTGATTTTGTATCCTGTCACACTGCCAAATTGCTGTAGGAGTTCTAGCAATCTTGGGGTGGAGTCTTTTGGGTTTTCGATGTACAATATCCTGGCATCTGTGAAGAGGGGGAGTTTGACTTCTTCTTTGCCAGTTTGAATGCATTTTATTTCTTTTTGTTGTCTGATTGCTGAGGCTATGACTTCTTGTACTATGTTGAATAGCAGTGGTGAAAGTGGACATCCGTGTCATGTTCCTGAACTTAGGGAAAAGACTCTCAGTGTTTCCCCATTGAGAATGATATTTGCTGTGGGCTTTTCATAGATGGCTTTTATGATATTGAGGAATGTTCCCTCTATCGCTATACTCTGAAGAGTTTTGATCAGGAATGGATGCTGTATTTTCTCAAATGCTTTCTCTGCATCTATTGAGAGGATCATATGTTTTTTTCTCTTGGTGATGTCATCTATCACTTTGATTGTTTTACGAGTGTTGAACCAACCTTGCATTCTGGAGATAAATCCCACTTGGTCATGATGAATAATCTTCTTATGGTACTGTTGGATCCTATTGGCTAGTATCTTGTTGAGAATTTTTGCATCTGTATTCATCAGGGATATTGGTCTATAATTCTCCTCTTTGGTGGGGTCTTTGTCTAGTTTTGGAATTAAGGTGATGCTGGCCTCATTAAAAGAGTTTGGAAGTATTCTGTCCCTTTCTATCCTTCGGAACAGCCTAGTAGAGTAGGTTTATTTCTACTTTAAACATTTTATAGAATTCCCATGAGAAGCCATCTGGTCCTGGACTTTGGTGTCTTCGGAGGTTTTTGATGACTGCTTCAATTTCCTCCCTGGTTATTGTCCTGTTCAGGTTTTCTATTTCTTCCTGTTCCAGTTTTGGTAATTTGTGCTTTTCCAGAAATGCATCCATTTCTTCTAGTTGCCTAATTTATTGTCGTATAGCTGCTCATAATACGTTTTTAAAATCGTTTGTATTTCCTTGGTATTGGTTGTTTTCTCTCCTCTTTCATTCATGATTTTATTAATATTAGTCCTTTTTTCTTTTTAATAAGGATGGCTAATGGTTTTTCTATCTTATTAATTCTTTCAATTAACCAATTCATGGTTTTGTTGGACTGTTCTACAGTTCTTCTCGTCTCTATTTCATTGAGTTCTGCTCGAATCTTTATTAACTCTCTTCTGCTGGGTGTAGGTTTTATTTGCTGTTTTTTCTCCAGTTCCTTTAGGTACAAGGTTAGCTTTTGTATCTGAGTTTTTTCCAGTTTTTTGATGGATGCTTGTATTGTGATGTATTTCCTTCTTAGGACTGCTTTAGCTGTATCCCAAAGATTTTGAACGGTTGTATCTTCATTCTCATTAATTTCCATGAATGTTTTATTTTTATTTTTATTTTTTTCCATGAATGTTTTTAATTCTCTAATTTACTGGTTAGCCCTTTCATCTTTTAGAAGGATGGTCTTTAACCTCCACGTGTTTGAATTTCCTTCAATTTCTTCTTGTTATTCAGTTCTGGTTTCACAGCATTGTAGTCTGGAAATATACAGACGACAATCCCAATCTTTTGGTATCAGTTGAGACCTAATTTATGATCCAGTATGTGGTCTATTGTGGATAAAATTCCATGTGCACTTGAGAAGAACGTGTATTCAGTTGCGTTCAGGTGGAGAGTTCTGTATATATCTGTGAAATCCATTTGGTCCAGTGTATCATTTAAAGCCCTTGTTTCTTTGTTGATGTTGTGCTTAGAATATCTGTCATTTGCAGAAAATGCCGTGTTGAAGTCTCCTACTATTAGTGTATTATTATCTACATATGTCTTTGCTTTGGTTATTAATTGACTGATATACTTGGCAGCTCCCCCATTAAGGGCATACATATTCATGATTCTTAGGTCTTCTTGTTGGATAGGCCCTTTAAATATGATATAGTGTCCTTCTTCATCGTTTACTACAGTCTTTGGGATAAACTTTAATTTATCTGATATAAGGATTGCTACTCCAACTTTCTCTTGAGGACCATATGAATGTTAAATGGTTCTCCACCTTTCATGTTCAGGCTGTAGGTGTCCTTAGGTCTAAAATGAGTCTCTTGTAGACAGCAAATAGATGGGTCTTGCTTTTTATCCATTCTCAAACCCTGCGCATTTTGATGGGATCATTAAGCCCACTCACATTCAGAGTTACTATTGAAAGATATGAATTTAGTGTCATCATAATACCTATTCAGTCCCTGTTTTTGTGGCTTATTTCTTTGGGCTTCCTCTTTCTTTTACAGAGTCCCCCTTAATAGTTCTTGTAGAGCTGGTTTGGTAGTCACATATTCTTTCAGTTTCTGCCTATCTTGGAAGCTCTATATCTCTCCTTCTATTCTGAATGAGAGCCTTGCTGGATAAAGTATTCTTGGCTGCTGGTTCTTCTCATTTAGGACCCTGAATATATCCTGCCAGCCCTTTCTGGCCTGCCAGGTCTCTGTGGAGAGGTTTGCTGTTAATCTAATATTTCTCCCCATATAAGTTAAGAATCTCTTTTTCTCTCACTGCTTTAAGGATTTTCTCCTTATCTTTGGAATTTGCAAATTTCAATGTGAAATGTTGGGATGTTGAATGGTTTTTATTGATTTTAAGGGGGGGACCTCTCTATCTCCTAGATCCGAATGCCTGTTTCCCTCCCCAAATTAGGGAAGTTTTCAGCTTTGATTTGTTCAAATATGCTTTCTCACCCTCTGTTCCTCTCAGCGTTCTCTGGAACCCCAATTATATGTAGATTCTTCCTTTGGAGGCTATCATTTATTTCCCTTAACCTTTCCTCTTGGTCTTTTGTTTTTCTTTTTTTTCCTCAGTTTTCTTCCTTGCCGTCAACTTGTTCTTCTATGTCACTCACTCTTTCTTCCACCTCATTAACCCTTGTCATTAGGACATCAAATTTGGATTGCATCTCATTTAATTGATTTTTAATATTGGCCTGATTATATGTAAATTATGCAGTTATGAAGTCTCTTGAATCCTTTATGCTTTTTTCCAGAACTATCAGTAGCTTTATAATTGTGCTTCTGAATTGGCTTTTGACATCAAATTGTAATTCATATTCTGTAACTCTGTGTCAGAGAGAACTTTTTCTGATTCTTTCTTTTGTGGTGAGTTCTTCCTTCTAGTCATTTTGCTTAGTGCAGACTGGTTGTATGAGTGGGCTGAGTCGAGGAAATCAACCACAGTCTCAGTAAATTTCACCCTAGATGATTCTGAGGAGGTCAGAGACCAGAAAATGAAAACAACAATCTGACCAAAATAAAAGGACCACTAAAGTGAAAAGCAAATTTAAAAACAAAGTAGTAAGAAATAAAAGGCCAAAAATTCCAAGAAGAAAAAAAGAAAGAAAAAAGAAAAAAAGAGAAGAATAAAAGGAAAAGTAAAGAGGAAAAAAAGAAAACAGAAAAAAAAAAAAAAACAGAAAGAGGGGAGGACTGGGAGATGATGGTGGTGAAGTTGTAGTGGAGTGAGAATGTAGTATACCTGAGGTGTCCTAGTGGGTGATCCTCTTGTTTCTGAGTTTATTAAGTTCTGTATTTTAAAAGATGCTTAGTTCCAAATTTATATAAACCAGCAATACTTGTAGAGGGCTCCAACATTGACCACCAAAACATAAACAAGAATGTGAGGGGTATAATGGGAATGAAGAGAGAATATAATCTCACAGAATGAACCAGCATGGTATCCCACTCGGTTCTCAGTGCATGCTAGACATGTTTTAGAAGGTATTAACTTCCACCATTGTAGAACAAGAGAAAACAGAAAACACAAAACAAAAACACATACCTCGTATATCTCCCAAAATTAAATTATGTTGAAGGGAATCTAGAAGTGGAAAATATATCTAAGACATGTAATTGTAGAAATATGAAAGTCAAAAAGGAAAAAAACTTAAAAATGAAGAGCTGATAAAATGTAGTTAAGGTGGGAAAAGAAAAAATATTGGAAAGTTTTAGTCTGCTATAAAAATGATTTGTATTGTACAAAGGGAGAAAATTAAGGGGTACCGTCTGGTTCTATATACTGTAAATCCCTCGACTTCCCCTGGAGCCTTCCAGTGCTGCTTGGTCAAGAACTTGCTCTTCCCCTGTCCTTCCAGCTGGTGTTCTGGGAGAGGGGCTGCTGTGCTGACTCTCAGGTGTGTGCACCTGGGGAGCTGCCCCGCCCTCCTGCCAGGTGCCGGGCTCAGTGGGAGCTGTTTACGCGGTGAGGCCCCTGTCCCCTGGTGGCCCCCCTCCCAGGCACAGGGTGACACCAGGAGGAACAACCACACTGGCGGCGGCCAGGTCTCCAGCTCTGGAGTCAGCTCCCGCAGTAACCACCCCCAGAAACCACCCGCTGTCTCCCAGTCCGCAGGGGCCTGGATGCTCCAGGGATGGGGGGGCGCTGATCTGCACAGCTCGGGCTGCGGCAGCAGGAGCGTCCTCGCTGTCCTGTGCCCTCCCCGCCTCTGCCTGTCCGGGGGGAGCGCAGGATCCTGGGCTGTGCCCCCCCGCGCCCTGGGCTCTGGGGCCTGCGCCGCTGGAATCGCGCTCCCGGGTGGGCTCCCAAAGGCAGCAGGTGCAGCCCCTCCCCAGAGACCCGGCCTGACCCACCGGCTGCTCCCGGGGCCCCGCAGGGCGCTCCAGCCCTTTCCCCATCTCAGCCCCCGGGGTGTGGCGGCTCTTCCTCAGTTAGTGACCCCGGGCACCTGGGGGCTCCACTGCCCCTCCTGGGATCCTGCCCGAGTTCCCTGCCAGCATCTTTCCATCCGGGAAGAATCCGGTGCGGATTTATAAAGTTCCTGCTTCTCCGGGGCAGGGCTCTCCTGCCTCGGAGGCTCACAGCCCCCCTTAGCCCGGGTCCTCACGGGGCCCCTCTCCCACTTGATTCATTTTTATTTTATTTGTTTTCACCTTCCTACCTTGTTAGAGGTGAAAACCCTTCTCTCTGTAGCGTTCCGGCTGTTTTCTCTTTAAATCTCAGATCGAATTCCTAGGTTTCCGGATGGTTTGAAAGTTATCTAGGTGAGCTGGTGGGGACAGGTGAGTTGAGGACCCCACTCCTCCCTCGTCTTGCCCCACCTCCGTATTCCATTTTTCTTACTGTCAGATCAAAGTGCTGGATTTATTCTAATGCAATTATATCATTTATTTCCAACCTCATTGTAATATCCTTTGATAGGAAATTACACATAGCATTTAAAATTACTAGCTTATAACTAGTAGGTAATAAATGTGTTGATTCAACTTTGATTTAATAAAGTTTAATAGCAATCAAACAGACTATTAAAAAAAGGATAAAGTTACTAACAAGAGGAGGGAAGAAAAACCATCCAAGAATCACTAGACATTTATAAAATATTAATCCTCAGAACAGAGCTATGAGATAGGCATTATTTTACACATGAAGAGATTGATGCTCAGATGGTGTTAATTTCTTAAAGGAAGAAAAGATCCAGGACATGTTATATATTAAAGACTGCTTTTTTTTATTAATTGACAACTTAATAAATCTAGTAATGAGTATATATGGTTTTTAAAAAATCAAATAATCTGGGAAGCCAGGGTGGCTCAGTGGTTTAGCACTGCCTTTGGCCCAGGTCGTGGTCCTAGAGACCTAGGATCGAGTCCCACATCAGGATCCCTGCATGGAGCCTGCTTCTTCCTCTGTCTCTGTGTGTGTGTGTGTGTGTGTGTGTGTGTGTGTGTGTGTGTGTGTCTCTCATGAATAAATAAATGAAATTTTTAAAAAATCAAATAATCCAATGGGCTTCATCATAAAAATGAGCAGTAAGTATTCTACTCTAAACATTATTCCAGAGGGGCAGCCACCTGTAATCATTTTTTTTAAGGATTTGAGAGAGAGAGAGACAGAGAGAGACAGAGAGAGAGAGAGAGAGAGAGAGAGACTGTGAGTAGGTGGGGGTGGGGGGCAGAGGGAGAGAAAGTCTTAAGCAGACTGGTCACTGGGCACAGAGCCTGACATGAGGCTCAGGCTCACAACTCTTAGATCCCCACTGGAGCTGAAACCAAGAGTCAGTCACTTAACTGACTGCACCACCCAGGCTTCCCTGTAATCATTTCTTTTTCCTTATTCTGGTTAACCCTACTTCTATATATAATACGCATATGCTACACACACTCTTTTTTTTTTAAAGATTTATTTATTTATTTATTTATTTATTTATTTATTTATTTATTTAATGAGAGAGAGAGAGAGAGAGAGAGGCAGAGACACAGGCAGAGGGAGAAGCAGGCTCCATGCCGGGAGCCCGAGGCGGGACTCGATCCCAGGACTCCAGGATCCCGCCCTGGGCCAAAGGCAGGTGCTAAACCGCTGAGCGACCCAGGGATCCCTGCTACACTCTCTTGATGGATTGTAAGCAATAGACAGCAATTCCTTCTCAAAGAAGTTTTTTAGAAGACTAAGTTATAGAATATTGTAAAAGAAGAATAAGATAAATCCACGTAGCAAATAACCCAATAAAAATAACTCTTAGAAGAGGAAATAGAGTTGTCCACTGAATGCAGAAACTATTCTACTCATAACTGGTAATGCAAGAACTACAAAATCTACTAGTAATATCCCATTTTCAGCCATTAGGCTAGTAAAAAGAAAAACTTATAATAATATTAGGATGCAGGGAACTGGAGACATGCAGTATTGGAAGAAGTGTAAATTAGCACAGCCTCTTGGGAGGGCAATTTGGCACAATCTACTAAAACAAAACTTCTAAACACTTTGCTACCAACCTTCCACTACCTGCAAGCACCTTCACATGTGAAAATGAAGTGTATAATACTATTTACTGCAGTGTTACTTATATTAGGGAATATTGCAAACAACTTCAATACCCATAAAAAGTTGCCTGTTTATACCATTTTCTCTAAGTTTACTTGGCTATTTGCATTATTTTATTGATTTTTAGGAGCTTGAATATATTTTGGATATTAACCCCTTGAGTCATGAATGTTGCAAATATTTTCAGCTAAGTTCCCACTTACTGTCTAAATTTTCTATATTCTTTCTCCTTTCAAAATCTTATCTCAATTCTAGTTTGATAAATTTTGGCATTTGCTTTTTTTTAAGATTTATTTATTTTAAAGAGAGAAAGAGTATACACACACACACACACACACACACACGGAGGGAGAGTGCAATGGGAGAGGCAGGATACTCAAGGAGACTCTGTGCTCAATGCAAAGCGTCATGGGGCTTGATCTCATGACCCTGAGATCATGACCTGAGCCAAAACCAAGAGGCAGACGCTTAATCAACTGAGTCACCCATGTGCTCCTGGCATTTGCTTTATGTATCATTTTTGGAATTGCCTTTCTTGCCTCAAAGCTTGTATTTTTTCCTATTACCTTCATGGCTTTAATTCTTTAATATCTCTGGAATTCTTATTTTTGTGATCTTTTGTTATGAAAGGAAAGGAGCTCTGTTTACAGTTCTCTCTTATCTGCAATAATTTCTTGAAATCAAGTCTTAATTAATATAATATATTGAAACCACAATTTCTCTGACAGGTTTTGTTTGTTCTGGATCTGTTGACAGCATTCCTTTCTTTCTCATAGTGAGACTGGAAAGCAGACTTAGATGGATTGTTTACTGCCAGCCTCATTTGACCCTCTCCTGGTCCTCTGTCCTCTGCATGCTCTCAGGGCTCAAACAGTTCAGGAGCTCCATTGTGCTTATTTCCTGCCAGCTTTCCACATCTTTTAGGCTGTAGTCTACTCTGTTCTACTATTTTTTTTTCTTTTTTTTTTTTTATATATTTTTAGATTGGAGTTCGATTTGCCAACATACAGTATAATACCCAGTGCTCATCCCATCAAGTACCCCCCCCCAGTGCCCGTCACCCAGTCACCCCACTCACCCCCACCTCCCCTTCCACTACCCCTTGTTAATTTCCCAGAGTTAGGAGTCTCTCATGTTTTGTCACCCTTTCTGATTTTTCCCACTCATTTACTCTTTTCCCCTATAATCCCTTTCACTATTTTTTATATTCCCAATATGCAGATATGAATGAACTGTCTTACTCCTTTTTAATAAGGATTTACAACATTTATATCCCTTTAGCATCATTGTAGTATATGTTGTAGAGAGGGGGAAGACAAATGCATGCATGTAAACCACTATCTGAAAAAAATATCTACCACATATTGTTTAAAGCTGTCACTATATTACCTCTTAAGGTCAAGTGGGTTTACTTATGTTCTTACGGGGAAAAAATTATAAAAGAGGATATTTATTTATGTATTTAATTAAAATATCTTAAAATTTCAACTGTTTGAGCTCTAATTGTTCCTGTGTTTTTCTCAATCATACCATTATATACTTAATCAGGACTCAGCTAGACCCCCCCTTTTTTTTTTTCAAAGCTACTCATCTCTAATTTCTGATTCCTTAAAATTGACCTAAGCTATAGAGCTTCTAATGGTCATTCACATCACCAAAGGAAAAAGGACTCATGGAAATTATTCAGGCTCTATTTTCTGAACTTGTGTTTCTCATCTTTCCCAAGATACGTCCCTGCTGTTCCCTCAGTCATCTGCCTCACGTGCTTCCCTCTATACCCTTGCTGGGGGTGGTGATACCCTGCTGACAGCTGGAACTCTATCATTGTCATCATGTGGGACATGTTCCAACCTCAGGCAGCTCAGCTGCCAACTATTTTTGTATTGTTATTCTCTACCAACTCTCATTGTTGTGACCAAGAGCATAAGTGACACCTTGAGTAGCACAAGTAGACTGAGGAGGAAGCATAGTCCTACACAAACTGCAGCTACCTAGCTTTCAGCTGATTTCACAGCAGTTTATATTCACGTAAGACAACACAAATATCACTGAATGACTCCTACAAAGCTGATTATGTCATCTTACAAACTTTTACTTTCCCTTCAAAGAATGGGTGCCAGGTTATTTGCTCTTTACTTTACACACATATGAATGTATGTATAGGAGTTTGAGTGAAAGGAGACAATGAGAGATTGCATCTAAAATGAGAAATGGGGAAGCACAAAGACCTAATTGATCCACATTATTAACAAGCTTGGAGATGTCTTGGTTCCAACTTCAGCACTGACATGTCAATAATAAAGCAGAAAGAAGAAAAAGAATTTGTAGTAGAGAGAACCCAGGAATGTAAAGATATTTTGCTTTCTCGGGTCAAGTTGTGGATGAGGGATGCCCACCCCAGCAGTTACCCTTCCTTTCTCTGTCTTTTTAAAATTCTCAACAATTTTTCTCCCTCATTCCTCAGGAACTGGATCTCACTGGTGTCTTCCTCATCTCTCTTGTTCCAGGGAAAAGGGAAAGAAACACCTTCACTTTAGTCTTGGTAATTATTTTGCTTAAAGGAAGATATACTCTAACTTTAAAATATACAAATTTTGGGGGATCCCTAGGTGGCTCAGCAGTTTGGCTCCTGCCTTTGGCCCAGGGCACGATCCTGGAGTCCCGGGATCGAGTGCCGCGTCGGGCTCCCGGCATGGAGCCTGCTTCTCCCTCTGCCTGTGTCTCCGCCTCATTCTCTCTCTCTCTCTCTCTCTCTCTCTCTTTCTCTCTCTGTCTATCATGAATAAATAAATAAACAAATCTTTAAAAAAATACACATTTTGGTAAAATAAAATAGAGATCCCAGGAATAATCCCCCATATATATGGTAAAATGACACGCTAAGATCATCAGTGAGTGTTTTTAAAAAATGGTATTGATAAAACTAGATATCAACATACAAACAAATGAAATTGGTCACTTACTTTACTACATGTATAAAAGTTACCTCAATATGGATCAAAGATCAATATTTAAGAGCTGGAACTAAAACCCATAGAAGAAAACATAGGGAAAGAGCTTTATAATATCGGATTTGGCAAGGATTTCTCTTTCGGGTAAGGCAGAAAAAAAAAAAAAAACAGAGACAATAAAAGGAAAGGAAAAAATAGATAACTTGGAACTTCATCGAAGTTAAAAACAGGTTTTTGCACCAAAGGATACTTTCTAGAAAGTAAAAAGTCAACTCACAAAATGGGAGAGAATATTTGCAGATTATATTCTGATAAAGGATTAGTATCCAAAATAGAAAGAATTTGTACAACTCAATGACAAAAAGCAAATAGCCCAATTAAAAAAAAATAAGTAAAAGATTTGAATAGGCATTTTTCTAAAGAAGATATACAAAATGCCAATAAGGACATGAAAAGATGTTCAACATTACTAATCATTGTAGAAATGCAAATTGAAATCACAAGGAGATACTACTTCATGCCCATTAGGATGGCCATAGTGGAGGGAAAAAAAAGAAAGAAAGAAAATAACAAGTATTGATGAGGAAGTGGATAAATTGGGATATTTGTGCATTGCTGATGGGAATATAAAATGGTGAAGCTGCTATGGAAAATACTATGACAATTGCTCAAAAATGTAGACACAGAATTACCACATGATCAAGCAATTCCACTTGTGTTACTCAAAAGACAGGAAATCAGGACCGCAGACAGACATTTGTACATCCAAGTTCTTAGCAGTAGTCAAAAGGTGGAGGTAATCCAAGTATGCATTGATGAATGAATTGATTATTGCATATACTGTAAATGTACTTAATACCACCAAATGTATGTTATGTGTACTTTGCCACAATAAAAAAATTTATGTGGGAAAAAAAACAATTTTTTAAATGGCATATAATTTCATTTTAACCCAGGCAATGGGAAGACTATAATGCTTAGTTCACCAAAAGCAATTTAGTAATGAGTTACAAGGAAGGAAGTTTGAACCTTCTCATACAATCATTTAAAAATATTTATGTATATACCTGTTACATTCCAGGGACAGTGTTATAGGCAAATCAGATATTTCTCTTTTCAGACTTTGTAATCAAGGAAGAGAGAAAAATAATCAAATAATGACAAAAAAGTCAATTTATAATATGTAAAAAGCCAGATATTTGTATTGTACAAACATTAAAATTAATTTTTTCTTCAAAATTTCCTTTCAAAACCACTCTCTTGATATTTTTCCCTAATGGTGGTTGTAAACTCTTGCAGGATTCAGAGTATTTTTAGTCATACTACATGAATACTTAACCTTTGTTTAGGTAATGAAAACTCCAGTCTTGTCTGCCAAAATTTTTTTTTAAATCATACCATTTAAATATTCTTCCCCCATCTCAGGCCTTATTATCCTCAGAGGCCTACAAAGAACAATAGAGATATTATAGATTTCTTCTCTCTTCCTTGCTCCCCAAGTAGGCAACAGCAATTTGGGAGCGCTAGAGTGGGGGGTTCAGTAAAAGGAGATAACTAGAGGGATAAAGTGTAGAAAAGGTCATATTTCACTGGTAAATTTTAATCTAGACATAGAACCTTTGGATTATGGCAGATTCTTTATGTGTTCCTCAGAGATCCTTCTGTTAGGATCCTTTAACTATAACTTCCTATATTAGTGGATCCTTATTAGGCTGGCCCAAATCTCTACTTTTTCCCATTTTTTCATCTTTTTTTTTTTTTTTTTTTGCATCCAGTGGTATACTTCAAGGTACTTTCTGCTGAGGTCAACTTTTCCTCAAGGGGCACATTCTTCTGTGCTTTATTCTTCTTATAAAGGTACCAGCCCTATCAGACTAGGGCCTTACCCTTATGATCTCATTTAGTCTTTCACTTCCTCATTGGCCTTATCTTCAAATACAGAGATACATTGTGTAGTTAGGGCTTCAATATATGAGTTTTGCTGGCAACACATATTTTATTTACAACAGCAAGTAACCTTATATTCCCACTTACCTGGGCTAATCCCAGTTTACATCTATGGTCAAAGCTTAATTTAAAAAAATTATTTATTCAGGAGAGACACAGAGAGAGAGAGAGAGAGAAGCTGAGACACAGGCAGAGAGAGAAGCAGGTTTCATTCAGGGAGCCTGATGTGGGGCTCGATCCTGGGTCTCCAGGATCATGTCCTGGGCTGAAGGCAGCGCTAAACCTCTGAGCCACCCAGGAGTCCCTCAAAGCTTAATTTTTAACATTCCAGTTTATTCACAAAATTGTGCCAGTTTAGATGATAAATAGAGTCATCTTACATAAATATTCTAACACTTTCATTTATATTATTCAGTCATGAGAAAGAAGGAAGTTCTGCCACTTGTGACAATATGGATGGACCTTGAGGATATTATGCTAAGTAAAATAAGTCAGACAATGTACATTCTTATCTATTTGTGGAATCTAAAAAAAATCCTAACTCATAGAAATAGAAAGTGCAATAGTGTTGCCAGGGGCTAGGGTAGGAAAATTAGGGAGATGTTAATCAAAGGGCACTTCCAGTTGTAAGATGAATAAGGCCAAAGAATCTAGCCTGATGTGGGACTCTGTCCTGTAACTCTGGGATCACACCCTGAGCCAAAGGCAGATGCTCAACAGCTGAGCTACCCAGGTATCCCCAAATTGAAACTTATTAAGAGTCAATTTAAATGTTATCATCACACACACACACAAAAGGTAATTATATGAGGACAGCGTTAATTAATCTTTTTGTGGTAATATTTTATAATATGAACGTGTATCAAATCATCACATTGTACATCTGAAATTTACATATGTAAGATGCCAATAATATCTCAATTAACCTAGAAAAAATTACTTGAAGAGGATTTTGCTGTAATACTGTAATGATTCTCACCCTAGAAGAAATTTCAGCACCTTGGACAGCCTCAGGCTAAATCATCCTATTTTCTAACCAAGAGTGCAGAGGAAATCAATGTTATATTGAGATAAACAATTAAACTAATTTATCTAATTTCATGGAATCACTTGGGTTTTCTAGATTATCAAACTATCATATATACATGTATATATACACATACATATATATTTTTTTTACAGATTTAATATATTTATTTGACAGAGAGAGAGCTCACACAAACAGGGGATGCTGCAGGGGTAGAGAGAGAAGCAGATACCCTGCTGAGCAGGGAGCTCGACTTGGGGCTCGAGCCCAGGACCCTGAGATCATGACCTGAGCCGAAGGCAGATGCTTAACCGACTGAGTCTCCCAGTTCTCCCAAATTGTCTATTACATTTAACAAAACACATTGATTAGAAAATTTTATGTTTTTTTGGTTAAAATATTTTAAACATTATATTTCACAAAGAGATAATGCTAAAAGTATACTGTTCAGATAACTATTATCACAGGTGAATAAACAACAAGGCTACTTAAACTATTTCTCTGGCACTGCTAAAACCTAGTAGCCATTTCTCCGAATTATAGGCCCAGTGATTTGGAGGAAACAGCCTTTCAAATTCCTACTTATGAAGTGATGGTTATTTTCATATATGTAGAAATTTCTTATTTCAGATTAAGTTTAGGGTCTCAGAGCATGGTGAGGAGAATATTGGTTTTGAGAGGAGACATTGTTTTTAGGTTTAAGTATAGGGCTGGACTAGTCCTTTAATACTCTTTAATTCTCTGGTTCTCAGTCTCTCTGAGACTATACAACTAGATGATTTGAGAGGTATAACTAGGTGATCTCAAAGTTCCAATAAATATGAGCTTCATCATAGAGAAGCCACATGCAGCTATCAGGGCTTTCTTGTCACTATGCTGTTCAGCATCTCCTCTAAAAGCAGGACCAGTTGCTCTGCCAACTAAAGGCTTTTCTCAGTTCTTGCAATCATAGCAGCCAATCCTTGTGGAAGGCTGTAGTGAGCTATGGATTCATTTCCCCTGTGACAAGAACAATATCATAAAAAGCTTTCTTGGAGCTTGGCATGCTTGTTATAAGCAGTGGCAAGCATTTTAACCATGCTAGTACTAGAGGTTTTCATTACCTTAAGTGACATCTTACATCACTAGTGCCAGCATAGCTTGTCACCAAGTACCACAGAACCATTTCTACCTCCCCCCAGATCTGTCCTAGTAACACAGGCAATTTTGCTTTCTGATGAGGCTTATTGCAGGCTGCAGAAAACCACAGTGTCTTACTCCATGGTTACACAAATCACTTCCTCAATCAAAGCAGACAGATTCAGGTAGCAGCATTCACTGACTCCTGATAGAAAGAAAGCTTTCAGTCTGATGAGCTGGGGATGTTAGAGGAGCATTACAAAAAAAAAAAAAAAAAGATGTGCTAAAAATGTCCATAAATGTCTTGCACAGAGATTGATATGTTACTTCTTATAAACACCCTTGTCCAAATAAACATTCTCAGGTCAAGGGCAAATAGTCATCATCTTTTAATAATCTTATTTTTAATTTATGTTACAAGTATCAAGGACAAAATAAAGAGCATTGGAAAAAGGAAGCTTAAAGATAATATGTGGTGTGGTGTACTTAAAAGATTCTTGTATTTCAAGTCAGAAGATTCTGCTTGTGATCCTCCATGTTCCTCCTCTTGTCTGTATGAATATAAACAAGCTACCTAACCTTCATGGCCCTCAATTTCCTGCCTCATAATATTGGGTTGAATGCACAGTTTTCTAAGATGACTTCTGATCTAATAGTCCTTGATTTTAGGGCTCAGAATAAGACAACACCTTTTTTTCAGAACTTCAAGGCTCACCCAATCCCCATACCCTAGCACTACTACTTCCTTTGAACTTATTTCTAAAACACTCCAGATCTTGTAGGTTAGCAAACTAAGACACATTTTAAGTATCTTCCCATGATGTATATGTATAAGAGCAATCTATACTCTCAAAGAACTTGAATTGCTATCTGCAGAGTTTACACAAACATAGAAATAAAAATTTCTTGTTTTAGCTCATATTACTATATCCCCCAACTTTATATAGTGACAAATAGAAGAACCCCCACATTGAGAATATAAATTGTATCCTTTATTCACTTTTCAATTTTCCTATCACCTTATGATTTTTTATAATGTAATTGAATACTAGCAATCATTATAATTATTATATAAATTTGTATTTAAGAACATGAAAAGATGCTTATTATCTATCAGTATTAAAAAGCAGTTAAAAAAAGAGTTTAGTGTAGCTCCATTATACTTTTTTACATACTTATACATATTACAAGTAATTATATATGCATACATAAATGTATGGAAAAGTGTTCCATGAGTCTATGTTAAAGGATTATAACTGCTTTTTTTCAGTTTTCACTATAATTTGAACTTATTATAATGTACATGTATTATTTTCATAAAAAATAAAACCACATTGATATAAAAAATAAACCTTTTAAATCAAAGTCCAAATTGGTTCCAAATATACTTTTTCTAAACCTTAGTAATTATTATATTCAGATTTATAAATATGTATATAGATAGTAATTATTCTTTTCTTATATTTGTGGTGCAGTCTTATTTTTCATTCTAGGCAAGGATATTTTATATACAAATTGAGGTGTATCTATATAAATAATGTGTTCTCATTTTCAAATTCAAAAAACTATTCTCAAAAAAACAAATTGAATAGTTTAATTTTGGCATTTACCTGTGAAACTCTCATCTAACAATGTTTGCTAGCAGATGCCCAATGCATGATTTTGAATGAATAATAGATTTTTAACATGATTTAATTATAGTAGATAATATAAAGTTAAGGCATCTTTAACCTTCAGAAAACAAGGAAATTTTTTGTTAGTCCCTCTTTTCAGAGATGAGGAAACAGACATAGCTTCCAATTGCTAAAAATCTCTGAATGCCTAGTGTTTTTTTTTGTTTGTTTGTTTTTTGTTTTTGTTTTGTTTTTTTGTTTTCACTTTAAGAGACATGAGAGACTCCTAACTCTGGGAAACAAACGAGGGGTTGCAGAAGAGCAGGTGGATGGGAGGATGCGGTAACTGGGTGACAGGCACTGAGGAGGGCACTTGATAGGACGAGCACTGGGTGTTATACTATATGCTGGTAAATTGAATTTAAATTTTAAAAAATGTAAAAAAAATCAGACAAGCAAGTCCACTCACACACTCAAAAATAATAATAATAAAGGACTTTGATGATGAATCTTGGAGTGAAGAGTGACATATGTTCACAGACTTAACCTACATGACCACTGCAATCAGTCTGAGATTTTTATATTATGTTTTATTAAAAATAAGTTCATATTTATTATAAAATATTTTCTGTAAAACAAGTTTAAATGCATATTTTTAAAGTAAAATAAATCCAGTAGGCTGTCTAGAAAATTATTGATAACATTTTGGTTTACATTATTTATATTTTTTTAGTCTTTTACATGTTTGTGTTATACATATATTTTTTAAACCAAGGAATTATACTACACCATCTGATTTTTAATGCATCTATTTTACTTATGAAAAATGTATGAGTGTCTTTGACTCATGTTAAATGTTTCCTTCTATTTAAATAGATGATTATTTATTTTATGGATGTACTTTCATTTATTTAAACTGCTATGAATTTTCCTCTAAATTTTGAAATGCTAATTTTTGGGGGTCTAATAAGTGTAGTCTCGGGTTGGATTATCAATTAAAGCCTTTGCTAAATTACAGAACGCTTCTAGATCCCATGTGACTTAGTTTGTTCAGGCTGCTATTACAAAATATATAGACTGG
The DNA here is from genome assembly GCF_003254725.2 of Canis lupus dingo. NCBI lineage: Eukaryota > Metazoa > Chordata > Mammalia > Carnivora > Canidae > Canis > Canis lupus. The sequence goes on from NC_064259.1 coordinate 27,500,446, forward strand.
GTGGCTTACAAACAACAAACATTTGTTTCTCACAGTTCAGGAAGGTGGGAGGTCTGTGATCAAGGCACTGGCAAATTCAATGTTTGGTGAGGACTTCCTCATTCATAGACAGCTGTCTTTTCACTGTGTCCTAACATGGTAGAAGAGAGAAAGGAGCTCTCTGAAGCTTCTTTTATAATTGTACTAATCCTATATATGAAGGCTCTGCCTTCATGACCTAACCATCTCCAAAGGTCTCACCTCCTGATACCATTACCATAAGGGTTAGGATTTAAACATCAATTTTGAGAGTATACAAACATTTAGACCATAGTACCGTATTAGAAGTTTTCTAAATCCAGAGAAAAACAATAATAACAAGATAGTACACCTATCAAGGATTGTGATAGCATTTTAACAGAGATGAAGGAAGCTACAGCTCTAAATACTTTGCCATCTGATGCCCATCAAGATTGGACTGTCGTCCACCTTACTAATAAGAACAAGACCCATTGGTACTCCAAGATGCTGCAACTAAAATGGCAGATGTGGCTGTATTTTTTTCTATATCTGGACATTTTTCTCATTCGTTGGTCTCAGACTTGAAGTTTCTGTTGAACATCTTCAAAAGCTAAGATGCTTCCCATGCTTCAATCTCCAATTTTTTTTAATTAGAATTTTTCTCTAATTCTCTGAGATAATTTTTATATTTCTTTATGGATCTTTCATGAGTTTTACACAATTAATATATTACTAAAGATCTTCTAGCTCAATAACAAATTCGTATGTGAGAATACTTACACTTTTTGATTTAAAATACTTTTTGATTTAAAATTTCTGAATCCAGAAATTTTCTTAGCAATAAGCAGACTTTAATACTTTAAGCCTTATTTTTTAAACATTATATTCTTAGTAGTGTGATAAAGTTTCTAGCTTTAAAAGTGTAATTCATATGCAAAGATATTGAAGTTTGATCATTGTATTTTTACCAATAAAAATAAGATTTTCTTCAATTGTTGAAGAAAGCAGGTGAGGCAAAGCTTTATAATTTCCCCATTTGTTTCCTGCAAGTCACAATCCTTTCTAAGACTTTCTTGGGTGTGAGGAGCAAAGACTCCAAATAAGTCTGAAGCCAATGGCAGGTGCCCATGTACAGATTCTGCCTTCAGCCTCCATCCTGGTCCTCTAATCTACTGTATAATCTTAATTCATTCTCTGAAATAACCATCCTGAATTTGGAAAGACAATAGGATATCTGTACTCAGCCACTGCACCACTGTGGAGAGGATTAGCCATGACAGTATTAGAAGATGTGCCATCTACAGACCATCTTCCCACCTACAGATTTGTCAGGAGACAATTCATTGGAAAGGAAAGGGTGGGCAGAAAGAGGGAGCCAGTTGTAGCTGACTTTGACATGTAGTTAATTATTTACACTTTAAAGTGGCTTAGAAGCCATTTTTTTTCTCTCCCTCTTACAAACCTCAACTAGCTGAGTCAGGAGCTTGGGCAATGTGAATTGTCAGGTCTAACTGCCCATTTTGACCTCCTTGCTCCACTAGCAGTACCTTTTTAAGCCCTGTGAGTGTGAGTTGAAAGAAAAATGCCTTAAATGGGCTAGGTTCTCACAGTCAAAGCAAAGCCAAGAAGTGAAGCAATTATCCAGACCATTTAGGGAAAGACAGGTAAGGTTTTCTGGACATATCAGCCAAATAGAAAATTAATGCATGAAAAATGGAAAGCACCAATTCTCATCACAGTTTGGCTGCTGCTTTGCAGAAAGCTGTACAAATGATGTCCCTGAGTATAAATGGCAAAGAGCTAGAAAGTAACTAAATGTCACTCATTTATCCTGCTCGATTCAAGTCTACCACTCAAACTTTTTGTCCCAGTCAACTCCCACCCTCTGCTTTACCTCTAAGAAAGCCAAGATCCATGAAACTCTCAACCACAGTGTTTTAGGAGTCTATTCTTGTAGGGAATCAACAGGTGGCTCTTATTAACATCACAACCTCACTTTAGTTGCCTTCCTTTGTGTCATTCCTCAAGATTCCTCTCCCATCATCTCTTGCCCCACCCATTTCCAAGCATCCCATGGTATATGCCCTTCCCTAGCCTCTCAAGATTTCTTGTTTTACCTGGACATCTAAGTCTGAGAATTACAATATATGCTTGCTTTGTAATGACACACAATTCATTGCCATGTTTTAAAAAACCCAGATGTTTACGTTGTAGCTTGCATTAAATGTTGATGTCAGTACATTAATGGGTTAACTCATTTTCCTACAGTACTGATCTTCACATTTTAATGGGGATTACACTGCAACTGGGACTGGTATCTTCTAAAATCTTAAACCACTGGAGTTACAATAGTATGGTAATTTCCGGCACTGTGGATGGATAATGAGGGACAATTGTGGAGCAGGTGGATCTCTTATTGCCTATAAAACACACCCCCTGTGATGCCATGCATAAACCTGGATGCCTGTTCAATCCAACCATGTTTTATGTTTTCCTATTTTACTCTGGGTTGAAATATACTGTCATTATTAAGTCAGGCACCTTCTTTATCCTTTCTCACCTCTTTTGCCTTTATTAATCACTTCAATATTGCTTTCTGTAAAAGTCTGGAAAGGAATGTGTTCCTTTTGTTTCTGTTATATTTAAATTTCCAAACTTTTTATCCTTTCTTCTGTCTGCCTAAACAGAAGTGATCAGAGAAAAGTCTTTTCAATTCCCCTGCTCATAGGGAATGGGAAAAAGAAAATGGCACCACCATTTAGTGGCCCTACCTTAATTACATTGATTTGTTTCAACAAATATCACAAGAGTAGATTTGAAAGAAAAGGAGCCTGAGCTTTGTTCTAAAATAGATCTAGGTTTGTTTTAGTTCTGCCCTTTGCCAATCATGAGAACTTTACCAAGATGCCTGATCTATATACAGATTTCAATTTTGTCATCTCTAATTTGGAGAGAGTATTATTTACTGTGAAATATTGTTGCTGGTCTTGAATGATATGTATATGAAATGCCTAAGAGTGTAAATACGCTATGTTCAGTGAGGGAAACTTACTAAGATTAGTTGTAGAGCACTGTACCAAATATTGCAGGAATTAAAGAGATGAATTGGATAGACTGACTTTCTCTCTAAGATGCTCTCAGGCTAGTAGTGAGTTAACTTCTTGCTGCAACAACTCTGATTCTTTACATCAAGTTAAATCTAAAACTATCCACTGAATTGTGTGTCCTCCAAATTCATATTTTGAAGGACTAACCTCCAATGTAACTGTATTTGGAAACGAGGCTTTTAAGAAGATAATTAAGGTTAAATGAGATCATCAGGACAGAACCTTAATCTAATAGGACTGGTGTTCTTAGAAGAAAAGGAGGCACCATAAGCATATACACACACAGGAAAGGCCATGGCAGGAAATGGGGAGAAGACAGCTTTCTGGGAAGGGCCTCAGAAGAAACCAATCCCACCAATTCCTTGATCTTGAACTTCCAGCTCCCAGAACTATGAGAAAACAAATTTCAATTGTTTGAGCCACCCAGTCTGTGATATTTTGTTTTGGCAGCCCTTGCTGACTACTATACCTGATATCAAAGAAGAATAGTTATCTGACTTTTGGAGATCAGAGAAGAAAGAGAGATTTCTGTTTGTTTCTCAATGCAGGAAGCGGAAAAGTCTACGTGGAAGAAGATTTGGAGAACAGGTAGGTGTTGAACAAAAAGAGACAGAGGACACATGCAAATACAGGGGAGAGTCTGCGAGTGCAGTTGGGAGAGATTGGAAACCTAGGAGCAGAACACAGGGACAGTGAGTCCCTCAGGCACAATACTATTTCTTCACTTTGGAATTTAAACATATAGAAAATAAAAGTGACTATATATAAATATGACTTTTTTGGCATTTAAATAATCATAATCATATTTGGCATTTAAATAATCATAATTTGGCTTGATAGAAAAGCCACCTCTTTCCCAGAAAGGTCTAAAGCTATTGTGATCCACGGTAGTGATCTGTGCCATCCACTATGTTAGTCTTCTGTATGTAAAGGACATGTTTTGAATAATAGAATTAGGTGTTTCTGGGTGGCTCTACCTTTTGCTCATGTCATGATCCTGGAGTCCTGGGATTGAGTCACATTGGGCTCCCCTCAGGGAGCCTGCTTCTTCCTCTGCCTATGTCTCTACCTCTTTCTCTATGTCTCTCATGAATAAATAAATAAAATAAAAAAAAAAGAATTAGGTGTTTTTTGAAGGCACTTACGTTCCCAAAAAGGAAGTAACAGAACGAGTGCTGTTCTGATACAAAGGGCTTTTGAATCAAATAGTTTGGATTAGAGTCTGGGCTCCTCAATTTATAAGCTATTTGCCTTTCATGAAATCCCTAGTTTCTGTAAACAGTTTCCTCAGCAATAAATTTAATAATTACTCCTGCTTCTACTTTGTGGACTACGTTCTGAGAATGCAAAAAAGGTATGCACTTAGTACGGTGCCTGGAATATAAGCAATAGTAACCATTGTTTAATTATTATGCTCTACTACTTATCAGAAAACAAGACTGTAGCAGCCATCAAATCAAAGGAGCTGGTATGATATAATGGAAACCACTTGCTCACCTCCCACTTCTATACTGCATTGAAGTTAATCCCCTTGCTCCTAGAATAAGCATTAAACACTTAGCCTTTGGGAAAAAATTATATTTTGGAAAAATTTAAATACTTAGTATATATTGAGTTGTTGGCAGTCTTTACCATACAAACAGATCAAGTTTTTCCTTGGCCAGCTAAAACAGGGCTCAAAGGTAAAATATACTTTGATGGAGTTTAAGATGAAGAGATATATTTGTCATGCATTCAGGAGAGTAGATTCAGGTGAAAGGGTTTGGAGTGTAGTGTTGGGCAGCCCTGGGCAGCTGTCAACATCAGGAAGATGGGGTAATCAAGAAAGGAGAGGATGCAGATTTTGGTGGCTCATGCATTGTGAAGACAAAATGTACCTAGCTTGTCACTTTCCTATGGAAGCTTTGCTTCAGTATATTTTATTAAAGTTTGTAAGAACAGGCTGTTTGTGATATAGTATATCACATCTGTTCCAATTCTCATTATTCCTGGGAAAACCAGACTAAAATTCCCTATAACTTTGCATATGGAGGTCTATAGATTCCTGCATTACCTCTCATTGGTTCTAGAAGAGAAATATCCCTAATTAAGCCTTTAATCTGCTAAGAAAAGTTGCTAATATTCTTTATGTTTTTAAATGCCAATGAAGGGCTAGAGTTTTCCAGTAATTTGTTTTGGCTGTGGGGGGGCATATATTTAACCTATTATGTGTCATGGATATTTTGAGAACTTCACAGATATTAATTGATTTAATCCTTATGACAACTCTGTGATGTGGAAACTATTACTTCCATCTCTCAGACAAATAAGCTGAGTCACAGATAAGTATATATAAATTCACAAAGCAGATACATGGCGGAGTCAGAATAGCAAGGAAGCTTGCTATCTTAATTATTATCTTAATCATTAAACTTCTATCAGCAACTACTACCAGATACAACAATAAAATAGTCTGCCTCCCTCCCCAATTTTTTTTCTTTTAATCTATGTGGATCCCAGCAAAGTTCATAGCATGATGTTAGTAAAATACAGTACTTTCTCATTAGGTATTCTGTTTTGATCCCCGGCACTACTTTGGTTACACTAACTTAGCACAGCATGGAGAAGCTGAGTACTGATATTATTCCAGAATTGATATTATTTTTAAATTGATAATCTTCTGAATATCTCAAACAGTTACATTTCCTAAGCTCCTGAATCTATCATAGTTTTTCTAAAACAAAATTAAATTGGGATAAAATTGATTGCCAAAAATCCAAGGAATGTGATTTTTTTTTTTTTAAAGAAGAATCCCAGACCCTTTTCTTTTTCTACAAAACCTGGAGTGTTTTTTTTTCTCCCCAAATTTAAATATTTTTATGATAGGAGTGGATGTACTACATATACACATACAAAAAAAAACAAACAACACAAACTCCATCTATATGTATAAAACATATACATTCTATAGATATATGTATACTCAAAATCATTTTGTATTATCTCTTCAAAAAGCATACGTAGCCTAAAGTATCAAGTCAGTGATCTAAGGTTGTGATGGCAGTCCTCTTCACTTAGAAGGCACTCCTCCTTGCTTTCTCTCTAAATGTGCCTTACTTTCTTTCATTGATCTTGGATGAGCCTTAATTATACGTCAGTCACATGGGCTTTTTTGTTGTTGTTGTTGTTATTGTTGTTGTTGTTGTTAACACTAGTTCTTAGTCTTTTCTGGCTTTCATAACAAAATACAACAGATTGGGTGGTTTATAAACAATGGAAATTTATTTCTCACAATTCTGGAGGCTGGAAGCCTAAGATTAAGGTACCATCTTTGTGTTCTGGTGAGAATCTATTCTCCCATTTGTAGTATGTGCCTTCTCGCTGTATCCTCACATAGAGAAAGGGACAGGAGAGCTTTCTGGGTCAGTTTCAAAGAGGTACTAATTCCATTCATATGGGCGACACCCTCATGACCTAAGTACCTCCCAAAGGCCTTACCTTCCTAATAACATAATACTGGGCATTAGGGTTCCAACATATAAACTTTGCAAGGATGAAGGTATTCAGAACATAGCACTTGATAGCTGATTTCTTCATGAAAATGTGGAGAAGGGAGCATTCTCACTGTCAAAGGCTGAGGCAGCAAATGGCCCTGGTTTAAAAAAAAAATGTTCACAAAACATTGCTGCCTTGTACTTATTCTCATTTTGTTTGTTTGTTTGTTTGTTTAAATTCAATTTACCAACATATAACACCAATGGTCATCCCATTCCCTTCCTTAGTTCCTGTCACCCAATCACCCTAACCCCCACCTACCTCCCCTTCTGCAATCCTTTGTTTCCTAGAGTTAGGAGTCTCTCATGGTTTGTCTTCCTCTCTAATTTTTCTCCACTCAGTTTCCCTCCTTTCCCTTCTGTTTGTATGTTCTTATCACTAGCATAGATAGTAGAGCATTGTGGGTAGGAGTATAGCACCCAACTGGTCTGTACAGGAGAAGCCGTTGGGCCAAGTTGACCAAGTGATCCAATCTTTCAGTGCTTTAGTTCTCTCACCTGCAAAATGTAATACATCATCATCATCATCATCATCATCATCATCATCAAATTCCTGCCTTAGAGGGTGGTTGTAAAAATCACATGAATACATACATACATATATATTTATATAAATGATATTATTATATGTAATATATACTTATAATATACACTCATTATAGTAATATAGATATATATGTAAGTATATATGTTCAAGATACATATATATCTTAAAGGATGCCTTGCACATAGACAGTTGAGTACCAAATGTCTGCTAGTATTATTAGTTCACTATCCCTTACTGTCAATGAGCTTGTGATACAAATGGGAGAGATAGGGAACATATTGCATAGTGACTGAATGTATAGACTCTGAAGTAATATCGCCTTGGGCAATTTATTTAACCTTTAAGACTTTTCTACCACACCTGTAAAATCGAGATAATACTATTTTTAAGGTCATGACAAAAATTAAGTGATACAAAACCTATAAATTATCTGATATAATACTTAGCACATACTAAGAATTCATAATTATACATTTATTTTATCATTATCATTATTAATGTGTTATTACTAGACCAATAAATCAATAAATATTTGGCCTGTTAGTATTAGTATTAGTCTTAATTGTAGTATTAAATCAAGCACACATGGACCTTTTTCTGATATAAGTTCTTATACTGCATATTGTATGTGGCTTAAACCTGGCTATTTGAAGTACAACCACAGAGTATACACTTAATACCCTGATAATAAGAATTCAGACATTTCCCTAAAAAATTCCTCTTTATTTTCTGCAGTTTTTTGCTTTTCTTTGGAAATCCTAGGCTTCTGCCTTGCACGATGCCTCTTATGGAGTTGGGCACACATTATTACTACAATCAAGTTTCTGTGTAGTAACAGAAGATAGCAGTTCTTTAGAAGAGGACTTCAAATTAATTTCCAAGCAGCAAGGCTGCTGCTGCACGGTCCATCATTGTCAGACACTCCATTCTTCCTACGTGACCAGGAATAGCAATGAACGCTTCCAGCAAGAAAACCGCCTGCCAACTCCCATATCTTTAAAAGTGGACTCTAAACAGACACCTCATAATGAGCCTGCCCTCATCTGTGATCTCATGAAATAATCTATTAGCCAACCATAAGGTTGTTCATTAACTGTTCCTTCTTCACACCTTTGTTGGATATAATATGAAGTTTGCTTTCTTTAATCACTGATAAAAATAAATCAGCTACATTGCTCTGAGTTATTCTTTTAAAGGACTCTGATCTTTATCTCTGTCAACTTTTGTCCAGTCTAGTGATGTGATGTTGTAGTGATCCTAACCTTCCTATGCCCCTGCGTTTAACAACAATGGGATACACTGACCAGTATCTATACTAAGATTTCACAAAGGAGGCATATTTTGCATGTGTCTCATTTTTCTAAACAGTAACACTTCAAAGACTACTTGGCCTATGGCTTTTTATTGTTTTTTAATTGAAAAACACTATATATGAACTTGATCAGAAAGAATGTGTGGTACTCATCTCTCAGACTCAATATGGCCTGAATCTTGCTCTTTTATCATATATTCTATCATTTTCTCCCCATTTTGAGCATACAAGGTCTAAAAACTAGTTCACCAGAGCATAACAAAGTACGAGACTATTTACATTCATATCTCACTTAAAATTGAGCTTATTCCTTCTGCATGACCTTTACCAGGCACACTAATCTCCCACAGCCTCAATTTTCATATCAATAAAAAAAATATTACCTATCCCACAGGGTTGCTGTTAGGCTAGAATGTGCAATACCTGTTAAGTGCATTGCAGAGTTCCACACATATGGGAAGGGCCCAGAACACATTTTAGATAATTTTTGTTATTATTATCTTAGAAATATGAAGTGAAATTCCTGCACAAAGGGTTATGGTCATTCTTCAGAGACTGTGAATCAGGAAAGTAAACACAGCATTGTTTCCCCAGGAAACACATTTAACATTGGATTATAAGTTAATAAACACACACAGGTTTTGAACTTGCTCAACAGACTCAGGGTAGACGTTTAGGCCTGAGGTTGTGCTGACTATAGTGGGAATGATAAATATTGAGTATCCTTCGTGGGGAAATCACAGTTGAAATTCATATACATTGACACATTGACAAGAGTCAGGAGCCTAAGAGAAGAGATTTATGGATGGCATGTTCTGATTGCTAGAAGGAAAAGAATGACCTCTGACTTACTGTGTTTTACTCTAAATATTCTACATAGTAAATGATCAACAGTCTTAGAAATAAACAATCTCAACCTTTTCTACAAAATGTCTAAATAATAAGGAGTATAGAATGCAAATGTCTACATCACCAGATAAACAAATACCAAACACTAGATGAAGACATATATCATATCATCAGATACACAATTATATTTAGCTGAATTGTAATGTATACCAGATGGCAAACAGACAGCTCTAGGTTGATTTTAGGCAATAGACATATTTTTCTAGGCCTGCACAGTGTTGGATGAGATTGTAGCCTAAACATTTTGACTTATTTTTGAACATTGGAAAAATAGAATATTTTATATAAAATTCAGTCACATATATAAATGGCTTATTAAAATATATAAAGAAAAATAAAGGCACAGTTCAAGGGAGCCCCATGGTAATGGAACATTTCTTCATCTTGCATGTGGTGGTGGTTACACAAAGCTACATATATGATAAAGTTATATAAAACTATAGCCACACTCAAGAGCTTATAAAACTGGTAAAATCTTAGTAAGCTCTGTGGATTATACCAATGTTGGTTGCCTGGTTTTGATGGTGTATGATAGTAATGCAAGAGGTTACTATTGGGGGAGGTTGGGTAAAAGGGGTATAGGAACTTTTTGTATGTTTTTGCAACTTTTTGTTTTATTCTGTAATGATTTTAAATTAAAAGTTAAGAAAATATAAACAAGGCAAGAGACTACAACAACAGATATCCAGATGGCAATAATTTGGAATACTACAACAGGTGCCCCTTTATTCAAGGAATGGGAAGAAGGGAAGACGGAAGGAAAAAGAGAAATATGAAAGGACATAACTAAGGGAAGGAGGAAGACAATTCAGAATTTCTACAGACATAGAAAAAATATATATGTAAATGGTATGAAAAATAACTACTTCAAAAGAAGACAGGAAACAAGGGCAAAATAGACTGACCAATGAATAAAAGGAAGAACAGTATCTGAAGTTAAAATATATCATAAATCAAAATAATTGTATGTACATTGGTTAAAAAATGTGAGATTAATGGTCAATGTTAGAATAGTCATAAAAATGTAGACATAGGCTATATAAGATACATATCTAACACGTAAGAGCTTAAAATATTGAAAATTAAATGACGCAAAAATTATTCCAGATATTAACCAAAAGAAAGCTGCTGGACCTATATTAACATAAATTCTGTAGTAATCACATAAAAATTAATATAGTTCACCAGATACTATGTTATGCTAAAATTTTTAATTTTATGTTCCTAAATTTAACATACTTAAAGAGAATTTGATCAAAATCTCCAACAAGAAACTTTTACAAATCCCCCGCCAGAGGAGGAGATTTTAGCATGCCTGTTTTTGTAAATAAGCAGATAAAAATGAGGAAAGAGAATATTTGAATAACCTAACTAATAAGTCTGATTAGAAAGTCATTTAAGGGATGCCTGAGTAGCTCAGTGGTTAAGCACCTGCCTTCAGTTCAGGGCATGATCCTGGAGTCCCGGGATCGAGTCCCACATCAGGCTCCCTGCATGGAGTCTGCTTCTCCCTCTTTATGTGTGTCTGCCTCTCTCTCTCTTTCTCTCTCTCTCTCTGTCTGTCTCTCATAAATAAAAATCTTTAAATAAAAAAAAAAGTCATTTAAAACCTGTATCTATGAAGGGAAAGGAAACAAAAGCAAAAGTGAACTATTGGGACTTAATCAGGATAAAAAGCTTCTGCACAGCAAAAGAAACAGTAACAAAAGTAAAAGGCAACTTACAGAATGGGAGAAGATATTTGCAAATGACATGGATAAAGGGCTTGTATCCAAGATCTATAAGAACTTATCAAACTCAACATAAAAAATCCAATCATGAAATGAGTAGAAGACATGAACAGAAATTTCACCAAAGAAGACATAAACATGGCCAACAAGCACATGAGAAAATGCTCCGTATCACTTGTCATCAGGGAAATACAAATCAAAACCACAAAGAGATACCACCTGACACCAGTGAGAATGGGGAAAATTAACAAGATAGGAAACAACAAATGTTGGAGAGGATGTGGAGAAGGGGGAACCCTCTTGCACTGTTGGTGAGAATGTGAACTGGTACAGCCACTTAGAAAACAGTGTGGAGGTTCCACAAAGAGTTAAAAATAGAGCTGCCCTATGACCCAGCAATTGTACTACTGGGTATTTACCCCAAAGATACAGATGTAGTGAAACACCGGGACACCTGCACCCCAATGTTCATAGCAGCAATGTCTATAATAGCCAAACTGTGGAAGGAGCCACGATGGCCTTCGACAGATGAGTGGATAAAGAAGATGTGATATATGTATATATGTATATATATATATATATATATATATATATATATCACATATATATATACTCGGCCATTAGAAATGATGAATACCCACCATTTGCTTTGATGTGGATGGAACTGGAGGGTATTAGGCTGAATGAAGTAAGTCAGTTGGAGGAGAACAATCATCATATGGTTTCACTCATATGTGGAATATAAGAAATAGTGAAAGGTATTATAAGGGAAAGGAGGGGAACTGAGTGGGAAAAATTAGAGAGAAGGACAAACCATGAGGGACTCCCAAATCTAGGAAACAAACAAAGGGTTGCGGGAGGGGAGGTGTGTAGGGGGATGGGGTAACTAGGTGATGGGCACTGAGGAGGGCACTTGATGGAATGAGCAGTGGATGTTAAACCATATGTCAGAAAATTGAACTTCAATAAAAACAAATGAAAAAAACTTATATCTAGTAGTTGAAGGGTACACAATCTTTAAATATATACATGGAGCATTTGCGAAAACTAACTATATATTCGGCTACAAAGGAAGTCTCAAAAATTTTAAATAATTGCCAAAGAGTTGGCAAAATAAGATACATCCAATATGATCCCATGTGTATAAATTTAAAAATATGAACTATATATTATTAAAGATATATAATTATGTAATAAATACAGTAATGCAAGAAATTAGTAAGTATCCGGGAGTCAGTGGGTAAGGAGGAATATGTGGACTAAAGGGAAGGTTGGATACTCAGGATTCTCCAAAAGCATGTGTAATGTTTTACTTCTAAAACCAAAGCTGGGGGCATCCCTGGGTGGCTCAGTGGTTTAGTGCCTGCTTTCGGTCCAGGGCGTGATCCTGAGTTCCAGGATCGAGTCCCAGGATCGAGTCCCACATCGGGCTCCCTGCATGGAGCCTGCTTCTCCCTCTGCCTGTGTCTCTGCCTCTCTCTCTCTCTCTCTCTTCTCTCTGTGTGTGTGTGTGTGTCTCATGAATAAATAAAGTATTTGTTTTAAAAGTAAATAAACCAAAGCTGGATACATAAGTTTTTACTTTAGTATTGTTTACTCCCTCTAGTATATATGTAGTGTTTCACAATGAATTTTAAAACAGAGCACACACAAGTCTTTAACTCTCTGATTCACCCCAACCCACTGCTCCCCACTTCGACTGAGGTTGAATGAGCAAACATAAACTTTTGTTTTCTTTAAAGTAATACTAAGGAGAGAATAAAATATTTTTTAAAATTTCATTTTTAAATAGCAATCCCAAACATTTATTCTTTCTTTCTGCTAGCACCCTGTAGGTATTAATTCATGCACACTAACACTACTACAGAAGAGACATTGTACAAACATTAGTATTATTCTTATTAATGCCAGACAGTTCCCTGCATTTTAGTCTTAGAAATTTGTGTCATTATTATACAAAGCTAATATAAATATGGAAGAATGAATAAGGAGATCTATAAAACCAAAGATCAGACATGCAGTTTAAAATGGTTCTCAACTGCTTTGAATTCCTTTGTAATGAGAGTAGAAATGCTGTTGAACAAGAAATTATAATCATTTTTGCTTATAATTAATATTGCTTTACTCATAATTGTTATACTTTAAGTTTATCCTCTCTGGCCAGGCAAATTAGAACCAGCATTGAATAAATTAAAATAATAATAAAAGAAACCATGTTTAAAGCAAGCAAAACTTTGGTGAACATATATTATTGTGTTCATTACAGAATGTGTTCATTGTGGAAGGGTTTCATCTCTTTGCGACACCAGAGAATAGTTTTGATTACCAAATGGCTTTTCAGCCTGGTAAGTATGCACACTGACTAGCTACAGAATCGAACATTTGAGAAACAACTGCTATCAAATTAAAGACTAAGAAGATGTAATCTATATGTCTCTGAATTAAAATCTTGAGTGCAGTGAGATATATACAAAAATATGTGCATGGATAGATATTACCAATGCCACAGATTATATTTATTGTTGACAAAAGGTGAGTGGATTGTAGGCAGGAAATTAGAAAGTTTGTTATCCAGGCATCATGGAAGTGCTAACTCTTACTGCATGCTTGGAAATGGATATTATTAAGGAAGTGTGTTGGTTGTGTACAGCAGAAAAAGGCTAAGGGCATACATTTATCCTACTTTCACCTCAAATTTTATGAAAAGTCAGTGAAGTTGCATATCAGGAAACAAATTCATAACTTTTTATAGTGAGAGGGGTTTCACCATTGAATTAGAGATTGAAACATGTATAGAAATTTGGACTATAACAAATAGTGGAGAAAAAAAAACAATAGTGGAGAAATCTAGTAACAATCTAGAAACATGAATAAGAGGAGACTGTGGCAGAAAGAGAAAACACTCTCCAGCAGAACCTTAGGGAGCCTTCAAACATATAGAACAAGAGTAGGCTATAGACCAGAGTTAGGCATTTATGTCAAAGGCAAATGATCACATCTTTCCACAGTGCATATTTGGAAAGATTAGCCTCAAGATATACGACTGAAGTTCTGCTTTCTAAAGAAATTAAGAAATGTATTTATAGGGGGCAAGAACTTAAAGTAAACATGTTATTTTGGCATAATACAGGTGGTTTGATAGTCATAGGATGCCTGCATGCTCATTCAGGGCAAACTGAAGTGCATCGGTTGACATGTCTTCATCCATGAGATAGAACTCCTAGTCATTTCTTCTACATAGGGGAACAGACACCCACAAAATGCCATAGGAAATTAGGGTCAATAGCTAATATCAACACATAGTCCTTAATTCATAGATATGAATTGAGAACAAAATGTGACTAGAAATTTTCAGGGAGCCAAGAGCAAAATGAGAGACGTATCATGATGAACAGATAGGAAAAATTATGCCAAAAGAAAAACAATTCAAGCATCAGAAAAATGCCTTTTAAAATGTATAGTGAAATCCTGAAATTCCAGGAGATTCTACATTCGATAAAATATGATCAAGCTTCTACTAAAAAGAAAAACAAAACAAACAAAAAACCAGAGGAAAAAAAACAACTTATCAGAGAATAAGGAAGTAGTCCTGGAAAGGAAAATCATTTAAAAACTTAAAAAATAAAACTGAATTGCAAATCTAAAAGACAGAAAAGTTTAAGAAGGATGAAATTATGAGGAAAACATCAGAGATGTGGAGACTCAAATTTCATCATCCAAGTAGGAAAGATTTTAGAAAGAGAGAACACACACACAAAAAGGAGGAAAGACACTAGTCACAGTACTAACTGACTATTTCACAGTATTTAAAACCAAATATCAGATTGAGAAGACCCATGGGGGAACCTGGGTGGCTCAGTGGTTGAGTGTCTGCCTCTGGCTCAGGTCATGATCCCAGAGTCCTGGAATCGAGCACCGTATAAGGCTCCCCATTGGAAGTCTGCTCCTCCTTCTGCCTATGTTTCTGCCTCTCTTTGTGTCTCTCATGAATAAATAAATAAAATCTTAAAAGAGAGAGAGAGAGAGAGAGGAGAAAGAGAAAGAGAGAGAGAGAGAGAAGACCCATGGATGGGCTGAGATGGTAAATGGATAAAGTCCTACCACTAAGATACATTTCATGAAATTTCAGAATACTGGAGATAATGAGATGGTTTTGAAAGTGATAGTGGAAACATGCCATTTATAGGCAAATGAACAGAAATCAGATTTACATTAGAAAAATGAATGCTGAGAGGCGGGGCAAGATGGCAGAAGAGTAGGGTCCCCAACTCACCTGTCCCCACGAAATTACCTAGATAACTTTCAAATCATCCTGAAAACCTATGAATTCGGCTTGAGATTTAAAGAGAGAACAGCTGGAATGCTACAGTGAGAAGAGTTCCCGCTTCTATCAAGATAGGAAGACGGGATGGGGTGGGAGAGAAATAAAGAAACAAAAGGCATCCAACGGGGAGGCCCCCAGGAGGAGCCGGGCTAGGGCCGCGGGGCGAGTGTCCCCAGGACAGGAGAGCCCCGCCTGGAGAAGCAGGAGCTGCACCAATCTTCCTGGGCGGAAAGGCGAAGCTGGGGCAGGATGCCAGGAGGGCAGGGATGCCCTCAGGCTCCCAGGGGCACTAACAGACACCTGCGCTCGGGGGAGAGCGCGCCACACCCCAGGCCGAGCTCCCTAAAGGGCTGCAGCGCGCGCCTGGCTGGACCCGGAGCAGCTCGGAGGGGCTCGGGGGGAGGCTCCGCACAGAGGGGGCTGCGCGGCCCGGAAGCGCGATTCCAGCAGCGCAGGCCCCGGAGCCCAGGGCGCTGGGGACACAGCCCAAGATCGGGCGCTCCCCCCGGGGCAGGAAGAGGCTGGAAGGGCATAGGGCAGCAAAGACACTCCTGCCTCCTGACGGCCCCCAGCTTTGCAGATCAGCGCCCCCGCCCCCGGAGCATCCAGGCCCCTGCGGACTGGGAGCTGCGGTAGTTACTGCGGGAGCTGACTCCAGGGCTGGAGACCTGGCCGCCGCCACTCTTGTTGTTCCTCCTGGGGCCTCACAGGATAAACAACCCCCACTGAGCCTCACAGTGGCCTCACAGGATAAACTGGTTAAACAACTTTCACTGAGCCCTGCACAAGGCGCGGGGCTGAGCAGCTCCCCCAGGTGCTCACACCTGAGAATCAGCACAGCAGGCCCCTCCCCCAGAAGACCAGCGGGAAGGACAGGGGAAAAACAAATTATTGACCAAGCAGCACTGGAAAGTTCCAGGGGAAGTGGAGGGATTTACAGTATATAGAATCAGAGGATGCTCCCCTTTGTTTTTTGTTTTCTGTTTGCTTACCCCCCCCCTTTTTTTCTTTTCTTTTTTCTTTTCTTTTCTTTACTTTTCTTTATTTTTCCTTTTCTTTTCTTTCTTTTTTTCTTTTCTTTTCTTTTCTTTTCTTTTTTCTTTCTTTTTTTTCTTTTTTTCTTTCTTTTCTTCTTTTTCTTCTCTCTTTTTCTCCTTTTCCCAATGCAACTTGTTTTTGGCCACTCTGCACTGAGAAAAATGACTAGAAGGAAAAACTAACCACAAAAGAAAGAATCAGAAACAGTTCTCTCTCCCACAGAGTTATGAAATTTGGATTACAATTCAATGTCACAAAGCCAATTCAGAAGCACAAATATAAAGCTACTGGTGGCTCTGAAAAAAAGCATAAGGACTCAAGGGACTTCATGACTGCAGAATTTAGATCTAATCAGGGAGAAATGAAAAATCAATTAAATGAGATGCAAACCAAACTAGAGGTCTTAACGACAAGGGTTAATGAGGTAGAAGAACAAGTGAGTGACATAAAAGACAAGGTGATGGCAAAGAGGGAAACTGAGGAAAAAAGAGAAAAACAATGAAAAGATCATGAGGATAGATTAAGAGAAATAAATGACGGCCGCAGTAAGAAATTTCTACGTTTAATTGGGGTTCCTGAGGGCGCTGAAAGGGACAGAGGTCCAGAATATGTATTTAACAAATCATAGCTTAAAACTTTCCTAATCTGGGAAGGGAAACAGGCATTCCAATCCAGGAAATAGAGAGATAGCCCCCTAAAATCAATAAAAAACGCTCAACACCTCGGCATTTAATAGTGAAGCTTGCAAATTCCAAAGATAAAGAGAAGATCCTTAAAGCAGCAAGAGACAAGAAATCTCTAACTTTTATGGGGAGAAATATTAGATTAACAGCAGACCTCTCCAAGGAGACCTGGCAGGCCAGAAAGGGCTGGCAGGATATATCTAGGGTTCTAAATGAGAAGAACATGCAGCCAAGAATACTTTATCCAAGAAGGCTCTCATTCAGAATAGAAAGAGAGATAAAGAACTTCCAAGATAGGCAGAAACTGAAAGAATATGTGACCACCAAACCAGTTCTCCAAGAAATATTAAGGGGGACTCTGTAAAAGAAAGAGGAAGTCCGAGGGAACAATCCACAAAAACAGGGACTGAATAGGTATCATGATGACACTAAATTCATATCTTTCAATAGTAACTCTGAACGTGAATGGGCTTACTGACCCCATCAAAAGGCGCAGGGTTTCAGACTGGATAAAAAAGCAAGACCCATCTATTTGCTGTCTATAAGAGACTCATTTTAGACATAAGAACACCTACAGCCTGAAAATAAAGTTGGAGAACCAGGTACCATTCAAATGGTCCTCAAAAGAAAGCAGGGGTAGCCATCCTTATATCAGATAAACTAAAGTTTATCCCAAAGACTGTAGTGAGAGATGAAGAGGGACACTATATCATACTTAAATGATCTATCCAACAAGAGGACCTAACAATCATCAATATATATGCCCCGAATGTGGGAGCTGCCAACTATATCAATCAATTAATAACCAAAGTGAAGAAATACTTAGATAATAATACACTTATACTTGGTGACTTGAATGTGGCACTTTCTACAATCAACAGGTCTTCTAAGCACAACATCTCCAAAGAAACAAGAGCTTTAAATGATACACTGGACCAGATGGATTTCACAGATATTTACAGAACTTTACATCCAAACGCAACTGAATACACATTCTTCTCAAGTGAACATGGAACTTTCTCCAGAATAGACCACATACTGTGTCACAAATCAGGTCTTAACCGAAACCAAAAGATTGGGATTGTCCCCTGCATATTTTCAGACCATAATGCTTTGAAATTAGAACTAAATCACAAGAAGAAGTTTGGAAGGATTTCAAACACGTGGAGGTTAAGGACCATCCTGCTAAAAGATGAAAGGGTCAACCAGGAAATTAGAGAAGAATTAAAAAGATACATGGAAACTAATGAGAATGAAGATACAACCGTTTAAAATCATTGGGATACAGCAAAAGCAGTCCTAAGGGGGAAATACATCACAATGCAAGCATCCATCCAAAACTGGAAAGAACTCTAATATGAAAGGTAACCTTACACCTAAAAGAGCTGGAGAAAAAAACAACAAATAGATCCTACACCCAGCAGAAGAAGAGAGTTAATAAAGATCCAAGCAGAACTCAATGAAATAGAGACCAGAACTGTGGAACAGATTAACAAAACCAGGAGTTGGTTCTTTGAAAGAATTACCAACACCAAGGAAATAAAATGATTTAAAAAACATATTATGAGAAGCTATATGCCAATAAATTAGTCAGTCTAGAAGAAATGGATGCATTTCTGGAAAACCACAACCTACCACAACTGGAACAGGAAGAAATAGAAAACCTGAACAGGCCAATGACTAGGGAGGAAATTAAAGCAGTCATCAAAAGCCTCCCAAGACACAAAAGTCCAGGGCCAGATGGCTTGCCTGGGGAACTCTATCAAACGTTTAAAGAAGAAACCATACCTATTCTACTAAAGCTGTTCAGAAAGATAGAAAGAGATGGATACTTCCAAACTCGTTCTATGAGGCCAGCATCACCTTAATTCCAAAACCAGACAAAGACCCCACCAAAAAGGAGAATTATAGACCAATATCCCTGATGAACTTGGATGCAAAAATTCTCAACAAGATACTAGCCAATAGGATCCAACAATACATTAAGAAGATTATTCACCATGACCAAGTGGGATTTATTCCCGGGATGCAAGGCTGGTTCAACACTCATAAAACAATCAATGTAATTGATGATATCAGCAAGAGAAAAAACAAGAACCATATGATCCTTTCAATAGACGCAGAGAAAGCATTTGACGAAATACAGCATCCATTCCTGATCAAAACTCTTCAGAGTGTAGGGATAGAGGGATCATTCCTCAGCATCTTAAAAGCCATCTATGAAAATCCCACAGCAAATATCATTCTCAATGGGGAAACACTGGGAGCCTTTCCCCTAAGATCAGGAACAAGACAGGGATGTCCACTCTCACCACTGCTATTCAACATAGTACTAGACGTCCTAGCCTCAGCATTCAGACAACAAAAAGAAATAAAAGGCATTCAAATTGGCAAGGAAGAAGTCAAACTCTCCCTCTTCACAGATGACATGATACTCTACATGGAAAACACAAAAGACTCCACCCCAAGATTGCTAGAACTCATACAGCAATTCAGCAGTATGGCAGGATACAAAATCAATACCCAGAAGTCAGTGGCATTTCTATACACTAACAATGAGACTGAAGAAAGAGAAATTAAGGAGTCAATCCCATTTACAATTGCACCCAGAAGCATAAGATACCTAGGAATAAACCTAACCAAAGAGGTAAAGGATTTTTTTTTTTTAGAGGTAAAGGATCTATAC
This sequence comes from Canis lupus dingo, assembly GCF_003254725.2. Classification (NCBI taxonomy): domain Eukaryota; kingdom Metazoa; phylum Chordata; class Mammalia; order Carnivora; family Canidae; genus Canis; species Canis lupus. Next base: position 27,520,315 of record NC_064259.1, read on the forward strand.
CCAAAAGACTACAGAACACTTCTGAAAGAAATTGAGGAAGACACAAAGAGATGGTAAAATATTCCATGCTCATGGATTGGAAGAATTAATATTGTCAAAATGCCAGTGTTACCCAGGGCAATTTACACATTTAATGCAATCCCTATCAAAATACCATGGACTTTCTTCAGAGAGTTGGAACAAATTATTTTAAGATTTGTGTGGAATCAGAAAAGACCCTGAATAGCCAGGGGATTTTTAAAAAAGAAAACCATATCTGGGGGCATCACAATGCCAGATTTCAGGTTGTATTACAAAGCTGTGGTCATCAAGACAGTGTGGTACTGACACAAAAACAGACACATAGATCAATGGAACAGAATAGAGAATCCAGAAGTGGACCCTCAACTTTATGGTCAACTAATATTCGACAAAGGAGGAAAGACTATCCACTGGAAAAAAGACAGTCTCTTCAATAAATGGTGCTGGGAAAATTGGACATCCACATGCAGAAGAATGAAACTAGACCATTCTCTTACACCATACACCAAGATAAACTCAAAATGGATGAAAGATCTTAGTGTGAGACAAGATTCCATCAAAATCCTAGAGAACACAGGCAACACCCTTTCTGAACTTGGCCACAGTAACTTCTTGCAAGATACATCCATGAAGGCAAGAGAAACAAAAGCAAAAATGAACTACTTGGACTTCATCGAGATAAGAAGCTTTTGCACAGCAAAGGATACAGTCAACAAAACTAAAGGACAACCTACAGAATGGGAGAGGATACTTGCAAATGACGTATCAGATAGAGGACTAGTATCCATGATTTATAAAGAACTTATTAAACTCAACAGCAAATAAACAAACAATCCAGTCATGAAATGGGCAATAGACATGGACAGAAATCTCACAGAGGAAGACATAGACATGGCCAACAAGCACATGAGAAAATGCTCCACATCATTGGCCATCAGGGAAATACAAATCACAACCACAATGAGATACCACCTCCCACCAGTGAGAATGGGGAAAATTAACAAGGCAGGAAACCACAAATGTTGGAGAGGATGTGGAGAAACGGGAACCCTCTTGTACTGTTGGTGGAATGTGAACTGGTGCAGCCACTCTGGAAAACTGTGTGGAGGTTCCTCAAAGAGTTAAAAATAGATCTGCCCTATGAACCAGTCATTGCACTGCTGGGGATTTACCCCAAAGATCCAGATGCAGTGAAACACCAGGACACCTGCACTCTGATGTTTATAGCAGCAATGTCCACAATAGCCAAACTGTGGAAGGAGCCTCAGTGTCCTTCAAAAGATGAATGGATAAAGAAGATGTGGTTTATGTATACAATGGAATATTACTCAGCCATTAGAAACGACAAATACCCACCATTTTCTTCAAAGTGGATGGAACTGGAGGGTATTATGCTGAGTAAGTAAGTCAATTGGAGAAGGACAAACATTATATGGTCTCATTCATTTGGGAAATATAAAAAATAGTGAAAGGGAATAAAGGGGAAAGGAGAAAAAATGAGTGGGAAATGTCAGAAAGGGAGACAGAACATGGGAGACTCTTAACTCTGGATACAAACAAGGGGTGGTAGAAAGGGAGGTGGGTGGGGGTGGGGGTGACTGGGTGACAGGCACTGAGGAGGCACCTGATGGGATGAGCACCGGGTGTTATTCTATATGTTGGTAAATTGAACACCAATAAGAAATAAAATCAAAAAAAGAAAAATGAATGCTATAAGAGAAAATTGTACATTCTTGCCAAACTATCCATAATGTGTGAGGACAAAATGGTTATTTTTTTTTCAGATTTATTAGGTAAACTGAAGAAAAATGAAATAAAGACCAAGGAAGAAAAATGCACAGGATATTTAAATGCACATAATTCAAAATACCAGGATGGGAGATATGCTGTATAAATAGAGAGTAACTAACTCTAATTGAAATAGGAAGTGAGAGCCTTCAATGTAACAAATGTTATGATGAAAAACTCTTATGATCTTGGAATCAGGCTAAGGCATATGCTTCTTCTATGGATAAGCAAAAGGAAAGCTAATTGAAATCTCCAGGAAGACAAAAAGTTCTTAAGGACCACAATAGAAATTTAAAGCAAATTAAACTGATTCATGATTTGAAGTAATTGGTGTAGTTTGAGAAAAGATTAGTTATTTAGCTCTGACATTGTTCTTCAGGGAAGTGGAGAGAGGGTATTTTTTAATTTGCTGTATTTCTGTGCCATTTGATTTTTTTGTACCATGTATATAATTTAACTAGTGGAGATAATACAGTAACCATAATGGAGTTTTGAACTGGTGTCTTATGAGCACAGAGTCAGGGTAGGTAGTCTGGACTAGGAATATTCAACTAAGTCTTCTAAATGGAGATACATAAGAAGTACAATATGAAATATGTTTAGAAGTATTTCAGTAACAAATTGGAAGGATGGTAGGAAGCAAGTGAGAGAAAAGGTAGAAGAAACTCCAACAAGAAGAATATGAACAAAAAAACAGAGGAATGCATCAATATCCATCTATTTACTTAGGCTAGATTGTTCGTGTACTTGCTACTGGAGATAAAAGTTAGTTAAGAAATGGCCACTTCCTAAACAATTTACAATGAAATGATGGAGACAGACCAGCAGGATTGAGTTGTAATACAGTGCCACAATTTGATATTTTGGGTGGTGGGATTTGATATTGAAGATGGGATAGTAGGAAGTGGGTTGTGTGAAAGCATGAGGCAAGCTGTCAGTATTTGGACAGTCACTGAGGGCCCTAAGAGAAAACTCACCAAAGATACATTAAGTGATTGTCTAGAAGCTTGAGGACCTTTCTAGCACTGAGCTGTCACCCAATCAGAAGATAATACTCTTCTCTCCAGAGACATTTAACATCCATTTTGAAGCAGCTGAAAACATATTATCAAACTAATTTGAGAGTCGACCCAAATCATTTGACAGAAATGCAGAACATTGATTGGGATTCAAAGGACTGATGAAGACGTAAATCAGGTAATTAATATGGCATCCAGAATCAACATATAAATGACAATAGTGAAGTATGATACCAAGACTAAGGAAGACAGAAGGACTAAGGTCCTGTATGCTTCTTTAAGGATTGAAAGATCAGTAAACAGGATACAGCAGAGTGCTAACAGTGGGAAGGGTCCTTAGAATAATAACCATGTCCTTTCCTATTTGCATATAAGGTGCCTTCCAGCCATGCCTGGCTGACGTGAACACTCCGATGTTCAAAATCTCCTCTTGAAATCATTGAACAGACTACTGTAATGTGATGTGATAGAAATACATGGCAGGAGGAATACCATTTACCATGTCTAGGATTTGGTAGAAAGCAGAGAAATGGGGGCCCAGGAGAACTAGTATGGAAATCTGAAAAACATACTTGACCTTTCTGAGACTCATTTTTATCTCTCTCTAAAAAAAATGAACTATCTATAGTATCATCTATTTCTTGAACCATTTTACAAAGGTTATAATTCAAAACTTGGGGGAGTGTAAAAATGAGTTTTTAACAGATCATTCCACATGTCAATATAAAGCACTACCTAACATGTATTAGGGTTATCCTTTATTACCCTCCTCTTTTCCCTCCTATTTGCAATTATCACTGACAGAGAATTAATCCCAAAGACATAATTTGCTTAGTTTGCAAGTGATCTACAAATGACCTAGTTTGTCTGATGTCTATAATCAATAGACTTCAATCATATGAAGACATTTATTTTGTTAGTTTCCCTTTATTTGATCAGTGGAATAAAATTCTGGTACTGTGCTACATTTCAAATAACACAAAACAGATCAAATTCTTAATGATTTATAACAGATGGACTTAGTCATCACGCAAATGTCTGTTTCTCTTCTAATATTTTCCTGAAAAAATGTACTCATGTCTTTTATAGAAACAAATGAGATGGTGTGCTCTATGCCCCTTCTATTTTCCTAAAGGTTCAAGAGAATTATTTAAATGAAAATTTTGAGCTTTGAATTTTCATTTTGATAAATACTGAATATTCTAGTTCCAGGGTTTTGGTTAAATCTCTTCATTCTGTATGACTGAAGGCTTTCTCTCTCCCTCTTTTCTCTCTCTCCCTCTTCCTCACTTTGATTTTTTTAACACTGTTGGAAAAATCTACCTTTCTTTTGTTTTAACTTTACTTCAAGAATCTGGAGATACTAATTTTATGATTGATTGTTAAACACTGATTTCCAGATTTATCTGAATATTAGCTTTACTTGTTTAGAATGTTCATATATTTCTATTCGATATTCCTAACAGATTAATTGAAAGACCTAGGGTCAGTGTGAGATTAATACAGGTTGAAGATAAACTGTAGATGAAGATTGTGGAATAAAATAATATATATTTTTTTCTGGACCATATGAAAAAATCATGTATTATCTACTACTCAAACTAAAAATAAATGTTACTTATATTGCTAAGGATTTATTTGCATCACTTCATTAATTAGCAATTTACAGTGTATCAAGTAGGCTTAACTCTTCTAATAGATTCCAAATGGGCCATTAGGTTATTCAATTCTAGTTAGTTTTATACTTATTCATGAGAGGAAAATGTAATAAAAAGATTTCCTAAAGGAAAAGACTTTTTGGAATTCAGTGTTTAAACAAAAAAAAAAAAAAAAAGATAGATAGACATTGCTAACTGGGGCATATGTATAAATTGGTATCCCTGAGGATCTATTTCCTTAATAGTTAAGTTCTTGTCACTCTGTTGTCCTTCATGACTGGTTCACACAGAGCAAGGATGAAGCTGATTGGCTTGCTTATTATACCACTTGTTAAAAATCAGGATCTGAATCAGTGCTTCTTGAGGTGGTGATTATGGGAAGAAAAGAGAGAAAGAGAGAGAGAAAAAAATTGCCATATTCCCCATGTTTGCCTTTTCACAAGTTGTTCCCTTTGCTTTTTAAAATATACAATTCCTTACTTCATCTCCCAATTTCCATGTCAAAGTACCCAAATCTCTCACCATCCATAATCTGTAGGAATGATCTTCTTCTCCATGGTAGGCTTGAGTATTAAGAACCCAAACTGCCTACCCCATATAATGCTTAGAGACTGAAACTGCCTTCCCATCCACCCAACTGACTCTCAGCATTAGGTGTTGGCAAATTTTTCTGGGAAGGGCCGGTTGGTATATATCATAGGATTTGCAGGCAGCATAAAAGATTCTTGTCACTTTTTTCCTTATAACCTTTTAAAAATGTAAAGCATGTTCTCATCTTTGCTCACAGGGGTGAATCTTGTACCTAGGTAGTTCATAGATCTCTGGTCTATATTAACAGAACTTGACTATACTATTGTCTTCATTAGTATGACTTTACTATTTCAGGAAAGGACTTTCCAAAAGAACCAACAATTCTTCAGTGGGAATCCACAATGTTTACCCTCAGATTCTACGAATCCATTGTCTCAAAATTCCTAACCTTGCTTTTTGTACTAGTCCTAAATGGTTATATTATGATCTTTACCCAATCCTTTTTTTTTTTTGTAAGATTTATTTATTTCTTTTATTTTTTTATTTTTTTTTAATTTATTTTTTATTGGTGTTCAATTTACTAACATACAGAATAACACCCAGTGCCCGTCACCCATTCACTCCCACCCCCCGCCCTCCTCCCCTTCTACCACCCCTAGTTCGTTTCCCAGAGTTAGCAGTCTTTACGTTCTGTCTCCCTTTCTGATATTTCCCACACATTTCTTCTCCCTTCCCTTATATTCCCTTTCACTATTATTTATATTCCCCAAATGAATGAGAACATATAATGTTTGTCCTTCTCCGACTGACTTACTTCACTCAGCATAATACCCTCCAGTTCCATCCACGTTGAAGCAAATGGTGGGTATTTGTCATTTCTAATAGCTGAGTAATATTCCATTGTATACATAAACCACATCTTCTTTATCCATTCATCTTTCGTTGGACACCGAGGCTCCTTCCACAGTTTGGCTATCGTGGCCATTGCTGCTATAAACATCGGGGTGCAGGTATCCCGGCGTTTCATTGCATTTGTATCTTTGGGGTAAATCCCCAACAGTGCGATTGCTGGGTCATAGGGCAGGTCTATTTTTAACTGTTTGAGGAACCTCCACACAGTTTTCCAGAGTGGCTGCACCAGTTCACATTCCCACCAACAGTGTAAGAGGGTTCCCTTTTCTCCGCATCCTCTCCAACATTTGTTGTTTCCTGCCTTGTTAATTTTCCCCATTCTCACTGGTGTGAGGTGGTATCTCACTGTGGTTTTGATTTGTATTTCCCTGATGGCAAGTGATGCAGAGCATTTTCTCATATGCATGTTGGCCATGTCTATGTCTTCCTCTGTGAGATTTCTGTTCATGTCTTTTGCCCATTTCATGATTGGATTGTTTGTTTCTTTGGTGTTGAGTTTAATAAGTTCTTTATAGATCTTGGAAACTAGCCCTTTATCTGATATGTCATTTGCAAATATCTTGTCCCATTCTGTAGGTTGTCTTTGAGTTTTGTTGACTGTATCCTTTGCTGTGCAAAAGCTTCTTATCTTGATGAAGTCCCAATAGTTCATTTTTGCTTTTGTTTCTTTTGCCTTCGTGGATGTATCTTGCAAGAAGTTACTATGGCCGAGTTCAAAAAGGGTGTTGCCTGTGTTCTTCTCTAGGATTTTGATGGAATCTTGTCTCACATTTAGATCTTTCATCCATTTTGAGTTTATCTTTGTGTATGGTGAAAGAGAGTGGTCTAGTTTCATTCTTCTGCATGTGGATGTCCAATTTTCCCAGCACCATTTATTGAAGAGACTGTCTTTCTTCCAATGGATAGTCTTTCCTCCTTTATCGAATATTAGTTGCCCATAAAGTTCAGGGTCCACTTCTGGATTCTCTATTCTGTTCCACTGATCTATGTGTCTGTTTTTGTGCCAGTACCACACTGTCTTGATGACCACAGCTTTTCTTTACCCAATCCTAATCAAGCTCCCATCCCCTCTTGTCCTCTCTCACTCCCATTGAAAGTTTTCCTTTAAACCAAACTTTTAATTCTCAGAAAATTCCAATTTTACCTTCCCCTTAGAGAGGACCCAAGCTCTGTGGAGAAAGTATTTGCTCTCACCTGTGCCAACTCAACTTTGTCTTATCAATAGATTGTTTTGGTGAATGCTCTTTTGGCAGGTATTTGTGCATCCAGCATTTAAAACCAGGGTGGTTTTGATTCTATTATAGTGTCTTTCATAAGTTTGCTCTTTATTATGCTTGTATAAGTATATGCCTGCCTCTCTAGTTGAGTTGAAAATTCAGGTTATCATAAATCATATGGTGGTTATATTCTATTAAGGATTTTGCACATAGTAGGTGATTAATAAGTATCTTTTGCCATATAGTAATATAATCAACGATCTTAACTGAACCAGATTTATTCAATTCAGTCCTTTCTGTTTCTCACATTGGGTTTGCTGTGTGAAAGCATCTTTCACTTCTATTCATGTACGACAGAAAATGAAAAAGAAAGATGTTCCAAAACCCATAATTAAGCCTTCTTAAAATGTCCCCAGGAATAATCAATGCCATTTCTCTGCAGGATATTTTCTGTGAAAGTAGCAGTATTTTGTGTCTAGATTTCTTTGTATCTTTAACTATTCCCTTGACTGCGGATCAGGGCATCCCCACAGTGCAGATCCAATCAAGGAAACGCTGTGTTTCTTCAATTTGACAAGATGCAGAGCAAGAAAAGAAACAAAGAATAAGTCTCACTAAAAAGTAACAAGGTCTTCCTGATGCCATCTGATGGAGTCAAGGGCAGGTAGGGCAGTGCTGTTCAATTACCTGGGATTTAGTAATTAATACCTAACTACTTAGGTGTGTGCATCCACTGCACACAGGGATTGTTGGGCAAACCGTAGGTATTTCCTCAGTGAAACGGAAAAGATAGTCTATTTTTTAAGTCAAAAAGCTTGTCAGAAACTACCATTTGAACTGCTGATCTCTTGGGGAATGTAGTATGGGTGTTCTGTTATATGTCTGTCAATACTCTCTTACTTTTTTTCTTAAGTTGTAAGCAGGTAACCATGCTATGTAAGTTACTATGAAAATAAAACTAAATGTACATGATCAGAGTAAAGGTTGGAAGTTAAAGAGGACCAAAAAAAGTTACACTGTCTCATATTAAATCAGTATGCATACTTATTAGAGTATATTGGTTAAAAAGGCGTAAAAAGGGATAAAATATAATTACTCATTGTTTATCCAAAGCACCATTTCTGCAACTACATAAAGGAAAGTTGTTACAGAAAAGTAAGGGAGAGTATGTTTCAAAAGCCCTTCTAGCTTTGAAAAGAATAACTCTCTTCTGCTATCAGACCGGATTTTAGAGAAGAGCAGGGCTCTGTGTTATATCTCACTAGAATGTAACTCCTGTAGGTTACCCTACAGCTCTTCAGGCAGACAGTTGTTGGTTTCTTCTATGTGACTCTTGTAAAGAAAGAAAAAAACAAAGAAAACACATACATAGCTGCCTTAGAGCAAATGCTGTTTGATTCCATGGAAAGTGTGGGTGACAGGTTACACTTCTGATAAATAGGCACATCTGCTGCAATTTCTTCAGACTCAGAGTCAAGAGATTTGCCATTTTTGTTGCTTAATTCTTTCTCCTGACCTGTGCTTTGCTTGACCTGGCACATCAAGATGGGGGGGGGGAGGGGGAGCGGGGAGGACAGATGAAGCAGAAGCAGGATGCATCAGATTCAGACTATTGTCAGATGGGATCTTTTATGCTCTGCCTAGCCACCATCACAGGGCTTTGCTCTGCTGATCCCCTTAAGAATAAGGCTCTCCAAATGAAACAAATCAGGCTATTGAAATAAATGTTGGATTCCTACAGTGATTGTCTTTAGAATCATAATACCTAATAGGACTTAAAAGGGAGAGCATCCTCTCTGTTGAAGCTATAGTGGTTTATCAGTTTTGCTAGATTATATACACCTCCTTTCTCTAGAACATCACCTGATTCAGTCCCACCCAACTCATGTTTTATTTTTTTTTATTTTTTTATTTTTTTTCCAACTCATGTTTTAAAGAAGCTAATGATATAGATAGTAGTCTTATACTATTCCTTTGATAATTTCATAAAACATATAGGTTTGTTTTGAAATCATATTTATAGATATCCTCCATATTTTGAAGTATGAAATTGTGCTGGACATCTATTTTTTTCTCCACACAATTTTTGTAAAGCTTTTATTTAGACAAGGAAAGGAGAAACTTTTACCTGACCAAGATGATTTGAAGAAGTTTATGCATCTGAAATAATGACTTGTACTTGGTAGATCAATGCATATGTACTTAATTTTAAAATGATATGGAGAAAAAACCCAAATCTCCATCAACAGATGAGTGAATACATAGATTGTGGTATTCTAATATAGTGGAATATTTCTCAGTAATGAAAAAAATTGACAAGCATGAATCTCAATTATTTTTCTGAGAGAAAGAAGCCAGACTTTGTCATCACCAAAGAAGAGTATGTACTGCATGATTCTATTTGATAACATTCTAGAAAAAGACAAATATGTACCTACAGAAAAAGTTGATCAGTGATCTACTGGGAGCAGGGAATGGAGTAGATAAAAAGAAAGGTTTAAAAAGGGCCACAAACAAAATTTGGGCAGTAATGGGCAAGTAAGTATGTTGACTGCAGTGATGGTTTCACAAATATATATATAGAGATTAAACTTTATCAAATTATACATTGAATATGTACTGAGTCATTAATTGTATGTTAATCATATCTTAATAAGTCTGTAAAACATAATTTATGAAATATTGTCAAGTCCTTAAATAAGGCAGGTGAAGTAGAATGTCTGTTTGGAAATTGCATAGTTTTTGAACTTTTTAATGTAGAAGAGATAAGAAGATTCCTGTGGATGCAGTCTTGACACAATGCTTGTAGGTAAGAAGTTAGAAAGGAAGGCTATTCTTTATCAGTAGTTATACAATACCTCAAAAAAAATGAGGGGCATGGTAAGTAAAAAGCAATGTAGGTTTAAGAGGCATATATGATCCAAAATATGATGTTTGCAATAAGAATAAAGACAGATAAGATTCTCTTCAATAAATAAAACATACTTTTTTTTATTACTCTAGGACATGTAAAAACACAAAAGAAAAAAGGGGATGCTAAAAAATAAGAGATATAGAAAAAGAAAAGTGAGTATAGTTCATTCATCTCAAGGATAGTAAAAGGTAAATACACAAAGATAAATGAACATGTACCAAATAGATAAAGACTTTCATTAAATAATTCCATCTTTTCGACTCTGAGAAAACTTTCTTTTAAAGACATAGAAGGCCCTCTTTCACTAAAAAGTTATATGTGCAATTGAGTAAAATCAGAGAAAGTCAGATCTTCCTCTTGGGCTCTGGTTTCCCCAGGTGTGTTACTGTGAGTTCAAAAGAATAATGAAAAAGAACTTAAAGTGCTGTTACCAGGAGCCTGTGTAGATTCCATTCAAACTGTTATTCAATTGGATGACATTTGGGCAGCCTGGGTGGCTCAGCGGTTTAGAGCTGCCTTCCACCCAGGGTGTGATCCTGGAGACTCCGGAGCCTGCTTCTCCCTCTGCCTGTCTCTGCCTCTCTGTCTTTCTATGTCTCTCATGAATAAATAAAATCTTAAAAATAAAAATTGGATGACATTTGAAAATCCTCTTTGATTTTGCACTGAAAATGAGTTGAGAAAGAGCAATGAACTAAAGCAAGGTGAAGAAATTACTAACTGAACAATTTGAAGCATTAGCAAAATGAAGTATTTTCAGGCTGAAGTTTTCTTGGTCCATCATAAAATACATCAGCTAGGCCTCCTTGTTAGGCCCACTGTGATGTGAGAATAGCAAATACAAGGTGACTTCAAGGCAATACTGATTCAAAAACAAAAGGCTCCCACCATTAGACATATAACATTGAGAAGCTTTTAGGAATAGCTCAACAATTTGTGATCATCTCATTTTTTTCCTACCTCAGTAGAAAGAAGAAGAAAACTGGGAGAATCTGATTCATTTTCATTACCATCCTCGGCAATGTTTTTCGGGAATCAACCACTGTTTTATTTATTTATTTTTTATTTATTCATGATAGTCACAGAGAGAGAGAGAGGCAGAGACACAGGCAGAGGGAGAAGCAGGCTCCATGCACCGGGAGCCCGACGTGGGATTCGATCCCGGGTCTCCAGGATCGCGCCCTGGGCCAAAGGCAAGCGCCAAACCGCTGCGCCACCCAGGGATCCCTCAACCACTGTTTTAAAGTACACCAGTGTTTCTAGTTAGTCTCAGTTGACTACAGAGTTACAAGCTGATCTGCTTATTTTTCTTCCTCAGTGAATGAATTGTTAAGGGATCCTGCAGATTTGTGCTTTAGCAGGACATTTTTGCTAATCAAGCATTATAAACATATTTAAAAGATCTACAATTATTTCTCAATCGTTCAGCAGTCGGTTTATTTTTTTTCCCATTATGTTCACCTCAACTTCTAAGTTTATAGATTATTTAGACCTTTCTTTTAAAAGCAGCATGTGAAGGTTCCAAAACTCTAACCTTGGAACTTTTTTTTTTGTAAGTGGGGTTCAAACTCATGACCCCAAGATCCAGAGTTGCATGCTTTACCAACTGAGCCAACCTCTAACCTTGGAACTTTACTGGTAGATTTGGTGGGAGAAAACACAGATGAAGTTTGGCAAAGTCTTTAGTACACATCAGTTGTCATTGCAATCTACCATGAAACTGATATTCAAGAGTGGGCAAGTAGAGACCTGTGCACAAGAAATGAAATGCTGAGCTTTTTGAAGCAAAAATAATATATTATCTGAATCTTTGTATTCATCATATCCCTGTGGTAGCTGCTCAATGAATTTTTAAAACAAAAGAATGTGGTATTTCATGGCAAGAAACTATATCCCAGTCTCTGCCAAGATGAGAAATTCCTTTCTAATGGGGTATGAGCAGGCTGGACCCTCCATAGCTCAGATGGCTTTGGGCTAGGTAGCAGTGACTCTCATGCCTGAATGGATTTTCCACTCATTATGAAATCCCAGAACAGAAGGAAGGAAGGAGGAAGGGAGGAAGCCCAGCAACAATGGCCTTACCATAGTATGACTGTCTCATTTGTGTGGCCAGGAAATTTTAGGAAATTTATCTAAACTCTCCATGGCAAGATGTGCTGCAGGTAAGAAACTGTCATTAGCAGAATGAGACATAAAATGAGAAAAATTATGATTCAGTATTTCCTAACATTTGCCAAAAAAGATAGACAGGTGAAATCAAATGCCCAGTTTAGCCTCCTTTGCTACAGGGGCACTTCCAGGCAGCTGTGCCTTCTCTTCAGGCTGGCACATGACTCACCTTGATGGCTATAGCTGTCTACTGCTTCAGAAAACACAAAATCACCTTTTAAAGATAATAATAAAAATTTAATCCAGATGCATTCTTATCAAGGAGGTGGGGAATATGATTTTTCATATTTTAATGAAATATGAGGAAAACTTAAAAAAATCATATCATAAAAAGAGAAAATTTGTTTCCAAGTTAAGGAAAAGTTCAAGAGAAGAAAAATTAGTTCCTAACAAAAATCTGTATTAGGTAGACTGAAACACTGAATGAAAAAACACTGATGAGATGGTTTGAGAAAGCTAGGTATCTACTATCTATATATAGTATATAAAATATATATAGTATTTAAAAAACATATATCTTATATATTTATATATACATATATATACATGTATGTGTGTATTATATATATGTATATATATGCATATATAAAAAACTTTTTAGTATTTTTGAGGATTTTTTTAAAAGCAATAATAGCATTTAAAAAAATGTAGAGCAAGAAGAAAATAAGCTTTTGCTGTTCTCTGCCTTTAATTGAAGTAGTTTGCAAAAGCATCTTTTGCCTAATGCCTCCATTGCCTAATGTCCTATCATGATGTCCCATACCATGTCATTTTTAGAAGCTTCATTTACAATATAGTTGATACTATATAATTGAAGCTTCTTTTTATAAGTGCACTAATCTGCCGCCTTCATGACCTCATCTATCTAACCTTAATAATTATCTCCCCAAATCCCCATCTCCAAATACCAGTGTTTTGGGGATTAGGGCTTCAACATATGAATCTTGCGTGGAACAGAACACAAACTTGCAGAAGGCTTAAGTTCTAGACTTAAAATAATTCATCTGGTTATTAGTGTAAGTAAATAACTGGGCTCTAAGGCAAGGGAGTTTGCACAGACACTGTTAGGGGTGCAGGAGTCTACGAGAGAAGCTCTCTAGAAAACAGGTCGTTACATTAAGGGAACCATAAAGGGGGCTGGGAAGGTACTAGAATATCAAGATTTTTGAAGTCTGATGCAGGAGAGAGGGAAAAATGAATGGGAAAGGGAGGGCTTACTGATAACAGAATGTTCTGTTGACTCACTAGCTTTGCTGAGCGAAAAGCCCCATCACAGACTGATTTTAGATATTTCAAAAGCTTTTTCTTTCTTTGAAGCCGGGCTGTCTGAGGTATTATTTAGAATCTTGACATTTGTCCCATCGCCATGGATATACAAATACTAAGTGTTCTGGTTCTAGATAATGAAGCCAGACTTGTGAAGACTTCTGTGAAGTCATATCCTGCATTTTCAAACGTCTGAAGGGCTTGGTACAAACAGAGCCCAGAATGAAAAACTGAATGCTAGCTACATTAATTAATTTCTGAACACACAAACAATAAATCCAATTCCAAAAATATTTTAGAGCACAGTCTGTAAAGACAGTTTGAAATTGGTTAGCAGAAGTTATTTTAGCTTAAAAGTCTTATGTTTTATTTCAGAAGTGAAAGTGAGAAGCTGCAGAGACAACAGCTGTTACTTTTGAACATAAAGTGTTAGAAGGGAAGTAGAAATTTATCTAAAGTTCACAGATGTCTCCAGTTATCAACAATGGATGTCATTAATCATTTCCTAGTATTTGAAGAGATATGACTTATCCACTAGTTGGCTGAATGTTTTGGTGGTGGTGGGAATTGATCTATAAACAGACAAATAAGTAAATCTGCACTGCAACTAGATGAGAATGAACAGATTTCTTAAAATTTAAAGAATTATTACCGTGATGCTCTGTTTAACTGGTTAAAATTCATCTGATAGATTTCTTATGCAAGTTAATATGGTGACAGGCTTCAACTAATTGTGATGTTTCAAAATATTTCTGTTAAGACTTTCAGCCCATTTGAATGTGGCAGAGATTATGATATTAGGATAAAGTAAATTTTATTTGCTCTAAATGAAGGGGGAAAGACTTATTAATATTATTATTATTATTATTATTACTTTGCCTAATTTAGTTTCCACTTAATCTATTCATATCAAAACTTCTTACCACAGTAACACCTTTTCTAGTGTTTGGATCTGCAACTGACCGGGAGAATGAAGCTGCTCAATTTTGCCTTAAATGAGAGTGCAAGCAGAATTTCTCTTCACTCTAAATACATTTTGATTTGTGTGTGAAGTTCTTTAAAGACTATTCAGAAACTTCTCTTTGCATTCAAATGTTTAATTTGATTAATTCAAATGTTTACATGATTAGTAAAAATGCTCACTTGCCTTCGACGGTGGTTTGCAACTAGTTGACCTTCATAACTGCATTGACACATGGCAGGGATGGCGTTATGGGTGTGTGACCTGAGCAGTTGCACAGGCCTTGTACTTAGAAAAGTCGTATGCTTGGTTTAATTCTTTATTGCCAACATTTGGAGATTCTTAGTAATTGTTGGACATGGGACCCTGTGTTTTCATTTTGCACTGGGTCCCACAAACGATGTGGCTAGTCCTGGCACGTGATAAGAAGCATAGTAAAGGTATAGTAAAGCATAGTTGTAAAGGTTCTGGATGATCTCCAAAGACAACAAGGTCTCTAGCACTCAGATACCTTCACCTATTTTGACAAGAGATGATATACAGAACCAGTCTTCTTCAGAGTGATGTGATACCAATTCCTCTCGCTGAATGTACAGAGGTGAGAGTGACCTTTAATAGAAACGTACAGTTGTCTGTGATACAAAGAGTGTGGACCTTTAGATTTTGCATAATAAATAATGTAAACTTTGTCTTATGTTCTACTAGGAGAGGGAAATAACTTCTTAGATGCAGGAGGAGAAGCTGGCATTAAATGTAGCCATTATATCCTCAACACATCCTGTCTACACAGAAAGGCCCCAGTACACATACACTGAGGCCAAAGAAAGTAGAGTAATTCTGAAAATAATACCAATAATGCTACTTATATGACACAGATTCTCTCACTATCAGGATCCTAACCGAAGTTTACTACAATTCAGTAGCAGATTCATAGAAGCTATACGTGTTACCAAAGGTCATAGAGCAAGTTGAGGTAAGTATCAAACACAGGTCTTGTAAATCTGTGCCACTTTCACCTGTTTGCTCCACTTGTTAAAAATCACTGAGCCTCTAATTAGAAGTTCTGCTCCCATAATGGGGGTTTTATTGAAGTAAATGGAGTAATCTTTGGGCTACCAGTGAGGGCTTTTTCTCTGCTGTTTCCAGGCTCAGAGCAATTGTTTAGGTGGTGGGAAGGGAACAGGATATCACAAATACTGCAGAAAAGAAGGGCAAGATACTGGAAAGGAAGCCATTGAATACTGGTGTTGAAAGAAAACATTATGATAAACTTGTCAATCTCTCCTTCTCTGAGTCCAATCTGATGGAAAGCCCTCTCAAGAGCTACTGGAAAGACGAATTTTCTCTTTAGAAACATTTACAAATGAGCACTTCATTTTAAAATACCACATTCCATTCCATCGAAGAACTGTAATTGCTTCAAAGTTCTGGCTTGAGTTAAACTGAAATTTGATTTACTGTAAATCTGAATAAAATAGAGTCTCTGCTCTCCACCCTGCAGAGGGATACAGCCATAAATACATAAAACCAATATACATGTGAACAAGACACAATGGAGAAACCCACAGAACCTATTCAGAGAGGTATCCTGCTGGAACTGTTGGATAAAATTTCAAAGGACTAGCTCTTTGAAAAGGACTGTGAATAATGGTAAATTATGAAAGGGAAAACACAGACATTTTCTACAAATCCTAATGACTTATTTTCCCTAGTTCACATGACATTTTTTAATGTTTAAAAATTCTCTTGGCCTTCTCCTTTTTAGATTACATAACCAACTCAAATGCCTTAAATATTATGTGTGAGGACATCCATATATGATCAAAAATATCAATATCTCCTTTTTACCCTATGACTTCTCTAGCTCCTCAGTGTTCCTATTAGTGTGAACCACCATGTTTAAACCCGTTCCATCAGATATGCTCTGCCTTTGCAGCAAGACTTTGTTCCTTGTGATTAGGGCATTTCACACATATTATGCTTGCATTAGAGTTAGTGCCAGCAGCATCATTATTTTGTTGCCTTGTGCCGAACCTGTATTTTGATCAGTGAGGCATAGGGTAAGGTGTCCTCCACTAGTATGTGCTTGGAGATTTAAGAGAAGACTTTCCTGATCTTTTCTAATTTTCTCTTTAGTATTGAGCAAAAGAACGAGATCTTGCCATTTGTGACAAACTAGGTCCTCCAGAATGGAGGTGTAATTATACTAAATTATATTTAGTATAATTTGTATTATACTAAATGAAACAATTCAGGCAAAGAAAAAGGCCATAGGATTTCACTGATATGTGGAATCTAAAAAACAAACAAAAAGCAGAAACAGACCCATAAATACAGGAACAAACTAATAGTTGCCATAGGTGAAGAAAATGAGAAAATGGGTAAAATGGGAGGAGAGTGGGAAATATAAGCTTCCAGTTATCGAATGAATAAGTTATGGGGTTAAAAGATATGGCATAGGGAATATAGTTGATGGAACTGTAATATTGTTCTATGGTGACAGATGGGAGCCACATTTGTGGTGTGCGCAAAACCATGTATAGACTTGCCGAATTACTATGTTGTACAACTGAAACTAATGTTATATTGTGTGTCAACTATACTTCAATTATGAAAATTTGGTAACTCTTCAATATTTTTAAATTGGAAAAAGTCTACAAAGCAACAAAACAAAACCCAAAACGCCATTATAAAGCCTAAAATAGACCCACATGGTATTCCACCAGCAACTTCCCCAGGTTTCAACAAAGCTTACTCACCATTAAATGAACTTAAGATCACCCATTTTGTTTTTTACCAAGAAAGTACCTATCATATCTGTATATCTTGAGGTTAACAGTGGATCTGCCACTAGCTGAGAGCCTCCTATCAATTTCATCTAAAATGTGAGTAAGATAGTCTTGTTATTGGGGTGCCTGTGTGGCACGGTCAGTTAAGCATCTGACTCTCGGTTTCAATGCAGGCCATGATCTTGGGGCTGTGGGATCAAGCCCCATGACGGGCTCTGTGCTCAGTGTGGAGTCTGCCTGAGATTCTCTCTCTCTTCCCCTACCTGCCTGCATGCAGGCACACACACTCTCTCTCTGTCAATAAATAAATATATCTCTAAAGAAAAAAAAAGGCACTCTTGTTATGTATTGTTGTGGAGTCCAGCTGAATCACAGGCATTATCATATACTAAACAAAAAAAAAAATCCATTCAGACTCTGATTAAAAATTTCGTTGGATTAGTTTCTAACCTCTCCTATTGTATTTTCTCAAATAATTTATCTTTTTCTCCTTTTTAAGACTTAGAACATTTGTTTAATCTTCCATTTTCTGAATGTGCTCTCTCCCCCATTTTCATCGTTGTTCAGACTATGACACCACATTTGTAGTCTCTTTAGTATCCAGTTATGTGCTAATTCTTCATTTGCTAAGTAGAAATCTTAGATTATTTTATCACTTATTTAGGATCTCCAATACATTTCTATTATAAACATTATTTTCTTGATTCTAGATGACTGAACTAAAATTGGATTTGAGTAGGAGTGCCTTCTTTCTTCAGCTGCTAGCATTTTATCATTTTCTTTAAGCACTGGGATTATAACTTTCTATTTCTCTTTCACATCGTGGAACATATATATTTGTTAACACTTTTCTTGAGACTTCAGCTCATTCTGGCATACTTTTCCTGAACTAATTCCCTCTGAATCACACCACATTTTAGTACTCATTTGTGATTTTATGTTTCTCTTTCCATCTTACAAAGATTTTGAAAATCTGAGATTCTGTCCATTGTAGTGGGCACTTTCTACAGTTCTATAATTGCTAGCATTAATTGCATATTTAGAATTTTCTGCCTTGCATTCATGATATGTAAATTTTTATACATCATTGAAGTTAATTTACCAATTCAATTCAATGTTTCTAAGCTTTTGACTCTGTGAGGTTGACTTTTATTTCTTTTGTGTCCTGTCCTTGTCTAGTTTTGAAATTTTAGTTATATAAATATCATAAAATGAATTGGATAACTTCCACTCTATTATATTCTCTGGGAAAGTTTGTGAAAGTCAGAGATAAACCATTTGGGAAGGTTTCCTAAGCCTGTCTGCAACAGTGTCTAGACTTGGTATCTTAGGAGAGTGGAGAAAGGAGGGAGATTCTGAATACTTCTCACATTTATTTAATGTCCACTGATCCTTTCAGGTTTCCAAAATCTTTTTTAAAAAATATTTTATTTATTTATTCATGAGAGCAAAGAGAGAAGCAGAGATATAGGCAGAAGAGGAAGCAGGCTCCCTGCGGGGAGTCCGATGTGGGATTCAATCCCAGGACCACGGGATCACACCTTGAGCTGAAGGCAAATGCTCAATCACTGATACACATAGGTTTCCCAGGTTTCCAAAATCTTAAAATAAATTGGTCATGTGCTTATTTATTTTTTAAAAATTTCTACCACACACACACACAATTTCTGCTACATACACATTTTATAATTTATAGGTATTAAATCATTTATTGGATTTATGATTTTCAAGATTAACTACTACTCTATCATAGTATCTTATATACATAAAATATATACACACATATTCACATACAAGTACACATATATGCTATAGCAATACATATGTGTATAGGCATACTACATATATAATACATACATGCATATACCTTGGAAAGGGAGATAAGTTTCTTTGAGCAATTTTGCTTGAATTTTGTCTATTTCATTCATTTTTGGAATATAGCACTTTTAAACAAAATTTGATGTCAAACCTCATAATCAATTTTCAACTTGTTCTAGAAAATCATCATCCATGTCCTTCCTCTTCTTATGTGGCTAGATATGTACTTGTATAATAATACCACTTGTGAATTTCTATTCATTTCTTCTCAAAAGCACCCACACCGTGGTTTTACTTCACTCATTTGGGAAGTATTCCCTCCCTAACTCTTGACCAGATCTATCTAGGAGCTCCATCGACTATGCTCTCATTCCTTTCTGTCCTTGACTCCATTCCAACAAGTAATGTGTTTACTGGTCTTGCTTTATCTAAATGTCAAGTCCCCTTGGTACATTGTAATGTTCTTGGGAGCAAATGCAGTGACTTTTATTTGTGGCCTCCAAATTCCCTCAGTGTGTTTAATACAGAGTAGGCACTGAAAAAAATGAATTTGAAGAAGATTTTGACTTATTCTTCTAAGAAGATTGCACACTCACCAATATGATATTTATTGATTTATAAATTATCTTTCTCTAGAAAGAATTTCAACAGGTATATTGCACCTGCATATATCTACTTCTAGTGTTTACAAGAGATTCCTCAAACATTATTATAAATTTTCTTCTGTGGCCATGACAGCATTCCTGCTTTTACCTGTGAATACACAGATCATCCTATAATCTCTGAAGCGTGAAATAGGGCTTCATTGTTCATTGTTTAGGCTCATCTTCTCAAGGAAGAGGCTTATGCCTTTTAGAATCTATCAAATTAAAGTCTCTTATTCATCATTTCTCATTAAGTCATGTCCGCCTGCTTATACGATTTCTGTAACTTTGATTTGTTTTAACCATATTAGCACTTTTTTTTTCTCCTCTGATAAGTTTTCATTCTACTAACAAAAGATGTACAATTGGAAAAGCCTTGCATTTTAGACGTTTGCTCCAACTGTGGGAATTTGCAAATTCTCTCTATGGGCTCGCCAGAAATTAAAGTAACAAGACTAATTTCAGTTATTTTAATAAGGAGATACTTAAAATGCTTAAATTCACTTATCTCAACAAGAAGATATGATTCTGAAAAGAAAAAAATGATTCATCATGTGGTAGAGGATACCTTCTAAACCATGACACTATAGATTATTATATTTTCTAAGTAGTTACAATATCTATGGGTTTTTTTGTCACTCACTATTTATTAAATATGAGTAGATCAGGGGCACCTGGATGGCTCAGTGATTGAGCATCTGCCTTTGGCTCAGGTTGTGATCCTGGGGTCCTGGGATTGAGTCCCACATCGGGCTCCTTCTGCCTATGTCTCTGCCTCTCTCTCTGTGTTGCGAATGAATGAATGAATGAATGAATGAATGAATAAGTAAATAAATAAATAAATAAAATCTTTAGAAAATATATAAGTAGATCAGTTCTGGCATACTTTTATCTTCCTTAAATACACATCTTAGAACACTCAAGCCTTAATACCCATTTGTGATATCTTAGGATGTAATGACTAAGTCAGTCTGTATTCTCTTTGCAACTTTCTTAAATGTATCAAATCTTGATCATATCCTCTCTTTTTATTTATTTGAAAGAGAGAAATATTCAAAATCAAGTTTTATCCTTCTAATTCTCAAGTTTTGGTTTCTTATTGAACCTACTTCCAATCTGATGTTATTCGACTATTTTTTCATGATCCCTTTCAGTTTTTACTTCCTTTGTTCTCTTTTTCTTGTCCTTCTACTTTGCCCCCACTTTCTTAAATAGCACTGTAATTCAGAAGTGAGGATAGGAATGTGTGAAAATATTTAATATCTTTTTACTTTTTGCTTGTTCTATGGGATAAAGCAGTTGAGAAGGGACAGCTAAATTCTGTTAGGTTCTCTTTGCTTATAAGTTGTAAGAAAACGTGGTCAGAAATAGACTCATTCTTGGGATGCTATTCCAGGTATATGAAAAGTAGTGTCAGGAAATTTCAAATTCATGCATTCCAGGAACTCTTGAGAGTCACCAGTAGCTTTAAAAAAAGATATTATATGGTGGTTTCCATGAAATGATTTCTAAAGGCATGAAAGAGCCAAGAATTATAGATAGGAAGGGACTTGAAGGGCATGTTTTATGTCTGTGCTTCCGTGTGAAGTGATAACCACTCACAGCTTCTAAAACTGGGTTTCCTGTTTGAGTGAAAGAGGAAAGGTAAGATAGTAGTCAGTAAGCTCTGCTACATTTAGCACATTTAAGTACATACATACTGACATAGAGATCCCCATATATACATACATATACTATTAACATCTGCTGCTCTGATCCTAGGGAGCAGCATATAAAAAAGGGCCCAGTTCTGGTTTTTAGTCTAAATATAAATGTATTATGGAGTACCTGGGTGGTTCAGTGGGTTAAGCATGTGCCTTCCACTCGAGTCATGATCCCAGGGTCCTGGGAAGGAGCTCCATACCAGACTCCTTGCTCAGTGGGGAGTCTGCTTCTCCCTCTCCTTCTGTCCCTCCCCTGCTTTCTTTCTTTCTCTCTCTCAAATAAATAAAATAAATATAAACTTACCTGATAATAAGAGAAAAATATAGAGAGCAAGTATTTTTGGTCTCTACATGTGCTAGAATATATAGTTGTTATTCTTAATCCTCTGCTCTTTAGGCCCACTTGTGAAGGCAGCCAATTTTACAAATGGTAGCTGAAAATCCCATACTTTCTTTGTTAAGAGCTCAAGCAATAGCTTGCTTTACTTCTTTATGGTTAGAACTTGGACCAATAAGTAATCGGCCTTGAGGAACATCTTGAATATCAGCCTCTAAAAACTGTACAAGTGCCCCAGACACAGAAACAATATGGGAGCAGTGGCTTAGAGATAGCATATCACATACAACAACATCACATAATGCCAACAACTTCTCCAGTCCACTTCTTGGCCTAGTCTGGAAATCAAGATTGGCTTGACAATTCTGCAGCAACATCAGAGGAAGATGGAATGGAACTCTGCCACCAGAAAATTTAGGTAATGATCTAACTGCAATCTCAAAATTGAGGTGATAAAAAGATGACACATTTCTAAGCTAAAAAACATGGTGCCCTTTTCAAAGACCATGTGATAGGTCATCAAAAATATGTGAGCCACTGTTAACTGTTTTTGCATTTCAATATACACCAAAAATGGGATAAATGGACAAAAGCAATAGAATCTATAATTTTTAAAAGAGAATAGAAGAACGAGATGGGTTGAGAAGTAAGAAGGGTCAAAAGAGATGCAGAGCTTGAGGAAGGAAGAGATGCATGTGAGAAGTCAGATATTTGGTAGTAAGGTTGACTGATAATTTGCTGAGAACCTCTGGCAGTTTGATGTGTACCAAAGCAAGGGAGAAGACACATTTCTTTTATTTTCTTTTTAAAGATTGTATCCATTTATTTGTTTTTTTTTTTTTTGTATTCATTTATTTGACAGAGAGAGAGAGAGAGAGAGAACACATAAGCAGAGTGGCAGGCAGAGGGAGAGAGAGAAGCAGGCTCCTCACCAAGGAAGGATCCTGACACCAGGCTCAGTCTCAGCACTCTAGGATCATGACCGGAGGCGAAGGCAAATGCTTAACCGACTGAGCGATCCAGGTGCCACAAGAAGACACATTTCAACACAGGAAAAATAGACTCTGATCTGATTCTGTATCCAGCCAAACATAATGAATTGATGATTTCTATTTCATTTGTGTACATTTTGCTTGATTCTCTCTTGTTTTAGATCATCCAGTCATAGGTGAAGGAGAGTGATACCATCCTATCATCAAGCCTTAGCTTCTGCGGGCCTACTCTGCCCACCTGAAGGAGACAACCTGGGCCAAATCCTTATTCTAGGCATGGAGGGCTCTAGTGCCAGGGGAATGATGAAAGAATATAATTTCTCTAACTAGATCCGGGGAGTCATTGCCCAAATAATCCTTTTGGAAGCTTCCCCTACAGGTAAAGGAAAGTTAAGACCAGTTAAAGACACATTGTTTGAATGACTTACTCTAGTTGTTTTTGCCCTGTTCCTCACAGGACCCTCTGAGTGTATTTAGGAACTCACCTGTTGAACAGTTGCAAGGAGCTATTCCTGGCAGCTAATCTGTGGAGGAGAGAAGGAGGAAACATGGTGGTGCTAAAAAGACACTTGATTCAAGGTACCACCCATTTTGTTTCTGAATATTCCTTACAGGTTAGAAAGTGAACGAAGCAGGAAGATTCCTCTCTGTACAGTTAGTCTCCAGTGTTTACTGAGATGGCCACAGGGAATTTTAAGCCCACTTCTCTTCTGTGAAGACTCCAAAGGGCTTCTGTTCACATGAAATCAGTAAAGAGACCTCTGCTAGGAATTACCAACAAGAGCACAGAGAAAGGACAGCAGTCCTTCAGTGCTCATTTCCTTTGTTTCAACACCTCCATACAAATTCCCTTAAAGATGCTGGCAAGTGCATCTTCAGAAGCAAGCAGTCATCACTTTTTGATTTCTCCCCTTCCTGGCACACAGTTTTTCAGTTTGTTGAGCCCTCTCCTAGTCTGAACTCGAATGCATAGTGAGGCTTTACTGTGAAGACTTAGAGGCTAAAATCTGGAGCCCACACCAAATGGGTACACTTTTAGAGAGAGTTGTTTAGATGTACCTCGATGCTTTCTAATACAGCTCTCTTTTTTTTTTTTTTTTTTGACTGTGGCCTTTCTTATGTGGCCTTTCTTCTTTGAAGTTATCAAAGTCCTGTCTCAAGTCCCCGTCTCTCACAGGGAACTCCTCCATCTAGCACACTGCTCACTGGACCTCCTCCTCACCCTTCAGACATCATCCTCATTCCCGTCACTGTCCTCAACTCAGACAAGCTAAACTCTTATTGTGCATTGATCCATTTTAAAATGCCATTTTTATTTTACTTTATTTTAATTTACTTTAATTTTTTTTTGAGAGAGAGAGTATGTTCATGAACTGGGGAGAGGTAGGGGGATGTGAGGAGAGGGAGGGAGAGAATCTCAAGCAAGCTCCACACCCAGTGCAGAGCCAGGTACTGAGCTTGATCTCATGACCCTGAGATCATGACCTGAGCCATAATCAAGAGTTGGATGCTTAAGACACTGAGCCACCCAGGCACCCCTTAAAATGCCATTTTTAAAATGAGTAAACAATCATTTGCATAATCATGTGTGGAATATATGTCTTCCCACAAGCATGTAAGTCCAGGACAGAAGGACTGTGGATCTCTTCTAGCTCAGGTACTCTGTCTGATGTCAGAACCATACTAGGCAATTAATAATGCCAGAGATGGCATGATCTCATCTTAGAGACCCCCGTGGAGAACTCTAGTCTAGAGGGTTTCACCAAAATTTAGGACCTCAATGTCACTGGGTCTGAAACTGTCAGTAGGTGCTGGGTTAATGTGTGGGTACATTTCAATGCGATCTAGAAGTTCTAGCCCAGGGCCAACAGAGTTCCTCTGAAAAGGGCCAAATAGCAAATATTTTAGGTTTTGGGGACCTTTCAGTCTCTGTTGTTCTGTAGTATGAAAATTGCCATAGATAAAACACAAAATGAACAAGTGTGGCTTGTTCTAATGAAGCTATTTAAAAAGCAGACACTGGGACAGATCTGATCAGTGAGCCCCAGTTTGCCAAAGCCTGTTCTAGACAGTAATTTCTTCATTTAAAAATTTAAAATCTGACAGAGACTACAGACAGTTATACCTGTTTCATCCTATTCCTGTCCTCTGGTGTAACAGCATCTCATAGCTATATTATTGACAAAGAATATGGACACTTGTTTGTGTGGGAGGAATGCAGTGATGACCCTTCTATCAACTTTATTCACAATAACTATTATTTTAGAGTCACATAAATCCAAAATAACTTAGCACATGTTGCTGCAAACCAGCCTTGAGAAGTTTCCATTGAAGCTTGATTTATGTTATTTTTCATATTAAATCTTGTGCTATTCATTACTTTCCTATAAAGATCATCTGTTGTTGATTATTATAAGGATTAGGTACTTTACAGGACTGATAGGAAATAATTTTTGACAGGTAATCAGAGTCATTTGATCCATTCACTTCCCCTGTGAATTACAGCTGGGTGACTACTTTCAAAGAATTGTTCCCATCTCCATTAACCAGCTCTGTCTCCTATTCAGTCATCTGTGTACATTGTGGATGTTTGGAGTCAAGCTCTAACATCACTTACGGGGCTGATATTTCAGACTAATATGAATGTTGACTACTTGCACTCACAACATGCCCATAACACATGCATTATCCAGGAGAACTAATTGTTAGCAATGAATTCAATATTCAGCCTTTAACATTTTTTATTCCACCAGTAAGGCCAGAGAATAAATCTATTCTTTCAAGCAGGCTATTATTAATCTCTGGTGTTCACAAATGGCAAACAGCCACTGAATCCAGCTGACAGCACATATTCATTTAAAGACTAATAAGGAGAATTATCCATATTAGTTAAAACATATTCGTCATATGTTTAAATCTTTCTGGAACTATTGCTGGAGTTGGATTGGAGTATTCAAGACCAATTAACTTGTTCTAATTGTTATCCAAAGTTGAGGCATTGAGAAAAATTCTGAAACACATTTTGGAAATCATTTCAGCTTCATTTTGGGAAGCACATAATCTTGTGACAGATGTTATTTAACTTTTATGCTAAGGAAATAAATTTGAAACCCTTCAGTGTTTTTTGGGACCAGATTTGGAGATGTCTCTTTACCTACTTTGTGTTTAAATTGGGATTTGGACCGTAATGGGCTCAAATACATGCGGTAAAGACAGAAATGGGAAACAGATTTCAAAAAGCAGAACTTGAGAACATGAGAGAGGAGTGCTTCTGGGCACTAGCTTCTGGAAAATGCTTCCCTTGCTCTGTCCTCTTTTAATTATGACAACAATGTTGTCAGCATCTCTCCAATTATTGTGCAAATTTAAAAGAATCTATTTTATAGCTTAATTTTTGAGTGTCTTAAAAGAGAAAAAAAATATTAAACCAAAGGCATGGTATCTTAAATTTTGTAACTACTGAGTATCTACAAAGCCCTTTTAAGAATCCCATCATAATTTTATAGTATTTTAAAAATATTATTGGTAGGTGGTTTTTAATGCGTCTGTGGTTTATTTCCAAGAATGATCATCACTCATGGTAGTGGCATGTGATTTATCTCATGCCTAGCCTAGCACCTTCCTTGAGTTCTAACCTTCCTCTCACAGTGTTATGGGAAAGTCTTTGAAGAGTTGATACCTCAGGGGCAATTTTGAAATTGACTTCACCCTTGTGATATCTGCGAAGTGGAAGCTCCAATTGAAATGTACCTGCAGTTTGCCACCAGGAGGCATATTTGGCCATTTCTAAGATGCAAACAGCTGAAAATGCATTCATAGGTATTCAAATGAAATTCAGTTATTTCTACATTTCTGTGCTCCTATTGGATGCAGGGTTTGCAAAGTGCTACAAAAAGACTCATCTTACTCATAATGAGGGTGTAATAATAGCAGGAAAGGGCTATGAAGTGAGATTTTCCATCTGACATTGTTTTTCACAGATCTCTCTAATAGTTTGGTATGGCTTTATTAAGTGTTGCTTTATTCCCCTGAGCTTTAACTTCCGTATTTCATTGTAATTGTATCACTAGTTTAATAAATTCAACTAATGCCTACTGAGGCTTTCTTATATTTATATGTATACAAACATAAAATGCTACTCCAGAATAAAAATCCTGGACTATATTAAGAGAAAGGTACAAGACTGTTTAAATAACATTAAAACATTCAATTATTATTCAGCTAAAACTTCAGCATGGATATTTATTCAAATTCTCACTTCCTGTTGAGGGAAAAAAACACTAAAAAGATTAGTATGTCAGAGAGTGGATCAGCCTTGAATATTATTGGGTAGTCCTGACTCTTCTACACATTTCCATCATGCTTTATGTGGCCTCAGCACTCCTGCTCATCCAAACTAACCCTCTCAAAGTTTCTCCACACACTGCATTTTACCTCATAACTCCATGAATGTGGAGGGGCTGAATTGGGGCAATAATTTGCTTTTCTGCTTCTTCTCCATGTATTTTCCTAAAACTCAGATTTAGGGTCACTTCCTATTAGCAGTGATCCCTGCCTGCTGTGGCTGAGTTAGGGGCCCCATCATTGTGCATCATTATGTCCTACACTTATCCTTTCCACAGCACCTACTTTACCATATTTAAACACTTTTTCTTGCCTTACTACTCTATGCTTGGCTGTGACTTCTTGACGAAGGATACCATGTTAATTTTTATTTCCAAGTATATATTGAGAAGATACATAGTAAACATGTATTATATAAAAGGGCTTATGGAGTTTACCACAGGGCTGTTTAGTTGCAGGGAGATAATTGCCCAGAGAAAGAATTTTTTTTCTTTGTGGGACATTTTTATTTTAGAGAGATGATGAATATTTTGGGGGGCCTGTACAAGACCAGGCTCTGCCAACAGTGTGGGTCATTTACATGAGGGTCAGATCTGTCCCATGACTTCTCAAGCTGAGATCCTATGCAGTAAAGGATTAACTCAGCACAGCTGGATTGTCCACACTCTGTGCACTCCACAGAAAGGTTTAGCCTTTGCTCTGCTCCTCAGAAATAATGTCTAAGCCTTTGAGATACCCTTCCTGATAAGAATGTTTGAAATGTGTGCCCTGGGCCACACTGGTTTATGCTAACATTGTGGTTTATGCTGTGGCCCTCGGGGGCTGGAGGCCAAGGTTAGCCACATGGGTGATCAGCCATGCCAACATGATGGACCACACCAAGGCTGGACACCAAGGCTCAGATAAACTTTTCTGTTTAGCCGCGCTCTGTATCAGCACCTATTGCTGCTGGGAGAAAGAGGTGTTATACGTGTGACTCCACTATGAGAAAGAAATTGGAAGCTTACTTCTGATGTCTCCTGGAACCTGCCCTATGAACCTTTTCCCTTTTGCTGTAATAAACCTTAGTTATGAGATAATAGCTTTCTGGAGCTCTGTAAGTCCTTCTAGCAAATCACTGAACCCGAGTGAGGTCTTTGAACATTCAAATGCAGAATCTGAGCATCAAAGGAACAGTATAGACAAACTTCTGACCATCCGTGGTTATCTCAAAGTGTCTTATTTCCTCTGCATGTGGAAGAAAAGGTTTGTAAACTGTAGTACACAGCTTCAGTTTAATATTCCCTTCTCCTAACCTTCCATGGAATTTTCTGGACCTTTGATGATAACTTATGTGAGCTTGATATTAAACTCTACTTTTAGGTTGAATGTTAATTCTTAGTGTATATTAAATCAAACTAAAATCTGTTGTCTTCTCTGAAACAGATTAGAACAAAATGAAATTAGTATCTGAGACTTCATCATATTCTTCATGGCCTTACTGGTCAAAATATTTCCTGAAATCCACTTTACTGTAAATAACTTCTTACATAGGTTTTAATTAGGGATGGGCTTAAAATGTATAAATATGCAATTTGTATTGCATTAAGTACAATGGAAGAATGGTAGAGAACTAGTAAGAAAAAAAATTTGTCTACTATGGAAGTTAAATTGGCTTTAATATGAACAAGCTTGTTTGAAGATGCAAATATAATTCATAGGGTAACCACTAGGAAATAATCCAAAAATAGAAAGTTAAGAAAATAACAAAGAAGCCAACCAATAGTATACTAAAAAATAACTACTTAAAAAGAAAGTAATAATGGAGGAATAAGGAAATTTAAAATAAAGGCAAAAATATATAAAGATCAATTTGAGATACATAAATACCCCTTATTAGAAAGGATAAAGTCAGTGAACTAAACACTACAATCAAAAGACAAAGACTAGAAGAACAGAAAAAAAGCATAACCCACCTAGAGGCTGTATACATAAGGTGAGAAGATAAAAGTTCTGGATAAGTTACCAGTGGCAGGCAAAACAGTGTTTTTCAAACACTCCATATATTTTCCTTTACTTCTTAGATTCCTTATAGTAAGTTGATTTCACTGTTGCAGCCAAAGAAATGTGAATGGAAGTGAGTATGTTATTTCTAGGGCCATACTTTTTGAGAGCATAAACTCCCTTTGCATCTCTCTCTTCTTCCTTAGTGTCCTTGAAAGTTATTTCTAAGATGTTTGGAACTTGAAACTCTTAGCCACTGCCTGGTAAGGAAATGGCCTGACCCCCACTTGACTTTTCATAAGCAAGAAATAAACTTGTTGCACTAAAACTGTTTTATTATTTATTCCCAGGATCTATTTTAACTCAATATGGGAACAAATACATCAACAAATGAGGTAACAGTTTATAAAATACATAGTAAGGCACTATTCTACAAAAAAAATAATACCTTACGCAGTACAGAGGACTGTAAAATGGATTTTTGAGCTGATCAAGGATGAATCCCTTTTGTTAGCACTGTCTTATTCAAATTCTATAATACCTCAATATATTTATGAATATTTCTTAAATATTGCTCTTGAAACATAATTGAGGTCATCTTCCCTCCAATTCCCACAGTGTCTTATGTGGCCTGATTATGTCAGTTACTGATTAGCAGGCTTCATTCATAAAATTGTTAGGAATCCAGTTTTTAGAAGATATATAGTTAAGTATCGTCGACCGACAAGCCCCCAAATATTAGAAAGTCAAAAAGAAAAAAAGGAAAGAGAAAAGAATTAAACATTCTTTTAGTTGTCATGTAAAAACCTTGGAGTTATCCTTGACCCCTTTCTGCCTCTCATATTCCATATCCAGTCCCTCACAGTCCTGCCTATTCAGCCTTCAAATTACATACAAAGTTTAACTACTTCTTATTATCTCTATTGCTGCCACCCTAGACTAAGCGACCTTCATCTTTTACCAGGATTAATAAAAGCTTTTAAACTGGTCTGCTTGCTTTTCTACCTGTCTCCTCTCTCTCTATTCTCAAAAGAGCAGCCAGAGTGATCCTATTAAAAGGTAGTCAGATCATGTCAATTCTCTGCTTAGTAAGCTTCAGGCATGCCATCTCCTTTGGAGTAAAAGCCAAAGTCCTAACAAAGACCTACAAGCCATACATGGTATTTCTGACCTTTGTTCCTCACTACTTCCACCCTTGCTCCATCTACTTCCTTGCATTTCTAGGAAGAGGTCAGGCATGATTTTGCCTTAGTTTTGTTTTGCTTTATTGTTTTGGAATTGATGGTCTTCAAGTATCCACATGGCTCACTCTCTTGCTTTACTACAGTGTTGCTTTTTGTTAGACTATCCCCTCTCATCAGGTCATTTTATTATTCTATATGGACCCCTTCCCATCCCTTTTCTTTACATTTTTTTTCTCCTTCCTTCTCACTACTTAATGTAATACACACTTCATTTGTCTTCTTAATTTTCAGTTTCTCCCACACAAAGTATGCCCCATGGGGCAAGGATTTTTGCCTATGCGCCTAGGACAGTGCTTGGCACCTAAGAGTCTTCAATAAATATATTTTTAAAAGTACTTCTGAGTGGCAGATGCAGAGCTGGCCTTTTTGTTTTACACATTTTCACTTAATCTTCATAATAATCTTAATATGTAGATTCTTTTGTCTCCTTTTGTAAAAGATAAAGACATTGAAACTAAGAGAGGTTAAAATATGTGAATCTAGGTCTTCCTGACTTCAAAGTCATTGTTCTTTATTCCATCTCAGTTACTTTTACTCTGGAAAATAAGTGTTATGTGACAGGTCCCTAGGTCTTTATTTCCTTTTTATCTAGGGCTCTATTCAATCTTCCTTTTGCTCTCTAGCTTTTCATGTTAACACTGCAAAGACAACCCACTGTGAAGCCTGGCTTAGCCACACTGTCACCATCTCCTCTAAAATCTCACTAGTTGGAGTAGAGCTGTCAGCCTTTTGTGAACATGGCAAGCCTCTTCGTGAAATAAAAGGCCAATGACACGGTGTACCTTGTAAAAGCTATCCTAGTGGAAAAGAACATGCAGCAATGTTCACATCATGAAGAGAAATGTCACCGATGCATATAATTTTGAAATTCTTACCTATATTTTTTATATACGCTACTTGGGTTAACAGTTCTGAGACAATAAAAGAAAGACACAATGATTTTGTTCGGCTCAACTGCTCAAAATGAAAAAAAAAAAAGGTTCTCTATAAAAGTGAATATCAGGTGAGAAATCTCTGAAATATTGCCATTGATCTAATCAAAAAAGACCATTCAAAATGAATATAGTCCAAGTTTATATAATATTTAGAATAAGTCAAATGCTTGGTACTTTTGAGGTAAAAGTTTTATGATATCTGAATAGTAATGGTGGAAAAGTCAAGGTCAGGAAAGATAAATTTGGAATAAAAAGTGAAACCAAGTGGAGTTGCGAGAAGTTGAGTCATTAGGAATGAAGGAAAAAACAAAACAGGAAGCTTTGCCACCCATGGTAGTCCAAGATTTATTTGAATAAGGATATTTGAGTATTCATGGTGGAAAGGCGAGCAACAAGATGATAGATAGAGGCTTTTAATCCTTAGCTTGTTGAATCTAGATTTTTAAACTTCTTACCATGAACAGTAATAAATGCCATAAAAAGAAAGTTTGTTGAAAGTTATCAAAACATGTATATTTAGGTTCTGATGTGTGTATGTGTGTGTATGAAGAGGACACACATACATTTCCCAAACAGCTTATTTTTGTGATTCCATAGGTCAGAGAAAATTTACTTAGGTTTTTTTCCTCACAGATAAAAGCAAATAAACCCTCACAATTCATGACTTATACTCTACAAGTTCATTTCTCACTCATGTAATAGACCAAAGCAGGTGCTCTTAGCCAGCCGTTTCTCCTTCCGCCAGAAATGTAAAGATCCAGGTAACCCTGGGATCATCTCCACTCTAAGCTACTGTAAGGAAAACAAACAGGGAAGATTGTGCCCGGCAGGTTTTCATGGGCCAGGCCAGGAAATGCACAGTTCTCTTTTGCTCATGTTCCATTAGCTACATCTCCACAACGTGGCTATACTCACCTGTCCAGCTATGTGCCCAGGAGGAAGAGGAACATAGCTTTGAGAACAGGTTGCAGTCTTCCCTATGATAATAGCACATGCATGTTGAACTTCTACATACACAAGGCACTATTTTAGTTGCTGACACACATATATATTTGAATATTGTGTTTTTTGAGAACAGAATATTAACTGTATGACGTTTAAGGATAATAAACTGCTCCATTTGGATTATGAAATATGTAATAGTACATATTTGGGCTTATGTCATATACCTTATTAACACGTACTTTTTGGCTTATATCACATGACAGAAAACTTAGAATTTTAGAGTTTCAGAATAGTTTGAATTTAGAAAGCTACTCACCATAGATTATTTGGGGCATTAATAAAGCTGTATAATTGAAATGCTGAAAATGTAAATTAATTGGCTTGTAAATGAGACAGGTATAACAAGTAAATGAGGTCCTGGGGGTCTGTTTTCATTCAGCTACTGAGTTGCAGGAGAAAATGAGAATGTTTACAGAGGTTAATGGAATAATTATGCAGGATTTATCAATTCTATTAAAATTACATTTAAAATATAAAGCTATATTGTACACTTTAAATTATAAAATGGGCTTTCTCAGAACTCAAATCTTCAGAAGTCAAAAAGAGCCATTTTGCATTATCATGGAAAGGTAACAGTCTTTTTTAAATTAGGAATTTATTTACAACTTTCTCTTTCTATCCAGTTTCCAGTCTTTTATACAAGGGTCATCTGTCTTCAAGGTTAGTTCATTTAAGTCATAGAGGAGAGAAATACCAAGAGCAGAATACAAAAGAATATCATGGCCATAATGTGGATTTCTTAGATACCACCACTTAGAAAGGTGTATCTCCAGATGAGACTATTTTAAATATTAGCATGTATAAAATTCTTTTTTTTTACTCTTCTTTTTCTTTCTTTTTTTTTTTTTTTTTTTTACCAGTTTTATCATCTCTAGATTGTTTCTTCCAGTGAATTCTTAATGTACCGGCTAAAATGATGGGAGTGGAAGCCAAGTACAGGCTTTCACCTAAGTTAAGAATTTATGCCTCCAGGTATTAGTGATGCCTAAAAAAAGCTGCTAAAACCATCACCTTCATTCTTCATTTTTTGGGGTGAACTCCCCCATACACCCAAGAGGAGTTAAGCTTGTATCATTTTACAAGTATGTCAGATTAATCTTTCCAATATCCCTCCAGTTAGTTTTATGTCTAGAAATTCATCTTTCCTAGATAGCACTCATCTCTATTCACCTGCTTTTTTCAATGCCTTTTTGAACTTAGGTGAATCAGTAGTTTTTAAGAAACATTATTCATACTCATTAATACTCTAGATTTTCTTAGATAAAAATAAAATTTCATCTAAAAATTGAAAGTCTGAGGAGAAAATATATCATCTGAACATTTACAATCTAAATTTAAAACTTTTTTTTTTTTTAAATAAGAGCTATGCAACTGTTTTTCAACCTTGGCATTGAGATTTTGAACAGATGATTCTTTGTTGCGGGGGGTGGATAGTGGTGGTGGGGGCTGTTCTTATATTGTAGGATATTTAGCAGGAGTCCTGGCCTCTATCTACTAGATGCCACCCAGCTGGGACAACCTCAATTGTCTACATACTGCAAAATGTAATCCTGGAGGAAGACAAATTGCTTCAGTTGAAAACCGCTGGGCATTATAGTTTACTTTAATCGCAAATATTCACATGTATGCTCTAAACTCTTGATGAAATATCACATCCCTCTTTGCAGCAATTCACCATCCAGAGGGCAGAATTGTTTATATGTTTATACAGCTATTAATCGATATGGGACTTGAGGCAAGTCTCTAGTGAACGAGACTTTGTGGGCTAATTTGTTGGTTTTAACTTTCATAATGAAGGAGAAACTAATATGTTTTTATTGTGGCTTAGCCTTTTTAAGTGCTGAAGTGTCAAATTATGATAGTACAAATTGGGTCAGTGGATTTCTTAGTGTTTTCCTATTAGAATGGGTGGGTGAGGGACAAGCATGCTAAATAATAAACTTAAGAGTCACATACCATAGTTATATCTGAATATTAGAGTATTTAAGATTATTCTTTAGATATTTCAATTTGTTTTTATTCAATATTGAAAAATGAACAATTATCTGATGAATTTCAGTCATAAAAAATTCTATAGGATAAATTTTGCATAAAAAAGCATTACACAGTCTATATAAGTCTCATATTTAGGATTGTGATATTTTTGAGAAATAGCCAGATTCTGAAACTCCTGCAGTTTGTGTTCCAGCTAGCTTGGAGGCCACTCCACTACATAGAAAATTCTGTATGTGAGGTAAAACATCTTAGCAATGTGAGGTTATTCTCAATAATGACTCTGGTTTGGTGGGCAGAGGGTGATTCTCCTAGAGGTGTTCACATTGGAACATTCACCAGCAATTGAGAAAAACTTAACTGGAAGATTGAAAAGAGATGAGTAACATCTGTATTTTTAATTGTGAGCAACTTTGGTTCTACCATTCCTTAACTACTTAGCTCACTAATGCTCTAGCATGGATGTTTCATACATGTGGGTTAAATTCTCAAGTTATACTTGTAGTGCTATTCAAATAATCTTCGTATTTGAAATAAGCACACAATTGGGCAGCTTGTTGTTCTAATATGACTCCAGTTCAACTGTATATGCACTTTCAGGTACCCCAAAGGTTTCCTAAGGCCAAATGTCTCTTAAGTAAATATGTGAAGCAATGCACCTTATTTATTTCTTTGCATATACTCTACAGATTTTACCACAGGACCCACATAGAGGCACCCTCATGCCACACTTTTTAGTCTGCATATGTGAACAGAGTATGGAGAATGGGGAAACATTTTTAAACTACATTTGTCAGACTTACACTACGGTGCCAAAAATATTAAATTACCAAGAAAGTACAAATTTTGTGTATGAATGAAAAAATTTTTCCTGGAAATAAATACTACATAACGCATCTCAAATGCCACCTTTTCCATGAAGTATTTCCCAACTCCAAAATTTGTACATTTCCTCTCTCAGGATAACAACCATCATGACCATTGTGTCTTTACGGTTACATGTTTTGAAAATAATATTGTCTTATACTATAGAAATGCTTGTGCTTATCTTATATTGCTTTATTAATCTGCAAGCTCTATCAGGAGATATTTCAGAGTTTCATTTTAGATATCTTGTCTCCCATAGTGATCATTCTAGTTACTATAGCCAGATTTAAAAAAAAATCACCCAAAAGATTTATTATACTTACCGGTCTGTAGTTTGAGTAGGGTGCAATAGGGATAGGTCATTCTTGTTCTACTAGGTATCAGCTAGAGCAGCTAGATATTTGGGCTCTGAAATCCTCTGAAGACTTACTCATCCACTTATCTCATGGATGATAATAACTGTTAGGTGAGCCCTTTGCTGAAACTGTTGACCAGAATATCTATCACTGGACTCTATGTGGTCTCTGCTTCCTAACAACACGATGACTGTGTTCCGAGGGTGACAAATTGATGCAATGGGATATAAAGGATTATCAGCAGCCTCTGATGCAAAGCAAAGTGTATTCCTTTGGGCATACAGGGTCAAGTGACATCTAAAGCTCACTTTATGCGTCTCTGTGTTGCATTGACTATTCTCAGAGAGATCATTATCACTTAGGGAAGCCTGGTTGCAAGGAATTTATCATTGCAATGAAAATTTCCCAGATCTCTTTTCCCAACACCACCCTCCTCTCTACTCTGCCATTCAGCACCTATTCATCTCTTCAAGAGCTTCTGAATGTAGCTCACTTTTCACTCCTATCATTTTGTTTGGAAAGCGTTTTCTTGTTTGCTTCTCCTTGATCTTTGTTCAGAGCCTACCATGTCACTTAAAATTTCAGACATCGAGTTTTTGGTGAAGTAATAGAGAAAATAAATTTTGGATTTTGTGTTGTCAGCTTTATCAGGTGAAGAAAACACCTGTGGCCTTTTGCAGATGGAAACAAAATGCTTTAGGAGCTGACTTGGGGTGGAAAAGAAAACCTGGAGCTAAAAGTGAATGAATGAATGAATGAATGGCAGTAGAAAATCACTGTAATCACTAATTTGGCCATCTAAATAAATTCTGATAACTCACTTACTAACTTTGAAAGGCTTAACAGTACTTGCCTAGAACCTCAAACTCTAGTTAGCACTTCTAGTAGAAAGGTTGAGACATTTTTGCTACATATACCATTAGACAATGAGCTCTTTTTCAGAGCAGTATCAAAATAGTCAGTTGTAATAGTTTCTTTATAAATGTTGAATGAGCAGATTGATTAAGATAGACTTTTGATTAAATATATTTTATGTTCTTGGTAAACATACACTTTGGTAAACCAAGTTTACATGACTTTAATTATTAATGTGGAGAAAGTCATCTTTTCTTGTCTACTACTGTCACCTTTTCCCCATTGTTACAACCATCAAATCTCTATCAAGGCAGAATATTAAATATTGTAAAGTTTAATATCTGATGTTAAGGTATAATGATAAGAAAATTTTTCCTGAACTATAAGAAAAAAGTCAAAAGAAGAAAGAGGGTGGGAAAGAGAATATAATGAGATTGTAAGTATCCAGGAAATATTGTCTGTCTGTTATGATTTATGTAATGAAATTAAAAAGTTGAAAGCCAATTTTAAAGCATTTCAAAGTAATATCAGAGAAATTAATTTGAAGGATACATTTAATGTTTTGAATCAGAATCTGTCAAGCCTGCCATGAATTTTAACTGAGTAAAAAAAGTACTCTGATGCATATTGTATGGATGTTGGAGTTTCAAATACCACAAATCTACCCAAGAGATGGTGATACAATAGAAATCAATTACCTGGCAGTAATAAAGTACTTCAGTTGAAATCATGATAAATGTCAAAGGAAATATTTTGATGTATTCAAATAATGAACTCTACTGTTTGTAAAACCTAGTTGTGCCAGATAACCTTTAGAACAGTATCTTTAATTTTAACTCTACTTTTTCTTAACTTACTAGTATGTGCACACATACACACACACACACACACACACACGAATACATAAATATAAAGTTCATTATATTTTCACAAACCCAACACCCCTGTAAAACCAATGACCATATCAAAAACACAGAATATTGTCAACTCAACAAAAGCCCTCATTATGCCCTCTTCCTATCTTTGCCTGCCTCCCAAAGTAATTAATACCTTGACTGCTGACAGAATAGATTATTTGGAACAAAAAAGGTATATGTATTTTTTGTGTGTGTGACAGGCTTCTTTTGCTCAACACGATTGCCTCGAAGAGTAAAATGGCCAGTTATTTTATCAGCAAAATGGATTTATTCAGAAATAGCAATATGATTGCAATTTGGAACATGCAAGCTATGGCAAACTATAGGCAGGTCTGGAGATCCAGGAGAGGCCTGTTACTTTATAGAGAAAAAAATTAAGTTGGGAGGGACTGCTTTGAATGAAAATCCATTGGAGAAAAGTGAGAGTTCAGGATGGTGATGGTTTCTCATTGGCTGAGTTGTGGTATTTTTGTTATTGGCTGAGCTGGTTGCTAGGCAAGGAGAAATTCTTCTTGCATCCTATTGGAGCAGTAAAGTAGGCTTCTGTTATTGGGAATGTAAAGTATGTCTTTTGCTGTTCGGATCTGCAACTAACAATGAGTAATAGGACATGAGAAGTCCTCCATCTAGCTTCTTGACTACATTTTATATGAGGTTCCAACCTTATGTGTGTGAGAATAATTTTTTTTGCTAATAGTTGTATATTGTTAATTTTATTGCCACATAGTATTCTATTAGATAATTATCCTACAATTTTTAACCACTCTAGTTTTAATGACAATTTGGGTAGTTTCGGTTTGGTACTATTACAAGTAACACCACTGTGAGCATTCAAATACATGCCTTTTAGTGAATATATTCTAACACCAACTACTCTCAGCAGGTGCTATGTAAATTATCATGTAAAATTACACAATTAATGTTAATTATATCTATTATTCAGGTATAAATACAAAATGACTTTTTTTAACCTTCTATTTTAAAGCAAGGTACTTATAAAAGCAGACTCTTTGGGGATCCCTGGGTGGCGCAGCAGTTTGGCGCCTGCCTTTGGCCCAGGGCGCGATCCTGGAGACCCGGGATCGAATCCCACGTCGGGCTCCCGGTGCATGGAGCCTGCTTCTCCCTCTACCTATGTCTCTGCCTCTCTCTGTCTGTGACTATCATAAATAAATAAATTAAAAAAAAGCAGACTCTTTTTAAAAAATATTTTATTTATTTATGAGAGACAGAGGGAGAAGCAGACTCCTTGCAGGGAGCTGGATGTGGGACTCGATCCTCGGTCTCCAGGATCATGTCCTGGGCGGAAGGCGACGTTAAACCACTGAGCCACTGGGGCTGTCCAAAAGCAGACTCTTTAAAGAGAGTCTAGTATATGCCGGATATAAAAATAGATACCTTATCAAGTTATACTTGGTAAATATTCTTTAAAGTGAATATTGCTATACAATTACCAGCTAATGTTATTACGAATTTATCAATATTAAGTTGCAAAAATGAATTATGTTCTAACATAAATTTTGTTTGCAAAATGAAGGAAGGGAGAAATGGGAAGAAGAAAAAAGAAGGGAAATATATTGCAAAGAGTTGTTTCCAAATGCATTTTTTAAAAAAGATTTTATTGATTTATTCATGAGAGACAGAGACAGAGAGGCAGAGACACAGGCAAAAGGAGAAGCAGGCTCCCTACAGGGAGCCTGATGCGGTACTGGATCACCAGACCTGGGATCACGACCTGAGCCAAAGGCAGATAGACGCTCAACTGCTTAGCCACCCAGGCGTCCCTCCAAATGAAGTTTAGAACCCCAGTCAGTTTGATCTCAAAGCCTGTCTGTTTTAATTTAAATTTTCTGAAGGGCAAACCTTGAGACAAAGATTCAATCAAGGAAGTTGCCACTGTGGACAACTAGAAGTCTGGGAACCATTGCAGATTATAGGGCTCAGTGAAGTTTCCCTTTGGGACCATGGGAGCTGGGGTGTTTTTAAATCAGCTCTTGGAGTTGGCGGTACAAGACTGATCCTAGAAGTGTTATTTTTCTGTCACATGCTGCCTGCTGTGACAAGGGCAGAAAAGGTTCCAGATAAACATTTGGGCTGGCACCCCTGGGTGGCTCAGCTGTTAAAGTGTCTGCCTTTAGCTCAGGGCATGGTCCTGGAGTCCTGGGATCCAGTCCCACATCAGGCTTGCTGCATGGAGACTGCTTCTCCTTCCGCCTGTGTCTCTGCCTCTCTCTCTCTCTCTCTCTCTGTCTCTCATGAATGAATAAATAAATGAAATCATAAAAAAAAACCTTTGGGCCAAGAGATAAGATTGCAATTGAGAATCAATTAGTATGTACTTAAATAATAAGGCCTTAAAGGGACATGGGTGGAGACCAAGAGCTTCTGCAACATTTACTTTCCTTGGACATATCCTCCCACATCCCATGTTAAAGTCACTCAAAATCATCACTATTTTTCATGTGGTGGCCAGTCACAGGTTCATTGAAAAAATATAATGGATGGAGAAGGGAAAGAAACTAACACATTTCCTCTCCCTCACCAAACTGTGATTCTATATTCTCTTCACTCTCAGGCAGCCTTTTCACTGGTCTTTCCCAATAAGTCAACATACACCTTGGTCCTTTAGGGATCTGTGTCACTGGATAATAAGCCCTTGTAAGTCATACTTGTAATTACCCATTAATGAATATCACTCATCATAGAAGCACCAGATGATGACTGCCCAGGGAATATCTTGAATTCTAGTCATAACTCTCCCTACCTCCATTATGTAGCAGCAGTCCTAACTCCTCATGATAATCTATTCTATTATTCCTGCTAGAAAAGTAGCATTTTGTTTGTTTTGCTTTCTGGACATGTCAGTCAGGAGAAACCCAAAACAATCAAGTAGCAGTTTTGCATTTAGGTTTTCTGAAACTTTTACCATTTCACCTATTATAAGAGTCCTCCCTGGGAACCAGAACCAGAAACTCTGGTCCAGCAGAGCTTAAAGTTATAAGCATAGGAAGCACAAATCCTAATGTGAGTACCTGGAAGTATGGGGAAAAGAACCACTATTTCTATCTTCTGTTTCTTGATTTATTCATTCTATAAGAGTTATAAGACCATATGATTCATTGGTTCAACTATATCCCACACCTTGGAGGGTAGCAATCAACTCTGAATGGCACCATCCGCAATCTGGTGTCTCGGTTCTGCATTTCAAGAGGCCATGCTAACATTTGATTAGGCTAGCGGCCTCTAAATGATGAAGTATGTCTGGGAATAGAGAACTGCATACTCCTATGTTCGTTGTTCACTTCGTTTGCTGTAAAATGGGTTCCTTGATCCTAGGTTATATTATATGGGATGGATGGACAATAGATCACTCACTCTGTGAGCCCTGACAATGACAAGTTTAACATTCCCCTCAGTCTGACTAGACTTTTGACAGGATTCTTCTTGACCATGGGCCCTGACATCCCTTTTCTCAATTACTTTAGAAAACATCATTGTAAATTCTATAAAATAAAATTAATATAGAGAGCCAGCTATATATATTGTGTATAGTGGTTAAGTGATCTGAATTCCTTCTGATGATATTTGTTTAAAATTAGTAGAGTTAATGCTGTTTTGGGGCAAGACTAAATATGTATAGTTCCATCTATTCCAGGTAAATATAAACTCCTTCTAATCCTCTTTCCTGATTAGTATTGGAGGTAAAAAGCACGTTTGCCAGATCAATAACTGTATATCAAATGTTCAAGGCTGTATCGATCTGTTCTAGTAAAGTTACACATCTGGCACAGCAGCTGTAATTGGAAATAACACCTGGTTAAGTGTATGCTACTTGCTATAATTTGCCATGATCCATTTTTTTTAAGGAAGGAGTTATGTAAACTCATCAATTATATAGGGTGAAAATAAAAACCACCAGCATTATATCCTTCAGGCTTCTGCCATTGCCATTCTGCTCTCCTACCTGGGCTACAGCATTGCTTTTAATTTGCTAACCTTCTTGGAAACGAGCAGTTTCAGAGGCTTCCACTTGAACTTTCCTACCATTATTGCAGTCTTATGCAGGTTGGGTTTCACTTATTGGAGCCCTGTCAACCAATATATGCATCCTGATTATGCATTCATGGACTGAGAAATGTCAGAGGTAAGGGCTCTTTGGAATCACCAGATCCACGACAAGATGAC
Source organism: Canis lupus dingo (assembly GCF_003254725.2). Classification (NCBI taxonomy): domain Eukaryota; kingdom Metazoa; phylum Chordata; class Mammalia; order Carnivora; family Canidae; genus Canis; species Canis lupus. Next base: position 27,561,737 of record NC_064259.1, read on the forward strand.
TAATGGTCAGTATTCCATCTATTATGCATCCTACCTAGAGGTCTATGATGACACTGTGGGTTCAATATACTGTTAGCCCAGACTTTGTAACAGGCTTCACATGATAAAAGTGGGTCCTGATATACTTCTTTAGGATCCTCTGAGGGCAGATTATGAAATTTGCTATTATGTATAGTTGTTTTGTTTTATAGAGTATTCCTCAAGAGGATGCAGCCTCTTCTGGAATAAACTCTCTTGAAATTGATCCATGGATATGATTTTGCATTGTGGTAGCTGACATCAGCCTTTTGATCACATGTTTTTAAGGTTTCTGTGTTGCATATGTGTGTTGTTGTTTTTATTGTACAAGACAGGCAATATCCTTACGAAATTACAGTCCAGCAGCCTACAGGATCTGAGTGCTGCCCAGAACTACATGAGCTTGGAAGAATTTGCTTCCCCAGTTAGTCTCCTGTTGAGTCTCTTCTCTCATGAAGAGAAATGTTAGGTCTGTCTATACACTGAAGCCTGACACTTTGATAGTAGCTATGTGGGAAACTAAAGATGATCCAGCTAAGTTATATCTAGAATGACTCATAGAAACTGTAGCATGTCTGTTATTTTAAGCCACTAGTTTGTAATTTGTTATGTGGCAATAGTTGACTGATATGACAGGGATAAGGCTGTTGGACTATCAGCTGGACCAGGCTGAGTCTTACTCATGATTATTGTTATAGAAGCAATGAGGGAAATTAGGAGCAGCTCTGGAAGAGAAAAAAACAATGTCTGTACAAGATATCTGCCTCAGGTGAAGTCTTTGCATCGTCTCCAGAAGAAGGGATGCTGTTCTTGTCTGACAAGAAGAATGTTCCATTTCTGCCAGCTCAGGGAGTTATAGGAAATCTCAGGGTTCAAGGTTCTCAAACATTCTATGTAGATACATCATTCTAAGTTCTTGAAGTCCCTTTCTTTCCTTACCAGAGCTCTGATTTGAGTATAGAAGACTTGTCAGGATGTGAATTTAGCTTTCTCTATACCTTTATTTGGGGGCCTGATTTTCAGTTCAGTGTGCATACTAGTTGCAGGATGGGAGACTCTCTTTAATGGTGGCCTGCCTTGTCATACCAGATGACATGACCTTCAGTTTTTTTTTTTAATTACTTAGTGACCGAAAATTTCTGCCACTCCCATAATAATTATTGTCCACTATGTCTAGAGATACTACATAAGCCAGTGCATTTTATTTCATTTGTATCATAATTCATTACTTGGTTATTACAATGCTACAACATTTCTAGGGTTTTCATTACCCTACTTACTACTAGCAATGGGATCTTAGAAGCATCTGCCCACTGAGTGATGCAATTTCAAAATTTTATCTTGAAGATCTGCATCTTAAGCCACTTATAGTACCAATTGTCTTAATTTGGGTTCCTCCAGAATTTTATACCTAGATGATGCGAGTATCATAGCTTATTTGTGAGATATTTCAGGAAACAAATAACAAAGTAGACATTGAGATAGGGAGGGGAATGAGTGAATAAAAGATATACTACCAAACAAATGATCATCATAGCCAACTGGGACTTAAACTACATGAGGAAATCTCAGAGTTATTGTCCCTAATGGATGAGGTAGTTGGGGTATTTGTATACCAACTCAGATCAATTTTTGGTAGAGAGCTATTTTATGAGCCATTACCTCACTATGACTACAGTTCAGCCACAAGGCTATAGTTCAGCTATTTAAACTTCCACAGAGACTTATCTTGAGACAAAGAGATTCAGATGCTAGGCACTATTACTATGCAGTAATCCACCAAATGATGAGGTAGAGAGAACACAGACTGAGCAACAGGAGCATCTGCTATACTATTCTTTTGCCTTTCTCCAAAAATAATATTATATTAAGAAAATCCTTTAGGGAAAAGTTAAAAAACTGTACCCTCAACTGTACACTAGAATACATGGTAATATTTCTGGGAGATTCCTATTATCAGCCTAATAGAAAGCTATAGGTTAATAATCAAATTCATACCAAAGGGTTTTTTTTCTTTAATCAAAAACTTTCTAAAAATTATTCTTTATTACCATATAAAAATATTTATTATTATAATTTTTAAAGTTGTAATTATTTAATTTTAAATATCCTGGGATTGTCTTATTTACTTTGAAACTGTTGACAGGATACTGAATATTCCTATAAAAATGAAAATTAAGATCATAGTTTGGATTTTTGACAGCTAATAAACAAGGCTTACAGTATCCTGCTCTGTGACAAAAAATTAGATCTAATCCTTTCACAACAATTTGTGTACTGTTGTTTTACTCTCACATACAAATATTTTATGCAAATAGGGATCCCTGGGTGGCGCAGCGGTTTGGCGCCTGCCTTTGGCCCAGGGCGCGATCCTGGAGACCCGGGATCGAATCCCACATCGGGCTCTCGGTGCATGGAGCCTGCTTCTCCCTCTGCCTATGTCCCTGCCTCTCTCTCTGTGTGTGACTGTCATAAATAAATAAAAATGTTCAAAAAAAAATTAAAAAAAAAATAAAAGTGTTTAAAAAAAAAACAAATATTTTATGCTTAAATAATCTATTCCTAACACTCAAAAATTTTACACTAAATATAGCTAAAACATTGAAATGCATATATATATAAGTAAAAAACTATTGTATTAGGATGTGAAATGCTTTTTAAAATTACATCATAATCACCAATTAAAGCATATATTTATATAGGAACTCACTAAGTCAAAGTTTATAATGTAATATCTAGAATAACCATAAAATAACAATAAAGAGAATGAGTAACTATCAAGCAAAAAAAGGAAAAATGGGGTAATGAAATTTAATCAACATAAAAGAAGAAAAGAAAGAAAAAGCAATGTAGTTTAGATAAGAGAGTAAATTATAAAATGGTAGACTTAAACCCAAAACAGTGGTAGTTGCACTAAATGTAAATTAGCTAATCAATTAAAGAGGGATTTAAATTTAAACATTAACTATATTATGCATATAAGAGATATACTTAAAATAGAAAGATACAGAAAAGTTATTTAACACAAAACGTTAATATGTACCTTTAACCAAGAGAAAGCTGGTTTAGCTCCATCAATAGATTTATAGCGAGTAAAGTAGACTTTATTCCAAAGAAATTAATATTAATAAGGAGATACGTTTTATAATAACAAAATATTGGATTCACTAGGGTAATTTAATTTAATTTAGGGTAAATTCTAAACTTGTATATACCTAATAATAGAGTCTCAAATAAAGGGAAAAAATTACAAGAAATAAACAATAATTAGGGTAGGAGAGTTAATATGCCTCTCTCAGCAACTGATCAAACAAGTAGAAAAATACAAAAATAAAAAATACAGAAAACTTGGAAAACAGTGTTCATAAACTTGACCTAATAGAAATACATAAAACACTGCTCAATACAATTACATAAACATTCAAGTTCACATGGATTATTTAACAAAATTTACCATATTTTGAGTATATCTCATCAGTCTTCAAAACATTAAAATCAGAGCGGACAGATCTTCTTACCACAATAAAATTAACCTAGAAATCAATAACAAAAAATAAATGGCTAGAAAATTCGCATGTATTTGGAAATACACTCCAAAACAACCCATAGGTCAATGAGGAAGTCATTGGATATTAGACAATAAACTGAATGATTATGAAGATAAGCTTCATGAAGAGAAAGCTTAGGTCTGTCTATACACTGAAGCCTGATTGTCAAGCATATACAGTTCAGCATATAGTAGATGTTCAGCAAATACTTCCTACAGTAACCGAATGTAACTCCTTTGATGATACTACCTACTGGGTATGAGAGATTTAAATCTGTGCAAAAAAACCCTCAATAACAGTTAAATATTCTGGAAAAAAAAAACCACTGTAAGTAGAGCTCAGAATACAGGCTTCCTATTTTGCAGTATGAGGTAAAGGAATTGGAGGAGGAGGAAGAGAAAGACTAGAGGAGGGCAGTTGAAAAAACAGGTACTATTTTTCATAATTAAAACTAAGACTCCCACCTGCATTGCTTACAGGGTTCACAGAGTGATGCCAAACACAGCCAAGTCTGGGGGAAGAATGAGTTAGCTTATTTTATCTAAGCTTTATATAAATCAACTTATTACTCATTAGAATATGGAATATTCCTTCTGTCTTAAGTTTATATATGCTGGTCTAGAAGTTCTTCAGAATCATAAAATGACTATTACTAATTGTAGAGTCATTTTCAGAATCCATAGCTTCTCATTCCAGAAAAGAAATTCTATTAAACATTACCAATTAAAGATTCAATTGTCATTATTGACCTAAATTAATCAGTTGTAATGATATTAGCATGAAGGTTTACAACATTTTTCTGAAGCATTAATAATCTGTGACTGCAGAAAGGTGGGACTGGAAGATAAATGCCAATATTCTTTCCATTTCACTTGTGAAGCTGCTTTACAAGGTTTCAATTAGATCCTTCTTTTTACCCCTGAGAGAAGCTAACGGATGTATTGCATTAATTATGGTTCTTGGAGACAGGCTCAGGGAAGCCAACATTATAAAATTATAATCACTGCAGTTTTGCAGGCTCTACTTTTTCTCTCATTCCATGTGCTTACAGAGTTGAAATGTGGCTTTACAAACAAGGGTTTCAGAGGTAGTGTAAGACTAGCACCAAAGGCTCTGTAGATCAGGAGAAAGGGAAGGGGGAGGCCATTGGACATTATTTGCCTTTAAATATATGATTGGATGTGGTTTATAGTATTTAATATGCAGCATTCTTTAACCTATTGAATACCACTTCATGTGTATTTATGGCTCTATTAAATTTAGTTTTCTGGGGTGCCTGGGTGACTTAACTGGTTAAGCATCAGACTTTTTATTTCAGCTCAGGTCATGATCTCAGGGTCCTGGGATTGAGCTCCATGTTGTGCTCTACAGGGAATCTGGAGATTCTCTCTCTTCCTCTCCTTCTGCCTCTTTCCTTACTTGTATTCTAAATCAATATTTAAAAAATAATAAAATAATTTAGTTTTGTTTACATATATACATATGTACACACATACATAAATAAAGTGGGAATGAACTCTCATTGAATATAAAAGTTGCATTTGTACATGTTTGTACACATTTGTGTTTATGTATGTATGCGTGTGGGGGTTGGTATATGGGTATGGATAGAAAGGGGTGGGAACTTTTATTATCGTCACACAGAACTGTTCCAAATCACAATGCAGCTATTTAAAAAACAGAATGGATTGATATAGTGATTAGTGATTTCTTTTAATTTTTTTAAACCAAAAATGAATCGAATGGCTCCCCTGAAAAATACAGTGTCAAAAATGTACTTTTTGACTAAGGCAATCACAAGTATAAACTTGCATGTTATTCTAAAAGCCACAGTCTGTAGAAAGAGAAAAGCTAGGGATAAAAATCTTATCTCTCTTTATAAGGGTAACATTTTGAAGAGAGATGCTACAATAGTTTCTTTTTTTTAAATAATAAATTTATTTTTTATTGGTGTTCAATTTGCCAACATACAGAACAACACCCAGTGCTCATCCCCTCAAGTGCCCCCTTCAGTGCCCGCCACCCCAATCACCCCCACCCCCCGCCCACCTCTCCTTCGACCACCCCTAGTTCGTTTCCCAGAGTTAGGAGTCTTCCAAGTTCTGTCTCCCTTTCTGATATTTCCCACACATTTCTTCTCCCTTCCCCCCATTCCCTTTCACTATTATTTATATTCCCCAAATGAATGAGACCATATAATGTTTGTCCTGCTCCGATTGACTTACTTCACTCAGCATAATACCCTCCAGTTCCATCCACGTCGAAGCAAATGGTGGGTATTTGTCGTTTCTAATGGTTGAGGAATATTCCATTGTATACATAGACCACATCTTCTTTATCCATTCATCTTTCTATGGACACCGAGGCTCCTTCCACAGTTTGGCTATCGTGGACATTGCTGCTAGAAACATCCGGGTGCAGGTGTCCCGGCGTTTCATTCCATCTGTATCTTTGGGGTAAATCCCCAGCAGTGCAATTGCTGGGTCGTAGGGCAGGTCTATTTTTAACTCTTTGAGGAACCTCCACACAGTTTTCCAGAGTGGCTGCACCAGTTCACATTCCACCAACAGTGCAAGAGGGTTCCCGTTTCTCCACATCCTCTCCAACATTTGTGGTTTCCTGCCTTGTTAATTTTCCCCATTCTCACTGGTGTGAGGTGGTATCTCATTGTGGTTGTGATTTGTATTTCCCTGATGGCAAGTGATGCAGCTGCTACAATAGTTTCTAAATTTAAAGAACAAAATTTGCTAGGAATTCCTATATGTCACAGTATTACTAAAAGCATGATTAAGTTTAGAAATGGAATTTATTAAGTGATCCAGATCCAGGACTTTAGGTTACTAAGGTTATAAATTAAAAGCACTTGTGTGCAGAGGTAACAGGCACTGGGCTGATTTTTATATGTTTGGAAGGAAAGATTTTATTTTTGATGAAATAAAATTTTAAAAAATAATGGGCAATTAATTAAAAGTCATAAAGTGCAAGGGACAGATTAAGTAATATTAAATTTAATTTAATAATTCAAGGCAATGCTTTCTAAATACTAAAATTGTATAATAAATCATATTTATAGCCTGAATAAAATAAGAAATAAGTGGCTGAAATAGTAGGTTAATTATAATTAGTACATTTTCTAAACTGGCAAACCAGATAGCTTGGTGTGCTAATATATTAGGGATTGGCAGTTATTTCAGCCAAAACAGTGAAAGCAGATGGGCATCTAGACATGGCCTCAACAGACTTTAGTTTTTCATGGTCTTACGCAGGGTCGCAGAAATTACCACATTATCTTTTTTGTTGAAACATTATCATCCCATGATGAATATGTCTATAGACTAAATATTAATTGTATAACTTTTTAACTATGGGAATCTGGCAAGCTATCCCTTTCTCTTTCACCTCATTTTCTTTACTTTAAAATAGAGATAATAAAAAATAAACACAATAAAATAGGAATAATAAGCTCTATCTCCTAGGAATTTTCAAAGGTTAAATTGATATACAAAATAGAACATTGCCAGACACATACTAAACTTCCAATAAATGAAAGCTAACGCATTTTTAAAAATTCCTTTGCTTTGACACTTATGGTATAAAACACTGAAGATATTTTAGATGCAGAGCACAGTTTAAGTCACAAATTCTGCAAATTTTAGTTTTCATTTTGTGGTGTTTGGGTTTATAACAGCTTTGCAAGCAGTTAAATAGATTACAACTAAGTAGACCATGCCAATCTAATTGAAGAGGCAACAGAACTAGGGTTCTATATTTCTTTCCTTTAGCCATTTTATCTATATGAAAATTATCCTCTTCAGGATCTTTTAGAAGAGCTATTCCACTGTTGGAACACTTTTAATAAATGGGATTTAGGCTAGGAAAGAAAATTAACAAGAGACCTCAAAGAAAATTTACTTCAGAAAGAATATAACCTTTTAGATAACATGGTACCTTATAGAGAGTTTAGATATGGACGAGAATTGGTCAGGAAATAAAAAGGGAGGTTTTTTTTTTATGATTCAGGGACTAAAAATGAAATCTGTAATTGGAAAAGGTCTACAAGATCATGATGCCTTTTGAATTGCAAACACCAGGTTAAGAACTTAGGAAAAGGATATTTTGGAAATTGCTCAGGTTGCAAATGATCTAATGCCTTCTCTCTGTTCCCATCTATCAGAGGTCCCATTGCACACTGCTTGTCTAACCTGACAGAAGATTTTTGATTCATTGGCCTTAGTGCTGACCTTTTATTCTCTTAAAACCAAAAGATCCCACATACCGGTGCAGCAATATGGGGAAATTTCCTTTAGAGTTAGGTCTGATTTCAATTATTTCATTTAACACTTTGTGTTTTAATTTTCTTGTGGATGGGGCAGGGAGAAAGTGGGAGGGAGATGGTATAGCATTGCACAAAGATCAAGGATGTTGGGTCCCATACTACCAGGTTCAATTCTCGCCAGTGATAGATGCTGTGCAACTTCTGGAACATATTCTTTACTGGAAAGGACTGTTATTGACTATTATTTATTCCATTGCACACATCATATAGTGTACATAGAACAAGTACTCAAATAATGCTTATTGAAAAGGCGGGCTGTAAAGCAAGTGTTATTTCTTTAACTTCACATTCTCTTTCCTAATCTATAAAGTGGGAATAATGGTACTTTTTAAGCTTGTGGGAATTAAATTAGACAATGTACATGAAATGAACTAGACAAAGCAGCTGACACATGGCAACTTTCCCCAATCAATCACAGGTCTGATTATTTGTATTAAAAATATTCAACCGTACAACAAGATTTTGGTTTTCTTTTTGGTACATAGAGCTATTACTACTTTAAACATTTAGTCTGCCAAGAATTCATACCTTTTGAGTATTTTCTTCACATACAAATTTGATTTTATTATTTTGATATCCATGGAAATAAATATTTTCATAACTATATAACAGAGTTTTAGTTGAACATTTTTATAGGTTAAATTGATTTGGAACAGTTATGATCTATATGAATTATGAAAACCTACATTAAAGAGAGAAAGAAATTTTATGCCAAGAAATACCTTTGTTTCATTTCCTGGAAACATTTCCTTCCTCAAAGACTATAGGATCTGAAGAAGGAAATGCTAAATGCAATTCCATTTATGGTGGTGAAATTGCCTGGAAAGAAGTTGTTTTTCTTCCTATCAGAAAACTGTTTGGTTTTTTTTCCCCCAGAGTTCCATTCACAGAAAGTCATCTGAACTATTTTTTATACTTTCATACTGACTTAACTGAAATACTCTCTAGATTTAATAAAATTCAATATAAGACTGCAATCAAGCATTAGATTCTTTCCTAGTCCATCTTTTCAATGGTCGATATGACCTCTAAATGCCTTCAAGTACTAAATTAGGAAAAGCCAGGCAACTCTAAAGTCTCTTTGTAAGGATTTTCTTTGTCTATGTATTATATAAAGTGCAATTTGTAAGTAAGCTGTCCTGTGTTTCTTTCACCTACAGTACTTTCAGCCAGCAAAACACTGCAAGACCATAACTTGACCTAATACCCATTGATTACCCAGTATGGGGTGATGCTTTTAACCCCATATCAGCACTAGCTCCCTGCTGATTCTAATTTCAATGATAGCAATATGGCTTTAAAGAACAAGAAGGACCACCTGAGACCTTCTACATTTATTCTTATACATTAGATCATCCTTTGGTTCACAGGCCTTTGATGGAGGCGAAACCAAGAGATAGAGTTTTTACTTTTATTAAACTAGAAACACATTCAGATGTACCCCTGCTGGTTTACTGGAAAAGGATACAATCATTAAAACTTTTCACTGATAATTTTGGATACCAGTAGAGGAATGATGTGGTTTCAATACTCTGAAAGCAGAAGCTTAGATAAGCATCCTTGGCCAAGAGAACTGCTCCTGGGGAGTAAAGTCTTTTCCACTAAGCATGTTGGCGTTATTCCTTTTGCTGTCAACACATACCTACTTTCTCCACATGGAATCTAAGAACTTTACACTTAACAGATCTTATATCTTTCTAGCTTCCGTTACCTAAGAGATTGCTTGAATCTTTTAAAATTCCAAGTCCACAAATCCTAGAGAAAAGAATTATTATTTTAAGATAAAGGTTGCATCAGATGCCATTCATTGGGTCCATTAATTGTGGCTAAAGTAACTTGATTACATAAAAATGTGACACCTCTTATGTGAACAATATAGATGCAAGGGAGGAAGGAGAAGATGCTAGAACAATGGAGGAGGTGAGCAAATCGCCTTTTTGCAGTTTGTCATGTCTCATATATTGTCGTACTTTCATACCCACTCCTCCAAATTAGAATTTTCCAGATCCATATGTAACAGTAAATTAATGTACTTTGGACTACCAGGAAAGTACATTTTTATGGCACCTCAACTTGACCTTTTTTGTTAAAGTCCCTTGTTGAGTCAAGAAAATGGTATCTGAATTCTTAATCATTACAGTTTCTCTGCTGTATATTAAATTACAGATCTTATAAGGCATCCAAACTAGTTCTTAACTACTGATATAATGGCTTTCTGGTATTGATTCTATGCACTCTGTTTCTCTGGATCTCATTTTACAATTGATTTTTAACTGACACTGTGATATATTGTAGCTTTTTGTTTGTCTTCATATAATCTCTGTGCATCTAATTTTTCCCATTCTTTTGTAACCATGATAGGAGAAATCATAGTCAACCATTCCAATGAACTATAAAGAAATACGTATGTGGGAAATGTTAAAGACAAAATGTACCAGAAAGCTTTCACTAAAATATAGGCAAATGAGCTCTGTATCAAGTAAAAAAAAAAAAACAAAAAACAAAAAAAAAACAAAAAAACTAGCGTGTACATTGGAAACACTGAATTAAAGCTGTTCATTTATTTTAAGATACTGAGATTTATCACTAATTAGACTTGAGGTCTCACAATTCAGTATAGATTTTAAATATCTCCAATAGGCTTCTCCTAAAACATCAGAATAGTTAAAACAGAAATCTATTGGATTAAAAAAAATCAGTACATTCTTTTCTTCCCAATCGTAGGTAACGTGAACATCATCTGATAGCAATTATTCAGTTAATTCAGCCAAACAGTCAGTGTCACTTTTTGATGTTCAAAATAAGTAGAAACAATGTCCCAAACAAAAATGTTTCCCTAATAGTAGAACAATTTTTCCTTAATTTGTTATACTAACAGTGACAAACCACATTAGTCAATGAAATCTAATTTTTGGTGACTCATTTATCTTTTTTTTTTTAATTTTTTTAATTTATTTATGATAGTCATAGTCACAGAGAGAGAGAGAGAGGCAGAGACACAGGCAGAGGGAGAAGCAGGCTCCATGCACCGGGAGCCCGACGTGGGATTCGATCCCAGGTCTCCAGGATCGCGCCCTGGGCCAAAGGCAGGCGCCAAACCGCTGCGCCACCCAGGGATCCCTCATTTATCTTATGTTTTTTTTAAACATTAGCTTTATTTTCTACGTTATGCCTAAAGGTCAAAATTAACAAGATAAGTTTAATTCAATGGTAAAAAGATTAAAAACTATAATTACTGTATCTCCTCTGTTCATTACTCATCAGGCAATATTATTTAAGCTTATTTAAAAGAACAAAGTGTTACCCTTCTTTCTAGATATGATATAATCTCAGACAGAAGAATCTGGATGTTTAATACTCATAGAACTACTTTAATACAGGTTTTATTACTCGATGACCCAATGTATAGCCGAGCTGTATTTTAACAAAAAGATCCATTAACATTTTCTGGTTCACTGAATCTTATGGAATTTAAATTAACTAATTTATTTTAAAAATTGTTTATTTGATTTATATCCTTTCTGAAAATCAGCTTCTTAGAATCATATGGTAAGACTTAATCAGGCTATAGTCAGAAAAGGTAGAATGAACATTCAAGGGGAAAAAAAGACCCTAAATTATAATAGATTCTGTAAAAGAATACTACTTTAAGTCAACATGTACTCGATACTCAGTCTAAATTAGTCGGTGGATTCTTTACCCATTGTTCCATCATGTGTGCTTATTTAATCATTTCCTTGTATACCAGTTTATCAAAATAATGGTAAGTTTTTGAAAAAAGTCTCTGCAAATTTTGCTAGATATAAACAATAAAATTCAGGTTTTCTAGTACTATTTAAACAAAATTTAAAAAATATATATACTTTTCATTTTTCCCTTAAGCTTTATTGAGGTATAATGAACAAATAAAAATGTATTTAGGTTGTACAATGTGATAGTTTATTAAAAGTATACAATATTATGATTTAATATACATATACATTATGTCATGTTTGCCATAATCAAGTTAATTAGTTCATCACCTTTTGTAGTTACATTTTTTCCTGTGGTGAAAACATTTACGATCTACTCTCTTAGCAAATTTCAAGTAAACAAAGTAGTATTGTTATCTATAATCACCATGCCGTACATTAGATCCCCAAAACTTAATCATTTTATAACTGAAAGTATGTACCCTTTGACTAACATCTCCCCATTAGATACAGGTTCAAGACACAAGGTCCAATCTGTCAAAAGCCCCATGAGGACTGGGATTTTAGTTTGTTGTATTCAATGTTGTATGCCTGTAATCCCAAATAAAACTCCTGGGCATCATTGCTTAACTCTTATTTTAAAAAGAATACTTCTAACATTTTCCAGTAAACATTATATTTACTGTGGATTTTGGAAAATGTCTCTTGGCTTCTCTTTATGTTAACATACATGTCTTCTTATTTATCTGTTTTTTTATTGATAAATATCAATAAAAAGATAAATATCAATAAAAGGATATAAAGATAGATATCCTTTATCTTTTTAAATATAAATTTTAGTTAGTTAATATACAGTGCAATATTGGTTTTTGGAGTAGAATTCAGTGATTCATCACTTAACATAGAACACCCAGTGCTCATTACAAGTGCCCTCTTTAATACTCATCAGCTATCTAGTCCATTCCCTACACTTCTCCCTCCATTAACCCTCAGTTGTCTATTGTAAGAGTCCCTTATGGTTTATTTCCCACCTCCCTTTCACCCCCACTTCTCACGTTCACCTGTTTTCTTTCTTAAATTCCACATATGAGTGGTATTATATGGTATTTGTCTTTCTCTGACTGACTTATTTCATCTAGCATAATACACTCTAGCTCCATCCACATTATTGCAAATAACAAGATTCCATGTCTTATTTTTTAATATATTGAATCTCTATTTCCTTTACACACCTTACACAGGGAGAAGCCCCACTGTGTCCTGCACTGAAGAACTATCCTTACATTTGATGTAATGACAATCATAAATTTTTTGTCCTATGATTTCTGACTTTGAAGTTTTGTTTTTAAAGTACTCTGCTGCCTATAGATCATAAAGATCTCCAAGTTTGTTTTTTCTACTATCTGATAGTTATCTTTCACATTTAGATAATTAATCCATTTAGCCACTTTTGGATGTACTGTTAAGTAGGCATCCATTTTTATTTTTCTCCTTGAAATAGTTTATTTAACCCCTCCTACTAAATTATTTGTCCTATTCCTACTATTTTTAATACTTTCATTGTCATATGTAAGCTCCCATACATACTAACAAATTTTAAAACTTAGAAAAGATATATCAATTCTGGAAAAACACATAGTGTCAAAATGTCTTGTTCCAAAACTTAACAATAAATTTTAAGCAAAATTAAATAGTAGCCAAGGTTTCCCCTTTAGCCATAAACAAAACAAGACAAAAGCCAAGACCAAAAGGTTTTGAAGTGAGTTCATATAAACTTTCAAGTAATATTAAACTCCTATGTTATACAAGTTGTTTCACAAAATAGAAAACGAGGTAAAGATGCCAGGTTCATTTTATGAAGCTAGTGTACTCTTGATTACCATAAAGGTAATGACAAAATAAGTGCATATCCTTTTAACTTGGGAATATATATTTCAAAATAATGCGTAAGCTCAGGGATCCCTGGGTGGCTCAGCAGTTTAGTGCTGCCTTCAGCCCAGGGTGTGAACCGGAGACCCAGGATTGAGTCCCACATTGGGCTCCCTGCATGGAGCTTGCTTCTCCCTCTGCCTATGTCTCTGCCTCTCTCTCTCTCTGTGTGTGTCTCTCATGAATAAATAAATAAAATCTTAAAAAATGCATAAGCTTATTGAATCCTACAGTTTTATTTAATTACATGATCAAGTATGTATATAATGATGGTTCAGTATCAGAAAAATCTATCAATAATATTCAGCCTATTAAAAGAAAACAATCTTTTGGCTATCTCTATTAATTAAAAAAATCAATAAGTGAAGACTAGATGAAAACATCCTTAACTTGTAAAAACTGTACATGAAAACCAATAGTAAACATTATACTTGACAGAGAAATTTTAGATATATATAGATGTTTTAAGATCAGGAACAAAGCCACATTGAATATAGCACTGGAAGTTCTGCCTCATGTTAAAAAGAAAGAGAATTAGGAATTTTAAGGATTAGAAAAGAAAATATACAATTGTCATTATATGCAGATGTTTAATCATCCACCTAAGGGAAAGGAAACAATAGAATAGCATACAAATTATAAGAAAAAAAATGAGTCTTGTAAGTTGCCTGGATACACATTCAGCCTATGAGGCAATACCATTTGTGCACAAGAAATAACCAACTAAAGATACACAGTTCTCTATGGCTCTGTTGTAGGTCTTGTGGACAAAGGTCCTGACTGTCTTTGTTCAAGGCTATCTTTTAAAGGATATCTGTATTTAGAATATGACGGAATTATTTATTTTCCATTACAAAAGATGTGGGTTCCCTTTCTTCAGAGTTCCTCCCTTGCAACACCCCTCACTGCATGTGTAGTCATCCTCTGGCCATCATCTCATTTTCCATGGTAATTGGAGTTCAGAGAACCAATGCAAAAAATGGATATTCTGGCTACTGTTATTGTTGTGAGTAATAAATTACCCTTTGTCTCTGAACCAAGAGTCATGTTTCTTCTGCCAGCATCCATGAATATGTGGTAGGCCAATTTGTTAGCTTGCAAATTGGGTAAAAATCTTAGACCCTTCACAGTTCTTGGCACCAACTAAAGAATTCAAAATAGGGCACAATCACTAACAATAAAAACTTCAATTTACATAGTAATTTACTTCATCTTGAGTATAATGTGGGGAAAAAACTATAGAAATAATTAAGTATATAAAGGGTCTTAATTTTTCAAGAGGTATTACCTTTTTATGAAGAAACAAATTGACTATGTTTAGAAATGGGTCAATTATTTTGAGTGACTCATTGTCCTCTAACAGTTCCAATTTGAAATGTAGATAAAGTTAACAAACGATCTACAACTTATATAGAAGAGTAATTTATGAATAGCTAATTCAATCTTACATAAGTAAGAGTAAAGCAGAGTCATTTGCCCAAACAGAATTAATATTATAAAACATAATTATACATACGATGGGATATTGGCCCAATAACTTTGGCTCAAGAGCATGTACTTATACTTTTAAAAAATGTCAGTGGATTTTTAAATTAATTTTATGTATTATTTAGAATTATTTTGACAATGCAAACCAGTACCATTAAGTAGCCTTTTAGAATTATTTGGTGTGGACAGCCCGGGTCGCTCCGCGGTTTAGCGCAACCTTTGGTCCGGGGTGTGATCCTGGTGACCTGAGATGGAGTCCCACATCTGGCTCCCTGCATGAAGCCTGCTTCTCTCTCTGCCCATGTCTCTGTGCCTCTTTCTCTCTCTCTCTGTTTCTTTCATGAATAAATAAATAAATAAATTTAATTTTAAAAACGAATTATTTGGTGTGCAAAAAATATGCTATCTAATGCAACTTTAACCAGGGGAAAAATGCTCAGGCTATCTAACATCATTTCAAATGTATGGAGTTGCTTCATTACACACATTGATCTGTAACTTGCATGTAGCATGCCTTTTTGAAGTGAACCCAAACTCTAAGCTTACATCGGCAAATATATTTTTTTCACCAGTGATAAAAATTCATCAGTAATGCTGATACCAGGTTACTTTCATAATATAATATGAATAGAAAAAAGCAAATTTCTTTAAAAAAGAAATAAAGGAATATGCAAATTATGATACACTGGCTGTGTTTTAAAAGCAGATCTTCCCATGAGTCTGTATCTAAGTGGAATTCACTGTTCTGAAGGACAAACAGCTGATTTACTCCAAAGAGTATCCTTTAAATCTCCAAGGTTAACATGAAACTTAGTAAATGGATAGTGTAGAAGCTAGTGAAAGATTAGAATATAAATAGAGGATCTCAAACTTTATTGCTGACTTTTGAGGTTTAGAAATAATATTTGTCACATTATTAGAAAGCTATTGCTTTTCAGTGACAAATTGTTTTTCATGAGGGGTTATAATCATTAGACCACACTTTGGATTATATTGATTGTTCAAACATGAAATCTAGTCACAATCTTAGTATTTTTTTCCCTCAGCCTTCCCGGCTAGATCATGCAGTGCTTTACATATTTTTTTTATTGAGGACAATAGCACAACAATGAGGAAAAGAAAGAGTAGCATAGAGTAGTTACTTTGTTTTAATGTATAAAATATAATGTTGCAAATTTAATTATATCACCATGGTCCTTTGATTTTATTTTAATGACCCAGAAGACTTTTTAATAAATGTGCCATTTATTATATAGTTCATCTGTGAGGAAAGGAAAATTAACCCCTAAAAATTCAGGACTTGCTTGACTAAGACAGCTAGGCCTTGATGCTTTTAGGAGTTGAACTGACCTACAGCTAGGCCACTGTGTTCTCCTGCTGGACATAAATGATGTTACAGAGTATCAAATTCAGACAAGGTTATTCTGTGACTATAATGAAGTGAGACAAAAACAAGAACAATTCATGAAGTGGACTAAGAAAAACAACATCACTGTGCAAACCCTAAAAGATCAAACACCCACCTACCTCAGCTTTAGATTTACTCTTCACCTTTCTCTCTTTCTTAGTAAGAATTTTTACTCAATCATCGAACTAGCCACAGTTCCTGAAAGCATCCAATTCAGACCAAAGCCTCACTTGTTTGAACCCTCTCCTAAAACACCTACTCACAGCCCAAATCTTGTAATAAATTCTTTCTAATGTCCTCTTAATGAGATGCTCCATGTTTCCACATTGTGTGCACTCTCCATCCCTGTACTGCATAATAAACCCAAATAGTTTTAGAACCGTGTTCCTGCAAATCTTTTTCTGGAGGATACTGTAACCTTGTCTTATATCCTTAAAAAACAAAAAAGAAAAACAAAACAACTCCCTCTCCAAACAGAGAAACAACAACAGCATAACAGAAACAATGAAAACCTATCAAAGTATGTAATTAACTTTAGAACTAATACCTGGATATTAAGTCTCAGTCAGTGTTGAGAAAATTGTTTCTAGCATACTTCAACATTCCATCTCACTAGGCATCAGGAAATTGCAACTGAAAACAAAAAGTTAATTCTGCTACTATCTGCAAAACCACCTTTCTAAAACTATTTTAAAAAATCAAAAGGAGTCTCAAGAATAAAAGAAGATTGTGGATATGTTATCCTATCTAAAAACTAGCTTATCAAAAACAGTACTTCTAACCTCTATCTTGTAAATGATTCTCTCTTAATTACCATTTAATACTGGTTCTTCACAAACTCTTCCAAAACAGATAAGGGGAGGAACACTTCCCAATTTATTTTTATGGTGTTAGTACCACCTTGGTATCAAAAGTAGACAAGGACACCATAAGATAAAATTATGTACTACTATATCTTAGAGATATAAAAATCCTCAAAAAAATACTAGCAAACCAAATCCAGAAACACACAAAAATAACTGTATACCATGACCAAGTGGTACATATCCCAGGAAAACAAGATTATTTTAACACCCCAAAAAATCAATTGATGTAATACATCATGTATTATGCCGTAATACATATAGGCAAAAAAACAAAAACAAAAACAAAAACAAAAAACCACACACACAAAAAACAAAATAAAACAAAATAAAAACAACCTCATGTGATCATCTCAATAGACAAAGAAGAAACATTTGATAACATCCAATATTCTCTCATGATAAAACACACTAAAAAAGAAAAAATAATAATACAGGGTACTTCCCCAACCTTATAAAGTGTACCTACTAAAATTCCACAGCTAACATCATACTTAATGATTAAAGACTAAAATTAGGAACAAGACAAAGAGTGTGCACTCTTGCTATTTCTATTCAAATTGTATATGAGATTCTAGCTAGGGCAACTAGGCAAGAAAAAGAAATAAAAGGTCTCCAGATGGAGAGGAAGAAAAAAATACTCGATGGGATGAGCACTGGGTGTTATACTATACATTGGCAAATTGAATTTAAATTTAAAAAAGTGTAAAATGAAATCTCCATTCTCAGATGACATGATTTTATGCATAGAAAGTAATCCAATAAATAACTTAAAACTAATAATGATTATGGCAAAGGTCCAGGATATACGATTATTATACAAAAACCAGTTGTATTTTATATACTTGAAATAAAAAATTGAATTTAGAAAACAATACCATTTATAGCATTAAAAGGAAAGAAATATATAAATTTCACAAAAAAAAAGTGCAGAGCTTACACTCTGGAAACTACAAAACATTGCTAAATACATTTATAAAGATATAAATAAATGGAAAAACATGCTATGTTCGTGGATTAAAAGGCTTAACATTGTACATGGTAAAACTGTACATGGTAAAACTGTACTAAAACTGTACATGGTAAAACTGTACTAAAAATTGATCTACAGATTCACTGAGATTTCTATCAGAATTTCAGCTCACTTCTTTGTATAAATTAATAGATGATTCTAAAATTTGTATAGGTTATAAGGGACCGAGAAGAGCCAAAACAATCCTAAAAAAGAACAAAGTAGGATGACTCAAACTACCTGATTTCAAAACTTACTTTACAGCAACAGTAATTAAGACATTGCAGTACTTGCTCAGGAAGACATATAAATCAATGGAATAAAATTGAGAGTCCATATATAAATCCACATATCTGTGGTCAACTGATTTTTTACAATAGTGACAAAACCATTAATAGGAAGAGAATAGTATTTTCTTTCTTTTGAAAAAAGATTTATTCATTTTAGAGAGAGAGAGAACATGCACCAACAAAGGGAGGGAGGGGCAGAGGGAGAGAGAGACACAAAGAAGCAGACTCTGCTGAATGCAGAGTGGAAAGTGAAGCTCAATCTCAGGACCTTGAGATCATGATCTGAGCTGATATCAAGAGTCAGATGCTTAACAACTGAGCCACGCAGGTGCCCCAAAGAATAGTGTTTTTCAACAAATGCTAGTGAGATAACCAGATAGCCACATGTAAAGGTATGATTGGACATTTATCTCACACCATATGCAAAAATTAACTCAAAATGGATAAAAGACCTAAATGTAAAAACTAAAACTACAAAACTCTTAGAAGAAAACATAAGAATAAGTCTTTATAAACTTGGATTTAGCAAAGAGTCCTTAGATATAGTATTAAAGCTTAAATAACAAAATAAAAAATAACCTAAAAATACATAAATTGACCATCAAAATTAAAAATAAATTGTACTACAAAGGACATCATCAAGCAAGTTAAAGACAGGGACACCTGGGTGGCTCAGTGGTTGAGCATCTGCCTTTAACTCAGGGTGTGATCCTGGGATCCAGCATAGAGTCCCATGTGGGGCTCCCTCTGGGGAGCCTGTTTCTCCCTTTGCCTGTGTCTCTGCCTCTCTCTGTGTACCTCTCATGAATAAATAAATAAATCTTAAAAAAAAAGAAAGCTAAAAGACACAAACCAGTGGTTACCACATGGGAGGTGGTAGGGGGATGGATGAAATAGCTGAAGAGAATTAAGAGTACACTTATTGTGATGAGCCCTACCTAATGCATAGAACTCTTAAATCACTATATTGTACACTTGAAACTAACATAAAGCTCAATGTTAATCATATTGGAATAAAAAAAATTAAAGCTAAAAGACACACTGAAGATTGGGTGATAAAGAACTTATATCTAGAATATATAAAGAACTCTTACAATTCAACAACAAAAAAGACAAATAGCCCAATTACAAATTGCAAATAACCTGAATGATCATTTATTCAGAGAATTTGTGACTTTATGTTTATATGATGAATAACGTAAATACAATTATATAAACATAATTTTGGACAAAAGAAGTCACAGAAAAATATGATATGATTCCATTTTTATAATGTATTTTAAAAGACCATCTTGTACTATGGTGATAAATGTTAGGACAGTGGGTACCTTTGTTGGGGCAGAAACTGGAAGACAGAACAGGAGCACTTCTTAGGGTGCTAATTTCTTAGTAATTTGTTAGTAAAAGAGATTAGTAAATTTCTTTTTTCTCGATGTTGGTGTTGTTACAGAAATGTTTATTTTGTAAAAATTCATTGAGCTGTACATTTATAATAGGTGCACTTATCTGCATATGCACTTTCATTAATAAAGGCTCTACAAATGGATATCAATAAAGATACTACAGGGATCCCTGGGTGGCGCAGCGGTTTGGCGCCTGCCTTTGGCCCAGGGCGCGATCCTGGAGACCCGGGATCGAATCCCACGTCGGGCTCCCGGTGCATGGAGCCTGCTTCTCCCTCTGCCTGTGTCTCTGCCTCTCTCTCTCTCTCTCTGTATGTGACTATCATAAATAAATAAAAATTAAAAAAAAATAAAAATAAAAAAAAATAAAGATACTACAAATGTACATTAAAGAAGTTCTATGAGTTAAATTAAGCTTGAGAAACACTAACACATATAACAGTATATTTTTCAATAGGGTGGTCTTTGATTATATGTGATTTTCTTATTTTAAATTTATATTATGCCACATTCTAGAAAGTATTAAAGCTGGATCTAAGAAGATAAATGAAAATATAGCAAGACACAGGCAAAAGAGAAGAAAAGTAGAGGTAGAAATTAGAAGCCTATGATCCCAGTTATGTGTATTTATAAGTTATTTGCACTTCTTTCATCAGTCTTTGTCTTCTTTTGCAGGTCTCGTTGATGTAGGAATGAGTTAGGGGCAGATGGGAATAGACAGGGAAAGATAAGGGAAAGGCCCCAGAGTCAGGCTCCTACCCATCCAGAGAAAACAGAGATAAGACAGAAAAAACAGAAAAAAATAAATCTGGCTCCCTAGTTCCAAAATGTTATGGAGTATCCTCCTTTAATGGCTACTAAGTAATCACAGAAATATGTCATTAAAGTGTTGTCAATAGTCCCTGCTCAAACTAAGACAGCACAAGACTCTCAAGGCCATGGGCTACCTGACTAGGCTTACAGAAATCCCAGTTATAGAGAAATGTTAGGGAGGATATATTAACCAGAAAGAAGGGAACACCTTGTTTGGGCTCATGATATTTACAAAATCATCTTGTTTGTTATTCTGATAGTTATAAGTCCACCATGTTTGTTCTAAATATCCACCCTGATATTGACAAGAAATTTACCAAGTTCCCTAGACAGTTTCCTATAAAAGACAGACCATGAAAGCCCTCAGTGGCAACCCTGTCAGGACCCCTCTCACTTTTGAGAGCTTTCTCTGTATCTCCACCTAATAGAACTCACTCTCTGTTGTCCATAAGATTCATTCTTCGACTCCATGAGACAAGAACCAAGCTTCCCTGTGTCACTATTAACTATGTCTTTTATTCAGCTTGGTGTATAGTTAGATAATAAGGAAAGTAAAGGGAATATCCATATTCCATTCTTAGAATTTTACCTATTTTATATTTATCCAAGTAAAATCTAAAGAATCTCCTCTGAGAGGCTCTGAAGAGTACAGTGGGACAGTGCGAGTCCTTAGCAAGATAAGAAGTTCTGAGAAGGGCTATCCTCCTCTGCTTTGGGGCAGCCCTTGCTGCCACCTTCCTTTGAGCTCCTGTAGCCTTTGCCTTTAGTGTTCATTAAACAGTCTTGTTACATTAAAAAAATTTGTCTAGATTTCTGCCATTTGCCAACTTGTTTATACTATCATGAATCTTATATACTACATTATTAAAGAAAACTCCATCAAAACAGTGTTGGTATCTCAGACTGCAAAATATTATTTCCTTTCTTTCCAGGAAAATGTTCGGAGTTTTTGCTGTTATAACTTCAGAGCTGAGTCAGCTTGAAAAATATGAAGCATAGCTCTGTCTTCTCTGAACTGGGAGAAAGTCTCCTGCAAGAGCCCCTCATCCCCTGACAATGTATGCCTGTGCAAGATTCATCTCTACCCACTTCTTGGTCAGGAGCACCTCTCAACTGTTGAGCTGCACACTGTCTGCAGTGGTGCTAAAACCACTGGAGACACTGACAGATGAGGGCCTCAGCATCTTGGCAGCCCCACATCCCCTGACTTCACGTATTCCCAGCTGCCACTTCCAAACCAGCACCATTTCAAGGGATATAGCATCCAAGTTCATTGTGGCTGGGGTTGCCATGGTAAGGGTGGCTGGCTCTTGGGCTGGAACTGCGATTATTTGCTAGCCTCATCATTGATTATGCCAGGAACCCTTTTCTGAAGCAATGGTTCTTCTCCTATACCATTCTGGGTATTTGCCTTCTTGGAGGCCATGGAGATCTTTTGCCTGATGGTGGTGATTCTCATCCTCTTTGCCACGTGAAGGAGCTGTCTCTACCTCCCATAGGTCTTTGTCCTGTGTCTCAATGGCCCTCTATGTTCCTTTTCTTCTACCTCCCCAGGCAGCCTGGGGAAAGTGATTGGCTCAGGATATGATAGAGGGAAGACAAATAAATATACTCTATTAATAAGGAAAAAAGATTAAATAGTTAAGGCTTATTTTTAGGTAACATCTATTATTCAAATAAAAAATGAAATAATGATAACAAAGTATTTTAAAATCCCTTTACTTTTGTTGTTAATAGTCTTAGGAGCCATGTTTCGGTTCAATTCAGCTATGAGTCTTTTCTTTTTCTCATTTTATAATTCTGTGTTCAGTCATATGCTAGATACTCTGAAAAGATTTTTAAGACCTCTGCCTTTAAATAACTTGCATTCTCATTGAGTGCCCATCTTGGCTATACAAAAACAATAAAATGTGACAAGGCTCATTTCAGTCCATGCTCTGCCAGGACCAGTCCAGGTACCAAGGGCTGCTTTCTTTGAAAACCCTTAATTAAGATCAGCATGATTGGCTTGACAGATTGTGTTCTCATTGTCTTGATAAAATGAAGCAAGTGATTGGCTCAGGGATGCTGCTGATGGACAACTGAGCTAGGTTGAAGGTTCGTTTGCTTTCAAAGTTTGCTTTGCATTTGCTTTGGTTTAATTTTATTTTTCATAATATTTTGTGGTTCCCCTGACCTCTTACTTTAATCTACAGCTGTTGTCAAATACATAAATAAGCAGACATTCTAGCTCTAAGAAGCAAGACAAATGATTCCTCTGATTCAATTTGTTTGAGAGCACAGACAGGACTATGCTTGCTACTACTTTCTACTTTTTTTTTTCTTTGTCCAAGATGATCCATTTATTGTCAGTATCTGAGAGAAAGAAAACATTTTTATAGTTATGTGTATTTATAATTGTGACATATACCAAAGATTGAGAAGATAGTCTGGTAATAGCCACTTTCAGTAGACATGTCTTTAAACAGATGGAAAGAACTGAAGATACTAGAATTGTTAAGTTCTTAAATTGAGAAAAAAAAAAAACTTATACATGAGGTAAAGTCCTTTATTTACTCTTTTGAGGTTCAAAGAATTCTGAGCAGAGTTGAGAGGCTTGGCTCCTATTCCTGATTTTGCATTAGAGAAAACTAGTCATCTCATTCTTTTGGGCTTCAGATTCTTTTTTTTTTTTTCTTTTAAGGATTTTATTAACATATGTGAGAGGGGAAAAGGAGACAGGGAGAGAGCATGGAGAGGACAGAGAGAGAAGGAGAAGCAGACTCCCCACTGAGCAGGAAGCCTGACATAGGGCTCAATCCCAGGACCTGGGGGATCATGACCAAGCCAAAGGTAGATGTTTAAATGACTGAGCCACCCAGGCCCCCCACAGATTCTTTTTTTTCCTTTCCTTTTTTTTTTTTTTTGTTAAACTTAATGGCTTTAAGTTATTTTAAAAGTCTAATTTCTGCATGTCTTTTACAATTACCCTTTAATCACTACCTAATAGGCAAGCAAGTAGGCTTTACTTTACCATCTTGCTTGAACCTCCTAATGGTTTTAGGAAAAGGATGTTGTAGGTATCTCCATTTTATAGATCAATAAATTGTAGCAGAGATGAAGAAACATCTTGTTGAGAGAAACACAAGTGGCTAGGCCATGGTGGAGCCACAAATCCAACTCATTCTGTGGGAAACCAAAATCTATTGTTGGTTCCCCTCCATTAAGTAATCCTACTTTTATGAGAAGCAATCCACTTTCTTCTTTAAATGAATGCATTTTGAGCAGCCTGGCGGGCTCAGTGGTTTAGCACCACCTTTAGCCCAAGGCCTGATCCTACAGTCCCGGGTTTGAGTCCCACATCAGGCTCTCTGCATGGAGCCTGCTTCTCCCTCTGCCTGTGTCTCTGCCTCTCTCTCTCTCTCTCTCTCTCTCTCTCTCTCCCTCTCATGAATAAATAAATAAAATATTTTTTAAAAAATAAATGAATGCATTTTGGAGTCAGTCTGCAGAGGCTAAACTGAGCTCTGTTGCTCAGCCACTATACAACCTTTAAGAAATTATTCTACTCCAGTCTAGTCTCATCATCTATGAAAGGGGATAATAATTGCTCCTTCTAGATCAGGTTCACATGGGATTTAAAGTTCGTGTACACAGAGCACTTAGGACAAAGCCCGGTACCATTAGCACTCCTTTGGCGTTACTCACTTCTATTCTTTTCCTTGCTCTTATATCAAAAGAAGAGCCAGAGGATTAAAATCAATTAGTGTATGGGAGTGGTTCTATTGCATCAAATATATCAGTTCATTTTGCATGACAAAATCGTCTAGTTCTTGTTTTAAATCAGAACTCTACAAGTCAAATGGAATTTCAGTCATCCCATAATAGCCTTGCAAGATTTGATTTAAAAATTAAAATGAAAAATCACTTTATGCTGTACATGGCTTTAACAAGACTTCTATCTCCTATCAATTATGTAGTAATGTCCATTGTCATGGTGAATCATTTAGAGTAGACATTGAAGTAGATGGCATCACTTGAGGAGACCCATTTCAAAGCAGAGTGTATAGTATGCCCATGTGTGTGCACACATGCATACACATAACTGGGATTAGACTCAGAATGCCAGTGTGCCAGTCCTAACTCTGCTGATCACCTTCTAGTAAAGCATATTTAAAAAATCTTTTAATCTCTATGTGGTTAAATTCTTTACTGCCAATGAAACAAAACACCTATTCTTTCACTGGGCCTATTTTGAGGATCAAATGAAGTAACATCTGTGTACAGTGTTCAGTACAATAAACTTCTTTTCAAAACCAAAATACAGTGTTACAGAAACTTAATTTTATATTTAAAAACTGCTTTAAATTCACCCCCAAATTCTACTAACCGTTTTTATGCCATAGCCTTTCAGAGTGCAAGAGTTTTGGAATCTAGGGGCTTACATTTCTATACCAGTCTCCTGTAAGAGATCAAATGCTTTACTGTTTCTAGGGTTACAAAGATTATCTTCTCCAATAGTGGTTTAGTTCAAGGACTCAGAAGAATGAGGGCAAAGGGGAGTTATATCACACATTACATCATTCTTTCACCCCCAGTTATTCGAGAACATGTAATGCACTAGGAATAATGCAATGAGACTCAGTGGCCTACATTCCTTGCTCACTGAGCATTCCACAGAGAGTATTGATGGGAAGTCCCTCTGTGTAGCCATTAGGCAGAATGTGCTTTGTAGCAATCTGTGTCCAGCTTGCAGATTGTGACTTCCAGTTTATATGCATCCTACAACCTAACCAAATGTAGCTGGGATCCCAGCACTGGTTTCCCTAGAGCAAGCTGTACAATTGGTAGCAGTTTATGCCAAATAGCATCTTCTGGCCATTTCCCTTTTAATTAAGTATGTGTTCAAGGCCTGAAGCTCATGGATGACTTTTTCAGTTTTTCTGGTATATTCATTTTGAGGTTAATTTTTCTGAATCACATTCCTTACTCTCAGCCCCCAGGTCTCCTCACCATTTTTCAGCATCATACATTAAACTAGCATGCCAAACTTGATTAAATGAGTAAAAACAATGTGGCAATATTTTCTTTTTAATTCTGAATTAGTAAGTTATCAAATAGACTTCAAGAATCATTAAGCTTCATCCCTAGCAGACACCATTAATCTTATGGAACCAAAGAGATTCCAAGAAAACCTAAACCCAGATATGTTGTTCCATCAATTAGACAAAGGTTTTGTGAAAAGGCAGAAGATAATACTGGCCATTGGCCCACTCATCACTTAACATTACAGCAGATTTTTCCCCCTCTCCTTTTCACTAATGTGAGGATACAAAGGATAGAAATTGTTGACTCAAAGCCCACACTCAAATATTTTTTTTTTCTCTCAAATAGGAATAGACCTTTATATAGAATTCAAAGGTCATTCAAGGTCAAGGCCTAAGTGTTTATGTATTATGATATCTGTTTCCCTCTCTGTCTTTCTTAGCTAAATCTAGTCTTGAATCAGTTTTAGTTGGTTGCCTTTTTTTCCCTGACTTCCACTGATTTTACCATTTAATATTAGTGGGTTTTTTTTAAATGCAATCCTTGGTGACATTGTAAAAGCAAGACATACTGACTGATAAGCATAAAATCATCAAATGCTTATGCTATGAACCAAATATAATTACTCAGCTTGGGATACAGCCAGAAGCATTTGCTATTGGAATTTTAATGTCAAATGGCAAGAGATTTCCATTTACTTTAGTTCAGAAAGTTCATGGGCACGTGTCAATCATCGTATCTGTTTTTGAAAATAACACTACAGTGTTCCAACTATTTTTCCAATTAATTCTTCCCCGTTATTATATTCTCACCATGATTCTACTGCAAGTATGTTCTTTAAAATCTAGATATGACCTCTATTCAAGAGCTGTTTCTTGTTTCTCTGAGGATTTCTGGATGAAGAGATGGCTTTGTAATTTAATTGGGTTTTACTCCAATATAATAATAGCATGCTTCTAATTGTCAGATACTTCAAAAAGCAAGTTAAATAAACACTATTTTATGAACTGAAAAAAAGTTTTATTGGCCATTAACTTTTATAAGCCAGTTTCAAGGTAGTACCTTATACAATCAAATGTGTCGCCTTACTTTTTGTTTATGGGTCATTTTATCACTACATGGTTTTGTAAAAACAGTAAAAACTATTGAAGGGTTCATATATCTAAAGACACACACAAATTTATTAATGCCATTAGTGTTTATATGGTTATAATACATATTCTATTGACTTTACAGAATTCATTTAAATACTATCTCTGGAGAAGTCAATAATTAATGGGAACTTGATTTTAGAAATGCACACTTGATTTGATAAACATTAAAAATAAACTATTACTGTTTTCATTGTTGTTGAGTGACTAATATATAAACCCTAAATAATTATTTCTTTTTACTAACATTTACCATGGAGGAAAAATTTCTAGATTATATGACTGGGTTTTTCTCAATCATCATTTCTTATGTAATCCAGATTTGCTATTTCCCAGCTAAGGCTGAACAGCTTTGTCCAGTGCCTGTTCTCTAGTGCTCAGTCTGGAGCCATGGATACTTTCCAGCCAACTCACTTACTGCCAAAGCCACTGTTCCCTTGGGCCTTATTTCAAAGTCCAGCTTGCATGCATTCTTACAGCTGACCCTGAATGCTTTCTCCTGATAGTTTAGACTATATTGTTCTTAAGGCCATATCTATTATTGTCTCAGGTGACTTGCTAGGATCTTGAGGGAAAAGAAAGCTATGGAAATTGATTTGGGAAGGCCTGCTTCATCAGCTTTCCAGACACACCAGGTGTATATAAATTATAGTTTAGGATTGAGCAGAGATAGAATTATTAACCAGATTAATGTTAAGCAGCATTATATTATGTACCACACAAATCAATAATGATCCTTACACCAGGTCTTTTTAAAATTATTTCCAATGCCTACCACAGTATACTTTCTATATGTGATAAATAAATCTTTCTGCTGAGTGATTTAATGAAGGTATTTTTAAAACTATTAACACCAACACTGCAATATACATACACAAATGTATCTCATTTACTTATTAAACAGGTGTTTAATGGAACAAATTTTACGTCTGCTGCGATATACAGATGTTGCTGAATAATCACTATAAGACTTAAGAAGGGGAAGACACTTAAAGACACACAGTTACTAAGGTGTAAATGACATTATTAACATAGATCTGTTTCATTTCAAATCCTATTTTATTTCATTGAGTCTCACTTTATTATACATTACCCAAAAATGTATTTAAAAAGCACATAGAATGATAATGGTTAATACATATTCAGTTCTTTCAATGTTTTAGGCATTTAGCTAAGTATATTATACTTAGGTAATTTAATATTTACAACAATTTATAATTTATTGTTCCTATAATACAGATGCAAAGACTGAGCTGCAGAGAAACAAGTCATATGCTCAGGAAAAGTTAGTAACAAAACTTTTATTTCCTAGATGTTTCACTCTAAATTTATGTGTTCAACTATTGCAGTAAATGTGAACAGGATAAAGAACTATCAACATAAAGTCTGAACTAAATTATTTGCAAATGGTTTTAGGCAGAACAAGAATATATACAGAGTGAGCTCAGAGAGTAGCTGAAAGAAAGTGCTGTATCTAGAGAGGGTAAGAAGTACTCAAGCATACCTTGATAACTGAGAAATGCTTTTTGGGGAAGTTAAATTATGGAACCATTTATTGAAGACTAAGTCATGAGAAGATCAAAAGAGGGAATTTGGGCAATTTAAGCATGCAGTACTATGGCAAGTGCTGTAAGGCAGAAGTGAAATAAATGGATAAAGCAGTTTTTGATTACTTTTGTCAGGAAATTGGCTGGAACTACAGTGAAGGAATAGGGAGTTTGGATGAAGGAATTCAGGCATAGATGAAGATTTTTGAGGAGTATTAAAAAACAATGGGATCCTATAACATACTTTTAAGAAAAAGGCATATACTTACTCACATCTTCACTTTTACTGATGTAATAAAATGCCATTCTTGTGATCAATAAAAGATTCAAGCATATTCTACAATTATTTTTCCAATAAATAACTTGGAGGCAAATGTAAGAAAGGATAACATAAAGCAGCACTGTATGGCTTAATTTCAATTTATTTATTTGATTAGTCTCTCTAACTTAAGTTCACATTAACATAGAGGAGAAAATTTTTATCTATGCATAGGAAATATATCTCATTGTAAAGGTTAATAACTTAGAAAATATGGCAGCAATTTTCTTTAGCATTGGCTTGATGTTAAATGGAAGAATATTCCACTACAGCCAACTTTGAAGTTTATCACTATAGCCATTTGAGTGCTATTGAGCTAAATAAAAGTGCTGTAGCAAATTTTTATAATGAGAATTTTCTTATTCATATTACTTACACTTGGATGAAGTGATTTTACTCTCTTTACTCATAAAAAGATAACATTTGAGAAGGCTTCCTTTGAGAGGTCATTTGCAGATATAAACACTTTTTTTAAAGATAAGGAGGAATGGCTTTTCTGTTTCTAAAGATCCTCATGTTTCAATTAAACATTGAAACTTTCACAGAAGTTGGGCAGCGCCAGTGGTGCAGCAGTTTAGCGCTGCCTGCAGCCCAGGGCGTGATCCTGGAGACCAGGATCAAGTCCCACGTCAGGCTCCCTGCATGGAGCCTGCTCTCTTTCTGCCTCCTCTCTCTCTCTCTCTCTCTCTCTGAATAAATAAATAAACAATCTTTTAAAAAAATTTCACAGAAATTATACCAGTAATGTCAACTTTGAAATACCTCAACATTGTCAACTATGTTAAGATATGAGAATGGAGTAGAATAAATAACATTCTTTTATTGAAAGAGTCTGGAGTAAGACTAGAATAAACTTTTTAAGTGCATGTGCTTGGCTTAAGTTCTAACTTCTTCTTAAGCTTGAGCAATACTTTTCTGTTGGCAGATGCAAGGTGCTGTAAATCTCCAGAGATCCAAATGTATTATTTCAAAACGTTGTAACACATTTCTTCATCTTTCTTTTTTTTTTCTTTTTTTTTTTCATTTCTTCATCTTTCTCCACTGTTTTCCATTTTTAAAAAGTCATAATTACATCGGAGCTTTGATTATAGAAATTACCGATTAATGGCATTGGAAAATATTTCAAAAGAGTATCATATCTCCCATTTGTTTTCTAGGCAGGACTTCGTCTAAACGGGTTATCATACCTGGAATGAACAAACATTCCTAGAAGGGAAAATCTTGCCATCCTCATTAAAACCCACTTCAGATTAACCAAAAGAAAACCTGAACTGTTACCTACATATGAGTCTACATATTTAATGTGGTAGCAAGAGGTGGTTCATAGCAATCAAGTACTATAAACCTACCACCACAAACACTACCAGCCAACCCTCCACACAGTCACCCCTAAAAAAATAATCTCCTAGTAAAAAACGATTGTTGTGGCAATACAACCTCAAGAAATGTTTCTTTTTTTTTCCTTGTGTTTCGAATGGGATGATATCTATAAGCTTTCTCTAGAAATTCTGGAGTTTCTGCTAGCCTATATATGTATAGGCTTGAATGAATATATATCTAAAACACTGTTATATAATACATTCAGTTCTGGTTTCCACCTATAAAGATTGAAACCATTATCCAGGTATATGTAATACCTGGCCCTTCTAAGTGACTCCAATCCAAGCCCACTCCCTCAAACAGGTTAAATTATCACACATCTGACAATTTGGAAGTCCTGTTACCTCAATCTTTAACCCATTCACTTCCTTTTCACCAGACATTATATTTCTTCCTCCCCTGGGTTTATGGCAACACTCTATTTTCTTTCTTATCTTTTTCTAGATATTCTTGTGTCTCTGCCTTTCTCCCCCTCTTCAGAATCCACAATTCGTCCTAAAAATCCTATTCTCACTTCAAGTACATGTTTGTTAATCAACAGTAGACCTAGCTTTTCTGTCATCCAGATCTATATTGTAGCAGCCTGCCAGATATGTCCACCTTCATGTCTCATGTTCAAAATGGAAACAAATCAAACAGACAAAATAACAAGTCTAGCCTTTTCACGTTCAGTTTTTTTATTTTTATTTTTTTAAGATTTTATTTATTTATTCATGAAAGACACAGAGAGAGAGAAAGAGAGAGAGGCCGAGACACAGGCAGAAGGAGAAACAGGCTCCATTCACGGAGCCCGACGTGGGATTCGATCCCAGGTCTCCAGGATCACGCCCAGTGGCCCTAAACTGCTGAGCCACCACGGCTGCCCTCATGTTCAGTTTTTTAAATGAAATCCTTACTAAATGTAGTCACCTAAGGCAAATTTGCCTTTGTTTCCTTAACAGCACTGTACTCTACTATCCCCCTGCTAAGTCCATCAAATATTGTTGATTCTACAATCTATAATCAGCTTCCATCGCTTTAATCTTTTGTGTGTTATACATTTCCTCTGCCACTCAGTGCAGACTCCGGGAATTTCACATAGACATAAGGAAAGAGCCTCCTGTACTGCTGCCTGGTACTAATTGTATCCTCACACTCCTGACCCACAAGCAGAGACATTGCCCATTCTCCACACTGCTGCGTATTGGATCCTGTCATTCTCATTCAAAGCTTCCCAAAACACCTTTAGGATTTCCTCCCACACAAGTCCCTCCAAGGTCTGGACCTACCCACAACTCCAACTTCTTTCTCATGTTTTATGTTGGTAAACTATGCAAGTGATTCTCCTTCTGTCTGAAATGTGTTTTTTTTTTTCTCTTTGTCTTTTTCTTCTTTCATCTTTTATGAAAAATTGAGCTGAACACAGCCTTCAAAAATCTTAAGGTCCAGTCAAGAGTCACTATCTCTTGCTCTGTGCAATCCATGTAACATTATTTTTTTAAAGATTTTATTTATTTATTTGAGAGAGAGAGAGAGAGAGAGAGAGAACATGCCAACTGAGGGAGGAGCAGTGGGAGAGGGACAAGCAGACTCTGCACAGAGCCCCCACTGCGAACTCCAACCCACAATGCTGAGATCATGACCTAAGCCAAAATCAAGAGTCTAGCATTCAACCTACTGAGCCACCCAGGTGCTCCATGCATACTATTCTTACACAACAGTACTCAGAATCTATTATTTTTAAACAAATTAAAATTGATTTAATTTTACAATTATTATTCAGTCCAGTAAATATTGGGTGGTAAATCTGTATTTGCTAAATAAAGATAAGTTGAATAAAATATAGAGAAACAACTTCTATTTTCTTTTACTTGTAAAAGGTATTACCTTTTATTACCCCTTCACATTTCTGTTATTGCCTATTTCCAAGTGGTCTAAAAAAATGAGAACTAGTTCTCATAGGAATAATAATATTCTTTAAAAATAGGTAGTTTGTGGATTCTCTGAATAACTAGATATTTAAAATGATATTATTTCTTGGAAAACTGTGCTGAGTTATGTGTTGTCAGAAGGCATTCATTCAAATACCTCAAGATAGTGCTTAGCTCTCAAGGGAATGCAGTTATGAACATACACAGGGATAAAACTCTCTAGGAGAGAATATATTTCCTGCTTCTTCAACCAAGGAGTTAAAAAAATAAGCTGCATAGAGCATCATTAGAAAGATAAACAGCCAGTTCTCACTTTTCTAAGAGATACTCTGGGCATCTTCTTTATTTTTTCTCTCTCACATTTTACGGCTTATAAATACAGCTATAATTCCATCTAATATTACTTTTTTGGGAAGGAGCAATTATAATTGTGTATTTACAATCATTAGTGGTGTTTTACAAACTCCCTGTGGAAATAGCAAAGTGCATATGTGCATGTTGTATTAATTCACCAACATTATTTTGGTCATTTAAAAATCCAATGTTAAGTCCCTAGAAACAAGCACTGATGTCCAAGTATGTATATGGATATCACTTTGTTTTTACTCAATTTAATTCAATTCATATTTACCATGAATATATGTGTTGAGAATCAGATAAAACACCAAAGGTAAAAGACATGAATGTTGTACTAAGGAAATTTTACATTTTTATTCAGTGTGGGGCATAAGAAAAGAAGATATGAAAATATAATATGAAATAAGTTAAATATCCAAGTGTTTGATCTTTAAGTATATTTTTCTCCTAAGGACATCAACTTATATTTCCTTTTTCTCATGAACACTGGATTATTAGGAAGATTCTAGTATTCTGAATTGCAACTTTCAAGGATTTCTTAGACCAAGGAGTGTGTATAAGACGTACCCAATTTATAATGCAAAATAGTGTACTGTTAAAGGAACATTAACATAAAGTGTCTTATGATGATAAATAAATGTGATAGAATGTTCTAAAATATTAATTGCAAATAAATACACTTCAAATTCAGAATAATTGCTGGCAGGAAGGACTGGTCCTACTCATTGAAAAGGTAATTCCACTTCTAGGGGGTGTCTCAAGGAAAATACCTGAAGCATATTAAAAGAAATAGGTTTATGCAACTGATGTTAAAATTATGTTATGAGGTAAAGTATAAATGATCATAAAATAAAATGATCATAAAACAATGCAGTAAATAGTAGGCAATGATTAGGGCACTTATACAGCCAAAATAATCTTTTTCTCTAAGCTTATGTTATGAGGAATGCTTTTGCTCTAATAAGTAAAACATTCAGGAATCTGAATTATATTTATGCTATAAGTGTGTTAAATTAAGCAAACTATACAAAAGGGGTCTAGTGCTAAGCATATGAAGTATTTAATTGGGCTTATCTGAGTTCTCTCATGCCTTTTGGCTCTTTTTACTCTTTTAAATATTTAATATTTTTAAAATTATGGATATATATAACAACTGCACTATGAAAATAAATTTTAGTTAAAATTTAAATAAATCATATAAAAATAAATGAAATTGTTTAGATCTATAAATCTATCAACAATTCCTCCTTTCTGTCTTCTGGAATGAAAACTGCTCATTTCCTTTGTGTTTTAATTGAGTACAATTTATTTAAAAAAACACTAAAACTTATAAAATCTTATATAAAATGATAGCCAAAATGCTTATCACATGTAATAACCACTGACTTCTCTTTTTTGACAAATATGTACCTCAATATATTCTAGCTTTAGTCCATTTATAGACAATGCCAATCAAATTTTCAGTTGTTGCTGATTCTTCTCTGAATTTCCTCGATAGGAGAGCTAAACCTAAGAATATTACAATTAACATCCACCCAAAGTATAAACTACCAACCATTTTGCCTGCCATGTTTTGAAGTAATGAATCATCTTAGTAACAGATATGGAGGTAAAAACTGTACTGTCTGTGCAAAATAATTTATATAGCAAGTAAATTTTAATAGACTATTTGTTTTTAAATAGCTTCAATATTTACATTGTGGAAAACACTTAATGTAAGGTTAAGATGAAGGAAATTTAAATGGTAAATTTCTTATGTAGCTGATATGCCAAGATTAATTGATAATTGGCTGCTAGATAGTCTGGGAGACCACAGGTGTCAGTGGTAAAAGTGATTATCAGTTCTACCATATGCATTATCTGAAGTCACAAACACAAAAGAATCATTTCTTTTTTGAAAAAACTAATCTTGGGTTTCCATCTTTGACAAACTTTTCACATATAAAGCTTAAATTGGTGTCATAAAGTTCTGTACTTTACTGATCTTAAATAACTCAGCCCAACACCTCATGTCTAGAACAGCAGACCAAATTCAATTCAATTTTAAGAGGAGTAAAAAAAAGACTGCAAAGGTAATGGAAATATACTTACCCATCAATATAAGGTGAGGAAAGGCAAGAAGGTGAAATGGTGGAGAAAAGTCCTCTTGAAGGAAATAAAATTAGCAAAGAGATAATTATCTATTATATGGGAAATAATGTAAGCCATTTGGAATGAAGGTCACTTAAAAAAAAAGAAATTTCAGCAATGCATTCACAATAGACTTCAGCAAATCTGAACACTTAATCATTTTTAATATTTAGACTGGTTAGTCTGGTATCAATGTTTGTTGCTACCCACAGATTGTATTCCATGTTTTTGGTTGCACGTTAAATGGTTGCAAGCCAAAATCATGTAAATAAAACTGGCACAGGAAAAGTAAGAAAAGGATACAAGATATAATTGTGATTTGTATTTGACATTTTTAAAAAGATTTTATTTATTTATTCATGAGAGACACAGACAGAAAGAGAGAGAGGCAGAGACATAGGCAGAGAGAGAAGCAGGCTCCATGCAGGGAACCTGATGTGGGATTCAATCCCGGGACTCCAGGATCATGCCCTGGGCTGAAGGCAGGCGCGCTCAACCACTGAGCCACCCAGGTGTCCCTGTATTTGATGTTTTTTTTTGTCATTCTGATAGACTATTGGTACTAGCTTCAAAAGAATAGGTGTGGATAAACCATATTTTAGAGGCAATACAAATTTTTCTCCCCAGGCCAGAAGATACAGACTCATTTTAGGCCAGAGGATAATGACTTCTAGCCACATTTATTTCTAGCATAATAAACATGATAGGCATAAGTAATTTCTCTTTTGTTGGCTTATTTGGTCAATAGCAAATTGAGCTTTTCATTTTTTCTAAGTGAAAGTTTTCCAAATTTTCACTTTTTTCAAGTGAAAAACAAGTGTAGACTCAACAAGATATAAGTAATGCAGGAACACATTTAGTCTATGAGGAGCCAACTATGCTAAAGGAAGCATCATAGGTCAGAATAGTACTGCTACATGAGTATGGACTGACAGATAAACTGACCTATCACTAAAAATACATTATAATTAAGAAAAAATAGAAACATATATAGTCATTTATTTATATGAAAGGTAGTGAAACAGAGAAACTCATAATCTAAGATGAAATAATCAGTTTTTCCAGCAAAAATATTTGATATTTGAATTACCAGTTATATATATATTCTATAATATTTGAGAATAATACCAGCAAAGGCTTAGTGAATTATATACTGTAATACCACATCATGTGTCCTTCTAAATGCCCGTCATCCAGTTACCCCCATCCCCCATCCACCTCCCCTTCAGCAACCCTCTTTGTTTCCAGTTAAGAGTTCTGATGAGCACTGGGTGCTATACTGTATGTTGGCAAATTGAAATTAAATTTTAAAAAAAGAAAAAAATTGGTGCAGTTCTCTTAAGAATTGCGAAAAAAATTATAAGAGCAAATTGCATAAGAAAGTGAATATTTAATTAGAATAAAAGTGAAACATGTTATAGATTTTAAAAACAATACCACAAATATTTTTCTCCATAACACAAATAAACAGCTTTGTGCTCTGTGGCACTCTTAAAACATTTCAGGATTTTTCATATACTTATAAGCCCATCAAGTGTAAGTAATATCTTTCTTGCTGAAAAAAAGTTACCAACCAAAGAATATATTCAAACCTTGGCTTTGGAAAAAATGCTAGTGATGAACTGACATTTGAATATGCTTATTAAAAATGTGTTTAAACACTAAAAAAATAAACTTGTGAGTAATATCAATGTCAACTCAATCATATATTACAAAAAAATACCCCATCAAGGATTTATTGCATAATATCACTATCTTTTTACATCTTTAACATGTATACCATGTGCCAATACTTATGATAAATGTTTTGGAAGTGTTAACTTCTTTAATAAAAACTCAATTTTAAAATATTTTATCAATAAGAAAACTAACGCAGTGAAGCATTAAGTAATTTGCCCAAGGTCACCCAAGAGGTAAGGAGTAGTGGTAGAATTTGAACTTTGACCACAGGACTTAGAGCCACTACATTGTACAGGTCCTTATTTTATTAATTTTGGGGAAAAAATGTTTAAATAACTAATAATGTTTCATGCAAATGAGACTCCATATCCAAAATTAATCATTCATAGATTCGGAAAAGACATCCTAAAATTCATCCTAATCCCCCGTACACATGCAGGTTAAAGCCTAGTATATCTGGTAAATATTTGGTACTTTTTATATATTTGCTGAATCAACAAGTGAAAGAATACAGTATGAATATCCAAATCAACTCCTACAGGAAGATGTCATCATCTAAGTCTCATTATTCTGTAGAATAGTGGCTTTGACTATTTCAAGGTGATAGGACTACTTTGATATAACAATAACAGCTCAATCATACCAAGGGCACTGGGATCATTATAATTGGTTAGCAGCATGACATTCAATAAGTAAGGAGTTGATCAGAAAGAGATAATATCTAAATTTGGATCAAATACTATGTATTTTTAAAGAAGAAAGAGATAATATTGACTGCACAAAACAAAATACAAGTGAATATGAAGTGTCAGATCTAAAAATAAGTGCTAGAGAAATACTTGCTGATTGATGTCTTGGATCAGTGAGTTATAGTAAATTAAGTTTTCTTTATTTAACTCTGACACTTTTGGAATCTCACCTTAAACCAAACCCACTCTTGGAATAATCTTTAGCTGTGGTTTCACTGTGTCCTGTTTTATGACCAAAGTTCTTTTTAATTATAGAAAGCAATTTAATAAGCAAATATTTAAATGCAAACTGTTATCAAAAGCTATTGACTGATGTGATATCAGACTCTAGGCACATGTGGAAAATTAATGAAATTATAGTGAGAAAAGAGACAAATGCCAAGGGGTTAGTAATCTAAAATGTCTATAACTTCTGTTAACACATGTAGACAATTTCCAGGAGGATTCTTCTAAGGAAAGGCTAATAAGTTCAGATCCCTCCTCTGTAAAGTTGCAGG
The DNA here is from genome assembly GCF_003254725.2 of Canis lupus dingo. Taxonomy (NCBI): domain Eukaryota; kingdom Metazoa; phylum Chordata; class Mammalia; order Carnivora; family Canidae; genus Canis; species Canis lupus. Next base: position 27,599,282 of record NC_064259.1, read on the forward strand.
TCTGTAATCTCTTGTCAAGAGGTATAACTTTTAGAAAAGAGTTGAAAAGGCTTATGGATGAGTGGGAAAGTGCTGGCTCCCATGGAGAAGATGATTGGGATCTAGATGACTATATGTTCTGGAGCAGAGGAACCCCATTGCTGAGACAGAAGAAACCAGAACAATTTCACCTCTAACATTTTGGATAAAAAGTCCAGGGGAAAAAGTCATTGTTTATGATTTTCTTATTAGTGTACTACTTAAGAATGTCAGAAATGCCCTGAGTACTCATGGAAAGATTTTTCAAAATGAAAATCTAAATACTCATAATGTTAGGTGTTTAAATAATACATCTAAGCCCTGGAAAGTGGACCAATTCTAGGAATATGAACTATTCCTAGAATAGTTATATATATATTTCTATTTATTTGTAGAAAAACAAATACTAACCAACGAATTTTTATCTCCTCAATTTCATTTGCTACATTCTTAAAAAAAGATAGCAATTTAGAGAATAAAACTAAATCACAGAGGTGTTCTTTTTTTTTTTTTTTTGCCTTTAACACATTTTAGACAAATGGTATTTGAAAGTTCTCCATTCTTTAATCTTTACCTGAATATTTTGAATCACATAAAGTCCAGAAAGTCTGGTGGTAGAGAAGAACAGAAGCATAGGGGTTTGAGAAATATTAGATTTAACACCCAATAACTACTCACTCTTAAAATAAAGTTTTCTGCACTTTTCAAGCAGTTCTCTGAGTATACCGAACGCCCTTCTCCCCTCCAATGATTGTTATAACTTCCTCACATTTGTTATCTACTCCAGATTTCCACTTTATTTCCATACTTTCTCTATAATTTTCACTTTCTCCCTTTTTCATTGCTTCCTTTCTCCATCAATACCCCCTAACACGGAAATGACAAAAGATTGAGACTAAATAGAAAATATAATTAAGACTGAATATAATTGAGATTAAATAGAAAAACATAATTAAGAAATCCATCCAATAAAAAGAGGGAAAAGTTTCACTTGAGTTTACATCAAGGGGGGGGCAAAGTTCTACATGGAACAGTGCGCCTCAACCTCTCTAGTTCACATAACCCTTAAAAAATAAGAGCATAAGACTTTCTTTAATGTTAACATTTCAGAACACATTTTGTGTGGTGTAATGAAAACAAATATTATAAACCTAACTTTTAATGTTGAATGTACATTTTCTACCTATCTAAGACTTTCTTCTAACCTTTTCCTCAATTTGGTGTGTCATTCAAGGGGTCAGGATGCCCTTCCTCAAGAAAGAGGCACTTCACCAAATTTTACAACAAATGAGCAAAAAATTTCTTTTCCACCTGTGGGCCAATGAAACTACCATTTAGAAATCCCCTTGTGGGCATTTGGGACAGATATTTGAAATGGTAACACCCAGGTGTTGTAAATCAGAACATCAGTTCTGTAGGGGGATTTTACAAACTTTGGGTGAACTGGAAGCCACATCAGTAGCCAAGTAGTCAATAGTCCATAGCTTATATGAAATCATATGAAATCAACAGGGACAAATAGCAAATAAAACATTTACAGAGCACTTCTATGTGCCTGTTATATTACAGGTACAGACACAAAACAAGTAAGAAAACAAAAACAAAAAACAAAAAGAAACAACAACAACAACAACAAAAACCAGATCAAATAAGGCAGACATTTTTCTTTTTCCTTCCCTTTCCACCTCTACTTTTTTGATAGTCTGACTGATTTCCATGGCAACAGAAGCATCTGAGAAAATCCACATGTCCGCAATGTCAACTCAAAGTGTCTCAAATAAGCTTTCAGCCATGAGCCATGTCCAGGCTATAAATGCTGGGATCACCATACAACAGATACAGACTCAAGGCTTAGATTAAGTTATCATGACAGTACAAGGATATGTTCTTTCTATAGGAATGTGGAAGATCACAAATGGGGAGGATGGCGGAAGGGAGGACAATAGCTCAGAAACTGAACTGATAAAAAAATTTCTACATTTCAGGGGCACCTGGGTGGCTCAGTGGTTGAGTGTCTGCCTTTGGCTCAGGTTGTGATCCCTGGGTCCTGCAATTGAGTCCTTCATTAAGCTCCTTGCAGGGAGCCTCATTCTCCCTCTGCCTATGTCTCTGCCTCTGCCTCTCTCTGTGTATCTCTCATGAATAAATAAATAAAATCTTTAGAAACAAAAAAGAATTTCTACATTTCCTTCTGAGAAGGATGTTTGGTTGTAAGACTGGTTGGCTCTAAGGCTCAAAGTCGAACACATAAAAAAAGAAAAAAATATTGTTTCCAGTCAAGAGATTGAAGGACTTCAAGCTAAACAGTGCAGGTGAAGAAGATCCAAACTGCTAAACCAAAATCAACTGTGGTAAACATGAGATACCAAGTGAGAGAAATCCAGGCATAAGTGTTACTTGGAATAACAAGATCCCAGACATGGGTCAGGATATATTAAATGATAGTATCTATAGGTGTATAGGTGCATGAGTCTGAAAAATGGTCTTCAAAGATATTCAAATCCTAATCCCCAGAATCTGTCAGTAAATTATCTTTCCTGGTAAAAGGCACATTAAAGATGTGAGTTAAATTAAGGATTCTGTGAAGGGGAGATTATCCTGGATTATTTTGGGTAATCACAAGAGTCTTAAAGAAAGAGGTGGATGATCAAAGTCAGAGGAGATGATCTGACTATGCAAGGAAGGAGAGGGAGGGTAAAATATGTATAGAGAGGCAGGGGTCGGAATGATGGAGTGCCACAAGCCAAGAAATATGTGGAGCCTCTGGAAGCTAAACAGGGCAAGTAAACAGATTCCTTCCTAGCAACTCTAGAAAGAATGCAGTTCTGCGAAACTATTTTAGACTTCTGATCTCTAGAACAGAAAGATCAAACATTTGTCAAACATTGCTTCATGACTTTTTGTGGTAATTTATTACTGCAACAATTGGAAACTTATAGAATAGGGATGGTGTAACATGAGCCAGATACCCAGGCATGGAGACACAGATAATAAAGGCTGGAAATCACATATTTGTATGGAGGTAATAAGATAGGATCCCAGGTAGAGTAGGGCCTAGACAGTAGGTCAGCAAGGAAAAGTCAATAAAAAATTATCTGTCCTCTTATTTGTGGAAAGAACTGTCTATATTTTTCCTTCCCATTGATAAGACAAGACTAAGGCAATAGATATACCTGAATAAAGTAAGGTTTAGGGGTAGGGAAGACAAGCAAAAGCCCGAGATAGAAGTTTGGAAGGAGCACATAGCCCAAATATTGCTTTTTGTATGTGTGTCATCGACTATGGATATATCCGTCATCCACTAATTTATGAGAAAGATTGCTTTACCTTCCCATAAGGGGCAGAATGACTCATTACCCCTCCTCTCTCACTTTTCTTTCCCTACCTTCCACTGCTATTTTTTTCAGGTAAGTTTCCACTAAAATGCCCTTCATTATTCATTTTGTATCTTAATAATTTAGCAGGAACGCTGTCTTACAAAGCTTCACTGCAGGTTGCTGGCATGTATAACTTTCAATAAGGACTCACTAACCACACACTAATAACTATGATATAAATAATTGAACACACCTAAGGCACTGGCACCCTGTTATTCTAAGTCTAAAGAGAAAAGCAAATAGGATTTTCTTATGTTCAAGTGCTGTTGTTTGTTTGTTTGTTTGTTTGTTTGTTTGTTTTGGTAATCTTGGTAGACCCTAGGAATGGCTTCCAACTTACCCAGACATAGCATTTCTGAAGTCTTCCACTTATAATTAAAGTAGTTATAATGCCCCGCTGGAATAGAAAGTCCAAAGAAAGAATTGCCAGGGAGTGAGATCTTTGAGTAAGATTAATTACAAAAGCTTGTCTGTCTTCTACCCTCTAACTGTCTGACTTTGAGAGTGAAGTCTTTCCTCCATTCCCCACTACAGAGTGAGCCCAAGGTTGGAAAGGATAGTCTATAGGTGGGGACACTCATGTTTCTTGTGTGTACAATAAGTATTCCCAATTAGAGTGCAATTTCTGTCTAAATCTACCACAGTTCAATTTTCCACTCAAGTGGGCACAAAGCCATTTTACTATTTTCATTACAGCAAACTAGACAACTATTACTATTTGCTCCTAATGCCCATTCCAGATGTAGCCAATTATTTTGGGTGGATTTCTCTTCATGTTCAAATCTAAGGCTAATCTATAACATTGAGAATTAGAGAACTATGTGTCAGTTGTTCTCAAGCATACCCTATTTTAGTGGCAGGTTCTGAGGTAACCTTACCGCTCTCTCCATTCCTCAGGTAGTTTTCTGTTGTATTCTTTGAGGGTTGTGTCTGGATCCCTGTGCTGGATATTACCAGTACTAAACTCATCTTCCATTTTGAGTCTATCATTGATAAAGTACAATTATTAATTAATCTGTTAAAACTAGCATTTGCTTTCTCTGTTAGACCAATTTCACTGACCTCAGAAGCTCTATTATTTTCTAGCCTCAGACTCTAAAAACTGAACTTATAGTAGCAATGTCCTTCTATTATTCTCTTACTCCAATTCCCAGAGGAATCAGACCTGTTTATAACATTTCAATTCTTCCCAACTCCTAGCTCAAGCTACCTTTCCTAAAAGTGGCCAGTATTACCACTATCTGACACAGATGATCTTTTCATCAGCATCTATTGTTCACATAGCTTAGCTAATAGATAATTGCTTCATGATTCAGGGATGCTTTAGTGACATCAAAGGGGAAGAGAACAAGAATGAAAAGACAATGAACAAGTAGAAACATTTTTCAGTGTTGTTGAAAAATTGCATACTGATGACCCCCTGACCTCTGAGCAAGGGGTATCTCAGAGCCTATCTCTGAGTATTCCTTAATACTCTGAAGTTGATCTGATGATTAATTAGAGAGACCTGTAAAGTTGCTGCTGAATAGCCAGCAATCATCTTGTTATATTTTACTGTGGCAAGAGCACGAGTTTCCATGCTATATAGTAACATCTAATTATTTTAATGACAGATGTGGTATGTGCATGGATGGCCCTTAACACTATTTTTATGTGAAGTAAATTTAGTAAGTCAAATGGAATTTTGCAGATTTATAGGCTGATGACATCTATTTATTTACAGAAAAAAAGATACTTTCACAGGGTGAAAGCTCATGAAGAACATCTTTATTCGATGTTAATAGTGGCCAAGGAGCAGTTGGCCAGGAAAGGTGGTTCCTGTCATATGCTCTGACAGTCCAGATTACTGTCTCACCACACCTGTTATGGCAATTTTCAAGGGGGAATGGATAAGGAATCTTAAAGATCAAAACTAATTTTTAGGACCATCTGCCTTGCATTATTTTAAAACAAGTGTTGTCATATTTAAAGAAACTAGCATACATAAATACATGCATATTGATATATAAAAATACATAGAAAATCCTTGCTTTGCATGTTTTAATATGCATGAATTTCAGTTACCACAGTTTAGTGAAATAATACCACTCTCTTAACAGTACATTCCAAATTTCGATTACCAATATATATTAACTATTAGTCATTACAAAAAGTACAAACTTCACTGTTGGCTCTTAAAGTCCATAAATTATTATGTGAATGACAGACATATATCATGATCAGTGGCTAATCACATCACTTCCTTCCACATCTGTCAATAATTATTTACTGTCCATTTGCTTGTTATTCAGATTATATACCTAACAAAATGCATAGTTGAGTTGCCTCTGTGTCTTCCAGTGACAAACTCAAATATAATTTTTACAAAAATGGGTAACTGAGAAAGGGTACTGGCCAACAACGATGGGGATGCAACCAAGAAATGAAAAGTAACACCAAAAGTGAAACTCAAATAAAACATAAGTGGATTTGGAGAAGAAATGCTGGCTGTGAAAATGTTCCTACTACTCCTATTCTATAGGTACCTGAAGGAAATTAGTGAAGGCAGACTTAACCACACAAATGAAGAACATAGTTGTGATAATGATGAAAATATCCTAGTAGAAAGAACACTGGAAAAACACTTTACATAAAAGACCTCACAGAGATATCTTACAGTGTTGAATACACAAAGGATAAAGTGTTAGAAGTTGATCCCATATTAGAAAAGAACATGATAATTTACCAAGTCATAGAAAAGATGCTTGTTCTGTACTGTAACTGTGTAACAAGAAGGAAAACACTATTCAAATCATCCTTGGCATTTCATTTCTTTATTTTTTGAAAGATATATTTATTTTAGTAGGGGAAGGGGCAGAGGGAGAGGAAGAGAATCTCCAGCTTACTCCTTGCTGAGCACAGAGCCCCATGGGGTTCAAACCCACAACTCTGAGGTGATGACCTGAACTAAAACCAAATTGGATGCTCAACCTACCAAGCCACCCAGATGCCCCATGAGATTAAGCCGTGCCTCAGGTTCCATGCTCAGCAGGGAGTCTGCTGGAGATTCTCTCTCTCTCTTTCCCTAAGTGCCCTTTCTCTCTCTCTCTCTCTAATAAATAAATCCTTAAAAAGTAAAAGAAGATATTGAATTCTTAATGTTACTAATTTTTAAAATTACAATTTACTAAGTATTTGTTTTATGATTTTTAAAATTTTCCCATATGTTTATAACCGACAGTATGAGAGTTTTTGATGCTTGGAGAAAAAATATCTGTAATAGTCACAAGATGTTTTATATTTTGCTCATTGACTATTGAGATCACTTTATACAGTTTCAGCTTACATGGTCACTTTTACAGTCTTGCACTACCATGCTTAAAAAGCAAGGACTAATTCTACTTATACTATGCATGTTCTCACTTGGAGATCAGATCAGTCAGGTTCACTTAAAGGACTCTTAAATCTTGAGTTGATGGCAAGATAGCTATATATATATATATATATATATATATATACACACACACATATATATACACACATACACACACATATATACACATACATATATAAATATATACACACACACAAGTTGCAAATATATATATTAACAAGTAAATAACTTGCAAAATCTTGTATTCTGAAGGGCAGAAATAGGGCAGGAATGGCTGAAACTACACAACCTTCTATGAATCAAGAGGAATAAATTGTGAAGAAGGTTCAGCCCTATGGATTGGAGAACTAACCCAGTTGGACAGAGAAGAAGCTGTATGTGGAGTAACAGAGACACAAATACTTCTGTAATTGTGCTTGGGCTCTAACTCTTCCCTGTGTTTGATACCCCATGAGGGAAAAAGAAGAAAGAACATAGGAAACATGTGTGTCTCTTTTACACACATACACACAAACACATGTGCACATGCACAAACACACTTACAATGTGTTACTGACTTAACTTCATGCTCCATATGTTAAATGAGTTTTATCCACCTGAATGCCTTAAAATCAATACATTGATTTTGTGTTTTTATTTAATGGAGATTAGTTTTAGAAATATAGAGTCAGTAAGAAAGACACTGTAAACATGTTGGGATGAAAAGTTCTGAAAAATTACTATAATCACATCCACAGTGAGTGAATTAATATTATCTCTTAATCTTTTGTGAGGCTTCATCTATCTGTCCTCCTTTACTACACAGTGAAAAATGAGACAAGGTCTACCTTTGTTTTGTGAATTGCATTATGTTGAGTATTGTTGAGAGTTTTTTAAAAACTAATTTATGATGTATTCTGAATAATTTTCTATGTGCATCCAAGGGAGTAATCAATATACCTTCCTTTTAAATTGAAAGCTGTGTTCAGCAACTCCCACAGTTCTGTAATTTCCAATTTTATCTCTGAATTCAAATAAGAAGCAAAATCTTGTAAGTGGACAGTGTGCAGAATAATAAATGACCTGCTAGAGAAGAACGTCGCTTGTCATGAGGATCCCGTTCTTCATGGTTTGGAGGGGAAGTGACTTGTAGTCATCATCCCCACTTACCTTTTTAGAATCACTGACCTGATCTGTTCTCTGAAGCAAGTGATGTGCTGAGATAACTTGTGGGTTAAGTCGCTCTCTTGCTAACACAGCCATCAGCAGGCATTGTATGGCAGAGCAACTTTACCTGGAACTTTAACACAATAAAGACGCTGTGGTTAATACTGACTTCAGCAGGACTCATGGTAGCTTTCTCCTAAGCCTGTCTACATTGGGCTGTAGAAGGTATTGCTTCTGACTTGATCTGTGTGCCACTGTCAGGCTACTGTCTATCGCTAAGTCTCAATACTTCAACAGTGAAATGAATGCTTCATGTATTTTACCTCTAAGATGAAACATTTTCTGATTTGAGTTTCACTCCAGTCATACATCTATATATATGTATTTGGGTGTACGTATATATATGTTTTTTTCTTCTGAGGTTTGCTTTTTTTACTTAGTATCTTTAAAATACCACTTCATATAAGTTCATAGAGAACTTCGTTTTTTTTTTTTTTATGGCTGCAGCGTGCTTTATTGTATCTATGTACAAGAGTTGATTCAACTAATCTCCTAATTTTAACATTTAAAGGCTATCGATATTTTGAAATTTTTACTGAAATAAAAATATTAGTTCTCTATACCATATACTGAGATAAATTTCACGTCTGAATGGATTAGAGATTTGAATTAAAAAATGAAAGTATACAAGTACTAGAAGAAAACAAGAGTGAATTTGTCTTAATCTGGGTATAGGAACTTTAAGTCTTTAAGATTTAAGTCTGAGTATAGCAAGGCTTTAAGTCTTCTGAACACATAATGGGCATCATATGGGGGATGGTTAGTCTTTGAGAGATATTTAACCATAGTGAGTTCATCAGTACAATAAATATTAATTGCCTTTGTTTTTTTTCTCACACACACAATGCATCTTAATTCGGGGTACCTTCTACTTGTTTTAAACAGGGTTATTCACCTGCTCTTCTGTGTCATCAAAGCACTTAAACCATCATATGATATGGTAGTTGTCTATGTGATTTCTTTACTAAACTAGAGATTCCTAAAACCAGTGTTCCTTCTTCTTTTCCCTGCATACCTTCCACTTTCTGATTCTATCCTTCTATGCTGATGGCCAGAAATCTGCATTTTAACCAGGACTCAGGAGCTTTGACATAGGTGGCTTCAGGAACCATGTTTTACCAAATGCATTAGATTTTGAGGTCCTTGAAAGCTAGAGCTATGCATATTTGTTTTTCTCCTATAATTATCCATCTAACACACACCTAAGGATGAAGAATGTAATAAGTACACAACAAAGTATTTTTGAAGAATAAGAAATAATTAATAGTTGATAATTAGTTTCTTTAATAGAACAAATTAAAAATGTATTTAACAATGACTGTCAAGCTTTCAAGACAATGTACTTTAGATTATTTTCTTTCTTCATAAAGCTTAGGGATTCTGGAAATATTTTGCCCACTGCAATACCTAATTCTATGTGTCGACTTGACTGGACAATGGAGTGCCCAGATATTTGATCAAACATTATTCCCAGTGTGTCTCAGTGCAGATGTTTTTGGATTAGGTCAACATTTGAATACACTGAGCAGATGACATTGCATTCCTAAAGTGGGTGGACTTCATCGGATCAAGACAAGATCTGAAAAGAACAAAAAGATTCAGTGAGAGGGAAATTCTCCTACTTAACTACTTGAACTGGGACATTGATCTTCTTCTGCATTCAGACTAAACTTACACCCTTGGCTCTCCTGGTTCTCAAGACTTCGGGTTACAAATGAAATTATACCATTCACTCTACTAAGCGTCCAGCTTGCCACACACAGGCCATGGGACTGCTCTGCCTCTGTAATTACATGAGCCAATTCGTTAGGATAAATCTCTCTCCCTCAATCAATTTTATTTATATTTATATTTATTTATATTTCTATATTTACATAACCATCTATCCTATGGTTTTGGAGAACCCTAAATTACCCGCCTAGGCTATTTTAATGGAGACTGAATTTAAAACAACCCAAACAGCAATAACAACAAATCTTCTATGCTTCAAATTATGTTTTTGATGTTACTTTCTTTCTTTAAAACTTCATGTCTTTTCCAGAATAGATACACTACTTTATCTATAATATGTATTTTGCTAAAATAACTACCTAAAATTTGGGCTTTGCATACAACATTTGTTGAACTTTTATTTTTGATTTCCAACATAGTTATAACATATATATTGTATATGTACTTTCATTTACATATATATGAAGTGATATAGTTGTGGATGTAAAGATAAATAGTGTATCAGTCAGAGTTCTCCAGAGAAACACAACCAAGAGCTATATGTAGATATCTATGAATAAATTAATTACAGGAATTAGCTCACATGCTTATGAAAGTTAAGAAGTCCTACAATCTGCCTATTGAAAGCTGGAAAACAAAGAAAGCCAGTAATATAATTCAGCCCAAATCTGAAGTCCTGAGGACCACAAAGCCACTGGTGCTAATCTCTTCCAGAAATACTCTCACGGACAAACCCAGAAATAATGTTTTACCAGCTATCTGGGCATTTCCTAGTCTAGTCAAGGTGACACATAAAATTAACCAACACAGAAAGATGGATAGACAGATGTTTCATGTTCTACATATATGCAATACGGACGACTCAGAGAAAAAGAAATGTATAGAGGCTTTTAAGTGAGACTAACTCTTAAAATCACTGATATACTCAGTTCTGTATTGAGGGTAAATGTATAGCACCTATCTTTAGAATCAAGAGAAAGGAAATCCATTAGCATATTTTTTTGAGAAAAAAATAACATTTTTGTCTGGAAATATCAAGAAAGTCAACAAGAAAATGAATAGCTAGGAAAACAATAAATTTATTTGATGCAGCCAAATGTTGGCAGATACAGGGAACTGTAAGGCAAGACTTACAAAAATGTGACGGCAGGCAAGAAAGATGTTAATTTAGAAAAAAAAAAACACCTCTGCTGGTGCCTTTGTAGCATGAAAAACCCTATAAAAGAATCTCATGCAGTGGTTTCTCATTACTGGTTCTGTTTTCAGAGTGGCACATCATTCCCTATGCTTCAGACTGTGCTCATCCAGGCAAAGGAAGAAAGATATGATTGAATGATTAACCAATAAATGAGATTCATGCAAATGGCCTCTTGGAAAACTCTCAAGTCAAAATAAATATTTTATGTATTGGGAAAATTTTGTATAGCTAAATAATGCTCATAGTCTATATTTTGCTTCATCTGCACATACATACGCACGACAAAACCAAGGCAGAGTGGACAAGTACATTTCTGACATCCTCTTTTCTGGCACCTACATGCCTTTTTTTTTTTCATCCCTCCCCCATCCTAACTCATGGCCACTCTGATCTTTTCACTGTCTTCATGAAGACAGTAACATGAAAATGTTACACAGTTAGAATCAGCCTTTCCATATTGGCTTCCTTCATTTAGTATTACATACTTAAATTTACATTATATCTTTTTGTGGTTTGATATTCATTTTTAGAACTGAATAACATTCAGTATCTGGATATGCCATGGTTTGTTTATCCATTCTTTTACTGAAGGACATGTTGGCGGCTTCCAAGTTTTGACAATTATAAATAAATCTGCTATAAACTCCATGTGCAGGTTTTTGTGTGGATATAAGCTTTCAACTCTTAGGGATAAATACCAAGGAGTGGGACTGCTATATGAAACGGTAAGAGTATGTTTAGTTTTGTGTAAGAACCCACCAAACTTTTCTGAAGTGGCTATACCATTTTGTGCTCCCACCAGCAGTGAATGAGAGATCCCATTACTGTACTTCTTTCCCAGCATTTGGTGTTGCCAATGTTCTGAATTTTGACTATTCCAAGAGGTGTATAGTGGTATATCAATGTTATTTAATCTCACATGCACTTTTAATTAACTTTTCTGGTTCTATGTCATGGGTACTGGGTTTTGTCTTGCTGTCATTTGTGATCCTATGCTTCTCTACAACCTTAAGTGTTGCTTGTTAAGATTTTTCATGCTCTAAAGTAATTTTATTGAAATTAGAGGTTTCTGAACCAAGAAAAACAATAAAAGAGATCATGATAAGAGAGTGGGGTTTCAGATCAGTGGGGTATATTGATCTTTATTTTTTAGGCAGAAGTCTCATATCAGGTAGAAAGCCTGCCTACTCTGTTGACATTTCAGGACAGTTATGCACCAGGATGCTTTGAAGGAAAAAGTACAGATGTTGATACTAGACAGACTGAGTTTGAATCCTGACAATTCCATCTAATGGTTATTTGACCTTAGACAACTTATTTAATCTTTCAAAGCCTCAGTGATCTATAAAATGGGAGTAAATATCTCCGTGATACTGCTTGGAGATTACAATTTAACTTAGACAATACATTTCAAAAGCATGGTAAATACCTATTTAGTACTTCAATGGGATATATTAAAATGATTCTTCCTCCTTCTCTTCCCTCCTCCCTCCTCTCCTCTTCTTCTTTGCTATCGAGCGGCAGTATTGTTACTAGGAGTGACATTTTTATGTATATGGGCTGTCTAAGGAATCAATTAAGTTATATTTGAGAAATTTTACGTCACAGTACATGGCAGATGCATCCATTGAAATGGATCTTCCATTTACAAGAAGCACAAGGTGAGATTGCATTTATTTTGTTGCATTGAATAGTTTTAAGCACTTTCTGAGAGGCGAACTACAAATCAAAATAGCCCTGTTAGTACAATTATGTCTATGATTATGCCATGCTTTTGGATTTATACCATTTTCTTTCTTAGTTTCCTCAAATCATTCATTTGTACTTATTACAAATATTCAGACATGATAACAATTTCCTCGAAGCTTCTAGTAATGAGGATCCAACATGCTACTTGAGTCTAAGCCAAAATGGAGAGTTAATTTTTATTCTTAAGTTCTTTACAGGAAACATAATTTGAGATCTCTTTGTATTACAACCTTCATTTATAAGAAAATACCTATTATTTACATTTAAATATTTTTATTTAATATTTACATTAATGTTTTCTATATCTTAACTATGTTCAAAAACCTTAAAAGATAAAATTATATGATTAATAGTGGCCACCATTAGTTGAAGGAAATATATTTAATCATATCTATACATAAATGTTCCAAAATGAATATTATTGTTCTTTAATCAAGGAGAAATTTCTGACATCACACATTTTCAGGAGATGCTATAAACTTTTGAGTTTTGAGTGATTTCTGAACCAAAGGGATTCCTAGATATGCTTTCAAAAGGTAAACATAGCTGAAACGTCACTATATGCAATTGCTAAATTTTAATGTTTAAAGGCTATGTTTGTGGCACAAATATTCCTGTTTCTAAAAGTTTTATTAAGGTAATTAAAACATATTTACCTCAACATTTGCTCAGAATTTTAGTTCAACTATATCTAAGTACAAAATTTGAGTAGTCTTAGTCTATTATTTTATATATTTCTAATTTTTTAAAATATTAACAATGATATTCATTCATTTTTCTATGCAGCATATTCCTTTTCTCTTTATCTTTAAAGTGCCATCCAAATTACTAACTTTCAGAAGTAAACATGAAAATACCTGTTTTCCTTATCTTATGATTTTGTCTTCAGAAGGTAATCAGATTTCAATCATTAACTTCTAAGGGAGAATTGAAGGAAAAACAGATTTTTCAGATATTCATGTGAATTTACTCAAATGGAGATGATAATAGTTTATTTTAAATAGTTGAATTGGCTTCTAAATTTTTTCTTTTTATTTCACTGATTTGTATGTGTGACCATGATCACATTACCAGTGACTAAATAAATCAGGTTGATCTTAATATACCTGTATTTCAAAAAGGTCATTGAATTGTCATTGTACAATAAAGCATTCTGGAAACATGACCTTGAGAGTCCCTTTCTCTTCTCTTTGTGTGGAGATGATCAATTTTGGTTCATACTGTAAAAGGGCAAATTTGCATATACTCAATATTTTGGTTTTGGGTTCAGATATTAGGCATCCCCTCCCCCACTCCTCCCTAAAGAAAAAGCAAGGCATCTTTCCTCTTCAATTGCTCTAGCTTAATAAAAGCAAAAATTGCAACTGCTGTGAATCATAGACAGAGCTCTTACCACTGCATGTATTCTAAACACATCTTCAAGCTGGCTGGCAACCTTGTTCCCTAACCCAAAGCCTGCATACTAATGTGAAAAGTCTGACGTTATTCAGGCCACATAAAGAATGCTTTTTTCCCTGAAATACCACCTTGTAAAGATATCAAACACAGTAAGTTATATGTAAAAGGTGAATATTAAAAATAATCTCACTGTCTCACCCAGGAAGTTCATCAAGTTTTCTGGATCAAAATTTAGTTGACTGCATGCAAGAATGACATATTGCATATCAGTTAGTCATATACATAGGCAAAAACAGGTGGATGTCACTTGAGAAACACTGTGTTGTTAGCTATCTATATCAAACCTCCATAAGCAATGTCCTAGATTCCCTGAATTTCCTTTTTTTTTTTTTTTTTGGAATTATTCATTTGGGTTATTATTTTCTCTAGAGAGTTCTTATTAAAAAGCAATTGTTAGCTTGCAAAAGAGTGTTGATTTATTAGAATAAATTATTTATGAGGTTGTTAAGTTTTACTTTGCCGAGAAGGAATAAGGATGCAGATGATGTAAAAGAGAATCCTCAGGAAATTATGTCTAGGGTTTGTGTACAAGACAACTCTTCCACCACACTGTAACTCTTTGAAGACAAAGCCCTAATTGTATTTATTTTTATATGCTCCATTTTGCTCATTGGAGTGCAATACATCTATTCCATTATAGAATTTAAGAAGTAACTTCAATTGATAGAAGCATTAACAAAGATGAAAATGTTTCTACACAAGGACTGCTTAAGAGAATCTTGAAAATGGATATGCCTAAGCAGAAGCATAGGCAAGAATGAAGCTATTCACCATATAGTCAGCTGTTCTTACTTTGGTCTTTTTCAGGAGCCCACCCAGATACTCATATAATCAGCCTCCAGTTGGGGAAGTATCCAAATCAAGGGAAAATAGATTAGTTTCATGCTCTGCTTACAGTCATACTGCAATAGAAGAAAAGTGTTTAATCCCTGTGCAAACACCCAGGAAAATCTTCTTTTGGAAGTAAGCTAATCAAAATGGATTGATGGGCTGGATAGAAATGAAAACAATGATTTTGCAGTATCTCACAATGGCTCATACATGGGGTAGCAAGAGAAGACTAGATTCTGAATTTCCACAATCTGAGGTTAGTATCTTTGTTACATGGGTCTTTGGAGGTGTGATTTGTCCTTTAGGAGAATCAGTTACCTTTCCAAAAATGGAAACACTGATATATGTCATCAAATGAAACAAAATGATCTTTATCAAGCACCAAATCTGGCTTCAAATAATAATAGCCTTCATTCTCACCTCCCCCAGCACAACACTCCCTAGAATACAAAATCCCTGTTTCACTACAGTTATATTCAAATTCAAGAAACTTTGGTCAATCAAAAAATACTGTTCTCAAAGAAATTCTGGTTTCATTTTGTTCAAAAGCAAAAGAAAGAGAGATCACACAAGACTCTCCATTTTCGTGTTTCCCAACAAAACTTTCATTTTCCTTTCCATTTTCTTCCATCTCTATAATAAACTTATGTTAGGGTCACTTAACATCAGGCCCTTGCTAATTTCTAGTTTCTCTAAAGTTTCTAACACAGGAGAAGAAAAGCAAGAGTATCTGGATTTTTCATATACGTGACCAGGTTAAAAAAACAAGTAGACCTTTTTTGAACGGACTAGGAACTGGTTTTAAGTTGGGCAGTATTGAGAGTATGGTATGCATTTTTTTTCTTGTTGCTGTTTTGTTTTTAATGGATTTCAACCACATTAATAAACAAACAAGCACTGGAATATAAGCTGCTGGATGTTTCTGGTAAATACAAGGATCAGTCAGACAGAAACAGAGAATGCTGAGGGTGTTGATATAATCACTGGACAATGTATAGAAATAAACTACACACACAAAATTCAAAGCCAGAGCCCTTCCTCTGCAAAACAGCATTGTAATTGCTATGACTTTTGATGTCTTTCCATCCTACTTTATCTCTTCTTTCATTTCAAAACCATACTCAGCCCTACCCCAATGCGGAAAGACAAATGAATGCACACACATGCACACATAGACACACACATACCATATGCACAGTTGATGGCATATATATATATATTCAATAAAATATATATATTATTGAATATATATATATTTTATTGAAGTTCGATTTGCCAACATATTGACAATTGATGTTTATAATAAAAATTTGCTTGGCTTACTTTCTGTTTCCTCACAAGGTCTTGCTTTCTATTGGGCTGTTTTAGTAATATCTCTTTTAACTAAAAAAAAAAATTAATGCTTAAGCAATCAAAGAGTAGTGGGATGAGATTGGGTAATGCTTCCTTTAAACTTAACTCACAGGGACACCTGGGTGGTTCAGCAGTTTAGTGGCTGCCTTCACCCAGGGCGTGATCCTGGAGTCCCGGAATCAAGTCCCGAATTGGGCTCCCTGCATGGAGACTGCTTTTCCCTCTACTTGTGTCTCTGTCTCTGCTTCTCTTTCTCTCTCTCTGTGTCTCTCATGAATAGATAAATAAAAATCTTAAATAAATAAATAAAATAAAAATAAACTTAACTCACAGCATGTAAACAGTTAAAAGATCAGACCAGCATCCAGCACTATCACTCTACAGCACAGATCAATTTTGATGAGATGCTATATATGGAAGTAGGATCTCTGACCTCATGAAATGAGGATGAAAATCCCATATCCTTGAAGAGCTTGGAGAATGAGAAAGGGATTAGTATGGGCAGAGTAGAGCGACGCTTTGTAACTAGGACACTCAATATGTGTTCTTACAGGAATCCTTTAAAGATGGAACTAATGGCAGGAAGAGAAAAGAAGTAATACTTATTGAACATTGGATGTTCTGGTTGATACTGATCAATACATACACAGATATACATATGATCTAAAACAGAAAAATAATTAACTATAGAGATGTATTGCACATTTGGATTAAGGAGACTCAGAGACTTCCTACAAGCTGCCTATTTCTTCAGTTACATGAAGAAGATTGCTATTGCCCATGTTCATATCCTGGCATAATGGCAGATGAGGGATATAAATGCAAGTTTTTTTCACTCAGAAGACAGTTATTTTATTAATTCAAATTAATCTATAATTTCATGAGTCAAAAAGTTATTTACTTTAATTCGGTTCTAAGGAAGCTAGAGTAAAGAAAATTCTGCTGCTCCTGTCCTGATTATTCCCTGTAGAGAAAGAAAGGACTGTTTCATAAGTAGTTTAATTATATGCAGCACCTTCCTAAAATAGAGAGTGAACTTTAGCAGGGGATTTATCATGACTTTCCCATTTATTTAACCATACTGATTCTTTGATGAACGTGACAGTGTGAGCTCTCCCCACCTCTTCATCTCAAATCCACCACCAAGTCTTCACATTTAATTAAGTTTGTATTTATGAAGCCCTCCTGTCCTCTGAGCAATTCAAAGAAGACATAACTAATACAAAATTGCTAAATGTCAGCCTCCAGAGAAGTGAGATTTCTTCATGAGAACCAGGCTCTCTGCCCACATTCCTCAACCCACACTGATACACCAAATGACACCAGTTATATTGCTGATCTTATGAAATCTGTCTTAAAATAAATGCAAGCAAGACCTTACTTCTATTTCTTTTCATCTATGAAGAAACAAAATTGCCAATTTTCAATTGTGTATTTGAGATAATGTTCCCATCAATCTATATATAGATTTATGTTGAAAAAATATTAAGTCCTTGTCTCTTTTCATCTGAATATACTAGATGTTCCAGATGAGGTGACTTTTGAGTCACTTTTGCCTGACCATATATAATACCACTCCATCTAGAGTCCAACTGTATTCGGTTTACCCTTATTGGCATTCCCCTACTTTTCCTTCCTTTTCCCCCTATTTGCTCACTTTCTTTTATTCATCCATTTTTTAAATGACTACTCATCCCATTGATGAGGGAGGGATTCCCAACCTATGGCTACAGGGGTGGCCAAAGTCACACATGCAACACTAATTGTTACCGTAATCACTACGAATCACCAATTTATTAATCACAGATAGTATCATTCTGAGGAAGAGAATACCACACGCTATGCAGGGTCACATGGGGCTGTACTTGGGAACAAATCAAACGAGCACTGTAGGAGGCAGGCTGTGCAGTATCAAGAGGGTGAGGTGACTCCTGATCTCCACAGAAGGATGAGATTAACTTATTTGAAGAATTCAAAGGGCTGGCAGGGAACTCAAACCTACCACTCAAAGATAATCAGGAACCATACTTGCTCCCCATAACAGGAGGGTTGTTTGGGCAGGGGATCGTGTCCACAGAGCAGAGTAAAGAGGGGAACTTGCCATTAGGTCATTTGTTGCACCCTTATATTTACCAGATGTCAAGGCAGCACATAATACAGGGCCTTAAATTTAAGCTTTACGTGACATCCATCTTCCCATTTAAGTCAGCAAATATTTACAGGGTAATCACTATGTCCAAAATAACAGACTAGATCATCTCTATACTAGCTACAGTCCTGGGCCATATGTTACCCCATTTTAAATATTATTTGTCCTTGGGGTGCTTGGATGGCTCAGTCGGTTAAGTGTCTGACTTGGTTTCAGCTCAGGTCATGATCTCATGGTCATGAAATCAAACACCATGTTATGCTCTGGGAAAATGTAGAGACTGCCTGAGATCTCTCCTTCTGCCTCTGCCTCTTCTCCCACTTGTGTGCTTTCTCTCTCAAATAAAATTTTTAAAAGGATAAATGATATTTGTCCTCAACTCAGTTATACCAATAAGGCAAGTATCATTTCTCCCATTTTACAGATGAAAATAAATGTATTTAGAATAATCATGCTTTGTCTAAGATTCTACAACTAATAATTGTATACAGACTTGAAATCAGGTCTCTATTCATTAGATTATCACACTTCTTTTCTTCCTCTATTTGTGCTACGAGTATATCCATAGTGTTCAGTGCACTTAGCTTGTTAAGACTCTGGGCTAAGAACATTCTCATGCGATCATTCCAACACGAAAGACTGATGAAGCTACATTTTAGGAGATGCTGCTCAATGCCCTGATCTTTTTTCCAGCAGCACAAAAGTTCCTTGTTATACTAAAACTTGGGCTGAAATGCATGGAGAAGTATACACTCCCAGAGTTGAACATGCCATCACGTATTCAAATCTTTTGCTGGCCAGCCAAGCATTCTAGTAGAAGCAGAACCACAAAGGACAATAGACAAACATGTTTTATTTCATTTAAAAAAATAGTTAGGTGGCCTTGTACTAAAACATTTAGGCATAATTCTGGCTGCTTGTACTCAGATGTCTACATGGTCTTTGGATGTCTGAAAAGATCTAAGTGCTTTCAGAACTGCACTGCAAATGTGCCTTGAGCTGTGATTCAATGTAAAGGTGAAGATGAGCCAACATAACACTCATAAAACATTAAAATTAAGGTTGTTTGAAAGCTTCCATGTCTTTAGCATCACTTGAGAAATTCCAGAATTTAAATAGGTCAGCAAATGATGACTCCTTCAATTATATATATTTTTCATTTTTTAAGATTTTATTTATTTATTCATGAGAGACACACACAGAGAGAGAGAGAGGCAGAGGTAGAAGCAGGCTCCATGAAGGGTGCCTGACATGGGACTTGATCCTGGGTCTCCAGGATGACACCCTGGGCTGAAGGTGGCACTAAACTACCGAGCTACCCAAGCTGCCCGACTCCTTCAATTATATCATCTGGAAAAATGGCTTCCTATGTCTTTCAGTGGATGAGCCAGATACTTTAAAAAGGAAAGTTCGTGGGAAACTTAAATTTTTAGGTTTATCCAATACTGGCGAACATGACTATCTCTAGGAGAAAAGGCTCCCTTCTCTTATTTACTCTGTGTATGCACCTGCTTGTGGATGTGTGTTATGTGTGTTTTCCTTATAAGGTAAATAGAAGTTCCTGGATTTATTTCTGTGACTTCTCCCCAAGCAACATTTTTTTTTCTTGTCTTCTTGTGCCAAAACCAAATGGAGAAGACAGTGGAAAGCTTTTCCAAAATTGCTGATTAGGGAGAGTAAATAGAGATTTACAGCAGATTTATTATTTCATACTGGTTTGTGGAGTGCCTCTTCTTTTTGAATGTGATGAAAAGAAACACTTCTCTAACCAATTGTTTTTCCACTTTCGAATGTAAGAATATAGGAATTAACATATATATTTTATCTTGAGCATTTTAATAAGTCCCAGAAGAAAAACAAAGGTCCAAATAACTATAATAAGTAATTCTAATTCAAATTAGAGCTCAGTTTCCTTTAGGCTTGTTAATCACCTTGTTAAAAATAACTTTTGGAAATAAGATGTCCTCCTGTGTATGCCATTTTCACATAGCTTGGATGAATACAAATAAATAATATATGTTCAAATATTTCCCAATCTGTAAAGATCCCATATGAGCTATTTAAATTAATACAACTTCCAAAATCTATAAAAATGAATTCAGTCGGAATCTTGAAGCTTGGATTACTTTAGCTGATTTACCTAGAGTTTCATTGACTATTGGGGAAGATGTTGACTATCTTCCTCAAGATAAGGGGGGGCCTAATTCTTGTAATTTAATTGTAATGTAAATTAAAATTCATGATTATCCTGAATTCAATTTTTCTGATCATCACAGAAAAAAAGAGGGCTGGCTGGTTTGTTTTTGGTGTTAGAGGGAGTATGTGTTTGTGTGTGTGTGTATGTGTTCAGAAGTAGTATTGACAAGGGGATTCTCAGCCCATATGACATAATTTAATGGGACTAAAATTCTCCTACATGTTATTTTTCATACTACACACATGCATGTGCACACATGCATACACACATGTATGTACTCACATTCACATACCCCATATACATATTCCTTAGAGTACACATATCTATTAAAGCTTTCACTAGTTAGAAGGGAAAAAAAGATTTTTTGCAGGGTTAACTGAGATTATTTAGTAGTGTCAGGTGATAAAAGAGCACCCAAGATGAGTCCTAATTTTTTTTTAAGATTTATTTTTTATTTGAGGTTGACATAGGGCCAGAAGGAGAGAGTCCCAAGCAAACTCTGCACTGAACATGGAGCCTCACACGGGGCATGATCTCATGGCCCCAAGATCATAACCTGAGCCTAAATCAAGAACTGGAGACTTAACCACCCAGGTGCTCCCCAAGTTGAGTCATAATTCTTACTCTTCTTTTTTTTTTTAAGATTTTATTTATTTATTCATGAGAGACACAGGGGGAGAGAGAGGCAGATATGCAGACAGAGGGAGAAACAGACTCCATGCAGGGAGCCTGACGTGGGACTCGATCCCAGGTCTCCAGGATCACACCCTGGGCTGAAGGCAGTGCTAAACCGCTGAGCCACCCAGGCTGCCCTAATTCTTACTCTTCTGAGACTAGTTATAGCTCACAACATCATCACCTTCTAGAGACAAGATTTTTCTTCCCTAATTGTTAGTGTGAAATAAATTTGTTATGTGACAGAACTTTCTTTTTTACTCCAGAGAAACTGATATACTTTTTGTCATAGACTGGTATGATTTCCCATTATAATTTATCTGCTAGGAAACTTGGAAATACATTTCTGCCCAATACCAGTTCTTGAATGAAATCTCATGACCTACATGTTAACTTTCCCTGTTTGGTCTTATCTTTTATTCTAGCCAGATTTTGAATGCTCTGGTACTATGCCTAACTCACTCTATTTTGTTTTGGAATATTGTGACAAACACTCATGTTGTGTCGTTCATTTCTCTGTCCTAAAGACATTGGATCTCAAAGACACATATCTGCTTTAATGTGTACAAACTGACATAACTACATCGGCTTAACGTATTTGGTTATTTTCTTCATCATAAGCCTTGTGTGGATAAGATTGGTAACTTGCTAGAGAGTTACTTCTGTTACGAGATACAGAAAATTTTAATTTTCTTCCAATAAAATGGATACTATGATCCTCTAAGATATAAAGATAGTACATAGGCTTTTAAAGCAAAATAATTGTATGTATTTTACTAGAAACCTTAAAAAATCGCTGATTTTTTTATTCAAGCCATATGACATAGGGATTATTATGTCTACAATAGAAATAACAGCTACTTTTACTGGATATTTACTTGGCATCAGACACAATGCTAAATGCTTTTAAAAATCAGTTATCTTATTTAATCCTCACAATAAACTTGTATATGGGGTATTCCATTTTTATTTGAAAGATAAGAAAACTAAGGACCATATGTTAAATTTACATGCATGTTCATAAAGTTAACAAATGACAGAGTGTGGCTTTGAATCTATATTTGTTAGGAACAATTTTGTTTATGGTTATTACAAAATCCTCAAATGATAGAGTTTTAAACAAGATACAGGTTTATTTCTTTTTTACTGGCAAGTTCTAGTAGTATGTAGTTCAGAACAAAGATGAAGAATGTGTTCCACTCATCTTCAGAGCTCAGGCTCCTGTCATTGTCAACTTTCCGTCATCTCCAGGTTTAACTGTTGTCCTCCTGCTCCAGGTGGCATTACACCTACTGAAGGTGAGAACAGACTAAGAAAGGACAAAAGATATACTCCAGATGTCTTCTAAGGAAAGTTCCAGGAAGCTGACTAGTAACATTTATGCTTATAACCCACTGGCTGCAATTGGCCAGATGGTCCCCTACTAACTGAGCAAATGACCACTAAGCTGGCCTGTACCCCACATTACATCCAAAACAACCCTTGCTAAAATGACATTCACTAAGGGATGCTACTTAGCTGGATTTCCCACTTGGTACATCAGGATCTCAACTAGAGGAGAGTATATTTTTTTATACTAATATTTGAATTTGCTTCTTACTCAACTTTTTATTAAGACAGCAGAAGAGCCATGTGAGAACAAGATTATTATTGTTATTTTTAAAGATTTTATTTATTTATTCATGAGAGGCACAGAGAGTGAGAGAGAGAGGCTGAGACATAGGCAGAGGGAGAAAAGCAGGCTCCCTGTGGAGAGCCTGATCAGAACTCGGTCCCAGGACCCCAGGATCACGACCTGAGCTGAAGGCAGATGCTTAATCACTGAGCCATCCAGGTGCCCCTAAGAGGACAATTATTGTCCAGTGGTGCTCAGTTTACCAAATGAATTGTTGAATGCACTCATAAAATAAGAATCATGTACATTTTTCACAGTCAAATTTAAACATAACACATACAACTAAAAAAAATGAGTAGAAACATTTTGATATAAGGTGCTAGTTTCTCCACACTAAGCAGAGAATGAAAGCCCCTTCACATATAAAATATGCATTTATCTATTCATTTATTCAAATTTCTAAAGTACCCAGTATGCATTTGCACTTTTTTCAGATGCTGGTTATCAAAGAAAAACAATTAAAGAAAGACCAAACAATCACTATTCTTGCACAGCTTAGAATCTAGCAGGAGAGACAGTAAGTACAAGCAAGAAGTTATGACACAATATGTTGGATAATTTTAAAACTGGTATGTAGAAAAATAATGCAGGAAGAGGGAATAGTGAGGGGAAAATTCTTCTGTGGATTCTTTTTTTTTTTTTTTAATTTTTTTTTTCTTCTGTGGATTCTGAATGGAAAATGGATTCCCAGCAAACAAAAATAAGGAAGAGACAACAGTACCTGTGAAAAACTATACAGATTTCTCTTGGATTCAGCAGAAACAGCAGGAGGACAGGTGGGGAGGCAGGCAGAGAAAGGCATCCTTTTTTGTGTACAGTTTCACATAAGTTTTTTGGATTATAAGTACAGGTAATTCTATTGTTTCCAAGGATTGTCTTGACCTCTTGCCTTCACTGCATTTAAAACAAAACAAAACAAAACAAAACAAAACAAAACATTTGACCTGTGCTTGTAAGCTTATTTCTACTAAGAAGTGGTACTGAAGGTATAGGATATCTGAAGTCCTAAAAAACATTACTTCTGTAGTTTTGCTACAGACATTTCTCAAAGAACTTAGACTGTCTTTCAGATCAAATAAATCAAGAAGAATGATATAGGGAGAAGGAGCTGCCAACATACATTGTTTGTTTGGGGGCTAATGATACCTACTTTCTAACTTATTTACAATTAGCTTTATGAGACCAGATAAAGGGAACAGGTCATTTGAGTGCTGTGTTTTCAAGAGGATTGCTACTGACTTTGTTGGGATGTAATGTACGTGTTTCTAAACACGTTTTAGAATTACATCAGGTTGAAATTTTTTCATGTTTCTGTAAAATGTAAATACATACACATATGAATTTATATATAATTATATAATATGTTTTAAATATATTAATAATATATGATAAATAATATATAAATAATGTAATTATTTATAATACATAATATATAATGACATATTAAATATTTTATTTTATATAAATTTAATTGTCTTAGAACAGTAACACTATACAGCATAGGAGCTGAAAATCACAAAGTGGATGATACCATTTTGCCCCAACTCCCTCCCCTGCCACAAGCATTTTCAGGCTTTCAGGACCCTCACGATATCCCTTTGTTTATCAGGGGCAAATAAGAACGTTCATTAAGAAAATTTCTATGGCTGGAGCACCTGGGTGGCTCAGTCAATTAAGTGTCTGACTTTGGCTCAGGTCATGATCTCAGGGTCCTGGGATTGAGCCCCACATGGGACTTGTGCTCAGCAGGGAGTCTACTTGTCCCTCTCCCTCTGCTGGTTATCAAAGAACAACAATTATTTTTGAGAGCCAAGGGAGCATGGTGGTGGGGGACAGCTCCCTCTCCCTCTCAAAAATATATATATATTTTTAAAGAAAACTTCTATGGCCTAGAAGCTATGCCAAGTGTTTTCCTTTGTGATAACCCCTTTAAAATATTGTACCTACTGCATATGGTACAGTCCTCTTTTTTTTAAGATTTATTTATTTTTTCATGAAAAACACATACAGAGAGAGAAAGAGAGAGAGAGCAGGCAGAGGGACACAGGCAGAGGGAGAAGCAGGCTTTTCGCAGGAGCCCAATGCAGGACCCGAACCGGATCCTGGGGTCTACCACCTAAGCCAAAGGCAACCGCCCAAACTCGGAGCCACCCAGGTGTCCCATTACTGTCTTCTTTTTATAGAAAAGAGTACAGAGAATGACAAGTATAGGGAAGAAACTTCAAGGAATATTTGGACTTTATAGATAAACTTTATAGATGAAGAAACTGACATCTACTTATTTGTTAAAATCCCCAAATTAATCATTCTTAAATCCAAACAGTTTGAAGTTATGTCTTATTTTCTTTCAATATGCCATCGTGCTGGCTTAGAGACCACTGGATGATTTACATTATCCTCATTTACTTTAAGCCTGCTGGGTGAACAGAACTGGAACCAAGCCCTGTAAACCATATGAAAATACAGAACATAGTGGTTGAGAATCTCTTTTTGGAGTCAGGCAGGTGCATATTTGAATCTGAGCTCTACATGTTGACTCCGTGTCTTTAAGGAAATATCTTAAGCTCATTGGGCCATATTTCCCCATGTGCCTAATTAGAGTACTTAGACATTAGATAGAAACAGACATTTCACGTGCTCTATCTTAATAAATCTTCCAAAGAACTCTGTGACGTAAATCTTACTATCTTTATTGTATAGAAGACATTGGATACTGGGAAGAGTCCAAGTGTGGGAGTCAGGACTACTTTCAAGCCTCTTCTGTCAACTGGTAGCAATTTCTTAAAATTAGTAGCAATGTGCTAATAGTAAAAGTATTTATCCAAGGCATATAGTGTAAGGAAATTTCCAGTAAGTACTAATCCACCCTTAGATAGAACTAGGATTGGAGTTTGGAGGTCAGAGGTATTTAAAGAAATCCAAAGTTTTCATAAAGATGGAGAGAAAGAAGGAGAGGAAATGGGGAACTTAAATTATTTTAAAGACCCCATTTCATTCAGGTAGGAAAAGCAGGCAATAGTTCACCATGGAATGGAAATAGTAGGTTTCAATGATTGATAATGACAACAATAATACCACTGCTTGATAATAGCTATACCAGAAATGGGAAAGAAAATTACTAGTTGATCTCATTCATGCATATGGATATACTTTTTTTAAAAATCTGAAATTAGCAATGTACAGAAAAATATACCACATGGTAATTAGTAGGATCCTAAAAATGTAACTGGTTCAATATTAGGAAGGCTTTGAGCTCAAGTTTGTACCTGAGCAGAATAGAAATTAGAGAACACCCTTTGAGCATCCAAATAGATGCGCAAAACAGTGACAAAATTAGAGTTCCATTTATAACTAAAAATATTCACAAGCTAGTAAACCTGAGGGGTTTCCTTCATTTGATAGAAGGCATACCTAAAAACAACCACCCCCCTGCAGCAGTTCTACTTTTGGCTATGACAGGGCAGCTGGAACTGGGTTGTCCTCCCAGCAAGAACATTGGTAAAAGGTCAGTTAATTGCTGGGAGGAATAAAGAGCACTAGAAAGAGTAAATATGTGGGTAACTCTAAATGATTATTGATTATTTAAAACTAATAAAAATCATTTACATATAAAAATAACTGATAGCAGTAGTACACAAAGCAGATAGGAGGCAAAGTTAAAATTTGTATGAAGTCTTCTCACTGTGTGAGAAAGCAAAAATCCCAATTTAATTAATTAATTAATCAATTAATTAATACAGCACATCAGTGCTGTATATTGTCATTTCTTGGAAAATCACTAAATTAATAGTAAAGAATGTATTTCTGAGAAGGCTCTAGAGGGCAGATAGGAGAAAATTTTTTGGTTAGTTAAAAAATTAAGAAAGGGAAGACGGAGGGAAAGGAAAAGAAAGCAGTTGCTTAAAACAGTGAAATTAAAAATATTTCTGGGCAGCCCTAGTTGGCGCTGCGGTTTAGCGCCGCCTGCAGCCCGGGGTGTGATCCTGGAGACCTGGGATCGAGTCTCACGTCGGGCTCCCTGCGTGGAGCCTGCTTCTCCCTCTGCCTGTGTCTCTGCCTCTCTCTGTCTCTCTCTGTGTTGCACATGAAAAAATAAATAAAATCTTTAAAAAAAAATTCTCAACGACATTTTATTACTTTAATTAATTATAGTTAGCTATAATTGCAAATTAAATGAAAGGTAATATGATTAAATACAAATTTTAAAAACACTATAAGCTGCTTATAAGAAACATCAAATACAAAGATGTTGAAAGGAAAAGAATATTCCATGGAAATACTAATTAAGAAAAGCTCTTATTTTTTTTGAAAAGCTCTTAAAAAAAAAACATAAGAAAACTGATACATCTCCAAGAAAAATAATTAATACTCAAGAAAAAAATAGATGTTGCCAGTATTGGGTTCTGAAAAAAATGTGACTATTACCACAGATTTTTCTGAACATTGAAAAGGTAACAAGATATAATGTATAGCTCTATGTTCAAAAAAGTTGACAAATTACACTGAAAGGAAAATTTGTTTTAAAGAAAGGTTAACATCAAATATGTCAAAAGAAATAGAAATTCCAAATAGTCTAATACCTGTTAAATCATTTAAATCTATAACTAAAATTTATAAATTTCTTGACACATTTAAATGTCTTCACTGATGAATTTCTCCAGATGTACTTTCCCAAACTCTTCCAGAGAATTAATGGGGGTAAATGTGCTAATTTCTTCTAGGAGAACAGAAAAAACTCAATAGCAAAGTCTAAGGACAATTCAGTAAAATTTTAGATCAATGTCTCTCTTGAACAATGATGCAAAATAATTCAGTGATATAGCCGAAGATTAAATATCATAAATAAGTGAGCAAGAAATAGAAAAGACCAGAAAGTCACTCAAACTAGATTAAGAAAGGGAATTTATTTATAAGAGTTATTCTCATATACCTTCAAGAACAGAGATAAGATGTACTCAGACCTCTTAGAAATTGAAACTACTCAGGAGCCAGAACCAAGAAAGGCCTTAGCTTTTAGACCTTCCATGGATTCCCCCCTTTTACTGTTTCTTTCTGCATGTATCTTTTAGCAAGTACTTTAAAAAAATCATAATATTTTATATATGCAAAAGAATATATGGATCACATAAGAAAACTGAAATATTAAAATATAAGTATAAAGTATATAAAGTGATAGTGAATGAACTAAATGTATGAACTAGAATATTATCATGTTCCTGTCTCTTCCAAAAAAGTAAGCATTGCCCTAAATTTCATGTTAATAAAGTCCTTGCTTTTCTCCCTGGCTCCATTGCAATTTCAAACAAAATTGGATCTCCTTCAAAACAGTATGGCAGTAACTCACAGAATTAAAAATAGAATTACCATCTAATCCAGCAATTCTACTTCTGGGTATGTATTCAAAAGAATTGAAAGCAGGATCTTAAAGAGATATTTGTACACTCATATTGATAGCAATGCCATTTGCAATAGCCAAAAGGTAAAACAATTCAAGTGTCCATGGATAAACAAAGTGTGGTATATATAAGATAAAACATTATTCAGCCTTAAAAAGGAAGGAGATCCTGACACATGCTACAACACGGATGAACATTGAAGACATGATGCTAAGTGAAGTAAGCCAGTCACAAAAGATAAATTCTGCTGATTCCACTTATCTGAGGTACTTAGAGTAGTCAAATTGATAAAGACAGAAAGAATGGTGGTTGCCAGGTAGTGAGGGATTAAGTGGAATGGAAAGCTGCTGTTAAATGGATAGAGTGTCAGTCACTCCAGAATTCTGGACATGGTGGTGATGGTGGTTGTAAAACCATATGAATATACTTAATATACTTAATATTATACTTAATATACTTAACTGTACACTTAAAAATGGTTAAGATGGTAAATCTTATGTGTATTTTATGTTATGTGTATTTTACCATAATTTTAAAATATTTTTAAGAAAAGGTTTTCTATGAAAGGCAGGGAATGGGTCTCTTTGATTGAAGATAAGGAATTAATGGATGTTGAATTAGAAGCTGGCAGGGTCTATCACATGGGGATAATTTTATATTACTTTTTTAGGGTTTAATTTGAGGAGCAGCTATTTCCACTCACAGTTTAGTCATTCAGGGGCCTGCAGGTAGGGTCAAGAGCCAGTTTTCAATTTCTGCCTGGGCTTTAGTGTAGATTTACAGAAGAGCCAACTTATTGATAGTTTGGCCTGCTGTGTTGTGGAGTGTCCAGTATGAAAGAATACTTTCCTTCACAGATGGAGAAAGTATTTCCATAATTTCTTGGTTGCTTTTTGTTTTTTCTCAGTAACCCTCTCGCTTGTTGTGTTCTCCATTCTTTGAAACCTGCTTTGATCATCTTCAAGATCTATTTATTGACAAACCTAATAGCCTTATGTCATTGATAAATGTGTGCTTCATATAAATGGGAATATTATAACATATTCTCCTGATCATCTGAGCTTTAGATAACATTGTTACCTATTTCATTTTGCAACTTCTGTTCCTTATAGAGTCCAGCTACCAGATTCCCGGTTCACACCCTGGTTCAGCAACTTCTCGGCTATGTAACTTGTGCCACATCATTGAACTTTCTTGTGCTTAATTTTTCCTATCTCTAAAGTTAGAATTGTAATGCCTCCTATTGTGGGGATAATTGGCTTTATGTGATATTCTAAAAGACTGTCTGGTATGCATTAAGTGTATATTATGTTAGTTACTATCGTCATTTTTATCTGTAACATTATACTCCTAGCAATCTTCTCTTTTCAGCCATTCTTTACTCTGTTTCTTAACATACCCAATTGTGGATATCACTCAAGTCAAGATTTTCTTGACCAAGAATCTGCTTAGTCTCTTGCTTTCTCCTCCATTTATAGAATTCATTCACTGTCATTTTAAAAATCACTTCTAAGAGAAGTTCTTTCCTCTCTCCTCCTCACTGATATGACCAGATGTAAACCGATGCAATCGGATACTCTTCCTTCCTCTTTGGTCTACTGAATACCTCAAGCCTTTGACACTGTCCCACAGCAAAGAAAACAAAAGACAAGGAACAAACTGACGTAGGATTAAAATAGTTCTCGGTTTGGGGGGCACCTTTAACTTGGGGGCATCTGTCTTACTCTGAAAGATGTGTTCTGAGTTGGCCTGCTCTGAATCATGTGACTTTCTTTGAAGTAACACCTTTCACTCATTTGGATTTACTATCCTTCAGTTCAATCTGTCCCTTTAAAATAAAGCGTTTGCTAGCACCATCTCTGCCTCTTTGTTGCTCCATTGTCCCTTCCTGGTAAACTCTGTCCTGGAGTCACTCACACTCCATCCTCCACTAGCCTTATCCTCTCGCAAGGGCTTTGGCAATATGACTTCAAAATGATAGAGGGATGTCTGGATGTGCAAGTTCGTGTTCAGTCAGCTCAGAATTCATGCAGACTAGCTCACCTTGTCTACCTTCCTTTCTTCTGAGGGAAGTTCATGATTCTAGACAGCCAGATACAAAATCATGGCATCATTTTCTCTTCAGCCTTCTTCATGGTGGCCTCATTAGTCTCTATTACCACATCATACTGTTAGTTTTTCTTGCATTCCTTCCTCTCAGCTCTAAAGCCAGCATACCCATCTCAAAGTGAGAGCCCTGCAAAGGCTTCTGCTCTAGTCTCCATTCTGTTTTGGCCTCTACACATCTAGCTTCTTTAAATGCTGCTCTTATAACATCAATTCTCATCTCAAAACCCCCCAGAAGCTCGGTTTTCTACCCTTTCAAATCCCTGCCATACTTTCAAGGTCTTCTCCAGGCTGTTTCTGTATATATAACATTAATTTTCATGAGAGCTCAGAATATTTCTCCCATTCCTGCCGGTTCAGTTTTATTTCATATACTTTTTTGTGCTATTTCATAAACTCACAGCATTTCTCTATTTTCATTCTCTTTTACTACTAAATGCTCTATTCTCTGCCTCCCTGAATTTCAAATCTCAATATAACACTCACTTGTCCATAGATGATAGACAGTTTCCTCTTCCTCAAAGTTTTGTTTATCTCTATCCCCTCTGAACCAGCATCTACTATTGCAAATAAATAAATAAATAAATAAATAAATAAATAAATAAATAAATAAATAAACAAACAATTTAGCTTTCAAAAACAGGCACTTGGGGCAGCCCAGGTGGCTCAGCGGTTTAGCACTGCCTTCGGCCCAGGGTCTGACCCTGGAGTCCTGGTATCGAGTCCCAAGTCAGGCTCCCTGCATGGAGCCTGCTTCTCCCTCCGCCTGTGTTTCTGTCTCTTTGTCTCTCTCTCCCTCTCTGTGTCTCTCATGAATAAATAAATAAAATCCTTTAAAAAAAGAATTAAATGGAAAATTAAAAAAAAAAAAGAAAGAAAGAAAAAAAGCTGGCACCTGAATACACTCAAAATGTATTTGTTTACCTAGTAGATGGTTAATTTATTTGGTGTAATATGTGTTAGTCTTGTTAATTTTTCTACACTGTAACTTTGCAAAGAATAAGCTATGCTACTTTATAACTAGATAGATAAATTCACACTTCAAAAAATCATAGACTGTATCAATTTTTTAAAGATTTATTTATTTATTTATTTATTTATTTATTTATTTATTTATTTATTTAGAGAGGCAAAGACACAGGCAGAGGAAGAAGCAGGCCCCATGCAGGAAGCCCAACATGGGACTCGATCCCAGATCTCCAGGATCACACCCAGCTGCAGGTGGCGCTAAACCGCTGCACCACCGGGGCTGCCCCATAGACTGTATCTAACACACAGCCAATTACAGGCGCCTGTTGGATGGTTTTGTTAACAAGTGTAATATATACAAATTTTCATAGAGAAATCTGCTGTACATAAATAAGTCCATATTTTTATCATAAACAAACTTGATATTTAAAAACAGTATCTTTGATTAGATAGTGTTTATTCTTTGAGGCTATGGGATGTGAGAGAGCAGAAAAGAGTATTGTCTCCCGTGTTCTAAATCTTGATCTGAGTGGTTATTATATAGGTGAATACGTATGGAAAAATTAGATGTACTTAAAATTTGGTTTTCATTATGAGATGTACCTCAATACATAAGTTTTAAAATATTTAAATCACATGAGTGAATCACCTAAACACTCTCTAGGAGAAAAACATAAATCTGTGGTAAAGAATGTAATACTGTAGAAATAATGACAACCTATAAACAATTCCATTATTTAAGTTAGAGTTATCATTTCTATGGCTTTTGAAGTACCCATTAAATAAAGATCTAAAATAAAACTAAATGTGATTATTTATGTAGCTTCTAGTAAGAAAATATTTAATAACATAATGGTATGAAATATGAAATACACTTCTGGTAAAAAGTAAAGGGAAGGCAATGTTAGTATCTTACATTTATACAATTCTCTAAGGCATAAGCAAGGATGCTGATATTTCAATTTTGGAGCCTATAACCATTCTATGGGCTAGTCAGGACAAATAGTTTTGTCCTTCTTCAAAGAGAACAGTGAAGTCTGGAGAGGATATGTCATTAGTTCAATGCCCTATAATATGTTAATGGTTAATTCACATAATGAATTTATAAATACATCTCTCCAGAACATCCCTTTATGAGTTCATAAAAACAATTTCATAACCATTTCTAAATGTGTGCAAACCTATCTAAACTCATATGAGGGAGTATACTGGACTACAATCTAAGCAGAATGGTGTTTCTTTTAAATTGTTTTATATCCTTTCACATTTCCCTTTCTCTACCTCCTGTTGCCCAATGCTACCTAGAGTTCTATTTTGGCAGTTTTCCATAGGTGTCCATGATTTCACCAAATATCTTTAATTCCCCCTTTTTTTGGGGGCGGGCTCTCCTCTCTTTCACAATTTGATATCTTGCATTTGTGTTTAAGGCTATGTTTGTTTTACCATTTTGATAAGAAACTCGCTATGAAACACAAAGTTAGGAACAGCATATTTGCTGTGCTTTTTGTTAAGGTTTCTTGCTCTCCTAAACTTAAAAACAAAACAAAACAAAACAAAAACAAACAAACAAACAAAAAAAACACATGCTGAGGTTTCTGAGTCAGAACGTAAGAGATCTCTGTCTCCACGATACACATCACTCCTGGAAAGAGTTTTTTTTTCCTGAGGCCTGGTCTCTTTGTTAATACAGAAGAACCAGAACAGAGAAATACTGTATTTCCTTGAACTCCACTCTGATCCCAATAGCACTCCCGAATCAGAGGTGAGCCCAGATAAGGAGCACTCCTGCCCTGAATGAGATTGAGATGGAGAGAGAAGGGCAGAGGAGAGAGAAAAGAATGGACACACATACTTTTGCATTTATTCTGTTACAGTATCACATATCACATTATGGAAAATTCCACTGTACACTTGTAAGAGAATAAAATTGGAAATAATGTTCTAATATTATTATGAAAATATTTTTGACTTTGTAAATCTTGAGAGGGGCCACACTTTGAAAACCAGCTTGTCCATGATAGGTATTTCAAATGTGATCAACAATGCTCAGTAGCATAATTACATTTTTATGACCTTAAAAGTCTTAATCAGAATAACACTTTCATGCATTTTGGTATTCTATCAGTATTCACTTTATAATAAGAGTCTTCATCTAGCACCATCTCTCCATAAAACTCACATTAATAGTTGACATACAGAGTCAAGTCTGTTGGGCACATGAATAAAAAGTTACAGAAATCTCTTTAAACCTAACATGTAAAAATTATCTATCATCTATCTATCCAGTCATCCATATCTTAAATTGTAATTATATAATTGTAACTATTATATATAAATTATATATTTATAATTATCTATATATTTATATATAGGTGGAATTCCAGTAATAGGAGCTCTTTACTATGAATAGATTACACACCAATTTACCTTTTGCTTTATACCATCAATTAATTTTCATACCTCTTTCTGTACATATATAATCACAAAAGAAAGAATTTTCATAACAAAAAAGTCCAGGAAAGAAAAGGACAGAAGGCTGCTCAGGGGGAAAAAAAAATCACTTAGACTCTTTACTGATAACATAATTCCAAAGGCTGGAACTACTTTTTGCATAATGCTACTGAGTTGCCAAGATATTTCTTTTTTTTCTCCTGCTACAACACATTCACTGTTATTTCAGACTATGATCTGTGAGTGCCAAGTGTCTGCATTCCTCAGTTGCACACCAACAAATGTCTGTTCTTAACGGATGTTTTACCCAGCAGGGGCCATTATAGCCCTCAGCCCCAGATTGTAGACCAAATCCACAAAGCATATGGCATTTGGGAAAATGAATGTGAACTGTTCTTCATTCTTTCTCTATGGGAAGCTTATTTCCCTCCCCTCTGGATATTTTACTTTGACATGGAGATTTCAGAAACTAAGAATTACATTTTAGTTAAAAAGTCATTCATTGTCCAGAGAAATCGATGAGATCATTTAGAAAAATAATTGTACTGCTGTTTTACTGAAATAGTCTTAGTAGTTTGACTGAGAATTTGATAATGTATCTACACTCAAACAACAGAAAAGAGGAATGTGGAAAAATGTAGTCAGATCCTAAGCCCAGCCAAGGTAATATCATTTTATGGGCCAAACAACCCTTAATATGTTGGTCCTTGCATTATCAGTCAACCCAATTTAGACTCAACTAGAATTTCTTTATCTGTTTATCATCTAGATAATTTTATACTTGTGAAATCCATTTTGCTTAGGACATAAATTATAAAATATACATTACTTGAACAAGACACATATCATTTTCTTTCATATTACGGACAGAAGTCTTTGATCATACTTTTGAGGGAAAGAGAAAACTTAATTCCTGACTGGCATATAAACAGGGTTAATTTTTTTCTAAGTCTATACTGCTACTAGGGGAATGTCTTTTTCTTTTTTAAAAAAAGAGTTGTTTTATTGTGGTAAAAACATTAACAAGAGATCTATCCTCTTTAAAAATTGTTTTAAGTCTGCAATACAGTATTTTTGACTGTAGGTACAATGTTCTACAGATCTCTAGAACTCACTCCTCTTGTTTAACTGAAAATGTATGCCCACTGATTCATAATTACTCATTTCTCCTTCTCCATCCCTTGATACCCTTCATTCCACTTTTGATTCTATGAATTTGACTAGTTTAGATGTCTTATGTAAGTGGAGTCATGTAGTATTTGCCTTTGTATGACTAGTGAATCACCAAGCATATCTTCAAAGTTCATTCATGTTGTTACATAATGCAGTTTTCTTCCTATAAAGGCTGAATACTATTGCATTGTGTGTGTATGTGTGTGTGTGTGTGTGTGTGTGTGTGTGTAAAGAATATATGGCATATATGCCATATATTTATTCATCTGTGAATGAACACTTGGGTTGTTCCATTGTTGTCTATTGTGAATAGTGCTGCAATGAATACAGAAGAGCTAATATCTATAGAGATCCTGGTTTCAATTATTTTAGGTAAATTTTGAGATATGGAATTGCTAGATTACATGGTAGTTCTATTTTTTTTTCAGGGATCTCTATATTGTTTTCTATAGCAGCTACACCATTTTACATTCTACCTAACAGAGTACAGAGGTTCCAGTTTCTCTACATCCTCACCAAAACTTACTGTCCTTGTTTATTTTTTAATAAATAGCAAATTCTTACAGCTGTGAGGTGATATCACATGATATCATGGTTTTGACTAATATTTCCATGATGGTTAGTGATGTCAATATTTTTCCATTTACTTGGTGGACACTTGCATGTCTTCTTTGGAGAAATGTCTACTCTAGTCATTAGTTCATTTTTAATCAGGTTATTATCTTCCCCCCTTGCTATCAAGTTGTAGGAATGTCATATATTTAGTAGACTTACTCTTTATCAGATAAAATATTTTCTTTCATTCTGTACTGCATTTTTCACTCTGTTGATTGCTTCTTTTGAAGTGCCAACATTTTTCAGTTTGATGTAATCCCATTTGTCTATTTTCTTTTGTTGTCTGTGCTTTGGTGTCATATCCATGAAAACATCGCCAGGCCCAATACCATGAAGTTTCTGTCATATGCTGCTTTCTCTTAGGAGTTTGATTGTTCTAGGTTTTATTTTTAAGTGTTTAGTCCATTTTGAGTTGATTTTTGTATATAGAGTAAGATGAAGGTCCAATCTCAAATTCAGTAAAGTTGCAGGGTACAAATAACCATGCAAAAATCAGTTATGTTTATATGCATGGTGAGCTATCTGTAAAAGAAACCTCAATTTTAGTGAGTTGTCTTATTGTTTCACTTCTCTTTTTATCTGGGAGCAAATAAGAATGTGAAGTAATTGAGGACACATTCAGGGAGTAGTCATCTTTTCTTCAACGAATGTTTATGGAGTATTGTTATAGGGCAGGCTTTGGTTTAGTGGTTGAGAATAGTTAAGCAAACAAGATAGAAAAATTATTTGTCTTCATTAAACTGACTTTCTGCTGAGGAAAATTGTAGGACATATACTTTTACTTGTAGGAAATAAGTTCCATAATTTTGACTTCTGATAATCATGTTATCAGGGTCAACAAAAAAGAAGAGTCTAGTGCAAGATGAAAATAATGAAGAGATCCTTATTTTTGAAGTTTGCTTAGGAGCAGTGTTGGTATTCTGATGTTGGTATTCAAGTTATCTTGCTCAGTGAAACAGTCCCATTGTCTCTGTTGAGTGATTATTTTGAGACATCTCCTTCTCCATTCAGGGCCTTTTACCATTGACAGTCTCCATCCCATGACTCAAATCCAAGCCTACCTTAATTCCTATTCATTCTATCCCTTAAAAACACTTCTGTCTCTTGGCTTGACCACTTCTAATTATCTCTTCATTAGCTCTTCTCTCTATCCCAGTACCACTACACTCAAATATTATTGGGTTAATACAATTCTTCTTTTAGTTCTATACTTCTCTCTCCATTGATTTTCTTCTCTACATCCCATCTAGAATTGATTTTCTTTTTTTCTGAAACAAAACTCCAGTCAAATGCTTCTCATATTTAAAATCTTTAACGATTCTATCCTCACTCTTGGATAAAGGGGAAAGAATCTTTGTACTATAAATTCTTATGTGAATTGTTATGAACGTAATTCTCATTTTTACCATGCTCCTTTGCCTTATCATGCTTCAGCCACTGTGGCCTTCTGTCAATTTCGTAATACTATGTTGCCCACTTATACTGCAGAGCTGTTGCATATGTTCTTTCTGAGCAGTACAT
Organism: Canis lupus dingo; assembly: GCF_003254725.2. NCBI lineage: Eukaryota > Metazoa > Chordata > Mammalia > Carnivora > Canidae > Canis > Canis lupus. The sequence continues at coordinate 27,636,503 of NC_064259.1, forward strand.
ACTTCCCTGTCGTCTTTGTCCAATTGACTTCTAATCATTTTTAAAACTCAGAGCTTTATTTTCTTAGCAAACACTTCTTTTACTATTCTGTAAACTCCTTTAGAAATATATTTAATTAGTAATTACATATTTTCAGTGTTATTTGAATTATGTTGGTTTTTCTAGCAAGACTATGATTTCCTTGAAGGAAAAGTCAAATTTGCCCATCACTATTTCTAGCACAGAACCTATTGCTGAAATAAATAATAAATTCAAAAAAATTTTGTCCTAACAATTCTCATACTTTTATGTATTTTTATGATTTCCTGTTTTATGCATTAGTGCAGATAAGCTACATCTTCATAGAGCTCCTAGGTGAATACTCAGAGGAATCATGGCAAGTGGTATATACGGCCACCAAATAAAATAATGCCTGGATATGTGATCTGTAAATTAGAAAAATATATTCACATATTATTTATCATTATGATTACTACAACTATTTGTGGATGCTCAAGTGAGGATTAGCCAAGGAATGAAAAATGTTATTACTTCTTTCACACCTTTTTATCAATGTTTCAGAGGACATGAGAACTACTGCTACCCTCAAAGTCAATTCTATCATGGAATAGTTCCATCTTTGAATGTAGAAGATTGGGAGGATAGTATCTGCAGGGTGTTCTGAGATGGTCCCGAGAATAGACTCTACATATGTCCCCCATTCAGAATATATTGAATCTGTAAGTCAACTTGGAGAACGTTTTCATCTTAATAATAATGAGTCTTCCAGTATATAAAAAAAGGGTGTCATCTCATTTATTTGTTTTACTTAATTTCCCTTTGCAATTATTTTGTAGTTTTCCACTTCAGCTCTTAACTTCTGGTTATCTTTTATTAAAATTTATTTCTAAGTATATTTGATGCTATTGTGAATCTTTAATTTGCTAGTTGTTCCTAGTATATAGATATATAAATGGTTTTATATATTGACATTACATTATGAACCCTGCTAATTTCATTTATTAGCTCTAATAGCTTTTTTGAATCTCTTAGTATTTACTACACGTATGATCATTTATCTGTAATGAGACTTTTACATATCCCTTCCCTATTTGTAGGCCTTTTATGGCTTTTATTTCCTTGCTGGATTTGTTAAAACTTTCACTATGATGTTACATAAAAGTCGGGAGAAAGGTTATCCTTGCTTATTTCTGATCATAGGCATGGAGCCCTTCAGGATTGAACATAATGTTAGCTATAGGCTTTTTGTTGATGTTCTTAATGAGGTTGTGAAAATTTATACCTATTCCTTGTTTGATGGGAGTTTTTATCATAAAAGAGTAATTATTCCAAATGTTTATTTAACATTAATTGATATTATCTTAGATTTTTCTCTTTTATTCTATTAATATATTATGTTCATCTGGTTTTTAGATGCTAAGCTATCCGTGTATTCTTTGGAAAAATTCCATTTGGTCATGATATATTATCTTTTTATAGATCATTGAATTTAGTTAGCTAATGATTTGGTAAGAATTTTTTGCCTAATTTCATGTAGGATATTAATATAACTACTTCTGTTTAATTTTTGCTTGGCATATTTTATATTCATTTATCTTCAACTAACATGCCTTTATGAATAGCATGTGAATTTTTAAAGTTAACCCATTTTGATAACTCTTCCTTTTATTTGGTGATTTTTGTCCATTAATATTTAATGTAATTATTAATATGTTTTGGTTTGGGTCTATAGTTTTTCTACTCATGCCCTGTTTTTGCTTCCTTGTTTCCTGCCTCTTTTTCTATTATTTGATTATTTTTTTTTTTAGAATTCCATTTTTGTTGGCTCCTTAGCTATTTTTTCCCTTTTTAAAAATAATTGTTCCCCTAGCAATTGCAATATACATCCATGCATCCTTAATATTTCATAGTCTACTGATTATTAATAATGTATCATTTCATGTAAAGCATACTGTACTGATTTTTTGTGACTGTAACATTACAGAACCATAGAAGTTATATTTAAGGAAGCTGCTATTGACTAAGTTGTTTTTGCCTTCTCATCAGCTTATTCTGATAGGAAACAATGAATTTTCTGAATTAAGTGAAGCTCATTGTATTTTTAATAAAAAAGTATAGTGCCAGATAAATTTAAAAAGCAATCTCAGAATAACACTTTAGCACAACCTAATAAAGCTTCTCATTTCTGTTGCATGTTGTAGGTAATTGAACGCTATATTTCATAATGAACTAATGGTATTTGTCAGATAAAATGATAATATTTTGCACTTACATAGCATTTTTCTTATAATGGGTTCAATAATGATTCAGTAGTTTATATTTTTACTTGCAATACTTTGGAATCATTTACATGGGTAATATCTTCATGTAAATTTATTCCTCCTGATGAGAAACCAGATAGTATCAAAGGTAAGATGAAATGTTTGTTTTGCAATTAGAGTAACAAATGACACTAACCAAGCTGGAAGCAATTGTTAACAAGGATACTTGCTGTAGCATTTATAAAGGGGAGGGCATAACAACTTACCAACAAAATAGGTAAAGTATAAAAATAGAGAAATAGAATAGGTGGTTTTATTAGTGACACATAAAGCTAGAGAATAAAATATTTCATATAAAATATTGTACTATGTAATTATCTATATGAATTATTTTACTATATTATATTTTATATAATTCACTATTGAATTCTAACTAGAAATCTTCTCTCTATATATGATAATGCATAATACAATTCCTCAAATATTATTCCTGAAGTTGTCTAGATACAGATATAGCAAGTAGGTTCTATAGATGATGTTTTACAAAATAGCATTGATGTAATTTCAAATATTGAATATTTCCATGTATCTGTCTTTGTAACTCCTTTTCTAATATTTCATCACTTCTCTAGTAACAGTTAGATCCTTAGGAGAAAATACAAAGAAAAGTCATTTCTTTTTATGGATGTTTAGTAATATTTTGGTCATTAGTTTCTGTGACCTTATGTATATCACTTAAATAATCTTGACTGTTTTCTGATTTATAAATGGAAACAATTACATTATCCTTATCTGCCTCAGAGCAATATTGAATCAAATGTCAAAATTATAAGATAATTTTGAATATATAAATAAGAAATTTATAATAAAGGTATTACCAGGAATATGGAATTATGAGATAATCACCATTATTTACCATTCACAGTTAACAGAACTTGCTTCTTATTGGATAAATGTAACTTGATCCCACATGAATGCAACCCCAGGTTGTTAATGTCACTCACAATATATGGAAATCATACTTTGAGTGCAAAAGAAAGAAAAAGACATTGTGCCAGTGTGGTTAAATCTCTTGGCCATAGTGATCCTAAAAAATTTGCCAAACTTCTGATTTTTAAAAATTTATTATTATCCACTTATTGAAAATCTATGTCTAGCTTGCTTATAGGGTTTTAAGCATTCAATAGTTAACTCGACTTGGGTGGGCTGTATGCAAAAATTAGTGGATTAAAGTTACTACATAGAAATCTAGTTAAAAATATAAGACAAGCCACATAAAAATAAATAACATCTCTAATAAACTTCAAAACACAACAAAATGTAGGATATGGGCCCAATAGATTGTAAATTTGTCCATCTTGGAGAGGGCAATCAGAGCTGATTAATTATAATACCAGAGTAGAGAACAGAAAACATCTAGAGACATCTATAGGAATTAAGCAATGTCAGGAATAGTGAGAATTAACAAGACAGGAAACAACTAATGTTGGAGAGGATGTGGAGAAAGGAGAACCCTCTTGCACAGTTAGTGGGAATGTGAACTGGTACAGCCACTCTGGAAAACTGTAAGGAGGTTTCTTAAAGAGTTAAAAATAGAGTACCCTATGACCCAGCAATTGCACTGCTGGGGATTTATCCCAAAGATACAGATGCAGTGAAAAACTGAGACAACTGCACCCCAATGTTTATAGCAGCAATGTCCACAATAGCCAAACTGTGGAAGGAGCCTCGGTGTCTATCGAAAGATGAATGGATAAAGTAGATATGGTTTATATATACAATGGAATCTTAGCCATTAGAAGTGATGAATACCCATCATTTGCTTCAACATGGGTGGAACTGGAGAGTATTATGCTGAGTGAAGTAAGTCAATCGGAGAAGGACAGACATTATATGGTTTCACTCATGGGGAATATAAAACATAGTGAAAGGGATTATAGGGGAAAGTAGAGAAAATGAGTGGGAAAAATCAGAGAGGGAGACAGAAAATGAGAGACTCCTAACTCTGGGAAATGAACAATGGGCAGTGGAAGGGGAGGTGGGCGTGGGGATGGGGTGACTGGGTGACGGGCACTGAGGGGGTCACTTGATGGGATGAGCACTGGGTGTTACACTATATATTGGCAAATCAAACTCCAATTAAAAAATATAGAAAAAAATTCCCTATAAGAATTATTATACTCTACCAAATACCATAGTAAGTTAGGCTAGAGGATAAATAGTACAAATTTGGCATCTCTGTTTTCTCTAGTTCAGAGTTCTAGCCAGGAGAAAAGATATCAAGAGGAGGAAAGTTAGAAGGAAAAAGGAAAGCAAGTGTTGATACTTCAGCTAAGCAGAGATAAATATGCGTCACCACAACATCAAGCAGCCTATGAAGCTATGGTATCAGACTAACCACACTGACTTTATGGAAAATGTAGAAATACAAAGGAGGCAGGAATGATATAATGAGAAAGTGATATTCTAATTGAAACAGTGGCAAGCCCTAATTTATCATGTTGATCTCTTAGTTTTGTATTCTTGAACTATTGCTGGCTGTTTTGGACTTGAAAGTATTGATTCTATTTGAAGAAGAACAATGTACCTAAGAAAACTATCATGAATACTATGCATGTATTACTACTATATAGTTGTGTGAGGAGGATTATGTAGAAGAAGCAGGAGGAGGAGGAGAAAGAAAAGGAGAAGGAAGAAATAACATGAAAGATCAATGGCACTTAGAATCACTTGAAAAGGATTATTTAAAATATTCATCTCAAATAATAGAAGATCAAGCAGCTTCTAGCATTATTATCATCATCATCATCATCATCACCACCACCACCACCACCACCACCATCACCACTAACTAAAGCAAAGAATATGAGAATTGAGTTGGAACAGCTCAGGAAAGAAAAGAAAAAAATTAAGTCATTATAACATACCTAGTTGTGTATGTAACCTTATCTTAGATCATTTTGAGGATGTATTACTCATATACAGGAGCATTTCTATAATCATATTCCCCACAATGCCTGATTTGGGTAAGTTTTTCCCAAACCTGGATATTCTCAACTATCCTATTGTGATTACAATCCATTTAAACAATAGTGAGGTTTGAGGAAATATTTTTCAAAGTCAGAACTAATGAACTAGTAGTGTGCTAAAGGCTTGTTAACAATGCATGAAAAATTCCTGAATAACCCATAGTCACTGAACTAGCTCACTGCTGAGGCAAGGGGATAATTGTTTCCAATGATTCACACATAACTAAATAGGCTTTGGCTGCATGTTTGTATCAGAAAGTTTTAATTGCATCAGGTGCAATTTCTGGATATTCCAGGCAATTACTTAGACTGTCTAATAAAAGAACAGCAAAGATGATTTAAGATGGTCTATAGTTCTCAGAAATTCGTATTAAGGAAAATTAACATTTTCAACTCCCTCAATTTCCATCTCTTCATCCAATTTCAGCTCTTCTCCCAATCAATTTATTTTCCCAATCAAATTCTTATAGGAAAATTAGTAGAAGACAGAAGAGAAGTCCAGGAGTAGATAAAGAACATCAAGACAGATATAAATTCAGGACCCAAATGAGGAAGAAGAGTATATGGCTAAGAATATGAGAAAAGATTACATGAACTGTCAAAAGGTAGAAAAGGATATAAAATATGGTCAAAGATATGGTGAAAGAGTCCAGCTGAAGATGGTCAAAGAGAACAATGGGACAAAGGGGCATTGTGGGACTGTATTTGGAGATAAGGCCTTTATGTGTGAATATACATACAGAAATAAAATAGGTATTCATTAAATGTGGAGTGAATGCATGAGTAAAGAGTAAAACAGAGGAAATAATTATACTTAACATACATTGAGTAAATGGAATGCTGTAGCAACTGTTGTATTGAATGATTCATATTTTAGCACAGCTGCATGATACAATACTATTTTTGTAAATGTTACTAGATATAATTATTTTAAAGATAAAATAATTTGGGACATAGAGAGGTTTAGTACAGCCCAAGGTCACTCAACATGTAAATAAGGGAGAGAGGATTCTATTCCTGGTACTCTGACCAATAGTGATATTTAAGTTAACAAAGGAAGGCCCGGGATGGGATGAGTTATGGGGTTTTTCTCTTTGCCCAAATTTATATCTGATAAGAAATTTTCATTTCACCTTGAGGTACATTTGTTTAGGAATTTGTTTTTATTGTTTGTTTTTCTAGAAGTAGGTTACTTGAATTTAAATGACAAAAGTATTTCAAAAGGAGATATTCCTGTGAAGATTGTTATTTGCTTCAATAACATTAATTCAATACATATTTACAGAATATGTCAGACACTTTTTCCCATTTTTCCCATTAAAAATAGAATGTTATACATAAGGAAATGTGAGGCCACATAGTACTGACAAGTGAGGCAGGCTCCATACAAGGGCAAAAGTAATTTCCTAATAGCAAAGGGAAGCCACTGTAGAGCTTAAAACAGGAGGTGACATAATAAAATTCACTTAGGATGTATTACTTCGTTAACAGTGTAGCATATATAATGGACATGGAAGGTTAAAACTCTAGACAGTATGGATGAGTTACATGAGGAGTTTTCAGATCTGGTGGAAAGTATGTGTATATGGGGTCATCTTTATGTTTGTTGTAATGGAACAAAAATGGAAGAAGTTTTCAGGATTGAAAAACACAGTTGTAGAGATTCATTTATTTAACATTCACCATGATATCTACTATATTTTTGGCATTTTGTATAATTTAGTGGGGATCTTAGAAAAAATAAAATACATAAAATAAAAATAAAGAAGTAAAACAATATCCTCTATCTAAAAGAACTCAAAGTCAAATTAAGGAGGTAGGTGTGAAATGATCTATGTGAAATGACAGTAGAATCTTGCTATTTGGGGGAAGAGGTACAGTTCAAAAACTTTGGAAACTGAATTGTAGAATCTCATTTGTTTAACGATCTTTTTTTTTTTTTTTTTTTTTTTTAAGATAGTTCCTAGGACTCAAACAATCTATAAAGGAAATGTAATGCAATGCTATGAAGCCTCAGGAAATTTCTGCAGTTTTTCTTTCTAAAATAGTCTTTTCTATTTCAAGATTCCCATTTTTTTTTTTCTTTCCTGAATTCCTTTGGTTAACTTTTCTTCCCTGCCATTTCATGATTCTTGTGACTACCTTTGCTCCTGAGGCCATTCATTCTTTTTTTTTTCTTTCATAGCCTACAGCCCATGAGAGGCCTTCTGTACATCTGGACCCACTTTCAGTTTTGGGAATCCCAATTTAGATAAGGCTCCAAGACACAGGATTGATCGTATGGTAATTCACACAATTAAATAAATACAATTTAGTTTTTCAATGATGTTTAAAGGTTTCTAAAGTATCAAGAAGACAGCAATTATTAGATGGGAGAGGTATCCCGTTATTAAAATGAAAGTTCCCAGGAAGCATTCTATGATATGAATTACATGTGTTCATTTTATGTGTGTGTATGTACATATATATTGTATATTAAATTATAATATACACACACTTATAAGAAATAATAAAGAGAAGACTTTATTTCATAAAATTTCTAGTCCTTATTAATACAAATAAGGTCTGTGATAAAAGAAATCTTTTAATGAGAGATAAGATTTTGTGTATTATATAAATGAAGCCTCAGGAAGGATTTTAATGCTTTTAGATTTAATTCTTCATGTTTATCCTTTCAAAGAACTATGTAATGGGTTTCCATTTATTGCCAAATGCTGTAGTTTTTATGACTTCCTAAAGCAGAAGGGGAATTTTGTATGTTCATTTTTATTTGAGGAGAAACTCATTTTAATATTATATTCTCTATATTTTGAGTACTAATGAAATATTCATAATGATACAGTAAGAATGCTTATGTTTGTGTATACATTAAGCTAGAAAAAAATTAGTTAGTTAGTAAAAGACACCCAGATAATCTTTTTTTTTGACACCCAGATAATCTTGAGTGACATTACAGTACAGTGGAACAAGAACTAAGTTGGAAGAAAAAAATATATATATATAACTTCTATCCCAGGCTGAGCTGCTTCCCAGCGACTAAGAGAAATTGTTTCCTTCTAAAAGATCTCTTTCCTTTCTATACAATGAAGGATTTGAATTGATTCATCTCCAAAATCCATTCAATTAGGAAATCAATTGATAGATCTACTTAATTAGTTGTCAACTATCTATCTACTTATCATCTACTATTGGCCTAAAGAGTCTACATCCAGAATCCGTTCTAAGAATTATTTTATTAAAAAATATCTGTCTTTGGGAACTATAAGGAGGAATTTGGACTTCATTTAGAAGTTGAGTAAAAGTTTCAGGCACCTGGGTAGTCCAGTCAGTTAAGCATCTGATTCTTGATTTAGGCTCAGGTCATGATCTCTGAGTTATGAAACTGAGCCCCATGTCAGGCTCCCATGTCAGGCTCCCATGTCAGGCTCTGTGCTGGGTGGGCATGGAGCCTGCTCAAGATTTTCTCTCCCTCTCCCTTTTCCTCCATTCACAGAGGTGTATACATGCATGTGTGCATTCTCTTAAAAAAAATAAAAGTTGAGTAAAAGTCTCAAATCTACCAGTTACCAAGCCCCTAAGAGTCAAGTTCAATAGGATCAATACCATATGACTGTGAGACATTTTTTAGTTATTGATCTTGGAATGGGATTTTGTTTCAGCTCCAATATATGAAGAGTTTGGAAGTTATCACTCCTGTCATTACAAGAGAAAAGCTAAACACACTAAGTATAGACTACTTTATTAGGTCCATCAGAGAACTGAGTTCACAATGCAACTTTGCTATTTGATCATCTGGAGAAAGGTAAATACAAGTAATTATACCTGAGATCAGCTTACCTAGTAAAGAAATTCCTGGAACCATTTAGTAGTAGGAATTCATAAATGGTAATTTTGATGAACTGCAAAAGCTGAGTGTGGATTAGTTTGAGACTGAGAAGCTCCTGAGTTTTCTGCCTTTGGTGAGGGGGAAGGCTACAGTTTTGTCTATTTTACCTCCACAGAAATCACTCCTCCTAGGTTAATAGTAAAGATCCTAGAGAAGTCCCTGCTGATTTCAGGCAAAGGGTGGGGGGAGAGTAACTGCTTTGAAATATGGCTATTAGCATTCCTGACTACAGAGCCTACACTCTCCATAGTAAGTGACTTTACTGAGCCTTATTTACCTGAAGAAAGGGCAATTATTTATCTAAAGGAAAGGCAAGTTTAGTCCACTCTAGCTAGTTTACTCTGTTTCATAGAAAGGAGAAAAATAAAGCTAAGACACTTCTGAAGGCTACAGCTCAGGGACCTAGGCCCAATATATGACTTAGGTTTAATTATTAAATCATCAGGTACTATCTGCCCCTACTCTAACACCACTTTAACAAGATGCATGATGGTGGATTACAACTAAAAGAGCTGAAAGACATAGATTCTATTAAGAGAGTTTTCTCTAAAAAATCAAAGGTAACAGAGACTAAAACAAAAACAAAACCAGAATACCAAAGGAAATGGAAGCTTCTGTCACCTAGAGCTGCAGCAACCACCAAATAGAGACCTGCTGTTAGTCAGATTACTATAAAACTACACTCTGAGGGTCTTTTACTTCACTTCCTGTTACCCTATACATTAAGTTCACTTTCAACAAATAATCAGAAGGTATACTGTAAAAGCAAGAAAAAATACAGACTGAAGAGATAAAACAAGTACCAGAGCCAGACTCAAATATGATACAGATTTGTAATGATCATATAGAAAATTCAAAATAACTATGATTAGTATGTTAATGACTGTAATGGATAAAGTAGATAACATGCAAGAACAGATGGATGATGTAAGCAGAGATGTAACTGGAAACCCCAAAAATAATAAAAGTGAATGCTAGAAATCAAGAAATCAAGATCACTGTAACAGAAATGTAGAATGCCTTTGATGATCTCACCTATATATTGGACATTGTTGAGGAATCAGTGAGATTATAGATATATCCATGGAAACTTCTCCAAATTAAATTACGAAGAGGAAATAGAAGGAAAAAAATAGAGCAGAATGTTCAATATAACTTGGGGCAACTACAAATTTAATATATGTATAATTAGAATACAAGAAGAAGAAAAATAGGAAAAAAGTACTTTTGACAAGTACAGAAAGTACTTGTCATAATAGCTAAGTATTTTCCAAAATTAATGATAAACAGCAAACAACAGAGACAAGAAGCTCAGAAGAATACAAAGCAAGGTAATTTTTTAAATATTTATTTATTTATTTTTGAGAGACAGAGAGAGAATATGAGTACATGGTCAGAGGGGCAAGGGAAGAGGGATAGAGAAAACCAAGTAGACTCCACGCTGAGTGCAGAGCCCCATGCTGGGCTCAATCTCACAACCCTGAGATGAGACCTGACCTGAAACCAAGAGTCAGATGCTTAACCAACTGTGCCACCCACACACCCCAACAGGATAAATTTTTTAAAAATCTACATCCAAGCATATCATATTTAAATGGCAGACAGCCAAAAACAAAGAGAAAATATGCAAAATAGTCATGGCAGGGGGCAGAAAAATTTACCGCTAGAGGAAGAAGAATAAGAATTACACCAGAGTTCTCTTAGAAAGCATACAAGCAAAAAGGGAGTGGGATGAAATATTTAAAGTGTTAAAATTAAAAATAAGACACCAGCATATAATATAAATTTATAGTGCAAATTTGGTATTATAAATAGTATAAAAATTATTCTTTAAAAGTGAAGGTGAAGTAAAAACTTTCTCAAATAAACTAAGGATAAGGATATTTGGGAGGCCAGGGTGGCTCAGTGGTTGAGTGTCTGCCTTTGGCTCAGGGTGTGACCCTGGGGTCCTGGGATTGAGTCCCACATGGGGCTCTCTGCATGGAGCCTGCTTCTCTCTCTGCCTGTGTCTCTGCCTCTCTCTCTTTGTGCCTCTCATAAATAAATTAATAAAATATTTAAAAAATAAAGGGTATTTATCACTATTAGACCTGCCCTGTAAGAAATGTTACAAGAAATATTCTTCAAAGAGAAGGAAAATGATATGTCAGAAACTCAGATATATGTGACAACAGAAAGAGTGTTAGAGAAGGAATAAATAAAGGTTAAAAATATATATATTTTATTTTTCTTATTCTTAACTGCTTTAACATATAACAATTTAATAATAATTCCTGCAAGTCAGTTAATAGTTACAGCTTATAGATAGCTGAAATGAATGACAACAATGTACAAGAAATAAGAGGGAAGAATTGGGAATACTAGATTATAAGGCACTTGTTCTACTGTTGAAACAGGATAGTGTAATTTGAAAGAGAACTTGGATTAGTTGTAAAATATATATCGTAAACTCAAAGTCAACCACTAAAAATAGTACCAAAAAAAGGTATAATTGATATTCTAAGAGAGGAGAAAAAATGGAATCATATAAAATACTAAGTTAAAACCAGAGACAGCAGAAAAGGTGTAGAAGGAAGGAAACGAAGGAAAGTAGCAATGAATAAAAAATAGTAACAAATTAGGCAGATATTAATCCACCGTATCATCGACCACTTTAAACATCAATAGTTTAAATAATCAGTTAAAAGATAGAGATTGTCAGAGTTCATAAAAAAGGAAAGAGACAAAAAGTAAATGCACAAGGAACATGTACTATGCTAGTTAAGAGGAGATAGGAGTAACTATATTAATTTTAGACAAGAACTACAAGGAGAAATAATACATTCTCTACTATAGTAGGAGACTTTAACACTCTTCTATCAGTAATTGGCAGTTTCAGCAGGATAAAAATTAATAAGGATATAGGTGAACTCAATAGCACCATCAATCAACTGAATCTAATTGACATCTGTAGAATACTTCATCCACAACTGAAAAATATACATTCTTCTGAAGATCACATAAGCACTCCCAAAATAGACCACATCTTGTGGCATAAACATACTCAACAAGTTGAAAAGAATAGAAATCTTTCAAATTACCCAAGAAAACAATGGATTTAAACCAGAAATTAGTAACAGAAAGATAACTGGAAATCACTGTCCTACCCGTTCCCCAAAACTTGAAGATTTACAACACACAGCTAAAATAAAAGCATGAATCAATGAAGAATGCAAGTGCAGCTATAAATTATTTTGAATTGAACATTTGTTTTAATATGTCAAAATTATTTTTTTATCCATCAAAATTCATGGGCTGAGGTACACGCCATGTTTGAGTGAACTTTATATCATTGAATACATTATATTAGACAAGGAGACCTAAAATCAATAATAAAATCTTACATCTTAGAAAACTGGAAAAAAAAGGCAATTAAACCTAAGGAGATCAGGAAAAAAATAATAAAAATTAGAGTAGAAATAAATGAAATTAGAAGCAAGAAACAGCAAAATCAGTAAAACCAAAAACTCATTTTTAGAAGATGCCAATAAAATTAACAAACCTCTAACCACATTCAAAAAGAATTTGAAAAAGAAGACAAATTGTCTTAAAGTTAACATGAGAAGTTGAAAATCCTAGAAAAGCTTGAAGAAGAACAAAGTTGGAGGTGTGACATTATCCAACTTCAAGACCTACTATAAAGCTACAATAATCAACACAACATGGTATTGTCAAAAGAATATACACATAGATCAGTGGAGCAGAAGACAGAATCAAAAAAAGAAAAGAAAAAAAAAAGATCCATATGCATATAGTCAACAACTGATGTTCACAAAGAAGCTAAGGCAATTTAATAGAGAAAGAACGATCTTTTCAAAAATTGGTGCTCAAACGATTGAACATAGTATATCAAAAAATAAAAATAAAATAAAAAGAGTCCAGACACATATCCTAAGCCTTTCACAAAAATTAACTCAAAATGGATCATGTATCTAAATATAAAACACAAACTATAAAATTTCTAGAAAACAACTTTGGAGAAAAATATAGGTAGTTTGGTTTGTGATGACCTTTTAGTATAACAGCTAAAACATGAATCATGAATAAAATATGTGATAAGTTTGACTTCATTAAATAAAAATTCTGCTCTACAAAAAAAACCTTTAAGATAACAAAAAGACAAGCCACAGAATAGTAGAATTTGTTTGCAAAACACAGAAATGATAAAAGATTTGTATCCAAAATATACAAAGAACTCTTAAAACTCAACCATTAGGAAAGCAAATAATCCAATATAAAAATGAATAAAAGATCTGAACAGATAACTCACTAATGAAGATATTCTGACGGCAAAAGAACTTATGAATAGATGCTCAATGTCATTTTTCACCAAGGAATTGCAAATGAAAACAGCAAAGATTACCACCTATTAGAATTATTAAAATCCAAAAAGCTGATGCAACCAAGTACTCATGAAGCTGTGGAGTGACAGGAACTCATATTCATTGTCTGTAGGAATAATCCACTTTCTAAGTCACTTGGCAGTTTCTTACAAAGCAAAACCTGGTCTTGCCATATAATACAGCAATCACATCTGTAAATATTTACCCAAATCAGCTAAAAATTTATATCCATACAAAACCTGCACACTTAATGTTTATAGCAACTTTATTCAATTGGTGAATGGATAGAGCATTGGGTGATACATGTAAGTGATGAATCCCTAAATTCTACTCCTGAAAAACCAATATTACACTATATGTTAACTAGCTAGAATTTAAATAAAAACTTTAAAAAAAAATATGTTGGCAGACAAAAAAAAAAGTGGTTATCTATTACTCATTACAAAATGTGCTATCTTCTGACACAATACAGTTATTCTAAATTTAAAAAGTAAAAAGATGAATAGATAAACATGGTCATACATCCATACAACAGAATATTACTTACTTCTCAAAAGAAATTAGATATTAAGCTATAAAAAAATTGAGTAAATTTAAAAGCATATGGCTAAGGTAAAGAAGACAATCTGAAAATCTACATATTGTATAATTTCAACTGTATAACATTCTGGAAATGGCAAAACTGTAGAAACAACCCCCCCCCCAAAAAAAAAATTTAGTTAAAAAAAAAGTTACCTGAGGATTGAGGGATGGAGATGGAGGGAGATGGGAGGCTTCAAGGGGTGAAGTACAATGTTTTCAGGGTGGTGAAAATATTCTGTATGATACAGTGATGGTGGGTAAATGACATTATACCTTTATTAAAATCTATAGAAATTTACAACACAAGTGAATCTTATGTATATACCATTTAAAAATTCATCACAAAGGTTGAGGAATTCCAGGAAAGAATGTAGATCATAACAGAGAATCTAACTGTATTTAAAATAAAACATTACTAAAATTGGTGAAAAAAAGAGGTGGCCAAAGTAAGTCTGGAACAGAATGGAATCTGTCAAATTATGACAAAAGGAAGTACACATAAGTACTTTAGTGCCAAGGGTATTTTCAACTGGCCATGGGTTAACAATTCTGATAACTATTATCCATACATACTAGAGAAGAGCAGTTAGGCGAATGTATAGTGTGCATAATGGGAACCAGATTTCTCACTGTGACAGAAAGAAATTTAGATATCACCAGGGGCAGAAGGCTAGGATAATTCATGTCATAATGGATAAAAGTTGCTAATCTCAGTAACAACTCATGTTTAACTTAACATAGATGCAGATGCTTACAGATAGAAATACTTAAGCTATGTGTATATATTTGTTTTAGTATATACAAACATATATTTCTTTTCTTTATCAAATGGCAGAGAGGAAACAAAACTCTAATGCATGAGAGTTTAAAAATAAATTATGTAGCTAGTCTACCCTAAATGTGGTAAGCATAACCCTTGCTCCTTAAGTGTGGATTAGTTATAGTTACTTCCTTCCAAAAAAGTACACAGTATGAGAAATGGGAAAAAGATGAACTATACTGGAGAAATCTGACGGACACTTCATTCAGGTAATCAAGAGCAACATGAACAGGGATAAGTCATGTTGATAGTATATAATTTTTTTATATCTTACTAATAAAAATATACTCTACTTCTATATTCTTCCTCCCCAAAATCTATAACCTCAGTCTATCCATAAGAAAATATCAGGCTAATTCAAACAAAGTGACAATCCATATAATAACGGAGCCAATAGTCCTCAAAACTGTCAAGGTCATTAAACAAGGAAAGTCTAAGAAATTGTCACAACTCCAAGAAAGATAAGGAGATATAGGAAAAAAATGTTATGTAGCATACTGAATGGATCCTGAAACAGAAAACAGGTATTAGGTAAAAACTAAGGAAAAAGAAATAACTATAAGATAACAATATATCAATACTAGTTCGTTAATTGTGACAGCTGTACCATACTAATGTAGGACATTAGTAATAGGGGAAGCTTTATACACAGGTAGGGTACATGGAAACTTTCTACTATTGGTTCAGTTCTTTTGACAATTTAAACTGTCATGAAAAATGAGGTCTACTAATTAAAAAAATATATATATATATATGTTTTGGAAGTGTCTGCCTACTTCTCCCATGCCATATGCTTGGCAGTAGTATTTATATAGAAAGTATGACATGAGGGCAAGGCATATAAATCTACATGATATTTATAAACACAATAAATATTCATCAAAATACTAAATAAAATATGAATCAAGCCTGTAAATAAAAATAGCTTTTGCCACATTCAGTTCATCTATACACCACAAAGTATTTTAGGTATGTTATGTTTGAAAAACAGATTTATTGCTATTTTATAGTCTTAAAACATAAAATTTCTATTTTTTACTTGGCTTTAGCTATTCCCACATCTTTTAAAAATATGAACTTCCACTGGCCACATATGGTAATTCAGTACATTCTATATATTATTTTGCACTCTAATTCTGGCTGAACAGGACATCAGAATTAGTTTTCCTAAGCTGTTAGAGGGTAGGCTTTTACTACCTACTGATTTTAGAAGGTTTTCTGAAGGCTATAATTTCTTTATTTGCATATGCCTGTTTCTCTCTCACTCTCACCTAGCTGCCTGAAAACCTTCTGTTTATTCTCAGTGGAGAAGTGAGTCCTTAGTTTATAGAAGCAGTGCATAAATATTCAACACTGAGCTTAGATGCAAAGATAAAATCAATTCTTCCACCTGGGAATGATGACCATCTTCTCTCTTCAACTGTATCTTTGACTGGACTACACAAATGAAAACCAAAAACAATTGCTTCATTAGCTCCCAAATATTCCTAAACCATGTCTTTCTTTAAGTCATTTCTCCTGCTTAGAAGGCTTTCACTAATCCTTTTTTTGTTTATTTGTTGTTTTGTTTTTGTATATTTTTTATTGGAGTTCGATTTGCTAACATATAGAATAACACCCAGTGCTCATCCCGTCAGGTGCCCCCCTCAGTGCCCGTCACCCAGTCACCCCATTCCACCGCCACCCTCCCCCTCCCCTACCCCTTGTTCATTTCCCAGAGTTAGGAGTCTCTCATGTTCTGTCACCCTCACTGATATTTCCAACTCATTTTCTCTCCTTTCCTCTTTAATTTCTTTCACTATTTCTTATATTCCCTGAATGAATGAAACCATATATTTGTCCTACTCCCATTGACTTACTTCACTCAGCATAATATCCTCCAGATCCATCCACGTTGAAGCAAATGGTGGGTATTTGTCATTTCTAATGGCTGAGTAATATTTCATTGTATACATAGACCACATCTACTTTATCCATTCATCTTTCGATGGACACCGAGGCTCCTTCCACAGTTTGGCTATTGTGGACATTGCTGCTAGAAACATCGGGGTGTAGGTGTCCCGGCATTTCATTGCATCTGTATCTTTGGGGTAAATCCCCAGCAGTGCAATTGCTGGGTCATAGGGCAGGTCTATTTTTAACTCTTTGAGGAACCTCCACACAGTTTTCCAGAGTGGCTGCACCAGTTCACATTCCCACCAACAGTGCAAGAGGGTTCCCGTTTCTCCACATCCTCTCCAACATTTGTTGTTTCCTGCCTTGTTAATTTTCCCCATTCTCACTGGTGGGAGGTGGTATCTCATTGTGGTTGTGATTTGTATTTCCCTGATGGCCAGTGATATGGAGCATTTTCTCATGAGCTTGTTGGCCATGTGTATGTCATCTTTGGTGAAATTTCTGTTCATGACTTTTGCCCATTTCATGATTCGATTGTTTGTTTCTTTGCTGTTGACTTTAATAAGTTCTTTATAGATCTTGGATACTAGCCCTTTATCTGATACGTCATTTGCAAATACCTTCTCCCATTCTGTAGGTTGTCTTTTAGTTTTGTTTTCTTTTCCTGTGCAGAAGTTTTTTATCTTGATGAAGTTCCAATAGTTCATTTTTGCTTTTGTTTCACTTGCCTTCATAGGTGTACCTTGGAAGAAGTTGCTGTGGCCAAGTTCAAAAAGGGTGTTGCCTGTATTCTCCTCTAGGATTCTGATAGATTCTTGTCTCACATTTAGATCTCTCATCCATTTTGAGTTTATCTTTGTGTATGGTATAAGAGAATGCTCCAGTTTCATTCTTCTGCATGCAGATGTCCAATTTTCCCAGCACCATTTATTGAAGATACTGTCCTTTTTCCAGTGGATAGTCTTTCCTCTGTTGTCGAATATTAGTTGACCTAGAGTTGAGGGCCCATTTCTGTGTTGTCTATTTGGTTCCGTTGATCTATGTGTCTATTTTTGTGCCAGTACCATACTGTCTTGATGACCACAGCTTTGTAGTACAACTTGAAATCTGGCATTGTGATGCCTCTGGCTCTGGTTTTATTTTCAATATTCCCCAGGCTATTTGGGGTCTTTTCTGATTCCAAATAATCTTAAGATGATTTGTTCCAACTCTCTGAAGAAAGTCCATGGTATTTTGATAGGGATTGCATTAAACATGTACATTGCCCTGGGTAGTAAAGACATTTTCACAATATTAATTCTTCCAATCCATGAGCATGGAATATTTTTCATCTCTTTCTCAGTCCCAAACTCAATTTCTTTCAGAAGTGTTCTGTAGTTTTTAGGGTATAGATCATTTACCTCTTTGTTTAGGTTTATTCCTAGGTATTTTATGCTTTTGGGTGCAATTGTAAATAGGATTGACTCCTTAATTTCTCTTTCTTCAGGCTCGTTGTTAGTGTATAGAAATGCCACTGATTTCTGGGCATTGATTTTGCATCCTGCCACACTGCCAAATTGCTGTATGAGTTATAGCAATCTTAGGGTGGAGTCCTTTGGGTTTTCTATGTACAGTATCCTGTCATCTGTGAAGAGGGCGAGTTTGACTTCTTTGCCAATTTGAATGCCTTATTTCTTTTTGTTGTCTTATTGCTGAGGCTAGGACTTCTAGTGCTATGTTGAATAGCAGTGGTGAGACTGGACATCCGTGTCATGTTCCTTCCTAATCTAGGGGAAAGGCTCTCAGTGTTTCCCCATTGAGAATGATATTTGCTGTAGGCTTTTTATAGATGGCTTTTAAGATGCTGAGGAATGTTTCCTCTATCCCTACACTTTGAAGAGTTTTGATCAAGAATGGATGCTGTATTTTGTCAAATGCTTTCTCTGCATCTAATGAGAGGATCATAAGGCTCTTGTTTTTTTTCTATTGATATGATCTATCACATTGATTGCTTTATGAGTGTTGAACCAGCATTGCATCTTGGGGAGAAATCTCACTTGGTCATGGTGAATAATCTTCTTAATATACTATTGGATCCTACTAGCTAGTATCTTGTTGAGAATTTTTGCATCTGTGTTCTTCAGGGATATTGGTCTATAATTCTCCTTTTTAGTGGGGTCTTTGTCTTGTTTTGGAATTAAAGTGATGCTTGTCTCATAGAATGAGTTTGGAAGTATTCCATCTCTTTCTATCTTTCCGAACAGCTTTAGTAGAATAGGTATGGTTTCTTCTTTAAACGTTTGATAGAATTCCCCTTGGAAGCCATCTGGCCCTGGACTTTTGTGTCTTGGGAGGTTTTTGATGACGGCTAATTTCCTCTCTGGTTACTGACCTATTCAGGTTTTCTATTTCTTCCTGTTCCAGTTTTGGTAGTTTGTGCTTTTCCAGAGATGCATGCATTTCTTCTAGATTGCCTAATTTATTGGCATATAGCTGCTTATATAACTTTTTAATATCATTTATATTTCTTTGGTATTGGTTGTGATCTCTCTTCTTTCATTCATGGTTTTTATATTTGAATCCTTTCTCTTTTGTTTTTAATAAGGCTGGCTAATTATTTAACTATCTTATTAATTCTTTCAAAGAACCAACTCCTGGTTTTGTTGATCTGTTCTACAGTTCTTCTGGTATCAATGAAATATCATAGAGTTCTGCTCGAATCTTTATTAACTCTCTTCTTTTGCTTGGTGTAGATTTTACTTGCTGTTCTTTCTCCAGTTCCTTTAAGTTCTTGGTTAGCGTGTGTATTGGAGGTCTTTCCAATTTTTTGACGGATGTTTGTATAGTGATAGTAGTTCCCTCTTATAGTAGTTCCCTCTTAGGACTGCTTTTGCTGTATCCCAAAATTTTGAATGGTTGTATCTTCATTTTCATCAGTTTCCATGAATCTTTTTAATTCTTCTCTAATTTCCTAGTTGACCTTTTCATCTTTTAGCAGGATGTTCTTTAACCTCCATGTGTTTGAGTTTCTTCCAAATTCCTTCTCGTGATTGAGTTCATGTTTCAAAGCATTATGGTCTGAAAATATGCAGAAGACAAACCCAATTTTTTGTATCGGATGAAACCTGATTTGCCCAGTATGTGGTCTATTCTGGAGAAAATTCTATGTGCACCTGAGAAGAATGTGTATTTAGTTGTGTTTGATGCAAAGTTCTGTATATATCTGTAAAATCCATGTGGTCCAGGTGTATCATTTAAAGCTATTGTTTCTTTGTTGATGTTGGGCTTAGAAGATCTGTCATTTGCAGAAAGTGCCGTGTTGAAGACTCCTACTATTAGTTTATTATTATCTCCATATGTCTTTGCTTTGGTTATTAATTTATTGATATACTTGGCAGCTCCCACATTATATTCATGGGGGGCATAAATATTCATGATTGTTAGGTCCTCTTGTTGGATAGATCCTTCAAGTATGATATAGTGTCCCTCTTCATCTCTTACTACAGTCTTTGGGATAAACTTTAATTTATATGTTATGAAGATTGCTACCCCAGCTTTCTCTTGAGGACCATTTGAATGGTAAATGGTTCTCCAACTTTTCATGTTCAGGCTGTAGGTGTCTATAGGTCTGAAATGAATCTCTTGTAGACAGCAAATAGATGGGTCTTGCTTTTTTATCCAGTCTGAAACCCTGTGTCTTTGGATGGGATCATTAAGCCCATTCACGTTCAGAATTACTATTGAAAGATATGAATTTGGTGTCATTGTAATACCTGTTCATTCCCTGTTTATGTGGATTATTTCTTTGGGCTTCCTCTTTCTTTTACAGGGTCCCCCTTAATATTTCTTGCAGACCTGGTTTGGTGGCCACATACTCTTTCAGTTTCTGCCTATCTTGGAAGCTCTTTATCTCTCCTTCTATTCTGAATGAGAGCCTTGCTGGATAGAGTATTCCTGGCTGCAGGTTCTTCTCATTTAGGACTCTGAATATATTCTTCCAGCCCTTTCTGGCCTGCCAGGTCTCTGTGGAGAGGTCTTCTGTTAATCTAATATTTCTCCCCATATAAGTTAGGGATCTCTGGTCTCTTGCTGCTTTAAGGATTATCTCTTTATCTTTGGAATTGGCAAGTGTCACTTTTAAATGTGGAGGTGTTGAATGGTTTTTATTGATTTTAGGGGGGGGAATCTATCTCCTGGATGTGAATGCTTGTTTCCCTCCCCAAATTAGGGAAGTTCTTAACTATGATTTGTTCAAATATGCTTTCTGGTCCTCTGTCCCTCTCGGCGCTCTCTGGAACCCTAATTATATGTAGATTTTTCCTTCTGAGGCTATCATTTATTTCTCTTAACCTTCCTCATGGTCTTTTAACTGTTTTTCTCATTTTTCCTCAGCTTCCTTCCTTGCCGTCAACTTATCTACTCTATCACTCACTTCTACTTCATTAACCCTCATCATTAGGACATACAGTTTGGACTGCATCTCATTTAATTGATTTTTAATTTTGGCCTGATTAGATCTAAATTCTGCAGTCATGAAGTCTCTTGATTCCTTTATGCTTTTTTCCAGAGCCATCAATAGATTTATAATTGTGCTTCTGAAATGGCTTTCTAGACATCGAATTTAATCCAAATTCTGTAACTTCGTGGCAGAGAGTACTGTTTCTGATTCTTTCTTTTGTGGTGAGTTCTTCTTTCTAGTCATTTTGCTCAGTGCAGAGTGGCTGTTATGAGAGGTCTGAGTCAAGAATATCAACCATGACCTAAGTAAATTTCACCCTAGATGATTCTGCTGAGGTCAGAGACCAGAAATTGAAAATGAAGATCAACATGAAATAAAACAGAAGGACCACTAAAGTGAAAAATAAATTTCAAAACAAAGTAGTAAAAAATAAAAGGCCAAGAATCCTAAAGAAGAAGAGAAAAAAGAAAAAAGAAAAAAAAAAGGAGAATAAGAAAAGGTGGGGGTAGGGAGGTGGTGGTGGTGGTGAGGAAGTTGTAGTGGAGGGAAAATGTTGTCTCTCTAATGGGTTCTAGAGGGTGATCCTCTTGGTTCTGAGTATATAAAGTTCTGTATGTTAGAAGATGCTAAGTCCCAAGGTTATATAAGCCAGAAGTACTTGTAGAAAGCACCAACATTGACCACCAAATCATAAATGAGAAAAAAGAGGGTGGCAGAATGGGAATGAGGAATCTCACAGAATGAACCAGCACATATACCACTTGGTTCTGGGTGCATGCTGGTCATGTTTTAGAAGGTATTAACTTCTGCCAGTGTAGAACAAAATGAGGGAGAGAAAACAAAAAACAGAAAACAAAAAAATACATATCTTGCATATCTCCCAAAATTAAGTTGAGTATGTTGAAGGGAATTTAGAAGTGGAAAATGTATCTAGGACCTGTGATTGTAGAAGTATGAAAGTCAAAAAGGAAGAATCTTAAAAATGAAGAGGTGGTAAAATATTGTAGTTAAGGTGGGAAAAGAGAAAAACAATTGGAAATTTACTGTCTGATATAAAAACGAGTTATACGGAAAAAGGAAGAAAAAAAGAATAGGAGGGGTACCCTCTGGTTCTATATACTGTAAATGCCTCGACTCCCCTGGAGCTTTCCAGCTTGCTCGGTCAAGAACTTGCTCTTCCCCTGTCCTTCCAGCTGGTCTTCTGGGCGAGGGGCTGATGAGCTGACTCTCAGGTGTGTGCACCTGGGGGAGCTGCCCCCCGCCACCAAGTGCCGGCTCAGTGGGAGCTGTTTACCCCATGAGGCCTGTGTCCCCTGGTGGCCCCACCTCTCCCAGGCACAGTGTGACACCAGGAGGAACAACCACACTGGCCGCGTCCAGGTCTCCAGCTCTGGAGTCAGCTCCCGCAGTAACCACCCGCAGTAACCACCCGCTGTCTCCCAGTCCGCAGGGGACTGGATGCTCCGGGACGGGGGCCGCTGACCTGCACAGCTCGGGGACGCCCGCCCGGCAGCAGGAGCGTCCTCGCTGTCCTGTGCCCTCCCCGCCTCCGCCTGTCCTGGGGGGAGCGCAGGATCCTGGGCTGTGCCCCCCCGCGCCCTGGGCTCTGGGGCCTGCGCCGCTGGAATCGCGCTCCTGGGTGGGCTCCCAAAGGCAGCAGGTGCAGCCCCTCCCCGGAGCCCCCGCCTGACCCACCGGCTGCTCCCGGGGCCCCGCAGGGCGCTCCAGCCCGCTACCAAGCTCAGCCCCCGGGGTGTGGCGCGCACTTCCTCAGTTAGTGACCCCGGGCACCTGGGGGCTCCACTGCCCCTCCTGGGATCCTGCCTGAGTTCCCTGCTGAGCACCTTTCTGTCCAGGAAGAATCCGGTGCGGATTTTTAAAGTTCCTGCTTCTCCGGGGCAGGGCTCTCCTGTCCCGAGGCTCTCGCCTCCCAGCCTTAGCCGGGTCCTCACGACACACCCTCCCGCCCCCCTCACTGGATTCCTTTATATATTTTTTTCACCTTCCTACCTTGTTAGAGGTGAAAACCCTTCTGTCTGTCGCCTCCCGGCTGTTCTCTCTTTAAATCTCAGGTTGAATTCGTAGGTGTTCAGGATGGTTTGAAAGTTATCCAGGTAAGTCAGTGGGGCCAGGTGACTGGAGTTGGGGGCCAGGAGTTGGGGACCCTGCTCCTCCACCTTCTTGCCCCGCCCTCGGCTTTCACTAATCCTTATGATATTGTATAATCTTCCTGTTTTCAAAAATCCAGGTAAATTTCCTTCTCTTCAACCAGTACTTACCAGTAACGTTCCACACTGATTTTTCCTTTTATCCCACAATGAGCAGCACTTATTTTGGGTCCATGTTGATTTACAGAGCTATCTAACTTTAGGCATATTATTTATTATCACCCTGATGACTGGATATATCTATCAGTCTGGAATATGACTTATTTATTTTGTACTTCTGGTAACTTTATTAAAACTCTCTGATTATAGTAAAGAGAATCAGGATTTAAAGCTATGAGGCAACTTACACATTGTCTAATACAGTTATGCTTAATTCAGGAAATAGATGCAGGTGGTCTCTGACTCTATAGCTACAAAGCTTATATCAGGGATACCTTGTTTCAGAAGAAGGTATAATAAGACCCAAATCCTCTTTATCACCTTGTAATTTTATTCAGTTATTCCAGAAAATATTTCTTGCTGTATTAATAAAAGAACAATGGATCAGATCACATAAGTGCCAGATATATCTATATGACCTACTGTGAGGGTGATAATATCAACTCAAATTACAGATTTTGGAAATTAGGATTTTTTGAGGCTAGGAGATATATTATTGATATATAATAATATCATTTGATATTGATATATAATATATATATTGAGGCTAGAGAATATATTAGAGCATTCGCAGCCTTAAGAGTTTAACAGATTACAGAGGCTGCTGTTAATGGTGGAGGGGAGAGAATACAATTATAGTATCCATATTCCTTCTTTAATTGAGTGGATTTAAAAAAAAAATATTTATGGTTTTTAATTTCTTGTGAGCAAAAACTTCTTGAGTTTGAGTAAAATATAAGTTTGACAATTACTGTTATGGGGTGTATTGTTATAAGGAAAACAAATCAAGGGATTAGGGAACCTAAGATTTCACTCTAAGAAAACAAAGAGAGAAGAACCAAAGAAAGCTAACTGAGCAGAAGAAAGCAAATAAAACTAAAATTAGAAATAAATAAATGAAAACATAAAAACAAAATAAAAATTAGCAAAATAAATAGTGGCTTTCTAGAAGATAAATAAAATAAGTTAATTTCTAGTAAGGCTGAGTAGGGAAAAAGGAGAGAAGATATGTATTATCAATATCAAGAATGTGAGAAAGAACAACACTATGGGACATATAGATATCAAGAGAACACAATGAACAACTTTGTGTAATGAATTTGATGACAGATGAAATGACACAAGAACACTCTCAAGAAGAAATTAATAACTAAAATCATTCCATATATTTAACAAAATTGTATTAGGGGCACCTAGGTAGCACAGTCAGTTAAGCATCTGCCTTCAGCTCAGGTCATGATCCCAGGGTCCTGGGATGGAACCCTGCATTGGACTTCCTGCTCAGTGGAAAGCCTGCTTCTCCCTCTCCCTCTGCTGCTTCTCCTGCTTGTGCTTTCTCTCTGTGTCAAATAAGTAAGTAAGTAATTAAGTAAGTAAATAAATAAATAAAATCTTAAAAAAAGTTTTAAAAACATTCCCAGAATAAAAAAAAATAAAAAAAAAAAAAAAAATAAAAACATTCCCAGAATAGAATTTCAGGCCCATGTGGTTCACCCATAGAGTTCTATCAAACATTTAAGAAATGAATGATACCACTGATACAAAAACTTCTAGAAAATTAAAGAGCAAGACACACTGCCCAGCTTATTCTATGAAGCTAGCATTATCCTAACAGATAGCAAAACTTAAACAAACAAACAAACAAACAAACAAACAAAAACTCCAGGAGATTAACAGGATGGCCAACTGACCTCATTGAGAGATGCACAAATTATTAGCAGTATTTTAACAAACTTAATTCAGTAAAATAGATAAAATAGAATAATATATTATGACTGAGGTTTATCCCAGGAATGCAAGAACAGTTTAGCATTCATCTGTCTGCAATCCACTACATTAAAACTAAAAAGGAAAATGATATGGTAACCTCATTCAAAGTATAAAATGAAAAAAAACTTGCAGAATTTTTTTAATTAACACAGTGAATCTTTATTTCTATGAAAGGGCAAAGGATCTGGGAGACCCAAAAATAACTTTGAAAAGGAACAAAGCTGAAGTATATGTACTACCTTATAGTAAGGCACACTATAAAGCTATCATTATTAAGATAATGTGATAACAGAATAGAGCTAAAAAGAGCCCTAGAGAGTGTGTGAGAGTATGCACATGTGAGCATGCTCCAATTGATTCATGACAAAGTTACCAAGGCAATTAACTGGGGAAAGGAAAGTCTATTAAAAAAAATGGGGAACCCTGGGTGGCGCAGTGGTTTAGCGCCTGCCTTTGGCCCAGGGCGCGATCCTGGAGACCCGGGATCGAATCCCACGTTGGGCTCCTGGTGCATGGAGCCTGCTTCTCCCTCTGCCTATGTCTCTGCCTCTCTCTCTCTCTCTCTCTCTCTGTGTGTGTGACTATCATAAATAAATAAAAATTTTTTAAAAAATGGTACTGGAACAATTAGTTATATGCAACATATAAAAAATGGAACTTAATCCTACACCTCACAATATATACAAAAATCAACTTGAAATGGATAAAACTAAAATTATAAACACTCTATAAGAAAATACAGGAGACAATCTTTGTGACCTTCCACTTTTCCTTTTGAAGGTGTAAACTGCCTAGTAGGGGGTCTACCTGTAAATTTATTAGAGAGCATGTTAGAAAGTATTGATTTTGCTGCAAATCAAAGCCAATGTCTTCAGTAATAAGCAATATGAATGATTATATTAATCTTCTTTATTGCTTAGCATCCCTTAAGGGAATGGAGCATGAGCGAGGTCTTGCAGAGATCACAGAAATCTGTTTTGGTTTTCACTACTGTGTGAAATTTGAGCCTCAGAATTTTTCCAATATTTGAAACAGGGCAGTAATATTTTTTCTGTCTACTTTGTAAGGTGGTTATGAAAGTAAAACAGGAAAGTATGTGTAAAGTAATCTGTGAACTGAGAAGCAGGTATGTTTGTAGGGAATTATGATAATGACGATTATGATTCTGGAATTTTCTATAGTTCTGGGGTCAAACAAATACCAGGTTCAAAACCAGGTCTTGCAATTACTAGCCAAATGGCTTTTAGGTTACCAAAGTGATTTTAACCTTCTAAATCAAGTTTTCTTCATCACTAGAGTGACTTACACCAATTTTCAAGTTAATGGAATCTTCATAATTGCATTGCTGGAAGTATGAAATGGATGAATTCTTTAGCACCACTGCAGGACCATGTCTAGTATTTACTGAGAGCTTAGAATGGGTTAGACATGATGCATGTGTGTGTGTATGTGATATATGTATATATATATATATATATATATATATAGAGAGAGAGAGAGAGAGAGAGAGTTTTATATACTATATATAACTAATTTAATCTCTGAATCAATCTTATTAGGTAGCTTCTATTTTTATTACCATTTTATAGAGAAGTGACTGAGGCATATAGAAGTTAAATGAC
Source organism: Canis lupus dingo (assembly GCF_003254725.2). NCBI lineage: Eukaryota > Metazoa > Chordata > Mammalia > Carnivora > Canidae > Canis > Canis lupus. The sequence continues at coordinate 27,663,516 of NC_064259.1, forward strand.
TTACTGGAGACACACAGTTAATAAGTGATAAATGGGAGATTTGAACCCCATGTCAGGTCCACAGAATTGTTTCTCCACAGCCCACACTTTTAAACGTATACTGTTCCTCAACAATTTGTGCTTAGTTTACATAGTCATTATTATTGTTATCGTTATTATCATTAGACAGTGTAAAATACTAGCTCAAGTTGTTCTAGTCCTCTGCGGACTCCATAAAACAAACATAATAAAGTCTCTTTTTTTTTTCTTTTAAGAAAAACTCCTGTAAAGGCAGCAGTATCAGGTCAAGATTTCAGGCCACTAACACAGAATTTCAGACTCAAACCAAAAGGCTTGGGATTCAAATTTTGTTATCAGATTCCATTCCAGGGTCATCTTGGGTTATCAGCTTCCCACAGGTGGCGGGAAAATAAGCACAGGGTATTGGAATCACCCACAATCAGGTGTTCAAATCCTAAACCAAGAACCCAAATTGAGGCAGTCTTAGCAGAAATGTCTGGTTTGGCCATCAAGTTCATTTGGCAAATTCCAGTGGACTATCCAGGAAAAAGTGTTGGGCATGAAAGTGAATCAACTCTCTAAATTGTGTGCCAGCAACAAGCTGCCCATTGTTGTAATTTTAACAGAATATTATGCCTCCAATATTTTGTCCAATTCTATGTCCATTTCATCTACTCGTGGCCTCTCATGTTTATGGAAAGTAATACACAAGTGAGGTGAATCTCTTGATATGGATTAGATGCACTGATCCAAGAGCATGGGACTAACTCAGTGGGTAGAAATTTATTGGATTGGCCATGTATTAAGAAAGATGTTTTTCAAGTTGGGGCTTTGGAAGACATCTAAATACAGGGGGGAGTATAGCAGCACATATAACCAGGTGGGCTGGTTGTGTTTAAACAGGAAGGAAATGGACATGTTCTTGGAAAAGATGAATCATGATAAATTATATTTTAATAGCAATGAGTTCCAATACAGGACTAAAAAGGCAATTCGTGTGAATATACATAGTCCTGAGATAAACATAATAATTTAGATGTAATAATAATAGTGTATATAGTATTTTAATAAAATTCTACATTTAAAAGATAATGAGTATTGAGATCATTAATAAACCATCAGAAATGATCAAAGGAAAATCTGTAATGAAAGTTCCATTAAAGACAAAAACACTTGTTATTTTTTGTTTTGTTTTTGCTTTTCTTTTTTTAAAGAGATGAAAGATTATAAGAATATTTGTTGAATACAGGGCCAAGTTTATAACTAAAAGTTATTTACAATTTCCATAGAATTGGTCTCCCAACAGAGAAGTGGTTAAATCTCCAAATAGTCTCTAGATATAAAGAAATATTCAAATACATCTCCTTTTTCAATAGCAACTGTGAAGGCTAACTTTAGTAACGAAAAACTCCCACTATTTTTGCTACAGATGTGTTTAATGAGTACTTTAATAGATTTGAAGGAAGTACACACACTCCATCAATGATGCCACCTTCTTACTCCAAGGGGTACAGACAGCACTAATCTCTTATAGGACAACTTCAAGGGATAAAAAAATTAAATAGGAACTTCCAGCTGAAGCGCTAGATTGATTAAGACATGTTCCTGGATGCTTATCACTGATGGTAATAGGGATGAAGACAATGCTTGTGTCATAGATTACTTGTCACAGTTGGAAGCTAAGATTCCACATTATGAATAAGGAGCTTGATTTTACCTGTTAAAAGTAAACTTTTTATTAAGCATAGAGGTAGATTTTATTATTTTGCATCCCCCATAGGAACCAGTACGAAGTGTATTAGAAATATTCCATAAAGGTGAAGAGAATGATGAAATATCTTCAGACTTCTGTGTATGTGTGTTTGTGGTTTTGGAGTGAATCTTTGGTGATTTTACTGAAAAATCTTCTCTGAGCTAAAATTATCAGTGCATAACACATCTGTGAGCTATGGGAGACTCAATAATCATCATGGGCTAATTATGTGCTTTGTGAGTTCATGTCAAAGAAGTATTTCTTTTTAAAGGCCTGTAATCATAAGCATTTCTTATAAAGGTAGTTGAGCTTGCTTCAAACATTAAGCATACAAGAGTTAGTGATTACTGGCATGTTTGTTCAGTTTATTAAAGTTCTCTCTTTCACAGTCAAGAATATGTTAGGTATGTGAGGGATTCACATTGAATGCAATTTTGCAGGGGTCTCAAAAAAAGTCATTAATCCAGATAAATACCATGTTACTGAAATATTTTAAAATTTCAAAATATAAACATTTTACATAAAGACATTTCTGTGATGAACCTTGAAACTTGAGGCAAAAGAAATGATATTTTATGTATGCATAATTTTAGTTTCCTGGCTTTAATGGAAGAAAATTTACTAATAATATTTTCAGAATCTACTTTTGGAAAATATTAACCATTAAAATATATATATAATTATCATAATATTTTTAGTATAAAGAAAATATTAAACTTAAAATAATGTGTTTCAGTACATCTAATTTCCCTTTAAAATATTTTTGCAACTACTTTAATATTTAGGAAAAATTAACCATTAAAAAATACATGTTTTATGTAAAAACATGTATAGAAGGCCATACAGTTTTCTTTTTGCCTCAGGAGCAAACAATCTGGCAATAAAAAACAATACTTTTTATTTTTAATTTTTTGTTCATAATGGATTTTTTTTCTAATTAACTTTTGGTGGACAGTCTTAATTTTTACACTCAGGGCGAGTGCCTTTCTTCACCCTAATCTTGTTACTAGATTGAACGAGTGATTCATCTTTCCATCATTTGATACCACCAGACACCATTTAAAATTAGTAAATTCAGTAAGTGACTCTCTTAAAAAAAATAAGTCTTATTTTGTATTTCTTCACAAGGATCAAAGAAACTTGGCAAATAACAACTCCTTTAGTGTGTTACAGTTCATTTTGTGGATGATTTCAAACCCAAATGCTAAGATTTTTAATACTTGTCCTGTTATAAGAAGGATTTAATTAAGTGAAATTTTAATAAAGTAAACAAAAAATGATTTCTACTGCTTTGATGAAGATATATCTTTATTCTTAATAGTCCTTATTCTTAATTCATTATCTTTATATCTTAATGAAGATATATCTTATTTCACCTGTTATATGTATCTTTGCCAATTCTAATGAGAGTGTGAGCTCTACTACCATTTTGAATTCTGCTGTCCCTCAAAATAAATTCAAAATTTCTGGGTCAAAGTTATGTACAAAACAAATAACATTTCAAGAGCTTATTTAATTAACTTCTTTCTTTCACTGTCTTTTTTTTTAAACATTTAAAAGAGGGTTTTTTCCCCCCTCTTCACAGACAGATTTTGGAGAACAGAGAAAGCATATGCTGGCATTAGATTTTCTTTCTTTAGGGAAAGGTACCAGATTGACTCATTAGTCACTCAAAGATGAGGCACAAATAAAGTAATTATTCTTGTGGAAGCCTAGGCATTAACGAAGAAATTAATCCAAATTAGCAAATATATCAGAGCAGACATTGAGATATAATGTCTCATTGTTGGGAGGAATCCTTTTGGTTTTAAAGACATCGTGAGGTGGTTTTTTATTAGTAAATACTAAGCCACCTTTCACCTCTTACATTGAAGCAAATGTGGGGAGGGAGGATGGGAGGGAGAGAGGAAGAGAGAGAGAGAACCACTCAGCCACCAGAAGGATAGCAGAGGGGAATGGGAGAAGAGGGCAGGGAAGAGGGGAAGGTGAAAGACAGCAGCCTGGAATGGCTTGAGTGAACAGAATGTAAAGGTATTCAAAATTAAGAACTGGGGAACCTTAGTATTCATCCCAAGGACAGCAGTAATTGTCTAAAAAACAGCTTCTAGGATAGATTTGAGGATTACATTATTTCTCTTTTTTTGATCTCCTATCATTTTCTGGAATGCCTTTTGTAGGGTGGATGCTAATATACTGCTGTGAAAATGGAGTCTACCTAGCCAGTATATACTGGGTCATTGTAAATCCATAAAACTATATCATTGTGAATTGGTAGACCTAGGTAAGTTTGTTTTTTTTTTTTTTTTACATAAACTACACACTATAATGTACAAACAAAAGGTCATCCAAACAAGAAAATTTTAAATAATGCATAAAAACATAAACAAAAATACAAAACAAATTCATAAATGCTGTAGTTTTTTAAAGTTTTTATTTATTTATTAATGAGAGACAGAGAGAGAGGTAGAGAGACATAGGCAGAGGGAGAAGCAGGGTCCTCGCAGGGAGCCTGAGGTGGGACTTGATCCCTGGACTCCGGGATCACGCCCTGAGCCAAAGGCAAATGTTCAACTGCTAAGCCACCCAGGTGTCTCCACGTAGTTTCTATTAAAAAAAAAAAAAAAAAAAGGCCCCTGGGGTGGCTCAGTCAGTTAAGAATTTGCCTCCAGCTCAGGTCATGATCCTAGGGTACTGGGATGGAGCCCCACATCTGGCTCCCTACTCAATGGGGAATCTGCTTCTCCTTTTTCCTCTGCCCCTCCCTCTTGCTCATGTTCTCTCAAACTCTCTTGCTCTCAAATGTATAAATAAATTTTTAAAAAAATTTTTTAAAAAAGAACGTAGGCTTAAATTGCTGTGTTATTCCATTTAGAAAGACACATCTGAAAAACAAACAAACAAAAAAGTTTAAAAAGACATGTTTTCCAACCTAGTCAAATACGTAAATATCTCCTAGCTTAAATTTTCTTGAATATTTCCAATATCTTTCAAATAAGCATGCATTCATCCAACAAATATTTACTGAGGACTACTGTGTGATTGACACTTTTCTAGAATTTGGAGATTAAATGATAAAGAAAGCAAGCACCTGCTTTGTTCTTATTCAAAAGGAATCAGGGAATTGGCTAACAAAAACCGAATGTGATATTAGTTTAGCTGAAATATTTTATTGTGTTCAACTAGATGGCATAGTCATTTTCATATGCATCTGAGAATATACATATTCAAAAAAATAAATGTTTAGAATGCCTGCTAATGTTTGGTTATTGGCTGAAAAGCAACACAAAAGCAAACAAGGGCCTATATGTGATTGTATGTTTGCACTGCAGTAGATGGAGCTGGGGAGTGAAAATTTAGACTTGATGTGGGCCCTATCCCTAGATGCTTACTGAGAAGTACTCTGTAACATTAAATCTCAGCAATATATAAGGATCAAAACATAACACTAAGAAGACATTTTTACAAATTGCAAAGGCATAGAACACTTTGAGTACAGAGAATAAAAGAAACCAAGAGCCCAGAGGTAAAATTTTCATGCATAGGAGAATAAGAACTTAGACTAGTTTTTAAAAGTTGAGTAGACCTAGCTTGGCAGAAAAAAAGTTTAGAAGGAGAAAAGATACTAAGAAGAAAAAATGAAATGAGGAATGAACAAAGTGTGCCTATGCATGTGTATATGTTTAATTTTATTTATTTCCTTAAGTTATAGCTCATTTAAAAACTAGAAACAATTTAAATCCCAATAGTTTGGGCATTGTTAAATAAATAAAGCATATCTGGTTGATGTACAGTTCTTTGTACTTTTGGAGTGGTAGCTATCAATGTGGTATTGCAGAAAAGAAAGTATATTCTAGAATGATTGTTTTTTAAATGATTTTCCATTAAGTGCATGTTATTTTTATCTCTCTGTATATGTGTGTGTAAATGTCTTCATTGTATATAACCACCCATATCTATATCAACTAACCTTATCATTCATTAGGCATTAGATCAGACAATTCTAGGTTTCCACCTCATGACCAACATTTGCTACCTGTGTGATCTGAAGCAAGTTATTTTATTGGTCCATCAATTTTACATCAAAGAGAGAACCTCCCCTCTCAGAGTGGTAAATGTTAAGTGGGTTAACATACATAAAAACACTCAGCTCAGTGTCAACTACATTTATGTAAATGGAAGACTCAATTCCTCTCTCATCCTCTCCACTCAGATGAACACAGAAAAGTAAGAGTGGAATGTGAGCATAAAATGAGGGGGGAGGTGCAAGCGATTGGTAGTAAGAATAATGGCCCCCAAAGATATCCATGTCCTAATCTCCAGAACCTGTGAATGTGTTAGGTTACATAGCACAGGGGAATTAAAATTGTAGGTGGAATTAAGGGAGATTAGCCTGGATTATCCAGGTGAACCCAGTATAAGCACACAGACTCTAATAAGTAAATGAGAGGCAGAAGAAAGAGAGCCAGAGAGAACAGTATGAGAGGGACTGGGGCTGATGTTGCTGTCAGGTATTGTGTGTGGTCTCTAGAAACTGGAAAAGGCAAGGAAACATATTGTCTGCCAGACCGTATATAAGGGACACCACCCTGCCAACACCTTGATGTTAGTCCAGAGAGAACCCTTTTGGGTTTCTGAAAAAATTATAAGAATCATAAAATAATAAATTTATGTTGTTTTATGCCACCAAGTTTGTGGCAAACTGTTACACCAGGGATAGGAAACTAATGAGAAAAAGCCCATGTTCATTAGATGAGAAAGGAAATGAAGAGAGGACCCTTTAACAATGCCCTGTATCCCATCCTCTCCTGCCTCATTAGAAACCTAGTCCTGTTTTCCTCTTTATCTTCAACATTCCTCTCTCTACTGACACTTTTCCATTAGCATTTAAACAAGCTCACATTTCCGTGGTCTTAAAAATAAAGCTTTCCCCCACACTCGGTGCCTTAAAGCACCAATAATATCAGAATTCCTTAAATTGTGACAATCACAAAACTCGTGTGTTATTTCTCTGGGAAGGGTCTACAGTGTTCATCAACTTTTCAAATGGGTGAAATTGGTTACCACCAACTCCCCATGATATAAATAGTTCCATCTTGACTGACTGCAATCTACCAAAAATTTATCAAGGCCTCAAAATGTTACTGAATATTTAACAATTTGGTCTTAGGAGCCAGTAAGTTCTGGCTCCAGCCCAACACGAGGTACATTAGGAAAAAAACAAAAAACAAAAACAAAAACAAAAACAAAAACATCATGGATTTGCCTTCAGGTATAATCAACATATAACATATATATCTTTACTAAAGCTCTAACTTGAATATCAATGGCCCTTTAAAATCCCCATAACTGTGTGTCAACTATACTCAAATTAAAAAAAAAAAATATACTGATGTGCCCAAATATTTGAAACTCAGTTTATCCAAAACTAAATTTACTACTTTTCTCCTCACAGGAGCTTTAGACATTTCTGATACTTCTAATTTATAAACCCTCCGTAATCTTACCAATATTTTCTCACTGCATAATGATAAAACACCAACTGCTTATTATAGTGGGTTGATAGTACCCCCTCAAAATTCACATCCATTTGGAACCTCAGAATGTAGCCTTATTTTTAAATAGTGTCTTCATCTTGATTTTGTACTTCTGTCCGTTATAACAGTGAAAGAATACATTTCTGCTGTTTTAAGCTATCTAATGTGTGGTAATTTGCTATGGCAGCCCCGTGAAAGAAATGCACTACTATGGTCTGAATGTTTGTGTGCCATCCCCCCAAATTTATATATTGAAAATCTAATCCACAAAGTGATGATATTAGGAGGTTAGGGCATTGAGAGGTGATTAGGTCAAGGGGTTGCAAACTTCCTGACTGGGATTATTGCCTTTATCAAAGAGGACCCATGCAGCTCCCTAGCCCCTTCCACTTAGTGAGGACACAGTAGGAAGTCAGCAGCTTGCAGCCTGGGAGAGGGATCTCACCAGAACCCAACCATGCTGGCACTTTGATTTTGAACTTCCAGACTTGAGAACTGTGGGAAATAAATTCCTGTGGTTTATTAGCTTCTAGTCTGCAGTATTTTGTTATAGTAGCTGAAATGGAGTAAGATAGACACTTACCATGGCACACAAATGTCTTCAAGGTTCAGCCCCTGTTTATTGCCATAGCCTCATTTCACACTTTATGTACTCTGTATTCCAGACCCTCTAAACTACTTGTGAGTCCCTCAACATACCATGTCTCTCCTTATTCCTAGTTGTTTGTTCTGTTTGCCCACTGTCTCTGAAAGACATCACCAGCCCTTCTTTGTGTGGCCACTCCCTTCATTGCACTTCATTTTTATTTATTTGTTTGTTTTTGTTTGTTATTAAAGAGAGAAAGAGAAAGAGTGTGAGGGGAGGACAAGAGGGAGAGAAAGAATCCCAAGCAGACTGTGTGCTGAGCAGGGAGCCCCAAGCCCGGCTCCATCTCACAACCCTAATATCATAAGCCAAAATCAATTAACAGACTGAGCCATCTCGGTGCCCCAGCATACTTCATTTTTAAATGTCATTTCCACTGGGAAGTCTTCTGGGCAAGATATGTGCTGTTCCAGTGGATTCTTACAGTATTTTGTGTTTATCTCACCATTATACTGGATTATAATCACTGGTCTGTTCTGCATTATTCCCTAGACTGACTGGCTCTGGAGAGAGAACTTGCATTAGTGTCATTCCAATTCCACTGACTACCACAACACAAGGCTCTAGAGACAACTCAATAAATATTTGTTGAATGACTTAGTTGAAGATCACTGAGAGATGCATGGAAAATCCCGGAGAAGAAACCTTTGGTGTTGGAAAGTATCAGTATTATTGAATAGTATCAATATGTTGATACTATCAGAGAAAACGGCGTATAAACATATAAATACATCACAGTGTGTCCATATAAATGTCATCAGGTACATAAAGGAAAGATAAACCATTTTAAGTGAGGAATAATGGAGGAAATGGGCAGGCAAAGCCAAAGATGGAGTATTCAGGTAATTTCAAAAGCAGTCATAAAGCACAGGTAGCAAATGTATTTACTGTATGGTTTCTAGTTATCACCATGCTATCAGTGGGAAGCAGGAGTTATTTTAAAAAGTCACTGTGAGAAGAAATTCTCTAATTATTAGATTTATCCAAAAGTGGAATGACCTTTCTTGTGAAGAGGTATGCATTCTCTCACTGGAAGAGAGAGACTGGGATAAATAACTTTGGGGATATTTATGTCCGTGTTGTTCAGTAAGAGTTTGGATTAGAAAAGACACTGGTCATTTTGCTTTAATTTCCACTGAGGGACACAGCAATACATTTTATTGATTCATATACTCAACAATGCTGAAGAACACTTTCTCCTGAAGTGTCATTGCTCTGTACACTTTAGAAATCTGTTACATGGGTGTTGACACACTAATAAGAATCAGGGCAATTTAGTTGATTGGTTCAATAGATCGCACTGCCATCAATTAAGTGTGTGCTAAAGTGAGGCAATCCCAAAGTATAAAGTCATCTCATTCAGTTATATTGATTTCTCACCATGGGATTATGTTTTGTTAATTATTGAATCACATCATATTCTTGCTGAAACACTGAATTTATATTTTAATTTGCTTATGTTTATTCTGTTAGAATAGCTGATAATATTTAGAAATAGTGAAATCTGGCCCTAGTTTCTATTTTTTCCTTGTGCCAATCCATATGTTTCTCTGCTATAAGTTTCCTTAAAATTATTTTTTTACCTTCAGAACCATTGATTTCTCCAGGAGTCTATTAATGGTATAAAGAACAAAATATTTTGTTATAATTTATGTCCTTGGACATATATGAAATTTGGCAATCACCTTTCAATGCATGAGGAAAGCCTCTCAGAACATTTGTTTCCAAGTACCTGATCAGTAAGAATAGTATTTGAAATTAAAATCTGAGTCAATAAAGCATAGAGCTTTTCTGCTAAGTACTTGAAAAACAGTTTCTCAGCAGGCTATAGCCAAGGGAGCAACAGAATTCAAGTGCAGTGAGGCTAATAGAGGCATCAACTGTTGAAATGGAATTAAATTGAGGGTCAGGAATTAGACTTGACAGAAAGATTAATAATTCAGTTGGGAACATAGAAAGCAACATGAATGGTTTCAGCTTTTGCTTGGTGATTGTGTCATCTGAAAAAAATAAATAAATAAAATGAAATAAAATCAATCAGTCTTTGGACCTTGATGCTTTTTAAAGTGGAATACTGACTGTCTGACAGAGCCCCTGAAGTTGATATCATAGGTCCCTTCAAAGGCTGCTTTTACCAGATTTTGCCTTGGCTGATCAACAGAGTGGCCATAGCTTGTAAGCATCTGAAGAGAAAAGGAACTTACAGGCAATATTTTAACAAGGTTGAACCAAAGACAAAACAACTGCCTTTCTTACTGGTATGGTTCTTTTACTCCTTATCAAAATGGTGGTCAGTGTCTTTGCTTAGGATTTTATTAGACTTAATTTTTTTTCTACTATAGTCTATAGACTATAATAAGTATAATAAGTGCATACTCTCTCTGCTGATAAAATATACCATGCAAGTTTAAAATACATAAATACAAATAAAAAATCCCAACTATATCAAACATGTAGCTATGAGCTGAATAATGTATCTTAAGGTTATAAGGATATAAGAAGGGAGAAATCTATGTAGACAAACCAGAACACTTCAAAATTCTCTCCCCAACTCCCACCAGTCACTACTCATTTGAGGGTTATTGTTGTTTTAGTGTACTATATGGTTTTGGCCCACCTCTGAGAGTTTATTAGTTTGCTTGGGCTACTATAAATAATTACCACAGACTGGGTGGCTTACATAACAGAAACTTATTTTCTTATATTCCCAAAGGCTACAACTACAAGATCGAGATGTTAGCAGACTTAATTTCTTCTGAGAGATCTCTTCTTGGGTTGTAAATGACCATCTTCTACCATTGTCTTCACATGGTCTTTTCTCTGTAAGTGTATGTTCATATTTCCTCTTCTTGCCACATTTGATTAGGGCCCACTCCAGTGACCTTATTTTAACTTAATTACCTCTTTAAAGGCCTATCTCCAAATAGAGTCACATTTGGAGGTACTAGGGGTTAAGATCCATAAGAGAGGGTTTTGAGTTTGTTCAGGTAGAAAGGGGGCTTCCAACATCTTAGCAGGATTCCAGCTTCCCTACTCCTAAGACTTGGGCAGATGAGTATCCTGGAGTAATATGATGGTGTTTTCCACACAAGGTTATTTGGAAGTGGATCAATCCTTTTTCCTGGCATAATCATTATTCGCTTTCTCTGGACAGTCAATGAGTTTGGTGCTAGATGTTGATGTGTTTATGCTTTTTTAGGTCATTGAAGAGAGGTACAATTTGTATATCCATGGGCAGTCTACGAACACACAATGACAATATTCTCCTCTTATTACAAGGCTGTAGTGTTTATCTTTCTGTTAACTGATATTTAAATATCTAAAAAGTATCCTTCTCGTATGTAAAGTTTTAACTTCAACAGTGAGAGAGACTTAGCTTGAGAAATTCTGAGGTAGAAAAATGGAGAAGTTCTAAGGATGTCATATTGTATATATAACTGTGGCAAAGATGTATCTCAGTAGTTTCCACTCTCGCACTTGGAAGAATGGGTTTCTGGGATCCAGATATATCTGAGTCAAAGGATATTCTCTTTAGCCAGCTTAAAAGATTACTCTACTCTTCAATATAGTCTCTTGGTTTTGCTGGGGTAGTCAAAATCCCTAAGTTATTACTAATTACCTCTATGTTTTCCAAGCTAATACGGGACTTTCAAAAAGATACGATTATTAGGGAGAATAGTCCTAGAACTTATGAAGTTTTATTTCATCATTTTCATTTGAAAATGTGATGTCACAGACTATGAAAAATTATTTGGTACACACTAAATGATGATGGCAGCTAGAATTTTTGAACATATATGATGAGGATGAACAGCTCTAAGTGTTTGCATACAGTATCTTAATCTTCACAGCAACCTTAAAAGTAAATGTTACTATCTGCATTTACTGATATAGAAAAAGCTGTCAAAGTCATTAAATAATTGTTCTAACTCATGAAGATAGTAAGGACCAGATACAGAACAACTTAACTCTTCTCTAAATCCATGCTATTTTCATTACACATTAAGGCAGGTGTCACTAGTGAATCTTCCAGTACAATATGTTATGGTTCTCCAACAAGTGTATCCATCAGAATAGGGTCACATTGCACTGATTGCTTATTGTTTGTCTACTTGCACTTTCTAGTTGTAGAGTTAGAGTCAAGAGATTTTAGTAGGCACCGAAGGATACCATCCACATGGCTTATTTTAATTTTTATGTTAAATACTCTAATCAGAAAATAACAAATCTAAACTCAAAGATGACTCAGGATTGCCATCAGAACTGATTTTTCTTTGGACCCCTGGATGGCTCAGCAGTTGAGCATCTAACTTTGGCTCACGGCATGATCCTGGGGTCTTGGGATCCTGTCTCACATTGGGCTCTCTGCAAGTAGCCTGCTTCTCTCTCTGTGTCTCTAATGAATAAATAAAATCTTTTTTTAAAAAAAGAACTGACTTTTCTTTATATTTGGGTTCTTGTGTCATCCATATTCAGGTGTCAGATAAATCCTCAAATCAATTTAATCCTAGCACCGAGAATGTAAGTTATATCTATCTATCTATCTATCTATCATCTATCTATCTATCATCTATCTATATCTATTTATCTATCATCTATCTATATCTATCTATCTATCTATCTATCTATCTATCTATCTATCTATCTATCGTGCCTTTTGAGGGGTTGAGATGTCCTACATTTCTGCTCAATCACAGGTATTTTAAAATTTTCAATACCTAATTCCAATTAAACTCTCAATCTCCAATTTCCATGTCAGAGGGCCACTCACAACCAAAGCCAGGAGTGGATATCTCTGCTCTGGATCAGCAGCCATATAGTTTTAATATTAGATAAATTTATCCATATTTATAGATACTGAAATACTTGCTCTAGTTCCCTAGCTGGCCTTCCATTCCCTTTGTAATTTCCCAGTTTTCTCCTTACCGGCTTTACCCTTGGCCCATATCAGTATATTTAGAATGACTACTGTCTATTTTCTCTTGATTTAACACTTTCATTTATTCATTAATTTATCAGTAAAGTTATTAAGAAGTTGCAATGGGTCTGGATTTTTTTAGTTGCTATGGATATAATATTTTTTAATGACAAAGTTAGTGCCTTCATGTAGCTTATACTTAATTGGGAAAAGTAGATATAAGAAATTGAATAGATATATAATGTCAGTTTGGGATTTGAGTTCTAAAGAAAATAAAAAGGATAAAAGAGGATAGAGTGATATCAAGGCTACTAATTTGTTGAGGTGGTCAGGGAAGGTACTCCTATGAAGGTGATATTTCAATGAAGACGTGAATGGGATGAAGCAGAAACTTGGCAGCTATTTGGAGGAAGAGTTCCGGAGGGGGTGGGGTGGGGATGGAAAGTGCAGGTGTCCTGAGGCAGGAGGTGGTTGGGATCCTTGATGAACAACAAAGAACACAGTATAACTGGAACAGTGGGAGCAAAGCAGGATATGGTAGGAATGTGAAAAACATGAAGTTGTAGAGATAGCAGGAGTCATAATCTGTAGCTTTTGTAAGCTGTGGCAAAAACTTTAAATTTTACCTTCGGTATGTGAGAAACCACTGGAGGTGTTTGACTTACTTGGAATAATATGACTTGATCATCCCTTAAAATATTATTCTCACTGCTGTAACTAGACTGCTTTACAATTGTAAATGTTGACAAGAAAAACTTAAGAAGCTGTTATAGAAATCTAGGTGAAACACAGACGGTGGCTTAGATTAGATGACAACACTGCTGAGGATAGTAAGAGTTCATATTCTTAATATCAGTTACACACATGTATCTAATGCCAATAGCATTTTCTAACAGATAGTCAAGAACAATTTCAAGGTCTTTGATCTCAGGTTATGCCATTTATGGAGATGGTTATGATAGCAAAAAAAAAACATGTTTGGGGAAGTAATGTAGAGATCATATTATATTTGAGATGTCTACTAGAAATCCAAGTGAATATGTCAATCAGGTAGTTATATATGAAAATATGAAATTAGAGGGCAGAAATCATGGTTAAACATCTGAATTTGAGTCATCAATATGGAAATGATACTTTTAAAGTCACAATCTTTTTTTTTAAATTTTTATTTATTTATGATAGTCACACAGAGAAAGAGAGAGAGAGAGGCAGAGACATAGGCAGAGGGAGAAGCAGGCTCCATGCATTGGGAGCCCAACGTGGGATTCGATCCCGGGTCTCCAGGATCGTGCCCTGGGCCAAAGGCATGTGCTAAACCACTGCACCACCCAGGGATCCCTTAAAGTCACAATCTTAAATGAGCCCACCAAAGGGGACAGTGTAGATATGAAACAGATGAAGCTTGAAGATTGCACTCTGGGGATATCCACGTTTGATAGATGGGGATAAGAAAGAAATTTCAGTAAAGGAGATTGGAAAGGAATGATGAAGGCAGTAGATGGAAAACAAGGAAAGTGTAGTGTCTCAGAAGCCAAGAAGAGAAGATGATTTAAGGAGGAGAATATGGTCTGCTATGTCAAATGTTACTGAGAAGGTGATGATGTGTAAGCCTTTGGTAAAATCTTCAATTGCAGTTCCAAAGGTCAAATGGGGACATAATGCTAACTGGAGAGAGTTCAAGAGATAATAGGAGGAGAACAAAGATAATAATAAATATCAACGCTTCCTTTGAGGGGGACGAAGAAACTGAGTAGTACATTAAGGAGATACAGGAATCAAAAACTATCTATTTTGATGGGAAAGATATAGTATAGAGGAAAATTGCACATTCAGAAGAAAAAGATAATTTTATTATCCACATCCTTACATAAGAAAAAGGGAATGGGATTCAGTTGCACAAGGGAAGTGTTCTTTTGATATGATGAAAGAATATCTATCACAACTGAAGAGAAGACACAGTAATGAATTCAAATGTTATAGGAGTAGATTTGGTCAAGGAAATACATTGCAGTTCTTTTCTGTTTGCTTTTCTTTTTCCACTAAAATAAAAACAAAGGTCATCAGCTGAAGTGTGAAATAGTTGCCTGGGACAGGAGGAGAATGGATTAACAAGAAAAATGAAATAGGAGTGTCAGGCAGCACAGGCTCTCCATTTGAAATTTAAGACATTGATTGTTAATGAGTCTGGTTAGGTCACCCTTTCTTCTCTTTTGTTTTCTGAGGCTGTTGGGTTTGCCTATAAAGTAGCCAAAGAATAAGCTGTATCCAGAATTAGGCTTTGCCAGGAGAATATGTTGGAGGAAGAAAGAAATCAAGAGTTGAATATGTCTGAAAATGTGTTAGTATAAAGATGACTCATGAAAGTGAAGTGGATATGGATGGAATTGAGGACATGAAGAGAATGATGGACAGACAAAAGTTGGTGAGTTCAGTGAATCTGGAGCACTGATAAGAGTTGGGGTCTGGGATATTAGCACAGTGAGTTGGAAAGATAGGTAGTACCATAGATGGGATACTAAATTGTGTATTACGAGGCACAACAAAAATTGGAAAGGACACCCTCTAGTCAATGACCTTGAGAATGATCAACTGAGATGGGATGGAGGATAAAATCACTGGCACTGAGGAACACAAGGATGAGAATAATGGGGAGATGGATGAATTTTTAAAAGCACGAAGAACAATGACAGAAGTCAGAGTAGAGAAGGAGCAGTAAGCCAAGTGCAAAAAAAAAAAAAAAAAAAAAAAAAAACAGTGAAAGTATATACCCAGGAAATAGGGGACTCCAAAGGAGTAGATTTGTTATCTGATGGCATGTAATTTTTTTTAATTTTTAAAAGATTTTATTTATTTATTTGACAGAGAGAGAGAGCACAAGCAGGTAGAGGAAGAAGAAGGTTTCTCGCCAAGAGTGAAGCCCAATACAGGGCTCAATCCCAGGACCCTGGGATCATGACCTGAGCCAAAGGCAGACACTTAAACAACTGAGCAACCCCAGTGCCCCAGATGGCATGTAATTTAATGTTTTTATTTTGTGTTTTGTTTTAGAGAAGAGGCAATGATAAGTGAGGAAAAATCTCCCCTTACAAATCTAGCTGTGGATGGGTTACTGGAAAAAATGTGTGTACATTCAGTGACCATCTACTTTTCATTAGAGAGAGATGAAAATAAAAAGGAAAAGAAAAACCAGAGAGGCAGTTGGTATGTTTTGCTGATAATAGGCACTGGGGTCCAGAAAGCATGATGGAAAGTAGAAGATCTGAACCAGGTGATCATATGCAGTCTAATGGATATGAGAGTCAGTGATATGGGATGACCTAAAAAGCTCAGGCTACTAGTAGTGACTTAGATATAGAGGAACAAGTTTTAATAGTCTTTAAAAGAAATGTAGGCAATCAGTTCTAACAGCATCCTTTTGTGGGAAAGCTAGGAGGTTGAGACTACAGGAGGGGCAGAGTCCATGGGACTTCCTGAAGTCCTCCCGAGGGCAAAATTGAGAAGGGTGGAGATGCAGTGTAATCATTACTATTTGACTTGGAACTGTGCTTTCCCACCTCTATTCTGCTACCATAACCAAGTGGGAAGATTGGTCTCATTTGTCTTTTCTTTTTTGTGCATATAGTACCTATGTCAGATATGATTAAATTGTATGGTTAACACTTTACCCAGTGCAATAGATTATCACCACCACAGGTACCTGCTAGAGAATTCAATAATGAATTTACTACTATTTAATACCTGACAAATACTTGCTTAAAACATAAGATATTTGAGAGGAGGACTAGCTGGATGGAGAGGTTACATGCCCATTAGCCTCCCTCTTAAGGTAGTATTCCTACATTAATTTAGATAACCAGAATGCAACAGAACCAAAGGCACAGTTATCTCAGACTCTCACTGAACTACATTTAATAATATGCTTCTCCTTTAAAAGATTCAGTAGTAGATGCATGCATTTGAACAGCAGTTCTCGCTTTTATTAAGCCATAGATTATCCACTGTGTTAATCTGTGTCTCTTAAACCAAGATGTTTGACATATATATCTCCTTAACTTTATCTCAAGAAATAATTTAACTCTATAAGGGAATTCTATTTAGAGATTTCTGTCTGAATGCAAAATTTATTTAATGAATCACCAGATTTTTCTTTTTTCTACATCCTAGAAGACCTGGAACCTAGGTCATCTGTAATATCTGACTCTATCTCATCTCAAGTGTATGGAAATAAAGCCCATGTCATTTGCTCTTCTTGGATATTCTCTTCTGAACCTTAACTATACTATTAAGCCTTTTGAAAAAAGTTTAGGTTGTATCAAGTACTTTAAATACTTAGACTATACAAAACATATCAATACCATCAATTTTTATTCTATATCTTTTTTAAAACCCACATTGCTTTTTATGTGTGGCAGAAGCATAGATTATTTATGATCCCAGATAAATTTAAGGAGAAACATGCATTAATGATAATGCACAGAAGTTAGAGTAGCAGAGAAAGGGATTTGGAATTTTAATCATATGTTGAATAACATGCAGTTATTTTTTCATTTGAATCAGGATTTATTATTTTTTTATTGGAGTTCAATTTGCCCACATATAGCATAACACCCAGTGCTTACTCTGTCAAGTGCCCCCCTCAGTGCCCGTCACCCAGTCACCCCCATCCCCTGCCCACCTCCCTTTCTACCACCCCTTGTTCATTTCCCAGAGTTAGGAGTCACTCATGTACTGTCTCCCTCTCTGATATTTCCCACTCATTTTCTCTCCTTTCCCCTTTATTCCTTTCACTATTTTCATATTCCCCCCAAAATAAGAGCATATAATGTTTGTCCTTCTCTGATTGACTTATTTCACTCAGCATAATACCCTCCAGTTCCATCCACATCGAAGCAAATGGTGGGTATTTGTCGTTCCTATGGCTGAGTAATATTTCATTGTATACATAGACCACATCTACTTTATCCATTCATCTTTCGATGGACACCGAGGCTCCTTCCACAGTTTGGCTATTGTGGCCATTGCTGCTATAAACATTGCGATGCAGGTGTCCTGGCGTTTCATTGCATCTGTATCTTTGGGGTAAATCCCCAGCAGTGCAATTGCTGGGTCGTAGGGCAGGTCTATTTTTAACTCTTTGAGGAACCTCCACACAGTTTTCCAGAGTGGCTGCACCAGTTCACATTCCCACCAACAGTGCAAGAGGGTTCCCGTTTCTCCACATCCTCTCCAACATTTGTTGTTTCCTGCCTTGTTAATTTTCCCCATTCTCATTGGTGTGAGGTGGTATCTCATTGTGGTTTGATTTGTATTTGCCTGATGGCAAGTGATGCGGAGCATTTTCTCATGTGCGTGTTGGCCATGTCTATGTCTTCCTCTGTGAGATTTCTGTTCATGTCTTTTGCTCATTTCATGATTGGATTGTTTGTTTCTTAGCTGTTGAGTTTAATAAGTTATTTATAGATCTTGGAAACTAGCCCTTTATCTGAAACGTCATTTGCAAATATCTTCTCCCATTCTGTAGGTTGTCTTTTAGTTTTGTTGACTGTTTCTTTTGCTGTGCAAAAGCTTCTTATCTTGATGAAGTCCCAATAGTTCATTTTTGTTTTTGTTTCTTTTGCCTTCATGGATGTATTTTGCAAGAAGTTACTGTGGCCAAGTTTAAAAAGGGTGTTGCCTGTGTTCTCCTCTAGGATTTTGATGGAATCTTGTCTCACATTTAGATCTTTCATCCATTTTGAGTTTATCTTTGTGTATGGTGAAAGAGAGTGATCCAGTTTCATTCTTCTGCATGTGGATTTTCAATTTTCTCAGCACCATTTATTGAAGAGACTGTCTCTTTTCCAGTGGATAGTGTTTCCTCTGTTGTCAAATATTAGTTATCCCTAAAGTTGAGAGTCCTCTTCTGGATTCTCTATTCTGTTCCATTGATCTATGTGTCTGTTTTTGTGCCAGTACCATGCTGTCTTTATGACCACAGCTTTGTAGTACAACCTGAAATCTGGCATTGTAATGCCCCCGGCTCTGGTTTTCTTTTTTAATATTCCCTTGGCTATTAGGAGTCTTTTCTAATTCCACACAGATCTTAAGATGAGTTGTTCCAACTCTCTAAAGAAAATCCATGGTATTTTGATAGGGATTGCATTAAACATGTAAATTGCCCTGAGTAACATTGATATTTTCACAATATTAATTCTTCCAATTCATGAGCATGGAATATTTTTCTATCTCTTTGTGTCTTCCCCCATTTCTTTCAGAAGTGTTCTATAGTTTTTAGGGTATAGATCCTTTACCTCTTTGTTTACATTTATTCCTAGGTATCTTATGCTTTTGGGTGCAATTGTAAATGGGATTAACTCTTTAATTTCTCTTTCTTCAGGCTCATTGTTAGTGTATAGAAATGCCACTGATTTCTGGGCATTGATTTTGTATCCTGCCACACTGCCAAATTGCTGTATGAGTTCTAGCAATCTTGGGGTGAAGTCTTTTGGGTTTTCTATATACAGTATCGTGTCATCTGTGAAGAGGGAGAGTTTGACAATCTTCTTTGCCAATTTGAATGCCTTTTATTTCTTTTTGTTGCCTGATTGCTGAGGCTAGGACTTCTAGTACCTTCTAGTACTATGTTGAATAACAGTAGTGAGAGTGAACATCCCTGTCTTGTCCTGATCTTAGGGGAAAGGCTCCCAGTGTTTCCCCATTGAGAATGATATTTGCTGTGGGCTTTACGTAGATGGCTTTTTTTTTTTTTTTAAACATAGATGGCTTTTAAGATGCTGAGGAATGTTCCCTCTATCCCTACACTCTGAAGAGTTTTGATCAGGAAAGGATGCTGTATTTTGTCAAATGCTTTCTCTGCATCTAATGAGAGGATCATATGGTTCTTGGTTTTTCTCTTGCTGATATGATGAATCACATTGATTGTTTTGCGAGTGTTGAACCAGCCTTGCATCCCGGGGATAACTCCCACTTGGTCATGTGAATAATCTTCTTTTTCTTTTTTTTTTTTGAATAATCTTCTTAATGTCTTGTTGGATCCTATTGGCTAGTATCTTGTTAAGAATTTTTGCATCCATGTTCATCAGGGATATTGGTCTATAATTCTTTTTGGTGGGGTCTTTGTCTGGTTTTGGAATTAAGGTGATGCTGGCCTCATAGAACGAGTTTGGAAGTATCCATCTCTTTCTATCTTTCCGAACAGCTTTAGTAGAATAGGTATGGTTTCTTCTTTAAACGTTTGATAGAATTCCCCAGGGAAGCCATCTGGCCCTGGACTTTTGTGTCTTGGGAGGTTTTTGATGACTGCTTCAATTTCCTCCCTGGTTATTGGCCTGTTCAGGTTTTCTATTTCTACCTGATCCAGTTTTGGTAATTTGTGGTTTTCCAGAAATGCGTCCATTTCTTCTAGATTGCCTAATTTATTGGAGTAAAGCTGCTCATAATGAGTTTTTAAGATCATTTGTATTTCCTTGGTATTGGCGGTGATCTCTCCTTTCTCATTCATGATTTTATTAATTTGAGTCTTTTCTCTCTTCTTTTTAATAAGGCTGGCTAACGGTTTATCTATCTTATTCATTCTTTCAAAGAACCAACTCCTGGTTTTGTTAATCTGTTCCACAGTTCTTCTGGTCTCTATTTCATTGAGTTCTGCTCTAATCTTGATTAACTCTCCTCTTCTGCTGGGTGTAGGATCTATTTGCTGTTTTTTCTCCAGCTCCTTTAGGTGCAAGGTTAGTTTTTGTATATGAGTTCTTTCCAGTTTTTGGATGGATGCTTGTATTGCGATGTATTTCCCCCTCAGGACTGTTTTTGCTGCATCCCAAAGATTTTGAATGGTTGTATCTTCATTCTCATTAGTTTCCATGAATCTGTTTAATTCTTCTCTAATTTCCTGGTTGACCCTTTCATCTTTTAGCAGGATGGTCTTTAACCTCTATGCGTTTGAAATCCTTCCAAACTTCTTCATGTGATTTAGTTCTAATTTCAAAGCATTATGGTCTGAAAATACGCAGGGGACAATCCCAATCTTTTGGTATCGCTTCAGACCCGATTTGTGACCCAGTATGTGGTCTATTCTGGGGAAAGTTCCATGTGCACTTGAGAAGAATGTGTATTCAGTTGAGTTTGGATGTAAAGTTCTGTAAATATCTGTGAAATCCATCTGGTCCAGTGTATCATTTAAAGCTCTTGTTTCTTTGGAGTTGTGCTTAGAAGACCTGTTGATTGTAGAAAGCGCTACATTCAAGTCACCAAGTATAAGTGTATTATTATCTAAGTATGTCTTAACTTTGGTTATTAATTGACTGATATACTTGGCAGCTCCCACATTCAGGGCATAAATATTGATGATTGTTAGGTCTTCTTGTTGGATAGATCGTTTAAGTATGATATAGTGTCCCTCTTCATCTCTTACTACAGTCTTTGGGATAAAGTTCATTTATCTGATATAAGGATGGCTACCCCTGCTTTCTTTTGAGGACCATTTGAATGGTAAGTGGTTCTCAAACCTTTTATTTTCAGGCATAGCTGTCCTTAGGTCTAAAATGAATTTCTTGTAGACAGCAAATAGATGGGTCTTGCTTTTTTATCCAGTCTGAAACCCTGCGCCTTTTCATGTGGTCATTAAGCCCATTCACGTTCAGAGTTACTATTGAAAGATATGAATTTGGTGTCATCATGATACCTATTCAGTCCCTGTTTTTGTGGATTGTTCCCTTGGACTTCCTCTTTCTTTTACAGAGTCCCCCTTAATATTTCTTGGAGAACTGGTTTGGTGGTCACACATTCTTTCAGTTTCTGCCTATCTTGGAAGCTCTTTATCTCTCCTTCTATTCTGAATGAGAGCCTTGCTGGATAAAGTATTCTTGGCTGCATGTTCTTCTTATTTAGGACCCTGAATATATCCTGCCAGCCCTTTCTGGCCTGCCAGGTCTCTGTGGAGAGGTCTGCTGTTAATCTAATATTTCTCCCCATAAAAGTTAGAGATTTCTTGTCTCTTGCTGCTTTAAGGATTATCTCTTTATCTTTGGAATTTGCAAGTGTCACTATTAAGTGTTGAGGTGTTGAGCAGTTTTTATTGATTTTAGGGAGGATCTCTCTATTTCCTGGATCTGAATGCCTGTTTCCCTTCCCAGATTAGGAAAGTTTGCAGCTATGATTTGTTCAAAAAGATATTCTGGACCTCTGTCCCTTTCGGCACCCTCGGGAATCCCAATTAAATGTAAATTTTTCTTTCTGAGGCTGTCATTATTTCCCTTAATCTATCCTCATGATCTTTTAATTGTTTTTCTCTTTTTTCCTCAGTTTCCCTCCTTGCCATCAACTTGTGTTCTATGTCACTCGCTTGTTCTTCTACCTCGTTAACCCTAGTCGTTAGGACCTCTAGTTTGGATTGCATCTCATTTAATTGATTTTTAATTTCTGCCTGATTAGATATAAATTCTGCAGTCATGAAGTCTCTTGAGTCCTTTATGCTTTTTTTCTAGAGCCACCAGTAGCTTTATAATTGTGCTTCTGAATTGGCTTTGTGACATTGAATTGTAATTCAAATTTTGTAACTCTGTGGGAGAGAAGACTATTTCTGATTCTTTCTTTTGAGGTGAGTATTTCCTTCTAGTCATTTTGCTCAGTGCAGAGTGGCCAAAAACAAGTTGTACTGGAAAAAGGAGAAAAAGAGAGAAGATAAAAAAGAAAGAAAAAGAACGAGAAAGAAAAAGAAAAAGAAGAAGAAAAAAGTGGGGGGGGAGCAAACAGGAAACAAAAAACAAGAGGGAGTATCCTCTGATTTTATATACTGTAAATCCCTCGACTTCCCCTGGAGCTTTCCAGTTCTGCTTGGTCAATAACTTGCTTTTCCCCTGTCCTTCCCGCTGGTCTTCTGGGGGAGGGGCCTGCTGTGCTGATTCTCAGGTGTGAGCACCTGGGGAGCTGCTCAGCCCGGTGCCTGGTGCAGGGCTCAGTGGTAGTTGTTTAATCTGTTTATCCTGTGAGGCCACTGTGAGGCTTAGTGGGGTTGTTTATCCTGTGAGGCCCCAGGAAGAACAACACCACTGGCAGCGGCCAGCTCTCCAGCCCTGGAGTCAGCTCCCGCAGTAACTACCGCAGCTCCCAGTCTGCAGGGGCCTGGATGCTCCGGGGGCGGGAGGTGCTCATCAGCACAGCTCAGAGCGTCAGGCGGCAGGAGTGTCCTTGCTGTCCTGTGCCCTCCCAGCCTCTTCCTGCCCCGGGGGGAGCGCCCGATCTTGGAGTGGGTCCCCGGTGCCCTGGGCTCCGGGACCTGCGCTGCTGGAATCGCGCTCCGGGGCACGCAGCCCCCTCCACGTGGAGCCTCCGCCCGAGCCTCTCGGAGCTGCTCCGGGTCCAGCCGTGGGCGCTGCAGCCCTTTAGGGAGCTCGGCCTGGGGTGTGGCGCACTCTCCCCTGGGCGCAGGTGTTTGCTAGTTTCCTAGGGAGCCTGAGGGCATCCCCGCCCTCCTGGGATCCTGCCCGAGCTCCCTGCGAGCGCCTTTCCATCTGGGAAGATTGGTGCAGCTCCTGCTTCTCCAGGCGGGGCTTTCCTGTCCTGGGGACACTAGCCCCGCGGCCCTAGCCCGGCTCCTCCCGGGGGCCTCCCCCCTGGATGCCTTTTTATTTCTTTATTTTTTTCCGTCTTCCTATCTTGACAGAAGCATGAACTCTTCTCACTGTAGCATTCCAGCTGTTCTCTTTAAATCTCAGGCCAAGGTCGTAGGTTTTCAGGATGATTTGAAAGTTATCTAGGTAAGTTGGTGGGGACAGGTGACTTGGGGACCCTACTCTTTCGCCATCTTGCCCCCTCCCCCAAATAACATGCAATTAATCTAATTCTATGTACCAGTTTATAACTTCTTTAATCATCATCATATTATTATTAGCATTATTTATTATTATTATTATTATTATTATTATTATTATTATTAGAAATTGCAGTCTAGAGAGAATAATTAGAATTTCTATTCTCAGAATGCCCACAGATACCAGAATGAGGATAGGAGCTCATGTATGTTTAACTTCAAAGCCTACGGCATTTGCCCTATACCTACTACCTCTCAACCTCATTACAGAAAATCTGTATCATGCCATATTCAAATCTTTACTACTTTAGCTTCCAGTTAAAGTTCTGGTAAAAAAGAGTGTTACTGAGAGGTAAAGCAAGCCTACATTACATCACTGGCCCATGTGATTATAGAACAACCAACCAAAATGGCCAGGGAAGCCTTGCAATGATCAAGGGTCCTACAAGGCTCAGTAAACAGTAGAAATAGCAGTTCTGATGTATAGGGACTCATACAGGATAATTTTACGTAAGTGTAGATGCTACTTTGAAAATATGATCAGTTATTTTTCTGCAATGCTCTGTCCTAATTTTTTAATATTTGTATATGGCTTTCCTTGAGTCTGAAATATGTATTCATTTAACATAAATTCCAGATTCCAGCAAGATTTTTTTAAATTTGTTTCTAAATTTGTATTTTTATTGTTTTTTGGTCTATTTATTCACTGTTTAACCCCTCAAAATCTAAAATAGAATTTAACACGTAGTAGGTGTTAGCAAGTATTGTTGATTAAATAGATTAATCTGTTTTAATTTCAAAAATAAACTCTATGACAATTATTTCCCAGCATTTCTCAGCTCAACAATATGGTCTCATTCATTTGGGGAATATAAAAAATAGTGAAAGGGAATAAAGGGGAAAGGAGAAAAAATGAGTGGGAAATATCAGAAAGGGAGACAGAACATGAAAGACTCCTAACTCTGGGAAACGAACTAGGGGTGGTGGAAGGGGAGGTGGGCAGAGGGTGGGGGTGACTGGGTGACGGGCACTGAGGTGGGCACTTGATGGGATGAGCACTGGGTGTTATTCTATGTTGGCAAATTGAACACCAATAAAAAATAAATTTATTTAAAAAAATAATGGGCTTGTACTGGAGTTCAACCCAGAATGAGGAAATGCATTGTAATTTCCTAAGGGAAGCTGGTAACAAGGCAAATGCAAAAGCCTTTAAGAAGTGCTGCCTTTTGATTTGACATTAATGGAGATTAGTTAAAAATAAAAGCAGCTGCTCTGCAATAATAAACAAAAAAATTCAACATCCCTTTTTCCCTTGCCATTCTGTCACTCTAGTCTTATCTTTTAATTAAACCTGAACTTTAAAATAAATGTGTCTGGCTTGCTAGTTTATTAAATGGAATATCAATGGAGAGCTTCTAGATGCAGCAATTGGTATGCTATAGAATGCCTTTTAGAAATAAATGGCCACATCAGAGCTCTAATTGTATTGAAAGTCCAAGTTTATAGTTCTCCTATTAGAAAGGAGCAAAAGAAAACTGTGACAATTGAAGTGGTTCGATTTTTGACTTTTACAGCTATGTTGATGTGCTCACATAGCTGTATTTAAAGAATGATTAACTTTTATTAAACATGGAAATTTTGTCAAGAAAAGCAAAGTTCATTATGATTTTTACAATGCAAGTCAACTTGAAACTTCTGAATTTACACCTACTGAGTTTTGCATATTTTGCACATTTTTGTATTTTGCTTAAAATCCATCATAATCAAATTCACTGTATATTCTCTCAGTTAATCACATAACATTTGAGTTAGCAGCAGTCAGTATTTGCTTCTGAGCTGTTATTTCATAAGCCAATGGTATGAACTTGTCAATAATAAGAAAACCAAGATTAATAATTTTGCTTGTAGGCATATACATACCATTCATACATACTTAAATTCTGGTTATGCTATAACGTACTTAAATACTACTGGTTGTTAAGAATATGATTCTTAGTCCTGGATGTACCACTCTGTGTAACGTTGGCTTTATTGGTATTTTATGATTCTTCTTATTTATTTATTTATGAGAGGGGGAGGGCAGAAGGAGAGGGAGAAAATCCTAAGGAGACTCCAGTCTGAGTACAGAGCCCAAAGTGGGGTGCCTGGGTGAATCAGTTGGTTGAGCATCCAACTGTTGGTTTCAGCAGGGGATCAAGCCCCAAGTTTGTTGGGCTCTGCGCTCAGCATGGAGTCTACTTCTTCCCTCTCCCTCTGCTTCTCCCCTCTCCACCTTCTAAGATAAATAAATAAACAAAACCTAAAGAAAAATGCAATAAGGATAGAAAAATGCAAAGGTTAATTGGGGAATACAGAGATTTTATCATATAATAGATCATTATGGGAGTGGTATTGGTCATTTAAAAATAATATATGAAAGTAATACACAATATGATAGAAGAAAAATGTTAAGGTGGTTGTATTTCTTGGCCAAAATCCATAAGACAAATTTAAACATAGATAAATGTTATTGCCTAAATTTGAAAATTTGATAATTACCTAAATTTGATAAAGTTTCTGTGAAAAAAGATTAGCAGGTATTTTTGTTAAAACAGTATTAGGTTTATTTTTAACTACTTCTTAAAACAGTTGGCAACTTAGAAAATATCTGGAGTATATCCATAAACCACACATGAAGAACATGTGAAGTGATAGATGGTTGGATGCCCCCTCCCAAGTACTGTCACAGCACTTATAGCATTTCATCCTGATTTACTGAACTGCTGACTTTCTTGTAACCACAGTGAACTATAAACTTTATAATACATCACGTGTCTTGTTCTCTGTAGAATCCCTAGTGTTTATCACATATTAATTCTACAACAATTTTCTCCTTACATGGGCGAATGTTGCTTTTTGGAAAAAAATCTAAAGGATGTATGTTTGTATGTTTGGCACATTCAAAATAGGAATAGATAGAGCAAAAAAACTAAAATTAATACAGAATGCTCAGAATGAATTAGAACTGATTGAATGGAAACACTCAGCAGTTTAAGGAAAAATGTTATAATCTCTAGATAAACCCAAATATTGAAAAGGGTGCTTCCAAAACTAGAACTGATTCATCATCAACAAAGTTCAACAAGATATGGGATAACCACTGATCGGGATTATTCTGGAAGATTTCTGCCCTATGGTTGAAGTTTGAATTAAATAACATCTGTGCATCTCTAGAGCCTAAATCTCTGTTGTTATATAGGTCAACTTATAAAACAAGACCAAACAGAATTAAGCAATATTCAAAAGCTATGATCACAGGTTTTCTGCATCAAAGATGAGTTCTAAATAAACTGGCTCAGGGCTAAAAACATGCCTGTGAAGAACAGTCACTTCCAGATCTGCTTGATTTCCTGACTCCATAGAAAACAGGAGGCTGCCTCCAACAAACTGGCTTATCTTGGGCTCACCAGCTTTATATTCTGCTCCTAAAGAGTGGCATACTTGCCTTTTCCAGACCCCTTCCTTTGTTCTGCACTAGCATCATATCTCATTCTCTTTTATAGGATCATTAAAATGAATAAACAGAGTAATTACATTGCCAGCAAGTAGGGCTAATCTCTTTGCATGTATCCTAAATGTCTTAACTATTTTGAAAACCAGCTGGTCTGTGTCTCAAATGCTGACAACAAAGGTAATGGCTTTTACACCTAGACAAGCCAATGGTTTTCTTCTATGGGTTTTTAGATTTGCCACAGGGAAAAAATTGTAATCACTTCTTTCACAATGATAATAGCTTAATGTACATCAATTATTGTGAGGCAGCTGAAATGGCTGTGTAGTTCAGGACTGTGTATTATCTCTCAGGGCCAGAGCAGGATTGCCATTTTTGGCAAGAAACAGCTAGCTATCCATTTACTGCCACTTGATTGGAATAATATAGAGATTCCTTTGCTTGCCAGAATTTTTTGGCTGTGAAATCTAGGAAATGTGTTCTGTGTTACTGTAGTGATGTTCATTTTTGCATCCATGTTTTTTGTTTCTCTTTTTAGTACTTTTTCTTACCTTTTTACCTAACCTACAACACTCCAAGGAACTACAGGGAAATCCTTCCATTCTCCTACTTGGACTTGATACTGAAACATCAATAGGAGAATGAGATGGAAATTACTCAAAAGGGGGGGGGGAGTATGTAAATTCAGTTGCCTCATCCTTATTAGTGGCATAACTAATATGCCATGTGGATTCTGACTCTGAATTCTCAAGCCACCTCACCTTCCACTATGGAAAGGTCTATAGCCATGTCAACATCCATGAGAATACTCGAGGGCAGCTTTATACTTAGCATTAGGAAGGTTGGATATCCCCCTCTAGGCAGAAAGCTATAGTCAATAATTCAGTGAGTTACAACAGCGAAAAGTAAGGAACAAATGATCAAGTCTATGGTTGAGGGTTGAGAATCTTGGAAGATATAGTTATTGCTATACTTTATATTGAAAGCTGGGTTTCAATTTTTCTTCCAGTTTTTGTTAGCTGTGTGACTTTAGGCAATGTAATAAATCCTCCTTGAAACAGATTTATTGATAGTGCCAGCATCTAAGAATTTATATGATAACTAAATGTGATAATGCTTATTGAGCATTTACAACAGTGCCTATTTCATCATGTTTAATAAATTATACACATTATTATTACTGCTACTACTATGGCCACTACTACTATGGTAGAGTAAAAATATTTAATCCCTCACAGATAATAGAGATAGTTTCATAAAGAGATAGGGACACAGGGAATGAGCCATCAAACTTACCCATAGTAAGCCTTCTTTTAGATTTCTGGTGGAGTGAGTCTTATAAGCAGATTTACTTTTGATCAGCTGGCCAA
This sequence comes from Canis lupus dingo, assembly GCF_003254725.2. NCBI lineage: Eukaryota > Metazoa > Chordata > Mammalia > Carnivora > Canidae > Canis > Canis lupus. Next base: position 27,692,034 of record NC_064259.1, read on the forward strand.
GTAGCATGGGCACAGCTGTTTGGATACTTAAATGACAGTCTTAGCCAGGACAACATGAGAAGAAAGGAAGGTTTATCTCCTTCATCATTGTTAACTTTTGTTATAGCTGGTTTTGTTTGTTTTAAATCCCTTGCCAAAATTCTAGGGCTGTCAAGTCCTGAGCCAGCTGGGAAGAAAAGCTCCCATAAGTACTTATTTATCCACTCCCAGTGTATAACATCCTCAATATGCTGGAGGATACAGTCAAAATAAAATTATAGGGTGCATTTTGCCAAATTTTTCTGTCACTTCACATGATAATTTTGGCTTTTCTTGCCATCAAACTAATGTATCTAAAAATATGGACAAATTGTCCATGAATAAGTCTACTCAACTGGAGCTGTCTTAGTTAGATTTTGGAGCCAACTCAGGTTTCATAGTTTCATCTAGTTTCTGTCTCAGGTATGGATTTTTAAGTGTCATTCATATTGAAATGTGTCTGAAAAATGGATGCATAGGGAGTTGGTAGAAAGGGCATTTCCTCTAGGGAATGTTCCCCTTGCAGTGGGACAGTTACATTTTGGGAAGAACTCCACTTGTCTTGCTGAATAACAATAACCTGTTTGGAATCTTAACAAACAATTGCCTTTATGTGCTCATGCTGTCTCTGGTATATATAGATGTATATGTATGTGTGTGTATATGGCTACATGGTATTTATATATGGCTTCTCTTTCTAAAATTACTTTCTGAAATTGGAAAAAATAAACCTAAAGGCTTATAGTGTTTTTACTAAGCCTTAAGAACTATCGACCCATATTTCCATAGAGAAAAATGGATAAAATAACATAAAACAGAGTCAGGGAAACTGTATCCATTAATAATGTTATAGATCAGACAAATATAATGATAGCTGAAAGCACTAGGTTTCTTAAAATTAACAAATAGTCTCAAACAAGTGAACATTAGAGAACATTTACTACTAAAAAAGTAGAGGGTGGTAGTATGGATGGAAGGGAAGTTGAAAAGATTTCCACTGGGTTTAGACATGTATGTTTGAAAATAAAGTGATTTATTGATATGAGAATGATATTTATTCCAATTTACAAACTGAAAACTGCTAAGAAGCTATAATTGTGGAGTTGTAAGTGTGTAAGTATAAATTGGAATTTCATCTCTAAAAGCCCTTTTAATCTGATCTGGGCTATAGCAAATGCAAACAAAAGAGAGGCTAAGATTCTATTTTCTGAGAAGGAACAGTGTTATTAACCATCTTGTCAGTTCAATGTTTTTGAGAATGCTCAGTTCATTCTTTCTCTACTATAGTTCTGGGAACTCCTGATGACCCATCTTGCTCAAAGTCTGATCCTCCTCTGTCTTTCCTCCATTATATTAGGTTACAGCAGGGAAGATGTCCATCAACACAAATGGAGCAGGGAATAGTTCAAAATTTCTGTTATACTGAGTTTCTACTGGGATGTCAATGACTGAAGAAGGCACAGGGGCAGAAATAGTGAAGTTCATCCTCTGGGCAGATTGGGGGATCACATGATAGAAAAAAAAGAATAATGGAGCCAAGAGATACAATCATCTCTACCAAACTCAACACTTGAGTCACATGAGTTGCTCTGGGAGCTTCTTCCTCACCAGGATTATATAGATGTCAGTTTCTATATGACTTCTGGGAATTCAATGATACCTTTTGACACTCAGTGGTTCCCCTTGAGATGGTCTTCTCCAGTAATATTCAGCCTCAATTTTGTAAGCAGCACCTCCCACTCCAAGCTTTCCAGGGAATCAGGTTCCGAGAAACCACAATGTGTGCTCTTCCTCCCTTAGACTTCCCCATAGTTCTCTCCTGTATTTGTATAATGTGTTCAAGGACTTTCAATGATGTCTTGTTGGTATTAGAATGCAATGGACAATCCTAAACGCCCAGCTTTATGTAGGTATGTACTACTTTCAAAAAACAAATAGAGATATAGGCTAGTCACTAATATACATGTTAGAATCTTAGCTCCTCTATAGTCCATGTATCAGTGTATCAGCCACTAATGTGCTTCTAACTATGTCCTAGGTATTTTCATCTTGGATCTTATTTTAACTAAAATTTAATCATGTTTCTTAAATTCAATTATTTCAATATTCATCTGAGTAACTTAATTCTGACATTTGAATCATTTCCAGTTGCACCTTTATGAAAATTTGGTTTATATATTTAAGTCTTCCTTCTTTCAAATTCAGAATTTCATTCTCTATCACTATTTCCTTCAGAAGTTTCTTCCATTTTATCCTCTCTTTTGGTGTTTTTTAAACATGATAAGGCCTTCTTTCATACAGACAATATTTAATATGTAAATAACAAAAATAGGTATTTAATCTTCAGTTGTATACAACCTACAACAGATTGATTATCCTATGAAAACTTTCTATAACTCCTTGTTACTGAACAAGGTAACACCAAACCCCTTCCCCAGAATTCAGAGAATTCCAATATTTGGATGTGATCCAATGGTGAGCATACTTTTCAGATAATTGACTTAGATGTTGATTGTGACTGCCAATAACTAGAACATTTAGTAACTTTACATTTGATGTTTATTAATAGCCTCACACTAACTTTACAATAATTAACTTTTCTGTAAGAAAATTCCGAAATCACATGATTCATTCCAAGTTGAAAGATGCCAAGTTAAAAAAAGTTATCAAGTTAGTGTGAATGGTACTACTAGTCAAAGATGAAATAAATATTTTTAAGTTATCCCTACACCCAATGCGGGGCAGGAACTCATATCCCCCAAATCAAAAGCCTCATGTTCTATCAACTGAGCCAGCCTGGTGCCCCAAATATTAAAGAATTTTTATGAGAGAATATGGAAGAATGATTCATTGAACTTTTGACAAGTTCTCTAATAGTTTGCAACAGCAAAAAAAAAATATATAGAAGTAAACTATAGTTAGATTTTAAGTGAAATTAAGCATATTTTATGATCAATTAGATTAATTATAGTGCAATACTTATACACAACAATTTCTACTCTTTTGGTGTGGATATGTAAATGTTATAAGTGAAAATTTTTTATATTACATGAAGTGACTTTATTTTATATGATTTTGCATACATTAGACAAATAATTAAATATCTGGAATAACTCTTTTAATATAGAGGAAAATTTCTGCTATTAAGGCAGTTGAACATGAAACAAGATAGAGAAAGTGAGCAAGCATTGAGACATGAGTTCTAATCTCAAGTTAGCCAATAAATATGATTTTTGTAAAAACTTCTCTCTCTCTGTGTTTATCAATTAAAACAACAACAACAACAACAACAACAACAACAAAACAGTTTCATCCAATCTCCTTGCCCAGGGACGGTTGCCTTGTTGCAGCTCTGATAATTCTATTGTAATATCTTATTAATAAAAAATTGGAAAATGGAAGAGAATTATACATGGCAAAGTATCATCCATTTCAGTTCTTTAAAAAGCACCAGATGTTGCATGCAAGTTTTGAATCACTATTTCATACACCTGAAACTAATATTACACTACATGGTAATTTAACTAACTGGAATTTCAATAAAAACTTAAAAAAATAAAAAGCAACTCAATAGGGAAAATACTACTATATACTATAGAGAAAATCTAAACAAAATAGCACACACACCACACACAACTGAGAACACTGGCAAGAACCATCAGGAGTCCGTAAATTAGCTAAATATTCAAAACAATTCTAGGAGAGTTACTTAAAGGAACAAGTACAATGATGGTTTAACTTCGTGGCAATTTCACACTTTCAAACTCATTCTAAAAAAACAATATTACCCTCTACTAGAATCAGGTAAAAAAAATCACATACACAGGGGATCCCTGGGTGGCGCAGCAGTTCAGCTCCTGCCTTTGGCTCAGGGCGCGATCCTGGAGACTCGGGATCGAGTCCCGCATCAGGCTCCCTGCATGGGGCCTGCTTCTCCCTCTGCCTGTGTCTCTGCCTCTCTCTCTCTCTCTCTGTGACTATCATGAATAGATAAATAAAATCTTTAAAAAAATCACATACACAAAAAAACTGTAGAGAAATATCCCTTTTAAATATAGTTGTAACAATCTTCAAAATATACTAGAAACAATAATACACCATGACCAAGTGACCTTTATACCAGGAATGCAAGGTTGGTTTAACATATGAAAATCAATCACTGTATTATGCTAAATTAATAGAATAAAGGACAAAAACACATCATTATCTTAGTTGACAGAGAAGAAAAATATTTCATACAATTCAACACTTCTGGAGAACTTCCAGAGAGATTCACAGCTTAGAAAAACCTAAGCTTACTTTGTTCTCTGGCCTGACACCCACATCAGTGCAAATAACCTAGAAAATAAGGAAAGACTGGCAAAACAGACTTTCTACAGCTAAATGTAGAGTAGAGGCCACATCGAAAATGGTAAGATGGACAGAGACCAGTCATGAGCTAAAGGAGGCTGCAAGAATGTCCCTGGGAGGGAGGGATGGTACAGGTACATAAAGGGGAGAGAGAAGACACCATACCAGGCACCTACACATAGGGAACCCACAAGGGAAGATGAGTCCCCAAAACATTTGGCTTTGAAAACCAGAAGGGCATAATTTTGTGAGTTCTTACAATCAGCATGACTTAGCACCTAGAAATTTAAAAATCAGCATGTTTGCCTCTGGGAGAGGCAGAGGATGATAGGAAACAGAGTCCCAATCCTTAAAAAGGCAGTGCAAAAAACAGTCCCATGGAGATGGAGAATGAGGCAAGAGTTTGAAAAATGCTGGAGATAAGGAAAGGAGATTTATTTACTAATCTCAGAACACATGCTGAAGGGTCACATATCTTTGGGAGAATTCTCCAAGAACAAAAGAGTTGGTGTACTATTTCCCTTCCCTACCCCAGCCTAGATACCTGGATGCCTGCAGGAGCTAGCAAAGCTGAGTACCATCCACCTAACTTGTTAACAGTGTGCCCCAACCCTGTGATCTGTGGACATGTCCCCTCCAACTCAGCCTTTGTTCCAAGTCTCCTCCCACAGAAGATCCCATGAAATTTGGCTAAGACCCCCACATTCTCCTGTGGACCAGCTCCTCTCATATTCCTTGGCCAGAGCATATCCAAAGCAGTGCCATGAGCAAGACAGTTTGCAACCAGCACTGACAGGAGCCAGTGTCACTTCAAACTGACTCCTGCCCCAGGAAGGAGGCAAAATAACCACATATGCCAGTCCCACTACAGCCCCAGCAGTGGGCTGGGGGCCATATATTAGATCTGACCATAGGCTTCACACACTAAAGAAAGATTCCCAGGGGATAACACAGGGAAAACATCCTACAATTTGGTCCTATTGGATCTCTGGCCTCATATGACTCAATTCAAGCCCAAGGAGACCCAAGACTGGCCCACTAACAGTACAGAGAGCAAACTCTGCCCTCTACAGGCAAAGAGAGCCATTAGGGATGACAGGACTGAAGGCAAAAGCAGTTCAGACAAAACTGTAGGACGCATTCAACACACACAGGAGATTACTCAGAATCACCATGTTCTGAATAGGAGACATGGTACTATCGGGCATAACAGGATCTCTTCTCCCTAAGGTCACTACTTTCAAGAGCAGGAAACATAGCTGACTTTCCTAACACATAGAAACAGAAACAGAGAATTAGACAAATTGAGGAGACATAGGAATATGTTCCAAATGAAAGAATAGGACAAAATCATAGCAAAAGAACTAAACAAAACATAGATAAGTAACATGACTGATAGAGAATTTAAAGTAATAGTCATAAAAATACTTACTGAACTGGAGAAGAGTGGAGGACCTCAGGGAGACTCTTAACAAAGAGAAAATATTTAAAAGGCTAATCAGAGATGAAGAACTTAGTAACTCAAATTAAAAATACGCTAGATGGAATAAATAGTAGACTATAGGAAGTAGAACTTATCAGTGACCTGGAAGACAGAATAATGCTAAATAGGAGAGAGGAAAAACAAAATGAAAATAGGCATAGGGAATTCAATGACACCATAAAGTATAGTAACATTTGCATTATATCCCAGAGGAAGACAGAGAAAAGTGGATAAAAAATGTATTTGAAGAAATAATAGTAGAAAACTTCCCAAATCGGGGGGAGAAAACAGAAATCCAGATCCAGTAGGCATAGAAATTGTCCAACCAAATTAACCCAAGGTAGTTCACATCAAGACACAAAGTATTTAAAATGACAAAATGTAGTGTTAAATAGATCATTTAAAAACCATGAAGAGAAAACTGTTTCATACAAGGGAAACTTCATAAGGCTACCAGCTGAGTTTTCAGCAGAAAACTTATAGCCCAAAAGAATAGCATAATATGTTCAAAGTGCTGATAAACAAATCAAAATCTGCAACCAAGACTACTCTGTCAACCAAGGCTACCATTCAGAATAGAAGGAGCAATGAAGAGTTTCACAGACAAACAAAAGTTAAAGGAATTCATGACCACCAAACTAGCCCTAAAGGAAATGTTAAAGGGGACTCTGTGAGTGGAAATGAAAGACTACAAGGAGAAGTAAGAAAAGTACACTTAATTTTACTGATTTTGTGCTTTCTACTTTTCTTAAATTAATTAAACAGGATGTCTGCTCTTGCCACTTATATACAACATTGTATTGGATGTTCTAGGCAGAAAAATTAGGAAAGGAAAAAATATAAAGGGCATCCATATTGAAAAGAAATTCATAAAACTATTTCTATTTCCAAATGAGATGATTGTTGACACAAGGATTCCACACACAAAATAACTACTAATTATGAATTTAATATGAATTTAATAACTTGCAAGCTTGTAAGACACTGAATAGACATTTCTCTAAGGAAGATAGACAAATTGCCAAAAAGCACATAAAATGCTCAGCATCATTAGTTTTTAGAGAAATTAAAATCCCTCTACATTTAGAAATGTACAATAAAATATGACTGCATATATTGGGATGTGCAATTGGATGGCTAAAATAAAAAGACAAGCAATCACAAGTGCTGATGCTGCTGATGCAGATCAATTGGAATGCTTGCTTATACATTACTGGTGGGAGTATAAAGTGGTGCTAATCACTTTGAAAAAATTTTTGGCAGTTCCTCAAAAAAATTAAAGGTAAAGTTACCAAACTAGTAGGCAAATGCTCTCCTAGATATATACTCAAGAGAAATGAAAATCCATGTTTACATAAAAACTGTTACATGGATGTTTATAACAGTATTATTCACAGTAGTCAAAAAGTGAAAACAGCCCAAATTTCTATCAACTGATGAATGAATCAACAAAGAGTGGCATAACCATGTAATGGAATATTATTTGGAATAAAAAGAAATTAAAAGTACTGATATGTTACCACATGAACGAACCTTGGAAACATTATGCTAAATGAAAGAAATGAGTCAGAATAGATCATGTATTGCATGATTCCAGTTATATTTATTAATAAAATGTCCAGAATTGGCAAATCCATAGAAATAGAATTTATATTAATCAGTAGCAGTAATTGGGGAGGAATAGAGAGCTAATGGGTATGGTGGTTCCTCTAGAAGAGAGAAAATTGTTTTAAAAATTAGTAATAATGGTAGCACAATTCTTTGAATATACTAAAAACCATTTAATTCTCTACTTTAAAAGTATGAATTATATTTTATTAAAGTATACCTGAATAAAACTGTTTCAAAAATAAAATTTTCAAAAATGCAGCTTGGTTTCTGGAAAATGAAGTCAATACAGATCATTATTTTCAAGGTTTATATTCATTTAATTTTCTAATCATTGATTTGATACCTACACTCTCTTAGGTACTCTTTGGATGGGGTTATACAGTATGGATTTTGCACATGGCAGCTCAAAGTTCTACAAAGGTAGGCATGTAAACATGCTGCTAAATGAAGTTTCCTAGGAGGTAATACGTGCTTACAAGGTGAACTGGTTGGGCCAGGCCAGAGAAGAATTTTATTTCTACTTTGGGAGTTGGGGAGTTGTCAGATAGGGCTTTGCAGAAAAATTGACACTGAGATCTTAAAAGATGTATAGCAGTTCACTGAAGAAAAGAAAAGGGTATTTCAAGTCAGTGAGATCAATTTAAGTAAAACAGCATTACCTGCATAGGATGTCCACTATCTACACTGCAAGAGTGCCTGGGGCTAACTCTTTACAAAGCATTTCTTTACTATTCTCCATTCTCTTGTTTAATATACATCACCCAGAACAGTTATGTACTTATAAGAATAATTCATGGGCATCTGTACAGGAGTACTGAAACAAATTTATTCTTTGGAAAAGAATCTCTCTCTCTCTCTCTCTCTCTCTCTCTCACACACACACACACACACACACACACACACCAGAGGTGCATTTTTCTGCCTATACCAAGTCATTTTAACTATATCACATCACAGCTGTCTTTATTCTCTCTCAGTTTAGTTTCTTTTTTTTTTTAAGATTTATTTATTTATTTATGATAGACAGAGAGAGAGAGAGAGAGAGAGAGGAAGAGACACAGGAGGAGGGAGAAGCAGGCTCCACGCCGGGAACCTAACGGGGGACTTGATCCGGGGACCCCAGGATCACGCCCTGGGCCAAAGGCAGGCGTCAAACCGCTGAGCCACCCAGGGATCCCCCTCAGTTTAGTTTCTATCCCAGAGATGCCTCACATGCCTATGAAAACTTTCCTCATCTCAGAAATAACTGCTCAAGTCTAGTTCTTAATATTCAAAAGGAAAAATACTACATTGTTAGCACTTTATGGTATCAGTGAGATTGCATTAAAGTGTTCACGTTGTGATTCTTCTCTTAAGACTCCAATTAATGTTGGACACCTTCTCATGCCTTGAAAAAAATACTTAGATCTCCAATAATAAATATAATTTCATTAAAAATAGCATTACAAAAACTTGTGGCTTGTTTGTAAAATAGAAGAATGTGATGTCTTCCCTAGTCATGTATGACCTCTTTCTATAATCATAGAAGATTGCCATTTCTATCTCCTAGTACTAGATTAGAGCCATCTGTTTAATGAAATAGTATAGCACCTGAGGTACTCAAAGGAGAAAAGATGATTTATAATTACAAATTGTTATTGAAATGAGTCATATTTCCTTTTCATGAAGAATCTATAATAATAAAGCACTCAAAGTTTAAGCATTGAAATAACTAATGAAACTCCTTTGAAAATATGAAGGAAAATTTGTGGAAAGCTCAAAAGACTATAATCTAATTGAATTTATCCTATAAATTCCACATCTTGCATTGTATACTATTGTCAGGAAATCTCCAGAGAGTGAGGGATAGTTTATTCAATTACTTATGGGCAATGGGAATTTTTGCATTTTGTTGTATTAAAACCCATTTTATCAGTTAAACTAAATGGGTAAGACATTGAAATACATCCTACTCCAATCTTTAATTTGCTTAAGAAACTTCTTTAGGAGGTGGCATGTAATAGATAGTAAAGAGAAGTCAATGATATTTCTCTTTATTCACTGACAATACCTTGTTATGCACCAAATTTGTATTCTTTTGTGCCATTGTTCTTGTTAATAAAATAGTAAACTGTACTCATGTTGCCATTTCTCTTGTTACAATAAAAGTAAGTAGATTTCTATGATGGATTTCATGTTCTCTAAAGAAGTATACTAATGAAAATATGAATATTTACTATATTCTTTTTTAATATGATTTTTCAGATCTGAGGTATTAATTTTACCCACAATGATATCCATAGATCTTAAGTGCTAAAATTAAAGAATTTTGACAGTTGAAAATATTCATAAAGTATGTAAGTCAGAAACATTTTTGTTACTTATAGAATTTTTCTGATTTTAACAATAATGTTGCTTTCATTAAAAGACTTGGAAAGTGTTCTTATTTTATATTCTGAAATAGTTATATAGTTACTACTGGTGTTCCTTATCATTGTTTTCAGGCATGTAATTCCTTCATCCCCCAGGTGCTTTTAAAGTTTTTTTTTTTTAATCTTTTCTTTTCAGCAGTTTGACTAAGACATGCTAGGTGTCATTCTCTCATTGTTTTCTTTTGTGCAAGATTCATTGAACTCAGAATTTGTAAGTTAACATTCTTTATTACAAGTAACACTTTTAGCATTGTTTCTCCAATTTTTCTATTCTTATTTCTCTATTTCTGATACTCAAAAATCACTGCAATGTTAAGCTTTTTGATATCTTTCTATAATCAACAGATTCTCTATTTTTGCTAGTTTTCTTTTCATTCAAATTTCTGTTCAGATAATTTTTCATACTTTTTTCAACTTCATTTATATTTTCCTTCACAGTTTTCCAATGACTGTTTTTTCATCTGTTAAATTCCTTAAGTATTTTATGCTTTAATTCAAGAATTTCCAATTTTTATTTTACCGTTTCCATTAATGTAAGTCTCCTTTATTTTTCAAGCAGTATATTTATCTGTTCTATAAATATATTAAATATTGATGCTATTTATCTGTTGTTTATAGTTCAAAAGTTTCTTTGTGGTTCTATTCACATTATTTTTGGTTTCTTATTTACTGGAAATAATATTCTGCTTCTTTATAGGTCTAGCACCATCTTTTTCTTTTTTTTTAATATTTTGAATGCTACAATGCTTATAGCCTGGATTTTGTTGTCTTCCTTTAAAGAGTGATGAGTTTCATTCTAGGAGGCAATTAATTCACTGGTAGATTAATGTGGTACAAATAAGCCTTGATTCTAAACTTTGTTAGATTAAGCCTAGGTTAGACTTTATTAAATGGCTCAGGTAGTTCTTTTGAGGAATGACCTTTTAGAATCTCAGTTGAAAACCTGAGGTATTCAGTATGATCTCTCTATCCTGTCAGGCTAGAATTCCCACATCTCCTTGTATTTTTTGGCCCATGGAGAACCTGTTCATTGCTCAGCTTCCCAGTAACTAGACCATATGCGATGTCACCTAGTATAAGTGCAGCTTAAGGTTTGTCCAAAGCCTTAACCAGATGCTTCTCTGTACAGGAACTTTCTTCCCAATATCCTACTCTTCAATTTCCAGCCACTATGGTAAGCTGAGCACAGCTGTCTGCTTCCTCAGCTCAGCAAGATTGCCATGCTCTGATTAGACTCCATTTCCTTCTATTGTTCTCTGGAAAGTAGTTTAAGGCAGAAAACTGGAATAACTGTAGGGATTATCTCATGTGTTTCTCTTCTACCAAGAATCAAATTCTGTCTATTCCCTGATGTCTGAAAAGTGTTGCTTAGTCTATTTTGCCCTGTCTTATGGTTGTTTATGGAGAAAGAGTTAGTCTGGTATTATAAGTTACTCTGTCACAGCCACAATCATAAGACATTTGGTTATATTTTGAATACTTTCAAGTGTTAAGTGTGTCTAATGAGCCCATATTTAAGGCTGAATGTAAAAAATCCACTCTAGTCATAACAATTCATTTTGATGGTTACTAACAATGACTAACATGTCAATAGTTATTTACCAAAGCATGGATGAATCCATGGAAGGAGCTAGGCAATGGGAAGCCAAACTAAAGAACATAAAACTAAGAATATAGTAACTACTTCCCTTTTACATGCTATTTGGTTGATCTTTAATCATCTTGAAATACCTATCAATAAATTTTGCCAATAAACAATTCCAATAAAATGATTATTTCATTGAAAAATTAATGAAGTTATTCTCCACTGGCCTTCACAATTAGTGAGACTATAATAATGTCTAGCCCATACTTGAATATGAATATTTTCACTACTTATTTTAGAATTCAGAGTTAACAGCAAATAAGAACCTTAAAAATCTTTAAGGTATATCTCATAAAATATAACTATAATTTAGATACAATGATAAGATTTCACTATCAAATATAACTCATTTTAGTCTCATCATGGAGAGTTCATAACCTTGAAGCTAAATTCAGTTTGTTTTTACTATTTACAGAAATTAATAAATATAAATAAAGCTTTCGGGATTCTTTTATCAAATTAGGCTTTAATCTATTTTTGCATAAACACATGTCCTACAAAATCAAGACTTCTTATTCTAATCAGAATAATGTGAGTTAACATTTTAGTACACACACTAAATCAGGAGATATTTAACTAATTTCCCAATGTGGACAAAGGTTTATGGTGCTCTACATAGCTGTATAGCCAAGGATTTTACAATTAAAGAGATTAACATGTCATATCCTATTAGAAGACAGAATAGCAAAGATGCTTTTTTGCAGTTTACATGTAATAATGCCCTATGATAATTTTATTATTTTAACTAATAAGCTATACTACTTAATTGTAAAATGTACTGGTTTTCTTTGTGGGTAGAAGGTGGCCAGAATAATCCTAGTGATAATCATACTGTCCAATAACTTATTAGTGAAACCTATGGGGAATAATGAATGATTATAAGTATTAGTTTGAAAATTACAGAAACTTGGAACCTCAAGAAATTATCTTATCTAGTCGTCATTGTTAGGCTAGTGAGAGGCAAAGCATTCAGGACAAGTTGTTGAGTATTTTCCATGTTTTGAAAGATAATGTTTCCACATGCCCATGCATCTAGAACAAAAGTCTTAATTGAGATTGCTTTAGTTTAACTTAGGTCTTTTTTGAAGTATTTATGTGCATATATGATACATATGTACAGGTATTTCATAGTCCTTCAATAATTGTTTTTCATGGGACACTTGGGTGGCTCAGTGGTTGAGCATCTGCTTTTGGCTCAGAGTGTGATCCTCAGGCCTAGGGATGGAGCCCCGCATGGGGGTCCCTGCAAGGAGCCTGCTTCTTCCTCTGCCTATGTCTCTGCCTCTCTCTCTGTGTCTCTCATAAATAAATGAATAAAATCTTTTAAAAAAATAATGGGTTTTCATTATGTCTGTGGGAAAGTGGGTGTTAACTTTTACGTTTCTTCTAACTTCAGGAAAATTTGGAATTATAATTGTTTAAACATATATTCCATCATATAAGCAATATCTTCTGGGAGGCATAATTTTCTTCTGTGTCCCAGGGCTGTTTCAGCCTCATTATTTTCTCCTTCATCTGTGGACTGATTTCTCTTTCCTTTCCTTTGTGGCCCTTCCTTCCGTCATTACAGCCCTATTATTATAACCCTCCATCCCTCTAGGATAGGCCCGTTTTCATGATAGAGCCAGGTAAAAGTATTACCCCTACCTTACCATCATTCAAAACAGATACACACATCATGATGCCCCATAAGCTCTAATTAGGAGATGATTGTATAAATTCACGCTCACATAATAAAATCAAATAAAGTGATCCTAATTCAAAAGTTTTTTTTTCTGTACTTTTGTGTTATATTCACAAGTAAACCTGTGAATGAGGCAGAAATAATTTTAAGATCATTGTTTACAGAGCAGATCCCTACCTTTGTGAAAATGAAAATAACAACTATAGTAAAAACATATGGATCAGCAAATGTTCTCGTCTAAATATTCCTCTGGTGTTTATGCCACAAAATACCTCCCTGTTCTACTGTTCAGATTTTTTTTATAATAGCACATAGAGAAACCAGCTTGAAGAACCAAATAAGGCACCCATCCTGGAGGCAGCCCCAGTGGTTCAGCGGTTTAGCGCTGCCTTCAGCTCAGGGCATGATCCTGCAGACCGGGGACTGAGTCCCACATCAGGCTCCCTGCATGGAGCCTGCTTCTCCCTCTGCCTGTGTCTCTGCCCTCGCCCCTGTGTCTCCCATGCATAAATAAATAAAAATCTTAAAAAAAAAAAAAAAGTACCCATCCTGGGATCTAGTAGGAATCGAACAATGCCAGACCACTGGGTACCACACAGAGTTGTGTTAGTACTAATATCTTGATGTATAACTCTGGGGAAATCCAAAAGCCAAGGTTTCTGGCTCTACAAAAGTGCCTTTCCAGGATGCTTTTTGACTAGTGGGGAGTATTTCAAGTATAGGAAAGTGCTATAGTAAGTGTAAGAGAGCAGATTTTTTTTTCTATAAAATTTAATAATTCAAAAGGCAAAACGAAGTTTAGGGACCAATGTTTGAAATAAAGCAAAGATATCTAATAAAAGCAAATTACATTATTTAGAAGGATATATGAGGGAGCTCTAAATATTTTACAGGTTGAAATAAAACTTCAAGGCTATGCCAGTTTTTCCCCATCTCAATATAATTGCTAAAATTCTCTAAATATTAGTAAAAATAATGAAGCAATCAGATATGCCCTTTGAAACAAGTTCCATTGCCTTTGTAGAGTGGTTCTCTCCTGTGTCTCCATCTCCCTGCTGCTATGATTCTTCCTTCACAACTGGTACTTATACTGCCTGGTTTCAGTAGCATCAGACTGCCATTCCCATGGATGCAGATTTTTCACAGTCTCTGCTTCATAGGTTATCCTTCATAGGTTATCCAGGGGAAAAGGGGAATTGCTAAGACAGTGGAAAGAGGTAGGGAATGAAATAAGTGGCACCTTCCATTCTACTGAGACCCTGTCAGCCAGCCTCAGAACACATTGTTAAGTCCTACAATGATGACAGAGGCCATGATTCTCAATGAGATGCAAAACAGAGGTTCTGACCTCACACACCTGAACAGATTCCCAGCACTTTTTGACAAAGAAATGATTCTGTTATATTGGCCAGAATCCAGTATGGTAATTGCATTTCTGTTCACCTCTCTTCTCTCCCAACAGTTTTTTCTGTTATTGGAAATTCTTCTAATATATTGCAAAATAACCCAGAAAAATTTAGCTACCACATCCCAGGGAGAGTATGTTTCTAAAATAGGAACGGGGAAATTAACAATAATTTTTTGTTCTCGATATGTACCCATCTTTTTATGTTCCTGATGTTCTTTATTGTTACTAAGAAAAAATCTAAATAGGAAGTAAAGGTATTTACTCAAAGTGAAATGTGCAATCAGTAAAAAAAACCTCCAAATTAAGGTCATTTCAGAGGACTGAAAAAAATGAGAGTGCCTCTGCTTTAAGTTATTTGGAGAAAATGGATTATTTATCTAAAAGTATTATTTAATATCTAATATTTTAATTAGCTTTTGATTACATGAGAAATGCACAAATCCATTTTCCCTATTAAAAATAGCATACTATTACTTCTATTCTAATTCTCAGAGGAAACCAAAGCTATTAGTTTTATTTGTTTTAGAAAACATACATGTGGCATGATCCTATGTATACAAATATATAAAATATCACTTGTACGCATATAATTTTTCTTTGCACAAATGACACAAGATTTTATCTGGGTTCTATGTATTTTTCTTATTTAACAACATTTCTTTAAAATCCACTACATCCTGTGCATGTGCATTTGTTCTTCTCAGGCTAGTTACTGAAACAGAATTGCTGAATCAATAGACATGCAAAAGTTCACTCTATCTTTCAAACTATCTTTGGATGCACATTTGTTTTGATTCTTGTAAATTCCTGGGCCAATTGCCTTTACACCTTCATAGCTCTTGATATAGAGCACCCTGCCCAACTAATGCTACAAACTCACTTCACTCTTCAAAGGCACCTTCTATTGGAGGCATCCTATCTCCCAACTCTATTAGACCTTTCTCTCAGGTGAAATTGGACAGCAGTTTGTCTATTACAGACATAACACTTACTATGTGGATTATTGTATTTTAGCTATTTATATGCAGAACTTGTCCTACACCTTGTTCCTCACTGTAGCTCAGTTCTAAGGGTAGAAGTCATGCCATCATTTTTATATTTTAATACCTATGTCCAAAAAAAATTGATACCTATGTCCTGTGACTGTGTGGCTTGCATAGGTCATTCTTCTATAAATCTTTATTAAGGGAGAAGAAATGTGTGGGAAATATCAGAAAGGGAGACAGAACGTAAAGACTGCTAACTCTGGGAAACGAACTAGGGGTGGTAGAAGGGGAGGAGGGCGGGGGGTGGGAGTGAATGGGTGACGGGCACTGGGTGTTATTCTGTATGTTAGTAAATTGAACACCAATAAAAAAAAAAAAGAAAAAAAAAACAAAAACAAAAAAAAATAAATCTTTATTAAACAGATGAAAGGATGAATACATGGATGCATGATGTAGCACTTCATGTCAGGTCAGTGCCTAAAAAATCCTAGGCCATGTCTGTTGCATTACCTATTGCCTATTCCATGGAAGCTTTGGCTGCATTCTAGTTGACTTGTTTTATCTAAATACTTGCCCCCATAATGCATCAGATATTTCATCACTGATAATGGAAATGATCCTGTATACTTACAGGGTAGTCTTTGTTTTATTTGGATAAGAACCTTTGTAAACCTGTTCTGAATTGTCCCTTTCACTAGCACTCATCTTAGCTACAGTGAGAAATTAATTTGTTGTAGGTATCCCAAGTACTTATATTCCACCTGGTGACATGTCATCACAACACCTTGCTCTCTGCCCCCAACCCAATCCAGTTAGCAACTGTGACAATGAAAACCACTCACCATTTGGGTATCAAGAAGATATAGGCCTTGGCAAATGCATAGGAGCTCTTGCTCCTTTCTTCTTTCCCTTTCTCCTTTCCTTTATTCCTTCCTTTTTCTTCCCACCTTTCTTTTAACTCATTCTCTTTCTGTCTGAAACTAGAGCCTGTAGAAAAGGGTATGAATTTAGAATCCATTAAAATGTTATCATACTTACATTAAACCTAATGTATTATGGGCAACTTATATGATTTTTAAGGGAAAAACATTCTACCATTCAAAAACTCATGTATTGTACATATATAGCTATTAGCTAAAAATTTTATATACATATAAAGTATTTAAAACTAACTCAAATTAGTTTTAAGCAGACTAGCATCTTCCCATCTGTAATCTCTACTGAACCTTTCATTTCAAGGTTTTTAAATGACTTCTTGAAATAACTCTCACTAGTCTATCTATGGAAATGACAATAACTTATTTTTATTATGAAGCAGTCGATATTTGTTTAAGGACCTGTCTTAATTCTAGTTTTTATCCTTAAAGAAATTTCTACAATGTAATTTCAATAATATGTTTTAAATCTTAAAACTCTAATACTAAACCTTGCTTAAATGGTCCGTACATAATGGTGGCATTAATGCAGATCAAATTAGTTATTCTAGATCCCATTCTCTTCTCTAAATTTATTGCTGTCATTAAAACTCATTCAAATGAAATAGTTTTTCTATAGTGAGTATCTTAATTATGAAATTGTGCTAAAATGTTCTGCAGATAGGGACCACTCACAGACATGATCCTGAAGCATACATTAATTGAAGATTAGAATAAGCATTCTCTTATGTAAGAGATTTTCAAATGTTTTCTTCAATAGTTTTACAATTTTTATTAATAATAAGACTTTAAAGTGACAATAGTATTTCTGCTTTTTGTGGTGCTATTTTTTAAAAATAAAACATTTAATTTTTGAGATTCATTTCTTTCTTGTTTATGTACCAATTTCTCCAATTTATTTTTACTTTCCTAAAGAAATTTTGAAACATTCTCAACTAATGACAACATTGGCATTAAAACATCTTGTTACAAAAAACTTTCCTGTGTATTATGATAATTAGATCTTCAATTAGATTGGCTTAAAATTAATATTGTGCCAGTTTTCCACATTGCTAGTTTTAGAATCACAATATTCTACAACAATTCTGCCTAAGCATAAGTTAAAAGCTAGACATACATTATTTACAGAATGCTGCAATATATAAAAATTTTGAGTATATCAAAAGGGAAAAAAAGAGAAAAGAAACCACTTATTGCTTCAGGAGACTGGCCTTGCTCTTTCAAATATCTCTAGATATTTCTTGTTGTGAAATAATAGGTACGTATATACTGATATATACTGATATATATACGTATATATGATATCATATATATATATATATATATATATATATAATAGTAACATACATAGGAAATAATAGGAAATAGATATATATTCCCAGTTCCTGGCACAGGGCTCCTAAATCCCTTGAAATTTCCTGGGTGACAGGAATGTCTTTTGGTCTAATGTGGTGATTCTTGGTGGTAGTTTCATATTGGAGACTAGTCCCCAGAAAGACCAAGACATGATAAGAACTTTGGAACTTTCTACTTAATCCCACATCATCCAAGAGGAAGAGACTAGAAACTGAGTTAATGGTCGATCATGTCTGTATGAAGAAGTTTCCATTAAATTCCCGATGTACAGGATTCAGATTGCTTCTGGGTTGGTAAACACGTGGAAGTGCTTACAGAGAGGACATGGAAGCTACTTACACTATATATTTTGCCCTATATATCTCTTAATCTGGCTGTTCTTTTGTATCTGTTGTTATATCCTTATAATAAACTCATAAACATAAGCAAGAGTTTCCCTGAATTCTTTGAGTCATTTTAGTCAATTAGTTAAACCAAAGAGAGTGTTGTGGGAACTCTAATCTATAGCTAGTACAGGCAACAATCTGGGACTTGTGATCAGTTATCTGAAGTAGGAGCAGTCTTACATAACTAAGTCTGTAACTTGTGGGATCCCATGTTAATTTCATGTAGATTGTGTCAGAGTTGAACTGAATTATAGGATAGAGTCACAGCTAGTGCCACAAAAAATTGCTTGTGTGGGGAAAGCCCCTGACATATTGGGTATCCAGAGTGTCTGAAGTGAAATGGTCTTTGTGAGTAATAAAGGAGATAAACACGGGAATGTGTTTTTTCTTTGACCTGTGAAGTGTCTTATAGGAGGTAAGAGGAGTCTTCAAGTCAGGCCTCAAGCTAGTTTTTTTCAAGAACCTCATCTTTCAGACTCTTGACTTGGAAATTTGAGTAAGCACTAACCTTACTTAGCACAGGTCTCTGTTTATCTTAATAAAAACTTTCCTTTGAAATAAGGCCTGCCTTTACAGCAGCCAGAAATATTTTTCAAAAATATTTATTGACTGCTTTATAAGGTTAATTGAAATGGAAGGATGATATGCTTTCTCTTGAAAAATAGTGGGCTTTTGACCTCTGCTTGCAAAATAAATAATATATATTTTATGCTTTTTTGATTTATTAGACAGATGAAATGGTCTTCCCTTTCTTTTTAAAAGATATTTTTCCTCTTCTGGTGGAATCCCAAGTTTTAACCTGTATCTGCTTTTCATTGTTCATTGCCTTTGCAGGACAATTCTCTCTGCAACTGGTTGAATACTAGACTTTGTGTTACTGTTTAAAACAAAAGAGATTCTACTGTGGGGGCAATGTCTACAACTAAATTTAAACTTCTAGAGGAAGGAGCCAGAGTATATTATTCACTACTATAATGGCAACACAGACTTTGACTCATTCCAAAATACTAAACTATTTGCAACAACACTGGAGAAATATGGAGACTAAAAAAATAAATAAATAAGAGGTTATTATTGCAAGTGATACTGAAGGAAACAATTTGCATTTGGGATGGTTGGAAAAATCCTTGCCTTAGAAAATTTTGGAGAATGAGGAGAAATTGCAAGAATAAAGCATTCTTTCTACATCAAGTCTTAAATAAATTATCATATTTCCTTCCTCTTGGTTAGTTTTTCATCTATATAATGACTACTTTGGGTTAGTTATTACATGATATAGTTTCTCCCTCTTCCTTCCCATCACTTCATTTTGCTTCACCTTTTACCTCTCCTTCTTTCTAGCCATCCATTGTTCTCTGGTCCCATGTTAGGTAAAGTCTGACATCTTTACATGCTCTAGCTCGCTAAAACAACCACAGTGGTATAACATGACAAATACTTTATAAGAATTTACTTGCTCATTACTAGTGACAAAAATTAAACAAAACCCTGTGACAACATTTATTTTTTAAAAGGCAGGAATCCTATAATTCTACTTAGTTATAACTCCATTATTATATAATTAACTAAATATATTTATCTACTTTCTCATGTTTCCTGTCTTTCCAGCTATATCTTCTTATTCATGGGAAAAATAAAACATGATAGAGATATGAAACAGGGAAAACAATTATAGTTCCTGTATCCACTTATAATTTGTACGTTTTTCATATTTTTTTCAATGTACATTGACTTTTTGATTACATATTTTATGCAGTGTTTTGTCTAAATACATATCGAATATTTTGGATCACTATATATTGGGTGTTTTTGGATGAGTTCTAGTCTAATATAGTCAATGAGGTCATGGTTGTTGATTTAATTCAGTATGAGTAGCTCAAGTTTCAAAACCATATATATACTTAAGATTTTATTTATTTGACGGAGAGAGAAAGCACAAGCAGGGGGAGTGACAGGGAGAGGGAGAAACAGGCTCTGTCGGGAGCCTGATGTGGGACTTGATCCCAGGATCTGAGGATCATGATCTGAGCCTAAAGCAGACACTTAACTGAGCCACCTAGGTGTCCTGAAAACATATTTCTATCAAACGATTTGTAACTATCTGTATATAGATGACACATCTTATTTCCTTTTCAAGAAACTAATGTGAAGTACTATGTACTATACATTGGTATTAGGCACAATATTTTAAGGTTTTGGACATACATCTTTCATAGTTTTTCACTCAACTATAGATTTTCATATTTTATACCATAGGAAGTTGTCAACATTCTAATAATTTTTGTGAAAAGTTTGCAGACTGAAAGCATAAGTCTCATTGGGCTAAGTTTCTCATTTTGTTGCTGAATTTCTGTATCCTAGATATATGGTAGGGAATACATTGATATGTGAGGAAATTTCCAACCCATGATGTTAGTTCTGAGAAATCTAGCAACATGTGTTCTCTCCATACAAAGAATTTCATTGCCACAGCATTCCTTGAGGAAAAACAGAATTTGAGGTGTTTTTACCCAGCAACTTATAATAGTCACTACTGATTCACGTTATATTGCATCTTCTCTATAAAGTCACAGACTGCTCCCTCCCCCACTCCTACAGTCCTGTACACTGCTTGAGTTGGACACATGCTCAAGAACAATTTCAGTGCTGATTCTCAGTAACCTTTGTTATTTTTCTTTTTGTATCTAACTAATCGCTCCTTGAGCTGTGCTGTGAAACCATGAACTAATGTGTATAAAATGCTAATATTGTCAGGTGATATACCAACTGCTTGCATAAAATAAATAGTCTTTGACACATATGGTATGAAGGAGGAGGAAATACAAACAGAATTCAAAGACTAAATTATTAGAGAAAATTATATGCACTAGAACTTTTCTTCTGCTTCTTTTAATTTCATGCCATTGGCATCTCTGATATCATGACAATGCATTTGGAGCTGCATCCTCTTTAGAGTCCTTTACTGGACATTGCAGTTAAGTGATGTGGTCAGGTATTCCCACTTCAAGGGAACAGGACAGTTGAATTTATCAGGGCATGTCCTGGGAAGTAGGACAGGGAGAAGGTGGCATTGGGATGATTTCAGATAATCTGTTGTCTGGAAATCTATCTTCAAGGGTAATAATGTCTAAACCAATTTTAGAGACTAGAAATAACATGGGCATATTGACCAAATGACAAACCTTATACTGAATCACAAAGACGTATTTAATTAAAATAAAAGGAACCAATATATGTGTCAAAATATTTCAAAACCAATTGTTGGCTGTGAGACACCATTTTATCAATTAAAAGGGCCCACCTGACTTCCCACATGTAATGAACCTGTTGTCATCATCAAAAGAAAAGTAAACTAACTTCCTAAGAAATTGTTGCTGCTAGTTTCTCCATTTTGAGTTTTATAAACTATTTTTATTTATTATAATTTAACTAAACAGAAAAATATGACAACTATTAAAATTACTCTTGACTTCCATTTTAGTTGTGTAAGATTCCTTTGATTTATT
This sequence comes from Canis lupus dingo, assembly GCF_003254725.2. Classification (NCBI taxonomy): domain Eukaryota; kingdom Metazoa; phylum Chordata; class Mammalia; order Carnivora; family Canidae; genus Canis; species Canis lupus. The sequence continues at coordinate 27,713,813 of NC_064259.1, forward strand.
GTGACTTTTATCTACTCTTATTAAATTCTAGATAAAACCTAGGAAATTATGACCACAAATCAGTTTCCTTACAAGGCCAGGTTGAAAATGCACTTGATTCATGGTGATCTCCACTTTTGTCAGCTCTCAAGGTTTTGATAAAATAGTTAATAGTTTGCCTTCTGAAGTGGGAAAAGTGTTACACATTTGAAAATAGGTTGAGTTCCTGGGGGGAAATTAGATCATGTTACAAAGCATTACTATATTATTTTTGGTAGTGGATTCATAACTGACACATTGCCATAAAAGATAATGAAGATTTTATATATATATATATATATATATATATATATATATATATATAGTATATATATAAAAGTAAAAGATAAAGTGAGACATGTGGCCTGAGATGATTTCTAATAACTAAAATGATAAATGACCAAGGAGGGATACTATTATTTTTCTCTTTCATTTCTTTCCTTACAATACTCAAATTCTTGCTTGAAAAGCAAGTCTCTTTCAACCCAATGAAGTTTATTATTAGCACTATATTTACCATAACTTTGTACCAAAAACCCTAAAGTAATTTTCTTTTTAAAAACCAGTAGCTGTGTTCCTGGAAACCTTTGGAGTGATTTTTAAAATATGTATATTATATTTGATCTTTAATCCCAAAGAGTTTAAGTAGTTTGTTGATAGTTATTTCATGAGAGTTCTACAGTGTAGCAGAATTGAATATTTAGAAAAAGCAAATGTGACTATCTTCATTGTATTTACTATTTTTACTTAATCTTTTTTCTCTCTCTTCAAGGACTTGCTGAGCTATCAAGACTTTACAATGTTGTTAGAAAACAGAGCTCACAGCCCTGGGACCTCATGATTTACTGGTGGATAAACAGTAACACAAATATATAGTTGACAATAAGCTTGGGATATACGTGTGTGTGTGTTTGTGTGTGTGTGTATGCTGTAAGGGGAAGTATTCTTCTACTCTACTGCCATGATGTCTGTTCAAGTCACTTTTCTCTGGACTCAATTGCTGCAACATGTTCTTACTGACTTTTTTGCTTTCCTCTCTTGCCTCTACCTCCATCATTTCTCCATTATTGCCATACAATCTTTCTAAAACACAACATATCTTACATATATTTACACTAATTGATCTCCAATTACTCCAATGTTAACTTTCCTTAACAAGAGTTGCAGGACCTTTCATTGTATGGCTCTCTCACATCTATCCCTTCTAAGCAGCTACCACCACTCCTCTTCTTTACTCCGCACACTTAATTCAATTACTCCTGAACATCTGAAGCCTTACCACATTCAGTCGCAGCATGAGTCATTCTCTGAGCAAAGTATTCTTCTTCTTCTCCAGCATTTGTCTAACTTAACGGGTATATTCTTAACATCTCAGCTTGTAGGAGTAGCCTTCCTTGAATATCACTGTTATACACACTCAAGCACACAAGGTAAATATTGGAGTGCTTCTCCCTTACGTGTCTTCTCATGGTATTCTCTATTACTCAGCAGTAGACCTCATTGCTTTATATTATTATTTCCTATTTACTCATCTGGATATGTCACTAGAGTATATGTCACTCAGTACAACGAGGTGAGAATAGCCTTGATCCTGTTTATCCTCATATATGTTATCTAGCACAGTACATAGCACATAGTAAAGTACAATAAATGTTTGTTAAATGAGTAAATGAAATATTTAGGCAGGTGTTATGTATAAGTCATATAATACTCATGGAAACAATTTGAGAAACTGTAATAGCATGATCCATTTTCTTAGTGAGAATTTTTAAGACAGAGAAGCTTGCAAGTGCAGGAGAATGAGGCCACATAAGTAATTCATGATTCTCAGGGCAAAGTTCATTATATGCCAACCTCTTCATGTAATTTGCATGGTAAAACTGTCTGCCAATAACTCCAAATCCAACCCTCCATTTCCTTACACCACAAGATACTATTATTTTGGTGTTCTGTTTTAGATATTTTGTGAAAATTTGCAGCATTCATATTTATAATGGCAAAACTAGATGGCACACTAACCTGTAATATTATCAATTAATGAAAGCTACAAATAAGCAGACACTGAAGAACTTAATAATGAAAGTGTTAATCTACAATTGCCTTGGAAAGTGCCTGTAAAATTTTCTCCTTCAAATTTTGCTACCAACAATATTATGAGAGAAATAACATGGTGTTACAATAAGAAAGGTTGTAAAATGTTATAGCCCTATATTTTAGAGTGTCCTGGGTTGTAAAAAGATACAAGGAATTTTCAAAACTTTTACTGCAATATACTGGGAGCTCTGTGTGAAATTGGTGAAGTATTACTGATAGAAAAGAAGATAGTTTCATTTTTTGTATGATGTTTGTGTAATTCTACCTGGCATTGATATTTAACTACATAACTCAGACTTATAAATATAATAGATGAATTATAAAAAGAACCACATTTCATTTTCCAGTTAGATTTGTTTTCCAAGATTTTGTAGTAGATTATCACATATCCTTCAGACTCAGAGTCTGTCATGTTTACCTCTTAGATCTCATAGCCTTGTGTATATTTCATGCACAATATATTTGTTCAATTAGGTTGAAATCAAATATACAATAAGAATTAAAAATGTTTCTACAATGATTTGGAATCTTTTAAAAATATATTTACAAAAATATTAAGAAAACATGACGTATGTGGTCTATACAACCCAGCAATTAAAACAGAGAAAATGGCCATCTGAAACAATGCACAAGTCTAGAGGATACATAAACCTAACTTGCAGCTTCCTCAAATGAAAAAGGGTAAATGTATTGATGTAGTTTGGATCATGGATACTGGAGTCTGATGACCTGGTTCTAATCCAAGCTCTGCCACTTAATAGGCAACTTTATAGTTTGTAAGTATCAGCTGCTTCATTTAAAATAAAAGTAAGGGGATCCCTGGGTGGCTCAGCAGTTTAGCACCTGCCTTTGGCCCAGGGCGCAATCCTGGGTTCCTGGGATCGAGTCCCACGTCAGGCTCCCGGCATGGAGCCTGCTTCTCCCTCTGCCTGTGTCTCTGCCTCTCTCTCTCTCTCTCTGTCTATCATGAATAAATAAATAAAATATTTTAAAAAAGATAAAAGTAAGTGTCCATCAATAGATAAACGGATAAAGAAGATGTGGTGTATATATATTCAATAGAATATTATTCAGCCATAAAAAGAATGAAATATTGTCATTTGTGACAAGACTTAGAGGGAATCATGCTAATGAAATACGTCAGACAGAGAAAGACAAATACTATATAATCTCACTTATATTTGGAATAAAAAACCAAACCAAAAAACCACCAACCAAGAAAAAGCAGAAACAGACTCATAAATATAGAGAACAAACTGGGCCAGAGGGGAAGAGGGTGGGAGAGATGGGCAAATGGGTTAAGGAGAGTGGGAGTTACAGGCTTCCAGTTATGCAATGAATAATGCATGGGAATGGGAGGTATATAGGCATAGGGAATATATAGTCAATGGTATTTTTTAAAAAATAATAGTACATGAACCCGACCCCATCCCATAGGTTTGTTCTGAGTAAAAATATAGTAATGAATGCAGTATGTTTAGCATAAGAAGTTGCTAGATATACTTGCTACTCAAGAAGTTGTTAGATATACTTGCTTTACTTCTTTCTTTTTCAACTTGTAGAAGGAAAGATGTCCATAAATATCAGAGGTAACAAAGGTATTGTGTAGCATGCAACATAATTTTGAGAGACAGGTGTCCTCATTAACATAAGTATTAATATCAGAATTTTTGAAGTCCAAACAAACAAAGAGACCTAAAATAAGTCACTTAAAGATTGTAATTTCCGTTATTTGGGTCAAAATAGCTATTTTGCCTAATTTAAGTAATTGCCATTAGAATTTTAAAGTATAAAGTATTAAACAAATGAAATGGACACAAAGCCCACTCTAGATTGTGCCAGTTTGTACTCAGTGACTTGCAATTTTAAATCACTATGATACCACAGGATATTGAAAATATGGAAGGTAAGAGCCAGATAAGTGGAAAATTAGTTCTTGAAATAATGTTTGTTCAGGTTGTTAAAGCAAGTTCATTTTTTCCCCTCAGGCAGATATTTTGAAGGTTGTACCAGCCTCATTTTCTAGAAACTGGTAGAGAACAGGAAGTTAATCATATCTGTTCATGTGTCATGTACCTTAGGAGCTGCTCAATAAATATTAATTGAGGAAAATGATATTGCAAGGACTACACTTTGTGCAATTGATTCATAGCACTCAGCCCTAGGTAGCTGTACCAATGTGATTGGATGTTTCTAGGATCTTTTATTTAGTTCTCTTTTTGCGAGATCATGTCAAAAGGCACATTTTCGATTGGGATCCTGAGCATTTTTTCCCTTCCTTCCTTTTCTCCTTCTGTTCCACTTTCCTTCCTACTTTCCCTCTCTTCTTCTTGCAATCTCCCATTCTCTTTCTGTCTCCATTCATTAACTGTTTATATAATGTAGAATGAAACCATAGTCCTAGAGGATGGAGAGAACAATTAAATCAGGTTTAAAACCTGTTGTCTCTTTATAATTAGCCCTTAAAATTCTTACCTCAAAAACCTAGAAAGTAGATGAAGAGACCTGAGCTAATGTTCTCTCATTCACAGTGACACCTAGCATTAACAGAAACTCAAGGTTCCAACAATCTTTCCAAAAATCTTACTTTGTGGGAAGTTACATGAATGTTACTACTTACAGACACCAGCAGTAGACACTCAGTCAGCATGGAGATAAGCTGGCCTAGAGGCTGGTCAGAACCTTTATTTCTTAAAAAAGTAGCCTGACTCCCTGGAACATCATCTCAGCCCAATCTGTGCTTGAACCACAGCCTGGAATAAATCCCTGCCTTATTTGGCTGCTTCATTATTCCATACCCCTTAGGCTCACACAAAAGGAATACTGATCTGAATAACTGCTTTTTAAACTTTTTTCTTTATCCCAAAGTTTTCTGTTTCATGAAATACAATTAATTAGAGAGGCCAGTCATAGAATTCCAGAGTAAAATGTCTACCATGAGGCTGTGGCCTTGGGTAGTGGACAAAATAAACCCTGGCTAGTAACATTATATTTAATTTTTATATAATTTTATACTGATTTTTGCTCATGTTTTTTCCTAAAAGCCTAGGTTTTTGCAGGTTTCTTGAATTATCAGCCATTTTTTGGAGCCCCAGATTTTTGCAATCACAAATATAAATCAACTCAGCAGACAGATTTGAGCCCAGTCTGAGTGCAAGGGATCAGCATGAAGAATGTAGCCTGAGAAGGGAGCTCAGGTGTGGAAAAGGAAGTCAGGTTCACAACTAACTATGATACCTAACAAAATGCTTCAGACCACAGGAACACTCCAAGTTTTCTAGAAGACCAAAAAAGAAGCATATACTGTTTTTAGTTTAGTCTAGTTTTCTCAGTAGTTCTTAGTAATAGAACTACTATCACTTTTTGTGGAGTATCTACTTGAAAATTTCTTTATTCACTCTATGGTAGTTTATCTTAGATTTTCTAGCTTGCTCTCTTCCAGCATGGAGTTTTTATGTGTGTAGATGTTGAGAATAGCCTATTTTTATTTCTTCCTGGATATGCAAGAATCTGTCTCTCTAGCTCTCTATGTCTGTCTGTCTGTCTCTCACACAGACATCTTCAAAATCGTAACTGTTTTACCAGGAAATATCTTGAAATTTATTATTTTGTATCAATTGTTCTGAAGACTGTTATATTCCTTCCTTCAAAGTTGGATTCAAATTTTCTTTACTTCTAGACAGCTTTCTCAATTACACATTAAAATATCGGTTGGTTTTTTCCAAACCATCATCTTTGTTGGGGGCCACATCTTTCATTTTATGCATTTTTAACTTCTTATTTGTTTTCAGTTATTTTGTTAAGTTTTTCTTAGTCTTGCTCTCTCTGGTGCTTAATATTCATTCAGTTGTGTAGTAGTCCTCTCTTTTTATATCTCAAAGAAATCTTCATTTCTGTGCCATTTTACTTTCTTCTTCACCTTCTTTTTAAGCAATGCCAGCTTATTTTTCATGTCATGAAAATGACATGCCATGTCAGTTTTGCTTTTTCTTTGTATGCTTGTTTGTGGTGTGTGTGTGTGTGTGTGTGTGTGTGTGTGTGTGTGTATGAGAGACAGAGATGGGGACAAAGAAAGAGGGAAGGTAGAGGAGCATGAGTGCTTTGGTTTGACTTTTCCTTATTCTAGAGATGTAGGAATTATTCATAGCTCCATCTCTTTTCCAGTTGGCTTCATCTTTGGATAAGCCCTTCAATGATGAGATGTCTGTAAATTCTTTATTTACCTTTAACCTGTAATATCTAATAGGATTCAGAGAACTTCACTCTACAGCCCATGTCCCTTGATATCATTGTTCCTAACAATGGTGTTGTTTCTGTCCCTCAAGGTAAAGCCCCTCATCTGGAACTCTTTGGGTTCTTCTAGTCTGTCTGTACTTGCACCATGTCTGGTCTAAGATGATCTAACAACTTGCCTCATACGTTGGGCCTATGGTTATAGTGAGTCCTAGTTTGATTGAAGTATTCATGTAAACATCTCGTGCTCCCTCTAAGTTCAGAGATGACAAGAGGATACACATCCTTATCCTGTCATCATAAAATGTAAAGACCCAAATATCTTTCCTTAAAGTTCTACCTATAATTTTGGGATAAAATGATAAAAACAGTTGTCAGTCTCTTTAGACAAAACTCTTCCCTAGGATTATTCATTTGTCTTGCATACTCTGCATGACACAAACACAATGCAATTAAAAATAATAGCAGCCATGGTGTCAGTGTGTTTAAAATACATCAAGGATTGTCCAAAGCCTTTACTTACTGAACTCATTCATTTTCACTTTCATCCTATCAAATAGATAAGATTTTAGGTTGAACTATCATTTAAGATTAAGAGAATAGATGGGTACTTGCAATGTGCAATGTAACAGAGATTGTGCTGTACTCAGAAACATAACTTGAGGGATGCCTGGGTGGCTCAGCGGTTGAGCACCTGCCTTCTGCCCAGGGAGTGATCCTGGAGTCCTGGGACTGAGTCCCATATCGGGCTCCCTGCATAGAGCCTGCTTCTCTCTCTGCCTCTCTCTCTCTATCTACCATGAATAAATAAATAAACATCTTTTAAAAAATAACTTGGTCAAAATTATGATTTAACTTTTATTATTGCTAAATATGTTTCTTTGAGTCAGATAAAGTGGTGGGATCAATAAAAAAATACACTTTCTCTTAGCAACTATTTTTTTTTAATAAACATGCCAATAAGTACCAGGCAAACTTGAAAATGGAGAGACCAGGGAATAGCTAGCGCTTTTGTAATTGACAGGAGCTACAGGGGTGAAGTTGTATGGGTCAGGCAAGTGCCTGTTGAATGTGTGCTTTGCTTTATCAGATAAATCTTTGGTGTACAACTCAGCTACTCATGATCTCCTTGATGGGAAAAAAACTACACAACTAAAACAGAGGCCTAGATCAGCATATTTCTGGTTTAATATATATTAATAACATCTAATATACCAACCATATCCCAATGGTCTCAGGATGATATTCTTCTACCTTGCGGTGAAAAATGAGCAATAAAGCAAAGAAGAGACTGGGTCTTTATTATGTATTCTTTTAAAATATTTCCATTTATTCACTGTAGCTGGTATAGAAGACTCCCCTCCTCTTTTAAATTAGATGCCTGGTGATTATAGGTGTTCAATTTGGTTGAAATTTTCAGGAAGTCCAGGAAAAATTAAAATTGACTCTCTGCACATGAAGTTAGCCCAGAAGCTATTCTGCAATATTTCTTTTCTGTGTTACTTTTAATATCAGATTCATGCTGATTCACGTGGTGCTTAGTGCAACTACTCTTACATAGTAGAAAAATCAATAAATGTGTAGTTATTTGATTGAATGCAAGTGACAGTATGGGATAATTTAAAGTACTGCTCTCTTTGTGGTATGCTGCCTAATCAGAATTTTTGAGAAAGGTAAGTATAAGACATCACCATTATATGGCAAGAGAAATGAAAACTTATTGAGGAAAGACCACAAATAACTTCTTAGACTTCTTGCTATAAGATCTAATGCAGATCTTAAGCTCATAGGCTTTAATATCAAGCTGACCATTGTTTAAATTCCAGATCTCCCATGCCTTATTGTGAGAATTTAGATGTGTTACCAAATTCTTATAGTCATTTTCTTCATCTCCATAGTAAGGTTAATAATATTCATCTCCAAGAACTTTATAAGGAGCATCAGTGGGAAAATGAACTAAAACACCTTTCACTGAGGTTATACATTTGCTAAGGGAATAAGAGAGAGGAATACTATCTAAAAGAACTTGAAGTTCAAATGTCTGAGCAGTTTAAGCTGAGAACAGAGTCAATGAACTTCTGCTAATGTCATTTTGCTTTTTATTGGGCTAGAAGCACTTTTTAATGGGTAAATCTAAGATCTCTTGCTATACCTTAAGTCATATATACCTGTTTGGTATAGGATAGGATGACCTATTTCAGTAGTAAAACACATACTACATCTATAAGGCAAATCAAAGTGTGTTCTTATAATAACCAAGGTATTGAGTAGATATATACTAGTGAGTGGGAGGGGAAAATGAAATATTAGACAAAATACAGAATTCATAGCCCTAGGTCTTAAGATAAAATATCCTCATAATCTCAGATATGATAGGCAATGCAAGTGGTCCTCTTATCTTCTCTTGGATCATGAACAGGCCTCTCTGGAGCTTAATCTAGAAGTTTCCAGGCCTTTATCTCCAAGAAAGCTGAAGAACATCTCCAACATCGATATATTGAGAGCTAGAGCTCTAATCCATAACAGATTAGTTCTTTCAGATCTGGTTCAGATCTGGTTCTTTCCATATCTGTTTTCTATTGCTGTTAGCAGAAATGGAATCTGTGAATCTCTAGTCCACCCAGCACAAGATTTCTTCAAAGAAAGTATAAATTTATTTTTTTTGAAAGTATAAACTTATTAATAATTAGCTTGTTAATACTTTTTTGTATATATTTTTAATTTTTTATTTATTTATGATAGTCACAGAGAGAGAGAGAGAGAGAGGCAGAGACATAGGCAGAGGGAGAAGCAGGCTCCAAGCACCGAGAGCCCGACGTGGGATTCGATCCCGGATCTCCAGGATTGCGCTCCGGGCCAAAGGCAGGCGCTAAACCGCTGCGCCACCCAGGGTTCCCACTTTTTTTGTATATTTTTTTATTGGAGTTCAATTTGTCAACATATAGCATAACACCCAGTGCTCATCCTGTCAAGTGCCCCCCTCAGTGCCTGTCATCCAATCACCCCAACCCCCTGCCCACCTCCCCTTCCACTACTCCTTGTTCATTTCCCAAACTTAGGAGTCTCCCATGTTCTGTCAACCTCACTGATATTTTCCACTCATAATCTCTCCTTTCCCCTTTATCTCCTTTCACTATTTTTTTTTATATTCCCCAAATGAATAAGACAATATAATGTTTGTCCTTCTCTGATTGACTTATTTCACTCAGCATAATACCCCCCAGTTCCATCCATGTCAAAGCAAATGACGGGTATTTGTCATTTCTAAGGCTGAGTAATATTCCATAGTATACATATACCACAGCTTCTTTATCCATTCATCTTTCGATGGGCACCGAGGCTCCTTCCACAGTTTGGCTATTGTGGACATTGCTGCTATGAACATTGGGGTGCAGGCGTCCTGCCATTTCACTGCATCTGTATCTTTGGGGTAAATCCCCAACAGTGCAATTGCTGGGTCGTAGGGCAGGTCTATTTTTAACTTTTTGAGGACCCTTCACACAGTTTTCCAGGGTGGCTGCACCAGTTCACATTCCCACCAACAGTGCAAGAAAGTTCATCTTTCGCCACATCCTCGCCAACATTTGTTATTTCCTGTCTTGTTAATTTTCACCATTCTCACCGGTATGAAGTGGTATCTCATTGTGGTTTTGATTTGTATTTCCCTGATGGCAAGTGATGCAGAGCATTTTCTCATGTGTTTGTTGGCCATGCCTATGTCTTCTTCTGTGAAATTTCTGTTCGTGTCTTTTGCTCACTTCATGATTGGATTGTTTGTTTCCTAGCTGTTGAGTTTAATAAGTTCTTTATAGATCTTGGATATTAGCCCTTTATCTGATACGTCATTCGCAAATATCTTCTCCCATTCTTTAGGTTGTCTTTCAGTTTTGTTGACTGTTTCTTTTGCTGTGCAGAAGTTTTTTATCTTGATTAAGTCCCAGTAGTTCATTTTTGCTTTTGTTTCTCTCGCCTTCATAGATGTATCTTGCAAAAAGTTGCTGTGGCCAAGTTCAAAAAGGGTCTTGCCTGTGTTCTCCTCTGGTTTCTGATGGAATCTGGTCTCACATTTAGATCTTTCATCCATTTTGAGTTTATCTTTGTGTAGTGTGTAAGGGAATGGTCTGGTTTCATTCTTCTGCACATGGATGTCCAATTTTCCCAGCACCATTTATTGAAGACTTTTTTCCAGTGGATAGTCTTTCCTGCTTTGTCGAATATTAGTTGACCATAAAGTTGAGGGTCCACTTCTGGATTCTCTATTTTGTTCCATTGATCTATGTGTCTGTTTTTGTGCCAGTACCACACTGTCTTGATGACCACAGCTTTGTAGTACAACCTGAAATCTGGCATTGTGATTCCCCTGGCTCTGGTTTTCTTTTTCAATATTCCCCGGGCTATTTGGGGTCTTTTCTGATTCCACATAAATCTCAAGATAATTTATTCCAACTCTCTGAAGAAAGTCCATAGTATTTTGATAGGGATTGCTTTAAATGTGTAAATTGCCCGGGTAGCATGGACATTTTCACAATATTGTTTCTTCCATTCCATGAGCATGGAATATTTTTCCATCTCTGTGTCTTCCTCAATTTCTTTCAGAAGTGTTCTGTAGTCTTTTGGGTATAGATCCTTTACCTCTTTGGTTAGGTTTATTCCTAGGTATCTTATGCTTTTGGGTGCAATTGTAAATGGGATTGACTCCTTAATTTCTCTTTCTTCAGTCTCATTGTTAGTGTATAGAAATGCCAGTGATTTCTGGGCATTGATTTTGTACCCTGCCACATTGCCGAATTGCTATATGAGTTCTAGCAATCTTGGGGAGGAGTCTTTTAGGTTTTCTATGTAGAGTATCATGTCATCTGCAAAGAAGGAGAGTTTGACTTCTTTGCCTGTTCGAATGCCTTTTATTTCTTTTTGCTGCCAGATTGCTGAGGCTAGGACTTCTAGTACTACGTTGAATAGCAGTGGTGAGAGTGGACTTTCTTGTCGTGTTCCTGATCTTCGGGGAAAAGCTCCCAGTGTTTCTCCATTGAGAATGATATTTGCTGTGGGCTTTTCATAGATGGCTTTTAAGATGCTGAGGAATGTTCCGTCTATCCCTGCACTCTGAAGAGTTTTGATCAGGAATGGATGTTGTATTTTGTCAAACGTTTTCTCTACATCTATTGAGAGGATTATATTGTTCTTGTTTTTTTTTTTTTTTCTTTCTCTGGTTGTTATGATCTATCACGTTGACTGTTTTACAAAAGTTGAATCATCCTTGCATCACAAGGATAAATCCCACTTGGTCATGATGAATAATCTTAATGTACCGTTAGATCCTATTGGCTAGTATCTTGTTGAGAATTTTCATGTCTGTGTTCATCAGGGATATTGGTCTATAATTCTTTTTGGTGGGGACTTTGTCGGGTTTTAGAATTAAGGTGATGCTGGCCTCCTAGAACGAGTTTGTAAGTATTCTTTCCCTTTCTATTTTCGGAACAGCTTTAGTGGAATAGGTATTGTTTCTTCTTTAAACGTTTGATAGAATTCCCCTGGGAAGCCATCTGGCCCTAGACTCTTGTGTTTTGGGAGGTTTTGGATGACTGCTTCAATTTCCTCCCTGGTTATTGGCTTGTTCAGGTTTTCTATTTCTTTCCTTTCCAGTTTTGGCAGTTTGTGCTTTTCTGGAAATGAGTCCATTTCTTCTAGATTGTCTAATTTATTGGTGTATAGTTCCTCATAATATGTTTTTAAAAGCATTTGTATTTCCTTGGTATTTGTGATGATCTCTCCTTTTTCATTCGTGATTTTATTAATTAGCGTCTTTTCTCTTTTGTTTTTAATAAGGCTGCCTAATGGTTTGTCTATCTTATTAATTCTTTCAAAAAACCAACTCCTGGTTTTGTTGATCTGTTCCACAGTACTTCTGGTCTCTATTTCACTGAATTGTGCTCGAATCTTTATTAACTTTCTTCTTCTGCTGGGTGTAGGATCTATTTCCTGTTATTTCTCCAGCCCCTTTAGATGCAAGGTTAGCTTTTGTATTTGAGTTCTTTCCAGTTTTTTGATGGATGCTTGTATTGTGATGTATTTCCCTCTCTGGACTGCTTTTGCTGTATCCAAAGATTTTGAACAGTTCTTTCTTCATTCTCATTAGTTTCCATGTGTCTTTTTAATTTTTCTGTAATTTCTGGTTGACCCTTTCATCTTTTAGCAGGATGCTCTTTAACCTCCATGTCTTTGAGTTTCTTCCAAATTTCTTCTTGTGATTGAGTTCATGTTCCAAAGCATTATGGTCTGAAAATAGGCAGGGGACAATCCCAATCTTTTGGTATCTTTTTTAAGACCTGATTTGTGACGCAGTATGTGCTCTATTCTGGAGAAAGTTCCATGTGCACTTGAGAAGAATATGTATTCAGTTGTGTTTGGCTGAAAAGTTCTGTAAATATCTGTGAAATCCATCTGGTCCAGTGTATCATTTAAAGCTATTGTTTCTTTGGAGATGTTGTGCTTAGAATATCTGTCATTTATAGAAAGTGTCGCGTTGAAGTCTCCCAGTATAAGTGTATTATTTTCTAAGTATGCCTCAACTTTGGTTTTTAATTGATTGATGTATCTGGCATCTCCCACATTAGGGACATAAATATTCATGATTGTTAGGTCCTCTTGTTGGATATATCCTTTAAGTATGATATAGTGTCCCTCTTCATCTCCTACTACAGTCTTTGGGATAAACTTTAATTTATCTGATATGAGGATGGCTACCCCTGCTTTCTTTTCAGGACCATTTGAATGGTAAATGGTTCTCCAACCTTTCATGTTCAGGCTATAGGTGTCCTTAAGTCTAAAATGAGTCTCTTGTAAACAGCAAATAGATGGGTCTGCTTTTTTATCCAGTCTGAATCCCTGCATCTTTTGATGGGATTATTAAGTCCTTTCACGTTCAGAGTTACTATTGAAAGATATGAATTTAGTGTCATCATAATACCTATTCAGTCCCTGTTTTTGTCGCATATTTCTTTGGGCTTCCTCTCTCTTTTACAGAGTCCCCCTTAATATTTCTTGCAAAGCTAGTTTGGTGGTCACATATTCTTTCAGTTTCTGCCTATCTTGGAAGCTCTTTATGTCTCCTTCTATTCTGAATGAGAGCCTTGCTGGATAGAGTATTCTTGGCTGCGGGTTCTTCTCATTTCTTCTCTTCTCTGAATATATCCTACCAGTCCTTTCTGGCCTGCCAGGTCTCTGTGGAAAGGTCTACTGTTAATTTAATACTTCTCACCATATAAGTTAGGGATCTCTGGTCTCTTGCTGCTTTAAGAATTTTCTCTTTATCTTTGGAAATTTCAAGTGTCACTATTAAATGTCAAGGTTTTGAATGGGTTTTATTGATTTGGGGGGGTCTCTCTATCTTCTGGATCTGAATGCCTGTTTCCTCCCTGTTAGGGAAGTTCTCAGCTCTTATTTGTTCAAATATGCTTTCTGGTCCTCTGTCCCTTTTGTCGTCCTCTGGGGCCCCAATTAAACATAGATTTATCCTTCGGAGGCTGTCATTTATTTCCCTTAACCTTATCTCATGGTCTTTATTTGCTTTTCTCTTTTTCCCTCAGCTTCCTTCCTTGCATTAACTTGTCGTCTATGTCACTCACTCTTTTTTTTACCACTTTAACCCTCATTGTTAGGACCTCCAGTTTGGATTGCAACTCATTTAATTGATTTTTAATTTTGACCTGATTAGATCTAAATTCTGCACTCATGAAGTCTCTTGAATCCTTTATGCTTTTTTTCCAGAGCCACCAGTAGCTTTATAATTGTGCTTCTGAATTGGATTTCTGACATCGAATTGTAATCCAAATTTTGTAACTCTGTGGCAGAGAGTACTGTTTCTGATTCTTTATTTTGTAGTGTGTTCTTCTTTCTAGTCATTTTGCTCAGTGCAGAGTGGCTAAAAACGAGTTGTACTTGTTAGAAGCACAAACTCTTCTCTCTATAGCATTCCAGCTGTTCTCTCTTTAAATCTCAGGTCGAATTTGTAGGTTTTCAGGATAATTTGAAAGTTGTCTAGGTAAGATGGTGGGGAGAGGTGACTTGGGGACCTTACTTCTTGGCCATATTGCCCCGCCCCCTCTAGCTTGTTTATTCTTAAGGAAAATTTATTATGGATACTTCATATGTTCACCATAGCTTTATCCTTTATTTTTTTTAAAAAACTTTATAATAAAAAACAAATATATATATATATATATATATATATATATATATATATATAATCCCTTGTTTCACAAGAGTATATTCTAAATATGTTTTTAGTCATCTCAAGAGTATCATTTCCTTTTTTTCTTTTGGTAGAATAATTATCATATACTCTTAAGATAGCTCTTTAATCCAAATCAAAATTTAATACCTGGCATTTAGGGCACCTTCAATTAAGAATAACTGTTTTTATTGTTACTTGGTGTTTTTAGTGATAGGGCATTAAATAGAAATGGTGCTCCTCTAACAGAAAACTAAGGTGATTTTTAAATCTTTTCCAAAATCACACTAAGAATAAACAAAGCAAAAAAGGAAAAGGAAAGAGGAAGAAGAGGAGGAGGAAGAGGAGGAGGAGGAGGAGGAGGAGGAGAAGAAGAAGAAGAAGAAGAAGAAAGAAGAAGAAGAAGAAGAAGAAGAAGAAGAAGAAGAAGAAGAAGAAGAAAGAAAGACAAAAAGAGAAAAAAAGGAAATCCCTAGATAAGTCACAGACAAGTTCAAAGTCAAGGTTTGTCACTTATCAGCACTTTGATCTTGGACAAGTGTCTTTACCAGTCTGAACTCCAATGGCCTCACCTAATGTGTCTGTAGACCAGGTATATTATAGTGATTAAATGAGATAGCCTATATGAGCCTTTATCACAGTGCTTAAGAAACACAGGCACACAACAAATCTTAGTTATTTTTATTTTGACCTCTCTCATCTTCTATAGCCATTGGCCATGACACTTGTAAAACTAGAAAAATATATCTATAAAAGCTTGGGACTCTTTTTACCCTAAATCCAAATAATCCATTTTAGATCTTGATGGGGGCAGGGGAGAGACATCTAAATGAGATGAGTCTAACTTAAAATTTCACCTATAATCATGGTGCCCAGAATGGATAATTTGATTGGATAGCATCAATTCAATGGGGACCAATTAAAGTCCCTTGCTGCTGAAATCATATACGTACACCAACAGTGTTGAACTTCCAGAAGGGAGGCAAGAAAACAACTGTGCTCCTCATCATAGGAAAAGAGAATATTAATAAGATTTCAGGGACTGTTTGAAAACAATTGTTACCAATGACTTTTAAATTTAATTCTATTGTTCTTTTTGTACCAAAGTTAATGATACATCTTATATTTATTCTGCATATCTTCTTACTGTGAAAAGCTGCTGGAAAATACCAGCTACCATAGACATCCAGATATTGGGAATAGAATGTCTTACAGAATTACTTGTATTGGGCTACTCTTGTCTTGAAACAATAGCCACAGACAAAGAAGTAAAAAAACCTTGGTCAATAAAAGCATACCAAGATCAACACTGATTTTAGCATCTCAGGCAGCTATAGAAAATATTACTCTTTAAAATATTACTCTTAAGAGTGCCATCCCTTTGACCTCAGGTATCATATGCCTGGATTTGGGAGAGCGGAACCAACCATGTCATTATATAACATCCCCAGTAGGTTCTGGAAAACTGATGGCAGGAAGTGACTGGGAAGAAAATGTCCTCAGGACAGTAATGTTGGCTCTTCTGTATCCTGACCATCAGCAACTTCACAAAAGGCAGTGCCATCAGCAAGAACAGTGACATCCTAAGGATCGGTAGCCCATCATTGCTTTAGATGTAGCATCACATAATTCTGAAGGAAAAGTAAAAAAAGTAGATTTCACACAATATACAAGAAAAGAATTTCACAGAGCAGTGAGGTGGTTTATGAAGGCTTTTAGTACATTTTAGAAAGAAGAATTTGATTGAGGCTGAACTTTTCACTCAGCATGAAGGGACAGACTTATGTCAATACCATTTAATATTCATTTTCATGCTTTCCTCTCAGATACATGTAGGAGAGGGAAACATTTTCTGAGAATATCTTAGGGTTCTTAGAGTAAACCTACAAAGGCAGATTAACAGAAAAGCACACACATTTATTTAATATATGTTTTATATGATAAGAAAGCCTTTATAAAAAAAAAATGAAGAACTAGAGAAGCAAGTGGACCTGAGTATTTTTATGCTAGGTTTGATGAAGAGTGAACATCATAGGAGAAGAGGAGACGTAAGGGAGTATGAGGTAAGCATAGTAAACTGGGTGAAACTTAGCAAGGCCTGTTTGTGAGGATTCTTCTGGGTGTCCCTTTGGATTCAAAGATAAGGAAGTTCCTCTGGGAATAGGTAGGGTACCTTTCCCAGGAAGAGTTTATGACCTGACTCAGGGAGGAAAGGCATGGAGGAAGGGTAAAAATGACCTGCCTGTTTCTACTATCTCCCCAAATTCCTTCAGCTTAAAATATTCAATTCAAAGGTGCCATATTTTGAGGTAGCATGTTCTGAATGCCATCACTTAAATCTACCCCTAGAACAACTTAAAAACAAAAAAACCCTTAAGTATGTTATAGTCTAAACTACCACATGATCTTTCAAGACTACATGTAGATGTACAAAAGTGGGCATTTCTGGTATTTATTAATTTGTTGTGTAAGAGAACATAGAGGAGAAAGAAAAATTAATTAAAAAGAAATACTTTAAAATGTACTTTTATTGCTATCACACCTTATACTTTTTAAAAGACTCTCAATACTAAATTTTACTTGGGAAAAAAATTAGTTAATCTAAAGCTAGTGGCTGCACTGCCAGAAGCACATTTGCCTTGCTTGGCAAGTAGCAAGTATTTCTCTTTAAGTGTTCACCAAACAGAACTATTTAGAGGGAGGAAGTAATTGACACTGCTTTTAAAACACGTTCTCAAATACATATTTTTAACACAAAGTCAATTTTTGTAAACTGAATTGTTTTTCTCCTTCTTTTGTAAAACTGAAATACAGATAATTGTCAGTTATTTTTAAATTTCATAAAAGAAAATGCCTTGTACTTTTTACAATAGAAAAGGCAGACATTCTCCAAACTCAAAGCAAGCTATACTGATTTCATTCCATCATTTTGAGACAATAGCAACAAATTTCAAATAATCAGTTATTTATGATGTACTTTTGTTTGCCAGTGACTTGAGTGCATTAATTGATGCTTTACTGCATATTATCTAGTGTGTCTATCGCTTTTAATATTTTGCTTGAAAATAAAAAATCCTGCCCCCAGAGAATAAGAAATGGTTATTTTAAGAGGGTAAAAATATTATATTCACTGTTCTATTCCTTATTTAAAAAACCTGTGATTTAGGGAAAAGTTTGCAGTGGATCATGGAATTCAATCTGCAAAATCAGGTCAATGAGACCTTGCAGAAGCCATAAAGGGTGCAGAAATCATATTATGGCTCAGATATAGTACAGATCTGTAGCAAAGTTTGTGAGATCATGTGGAATCTGTGTTAGTTTGAATCTGTGACTGGAGTTTTAACTTCATAATTTGAACTTTGTTTTCCTGTTAACTAGCACAGTGGTTAAGGGTGTAAGAATTCTAATTAAGTCCAAGCCTGACCTTTATTAGTTGTGTGTCCTCCAACTCACAAAGCATCAGTTTCCTTATCTCTACAATGGAATAAGAAAATGATAAGTATATCCCAGGGTTGTTATAAGCTTTACAGGAGTTACATAGCAGACAATGCTTTACATAGTTGTTTATACATTCAATGCTCAGGAAGTGTTAGCAATCGTGATACAGCAAGGGTATGAATCATGAAATAAAGATCCTCTGCCCATCGTGAGTATATCTTAACATCTCTCCCTTCATTCTAATGGGAGGATTTTCCCCTCTACTATCACAAAATAGGCTGCTTATCCCTCTTTTAGATGGCCGGTAATCTCATTAATTAAGAAGGAAATATAACAGGAAGAAATTCAGGTTTTATTTAGTTATTGATTAATTTTTTGTTTTTTAGGTGAACAGGAATAAATTAAATGAAAAATGTTGGCATTGGTTGTATTATGTTGGCAGTTCTTGCATGTGAAAAGAAAGGGAGAGACATGGGTTTCTAAACTGAATGCTGTAAGTGAGCTTTATCACTTGAAAAAATAACTTCCATGGCAGCAACAGATTAAAAATGAATGCGAACAGTGAGCATCTACATACATAAGTAGTCTTTCAACTTATAAATTAGTTTTCTCATGTATGACATCTTTTAATTCACATCCTTTCCAATTTAGCTATTATTATCATTCTTATTTACCAGATTAAAAAAAAAAGTGTGATTCTGAAGATTAAGTGACTGGCTCATCATCCCATAACTAGGGTTTTAACTTGAAATTCTATACTTTTCATAACTATATTATACATAATATGCATGAATATATATACATATTTCATATCTGTATTTAGTATGTGTATACATGCCTACATCTATCCATTTATGTGTGTGTGTACACATTAACTATGCACACACATCTATATATAAAGAGAGCATATACCATGTATACAAACATAGTGTATGTATACTGAATATATTTTGGCAAATGTGAACACAGGACTCGGGACTAGAATGAAGATGTTATTTGTAAAATAAATAATTCACATATAAAAATTGTATAGAAATTATTAAACTATTTTCCTAGGTGTCTTTGTCAAATGATTTGTAAAATTTCTTGTACATGATTCAGGTGATTCTCATATAGAAGCAAATGACTTATTAGTTTCGTTTTATTTGTATTCAACTTTCTCAAAGAATATAAGCAATTTTAATAAATTGAATTCATTACTTACTCCAAATTGAATTAAAATGATTTCTTACCCATCTTATGTGGAAGAGGTCACTGGGGTTTTCTTTCCTCTCAAACACAAGTTATGAATCCATTTTCTTTCTTAGTTGATTTTATGTGTAATGAAAGGCTTTGAAAAGAATTCAGAAAGCATCTCAAAAGAAAATTAACATTTAGATATTATTTTAAGTAAAAACATGAAATTCATTGCTACAATATGAAACGAAATTACAATTACTGAGCACTAATATGTGAGATGCTTTCACTTATATTGCCTAATTTAATCCTAACAACATAATACGGTAACTTTCATCCACATTTGCAAAAGAAGTCAGTAGCTAAGTTATTCACTGAGCATAAGTTAGCACAATCAGTAAATGTCAACTTGACATTCAGTTTCTTATTTCCTGACTCCAAGGCTGTGATTTTGTTTAAAAAAATTGCTAGCTTCCCTTTTATTTCAAATTACCAACACATACCCATTTTTATAAATCAAACAGATAAAGGATTACCGTTTTCATAGGGCTGCTTCTCTATTCTTTCTGGGTTTCCCACTCTGAGTTCTCAGCTCTTCAAGAATTTCTGAATCTTATTCAGTATTACAATGATATGTGGCAGTTGGAAACAAAACCCATTTAAGTTAAATTCATCCTATACCACTTACTAGATTGAGGACTCTGGAAATATTTCTAGATTTCTCTGAATAAGGGATCCCTGGGTGGCGCAGCGGTTTAGCTCCTGCCTTTGGCCCAGGGCGCGATCCTGGAGACCCGGGATGGAATCCCACATCGGGCTCCCGGTGCCTGGAGCCTGCTTCTCCCTCTGCCTGTGTCTCTGCCTCTCTCTCTCTCTCTCTCTCTCTCTCTGTGTGACTATAAAAAAAAAAAAAAAAAAAAAAAAGATTTCTCTGAATAAGAAAAAGAATTCTAGATTTCTCCGAACCTCAGTACTCTCAAAATTGTGATATTTCCCAGGGTCTAGGCTCATCTAACAATTTTGTCCCATATACACTATGAGTTTTATGTTTCTCACATGATTTACTTGGCTATACTTTATAAAGTAGATCCACCATTCCGAAACTTTTATTTTTTGTTTCAGTACTGCTATATTTCTTTCCATAATTACATTTACATTTTTTTTTCATTTATTTACTTTTTTTTTTTTTGTCTCCATGGGGTTAGGGACTTTGTATGATGATTATCCTATGCCCAGTGCTTTTTCTGGCATGAAATCAATACTCAAAAAATATTGAGTGAATAGAGAAATTATTGAAATTGCTGATGTCCAATTTGAGCCAAACAAAAGAGACAACATTAATAGATCATTTCTTTAATCTTATTTTGAGTGTGACACATAACTCATTTGTCTATAAGTGAGGTGAAACATGTGTATTGATTTAGAGTGTGATTTCCTTATGTAAATAGGTTCCTTTAGGGTGTGTGTGTCCACGCACACAAAAAAATTTCTAGATGTTCCATGAAAAAACAAAATTACCCAAGAAGTGATGTATAATACTATTGGTATCTCTTAGAAAAATAGAACAAAGAATTTAAAAAGACACAAGTTCTAAATAAAACTGATTTGTTATATTGAATAGAAACTATTGTTTGAGAGTGTATTTCTGACCAAAACTAAGTACACTCTTCAAGATATGGTAACAAGATATTAAAAAGCTTAATATTTTAAAGACTAGCAGGCACCATTTTATTTAACATAGTACTGGAAGTTCTAGGCAGAATAATTAAGCGAGACAAAGAAATAAAAGGCATCCAAATCAGAAAGGAAGAGGCAAAATTGTTATTATTTACAAATTATATAATCTTTATATAAAAAAAATTCCTGAATATCCAACCAAAAAACCATTTGGAACTCATCAGCAAATTCAGTAAAGTTGCAGAATATAAAATTAGCATTCAAAACCTAGTTGTGTTTCTATAAGGACTAAACACAAAATATGTAAAAAAGAAATAAAGGAAACTATCCAATTCACAATGACATCAAACCAATGAAATATATAGAAATAAATTTAACCAAAAAAGTGAAAGATTTTTATAATAAAAACTACAAGGCTTTAATGAAAGAAATTGAAGAAGACACAAATGAAAAGATATCTGTATTCATGGAACAGAAGAATTACTGTTAAAATGTCCATACCATTGAAAGCTGTCTATAGATTCAATGTAGTCTCTGTGAAAATTCCAATGATATTCTTTACAGAAATAGGAAAAAAAATCATAAAATTTGTATGGAATCACACACACACGAATAGCCAGAGCAATCCTGAGAAAGAAAGACAGGGCAGCCCAGGTGGCTCAGTGGTTTAGCACTGCCTTCAGCCCAGGGCCTGATCCTGGAGACCTGGGATTGAGTCCCACATCAGGCTCACTGCATGGAGCCTGCTTCTCTCTCTGCCTGTGTTTCTGCATCTGTGTGGCATTTGTGTATCTCATGAATAAATAAATAAAATCTTTTAAAAAAACAAAAAAGAAAAAAGAAAGACAAAGCCAGAGATAATATACTTTGTGAGTTCAAACTATATTACAAAGCCATAGTAATTAAAACGGTATGGTACTGGCATAAAAATAGACATACAGATCAACAGGACAGAGAGCTCAGAAATAAACACCGATATGTACAGTCAACTAATATTTGATAAGAGAATTGAGACCACTCAATGGGGAAAGGATAGAATCTTCAACATATGTGCTGAGAAAACTGGACACCCACTTGAAGAAAAATCAAATCAGACTCCTATCTTACACCACTCACAAAAATTAACTCAAAATGGATTAAAGACTTAGACATAAGACTGATCTGATAAAACTCTTAGAAAATAACAGTGAAGAATTTCCTTGACATTACTGATCTTGGCAATGACTTTTCAACTATGACATCAAAAGCAAAAGCAACAAAAGTAAAAATTTTAAAAATGGGACTACATCAGACTAAAAATCTTCTACACAGAAAAAGAATCAATAAAATAAAAAGACAACTTAAAGGAGAAAATTTTTGCAAAACATATATCAGAGAATGGGTCAATATCCAAAATATAGAAAGAATTAATACAACCCAATAACAAAGAAAGCAAACAATCCAATTAAAAACTAGGCAGAACTGAACAGACGTTTTGTTTTTGTTTTTGGTTTTGTTTTTTTTTCCAAAGAAGACATCCATTTCTCCAACAGGGCACACGATTAGATGCACAACATCACTAATCAAGAATGCAAATCAAAACCACAGTAAGATATCACCTCACAGCTGTTAGAATGCCTATCATCAAGAAGACAATAATGAGTGGAGAAAAGGGAGATTCCATGCACTATTGGTGGAAATGCAAATTGGTTCAGCCACTATGGGAAACAGTATGGAGGTTCCTCAAAAAATTAAAAGTAGAACTACCATATGATCCAACACCCCTATTTCTCAGTATATATCCAAAGGAAATGGAAATAAGATACTGAAAAGATATCTGAACTGTTATGCACACTGAAACATTATTTGTAAAAGCCAAGATACGGAAACATCCAAAGCATACATCAGTTGGTGAATGAGTAAAGAAAATGTGGTATATGTACAATGAAATATTATTTAGTGATAAGAAAGAAGGAAATCTTGCCATTTGCAGCAACATTAATGGATCTTGAGGGCATTATGGTAAGTCAGAGAAAGATAAATACTCTACAGTATCATTTATATGTGGAATCTAAAAAAGGACAACTCATTAAAACAGAATAAAATGGTGCTTATGGGAGGGAGATTTGAAGAGAGTTATTTAAGTCTACAAACTTGTAACTCGTAGGTAAGTCCAAGACCTAATACATAGCATAATGACCATAAATTTGGTAAGAGGCTAGATCTGAATTGTTCTCAACATACAAAAGAAGTGATAATTATCTGATGTGAGAGTGGTGTTAGCTAATGTTGTGATGGTAATCATATTGCAATATAAAAATGTATCAAAACCACATCTTGTATACCTCAGATAATGTTGTATATTAAGTAAATCTCAATTTGAAAAGATAATATTACCAGCATCTCTCAAATCATGAACAGTTGCTTTAAAATACTAAAGCTGTTCCTCAGAAAGTTAGCCAATTCAGTCAATAGATGTGTGGAATCATTTTTAGGACTACCTAAATAAAAGTAAATTCGAAGGCTTAAAGTATTAACCTGAAGCAAAACCAGAAGGAAACTTTATATTCTCAAAATCTGAAAGAAATAAGATGATTCCTCAGTAAATCTTTAATCCCAGTGTAGAAATGTCAATATGAATTCTAATGGGCTTAGCTTCTATTATTCTTCTGATATCAGTAGATTCATTTTCCCATAATTATTTTGGAAATTGAGCTAATTCTCAATTACTTATCAATTATTTCTTGAATAATATTTATTATAGGAAATCAAATATCAAATATCAAAATATCAGCTATACAATGATCAAAGGTAGAATTTTTCCTGGGGATTCTGTACACAATTTTTCAGTTAAATATTTTATTTGACAGGTTTAGTTGCAGAGTAAATCTCTTTAAAATTTGATAATAAAAAAATTTGATAATAAAGGTGATAGGTTAGTTTCATTGAAGAGAAAGAAGTATTGTGGTGGTAGGAATGACAGAAGGACAGTTAGAAGTTGAGACATGGAGGAGAATTTGGAATTATTAGAAAGTCAAATAACATATGTAGAAGCCCAAGAGATTTGCTTTTCCAACAATAGTGAGATTTATAGAAATAGTGGCACTTACACCCACAAGGAAAATACATTTGTATTGTTATTTCTTGGTAACTGAACAGAGAGGATTATTGAATGCTAAAACATTTACAACAGTGGAAGGTGTAGTAAATTAACACATTTTTGTATGTGCTAATACTGTTATTGGTTCTCCCAATGACCTTTTGCTTATAGAATCAATAAGTCTGAGAGTATGAAGGCCTTTTAAATTCTGTCTCTATTGGGGATCAATTGTTTATCTGAAAGGTGATATGTTATCTTAGATGCTAGCTTTTCAGTTTTTCTAGGTCTCTTCAAAAATATCCCATTACATTATGGAGATATGCCAGACTTATAATTTCCCATCTTGATTTAGCCATTTTGACAATATTCTCACTTTAGGTCTTGGATTATTTACAAAACTAGAGGATAGGGACCATTTCATGAGCCATTGGGTTTAAATCAGTACATTATCTGAAACTATCTTGAAGCCAACATTTGAAGTCTCTTACAGATTCTTCGATTCCTTGCTTGAAGCCTTACATTTTTTCCTCCAAAGTTCACTTGACAAAATTCAAGGAATAAATGTAACATGAAATATACACCCTGTTTTATCTCTCTTGAGGATTGTATATTTGGGATTATTAAATCCTTTTCAGTTTCTGACTCTGTAGCCTTTGACCAGTTTTATCCATCTGAGGGACTCACAAATAGATGTATTAATTTGTATGAATCTTTCAGCTCTAGAAAGTAGGTGTCAAATAGTACTTGAACTTCTGTGGCAAATTTTTTAATCTATTTTCTTTCTTCTGCTGTTGCTGCTTTGTGTCTGTATAGTTTTAGCTTTGCTGGTAATATTACATAAATGGATCATAGGATATATAGAATTTTGTATCTGGCTTCTTTCACTTAGTATAAGTTTTGGACTCACATTGTTGCATATATCAGTAGTTTGCTCATGTCTATCTCTAAGTCCTGTAACATTGTATGGATACTCCTATTTTGTTTATCTACTCACTTATTGATGGGCATTTGAATTTTTTCCAGATTTTGGCTATCACAAATAAAACTGTAAGAATTACTTGTTTATTAAAAGTCTTTGTATGAACATCTCCTTTCATTTACTTGGATAAAAATGAAGAAGGACTAGAATATTTGTTTCATGTGGTAGGTGAATGTTTAGCTTTTAATGAATTGCCAAAGTTGTTTTCCAACATAACTGTAACATTTTACATTCTAACTGGCAATGTATGAGGCTTCAGCTTCTCTTAGAAAACTTGACTTTGTCAGATTTTTGGTTATAGACATTCTAATGGGCATGGAGTGGTCTTAAAGCTTGATTTTAAGAGCAAATTAATTGGTCATTTTCTCATGTGTGTATTAACCACTCATATATATTCTTTGGCAAAATGTATTTTCAAAAGTTTCGTCTATTTAAAAAATGGCATGGTATGTTTCCTTACTCAGTTTTAAACTGTTTCATATACAGATAAGAGTTCTTCCTGAGATATGTGATTTGCCAATTTCTTTCAAGTGGTTCATCTTTTCATTTACTTAATAAAGTTTTTAAGGGAACAGAAGTTCTTAATTTTGATAAAGCACTATTTTCACATTTTAAAAAATAGTTTATGCTTTGGCAGCTTATCTAAGAACTTTTAGCCTAACCCAAGATCATTAAAATTTTCTCCTATGTTTTCTCCAAGAGGTTTTAAAATTTTAGTTAATATTTAGATCTTTGATTTTGGGTTAATTTTTATGTATGATTAAAAGTAAAAGCTTTTGCTCACAAAAGTATATTATTATTAAATGATGATATAAGCATAACAGGGAGATAATATTTATAAAATATTTCTCTGGGAAGGACTACTGTCCAGGATATAAAGGGAATTTCTA
The DNA here is from genome assembly GCF_003254725.2 of Canis lupus dingo. Classification (NCBI taxonomy): domain Eukaryota; kingdom Metazoa; phylum Chordata; class Mammalia; order Carnivora; family Canidae; genus Canis; species Canis lupus. The sequence goes on from NC_064259.1 coordinate 27,739,627, forward strand.
CAACTCAGTATTAAAAGGCAAATAATAAGAAATGGACAGAAGATTTGAACAGATAATTCACTTAAGAATATGTATAAATGATGAACAAGCACAGGAAAAAGTCTTCAACTTTCACTAGTCCTCAGATAAGTATAGATTAGAATTGTCATGTCATGTACTTCCTGAAGGCACATATTCAATCTCCTATGCTTTGGGGGCTATTTTGATAGCGAAGTAAGAGAAAACCTGAAACTGCAACAAAAGATCAAGAATGGAATTATGTGAGAATTATGTGGAAATCTTCTAGTACAGATTTCATCTTAACATATACAGCTTGGTAGAAAAAGACACTTCTTTCCTCAGGCTCAGCCTGTGTTTCTGCGGGTGGCACTTTGATGTTAGACTTATTTGTTGTAGTTAAGACCATCCAGAAAGTTATTTAACATCTGGTTCCAAATAACACATGGTTCTGTTGTTATTGATTGTAAAATGTTATTGTTGCTCTGTGAGAGAATACATATAACTCAGCAAGAGAATCTGAAGTGATTTCAGCATATATAGTTGTAATAATTATTTTTGAAAAACAAGAACTATTGCAGAAATATTTAAATAGGTTGGATAGTATTTACTCTCTGAGATCAGAAATTGTAATTCCTGAACTCTGTAAATACAGTAGAAAACTAAACTTAGTGACCGTTCTCCAGAATCAAGCTCGTTCACCTCTTCCACCTTTTTGTGAAGTATGTCCAGTTAAGGGCAGGGGTGGACTAACAAGATAGAGAAGGATGGTGATATATATTTTTGCCCAAGCTGAGTTTGCATTTACACTCGGAAAGTAAAATCTAAAGTAGTTAAAAAACAGTCTAATTTTGGGGATACATACACACACACACACACACACACACACACACACACATACACACAGAATAGTTAAGTAAATATCAGCACATTACCTCTCACAAAAAAATACTGGTGGTAAAAAATAGATCCTTATTGTTCTTTGAGATTTAAGAAATAGTTAACATAAATATAATTGAAAAAGAATCACAGAATGAACTCTTTGTAAGACTAGAAGACAATGAATATAATAAAGCATCATGGCAAACACATGAAATTAGGGGGAGAAATAAAAGCAGATTAAAAATCCTAAGAACTACAGAGATTTACACAGGAAGAGGGCTGAGATAGAATCAATGAATTCAGCAAACTTTTACCCTTTGGGCAAGAGGAGGTTTGCTTAATTCTAAATCTTGAATTACCAATTATCTGTCTTTGGAACATTACTCTGCAGGTCTTAAAATTGTGCATAATAATTTCATTCCTAAATCATTAAATGATGACAATGCCAGTCTTGTCCAAGAGCTCACTCTGAGTTTTGCCCCTAGAAAGAAGTGCGGGAAAAGATATATGCTCTTTTTTTTGTGTAATAAGTCATCTCTCATAATTGAATTCAAGTTTGACATACATCTTTCAAGAAAAGTTAATTCAAACAGTGACATTCTTTAGGTTTTTACCAACCAGCTATCCCACCTTAAACATCCATTCCATTAATTTAATAAATTTGAGCCCAAAGGAAGGGGGAAACAAAGACAAAAACAATTCATATTGATAAATAACCGCCTATTAGTCCTTTATCTGGAACAACATTAGGTAACAAACAAAAAAGAAATTGTTTAAAAATGACTGCTCTAACATGTATCCATTTTCTGTTATAATAAAATGGAAGCCCATTTACCTATGGAATTCAGCAACTGCTTATCAAAAAAACAGCATTTATTTCAGTTTTTAAAGTGAATTTCCTCCAGTACTCCATATAAATGCTCATGCCAAAAAATTCTTGTCTCTACTAGATACACTCTAAAATAGAATAGTCTGTATTTGACAAATATTCCCATTCAAAGCAAACTCTTTCGATATTAACAACTATAAAACTAATGGCAGAATTAAAAAAAAAGCATTGTTAGTATTCTAAAAATGCAGAGGTTGGATTTCTCTAAAAGCGTTTTATACAATGCAAATCATGTGTGCCTGTGTTCAGTCATAACAATAAACAGGATATAGTGAGGCCTAGAAAATTATCTATTAAAATTCTCCTCAGCTTCTTTGTAAAGAACAATAATTTCTTATTTTCTTAAAGCCTTGTGATCAAAGGAGGCCCTGGTTAGGACACTACTGGGCACCATGAAAACTGAGGCTTTCTTATTGTGTACATTCATCATTTAAACACAAACTCAATTGATTTGTAATCCAGTCATCTAGTTCTCTTCTGTTTTTCTTTTCTATCTTTCCTTCTTGCCCTTCTTTTCCCTTTCTTTTTTTTCTTTTGACTAAGTTACTAAGCATCTGATGAATGCTTAAGGAATACGTAAGGAAACCAAGAATAATATTTTTAAAAGTCTAAATTAACAGCATTTGGTCAGAATTAATGCTGACAAATTTTGCAGAATTTAAAATTTGTGAATAGAATTTCCCTAATTTTCTCTACTTATATAGTCATATTTAGTTGAGTGTCATGTGTATTTGGCTGCAATGGACAGGGGTGGGTGAATTTTAGTTTCCTGCATATGCCCTTATATAATCTACTCTAAGTTCAAGTTCAACACCCTTAAAAATAAAAATTTTTATAACAAAATGCTTTTACCAAGCTAGACTTGTCACTTTTAATCAATATTTATTTTCTACATTTTCACTATTTTCTCATATTTAAATACTGTGTAATTTTTCCAGTTCCTTTTTATCTCCATTTTTTTGCCTCCATTTTTTCTGCCTCCTCAGAATGGAATGACCTTCATCATGACCTTCATCATTCCATCCTAAGATGACTAAAATATCTTATAAATAGGTCTGGCCAGAATCTCCCTCACTTTCACCTTCAAGTTAGTTTATGTATCTTCTATGGCCTATATTATCAGGGTAAAAAACACCTCATTCTATCGTTACACAATTTTAGTGATCTCATTTCTTAAAGAAAACAATTCAAACCATAAGTTTTACAACTTCCACTAATAATAAAGGCTCTTAAAAGAGTGGGTTTAGAAGGAACAGATCTCAACATAATGAAGGCTATATATGGAAAAGTCCCCAGCTAACATACTCAATGGTGAAAAACTGAAAGACTTTCATCAAAGGTCAGCAAAAGGACAAGGATTTCACTCTTATAAGCTTTATTCAACAGAGAAGTCCAAGCCACAGAATCAGACAAGAAAAATAAATAAAAGGCATCCAAAATGGTAAGAAGAAGTAAAACTCTATTTTTGTACTATATACAAAAAAACAAAAAACAAAAAACAAAACAACCCTGAAGCCTCCAACAAAATAATAAACTATTAGAATAAATGAATTCAGTGAAGTTATGGATGTAAAATTAATATACAGAAATCTGTTACATTTATATACAATAATAACAAAGTAGAAGAAACTAAAAAAAATTCCATTTACACTTGTACCAAATGAGTAAATATCTAGGAATAAATTTAACCAAAGAGGTGAAAGATCTATACTTTAAAAACTATAAGACATTCATGAAAGAAATTAAAGATAACACAAACAAATGAAAAGATATACCATGCCCATGGCTAGAAAAATAAATGTCATTAAAATGTCCATACTACCCAAGGAACTTACGGATTCAATGCAACCCCTATCAAAATACCGATAGTAATTTTCACAGAACTAGAATAAATAAACCTAAAAATTATATAGAACCGCAGAAGGCCTTGAATAGTTACTCAATCTTGAGAAAGAACAAAGTTGGAGGTAGCATAATCCCATATTTTCAGATGTACTACAAAGCTGTTGCAATCAAAACAATAAGGTACTGGCATAAAAGTGGACACGTAGATTGATGGAAGAGGATAAAAAGCTCATAAAAAAAACCCTAGACCTATATGATCAATTAATCAATGACATAGGAGGCAGAATTATACAATGGGAAAAGAGTGTTTTTAGTAAAGTGGTATTGGGAAAATTAGACAGCTATATGCAAAAGAATGAAACTACACCACTGTTTTCTACCATACACAAAAACAAACTCAAAATGTGAAACCTGAAACCATAAAACTCCTTAAAGTAAACATAGGCAATCATCTCTTGGACATCACCTTTAACAACATATTTATGGAAATTTCTCCTTAGGAAAGAGAAACAAAAGCAAAAATAAACAACTGGGACTACACCAAAATAAAAAGCTCTTCTTTCCCCATGAATCCTTCATTAATATACCTATCTTCCAAAAATTTTGCAGAAAATTCTAATCTTGGGTGTTTGTTAACAAGGTCATGGGGTGAATAATGGATAGGTTAAGATGGGGGATGACATCGGACTTGTGATTCCTCTTCAATGCTGCCACTCACCCAGTGTGATACTGACCATGGTTACTCATTCAGCAATATTGCTCCTACCTCCACATTCTGATATTTTATTCCTTTAATGTAAAGACCTCATTCAAATTGTCCTTAAAGATGGTAGATTGAACACACACATTAGATTCCACTCTTTGTAAATTACAATCTAATCAAAACTATAATAGATCTATCTTTGGAGGATGGAAGAATGGGAAATTTAGGTTTCTATAATGAGTGTGCATATGTTTATGTGTATGTGTGAAGGGTAAAATTCATGAAAGAAAACAAAATCTCCAGTTTTTGATAGATAATCACTAAAACTGAAAAATAAAGAAGTGGTAATATAGACATTTTGCTTAGAGAAACAGAGGCAAATACAACAAAATTAAAAGATGTAGAAGAAGGCACCTGGGTGGCTCAGTGGTTGAGCATCTGCCCTTGGCTCAGTGATTCCAGGGTCCTGGGATTGAGTCCAACATCAGGCTCCCTGCAGGGACTCTGCTTCTCCCTTCTGCCTCTGTCTCTCTCTCTGTATCTCTCATGAATAAATAAAATAAAATCTTAAAAAAAGAAAGATTAAAAAGAGCTGCTGACCACTTGGCAGTAGCCAAAGTATGTGGCGCACAGAAAAATGACTTTTGAACTTTTTATGAGCTTTATAAAAATAAATACTAAATACAAAATTATAAAATATCTGAATTTAGAAAATAACAATGTTAGAAAAATATGCACACATAAACACATACGACACAGATGTGATTCATGTTGGGAAATATTGGACAGCTTCCAAAACTGACAGTATGGCCAACTGTGGTCAGAGTATCATGGTACAAGATCTGGCCCTCAGCATTACAACCTATGATTCCCCAACATGCCAAAAGTAGATATCATTCTCAATGGCAGATTCAGGTGAAACAAATTCATGAAACTGATGTATAAAATCCAAATGCTGCTTTTTAAATATGCCATGAGAAGTATATAGCCTGTGAAGGAAGAAAAAATTTGAATCCATATAACCAGATGTTCTCTTCTTATACCCATATTCACCTGCAAAATCGTCTGCAATAAGAATGTCACTCAAGTAATGTACAATAAAAAATACAGGGGGGTGGGAGTGGACATTGATGTTTTACATTCATACAGACCAGGGATGTCTAAAGTAATTATAATATGATCCACAAATCTGTACACAGGAGCCACATATGTAACTATAAAATCTTCAGAGGCCATATTAGAAATTAAGAAATAGGGGAGCCTAAGTGGCTCACTCTGTTAAGTGCTGCCTTTAGCTCAGGTGGCAACCCCAGGGACCTGGGAACAAACCCCATATGGATCCCCTTGTCTGTCTTGCATCGCAGTAGGGAGCCTGCTTCTTCCTCTCCCTCTTCTCCCCCTGCTTGTGCTTTTTCACATATTGTCTCTCCTTCAAATAAAAATAAATAAATAAATAAATAAATAAATAAATAAATAAATAAATATTTAAAAAATAGGTGAAATGAATTTTAATGCTATATTAACCCAATATGTGAAAGATATTATAATTTCAAAGAAAATTAAACTTCAACATACAACCAATAAAAAGTTATTAATAAGATAATTAGCTCTTGTACTATGACTTTGAAATACACTGTGTTCATTTACTGCACATCTTATCATGGACCAGCCACAGTTTCAAGTGGTCAACAGCAACATATGGCTAGTAACTACCGTATCAGACAGACCTATTGCAAGATTCTTCTTGCAAGCATAAAACAAGAGAATTGAAGAGCAGAAGGTGGCTTTTCAATCTTGGATTAAGAACCCCAGGAGTTATAAAATATGGATGTTTACTTGTCTCAGGCTAAGGTAACAAAGCATACATTATCTCTACAATAAGTATATGTCTTTCCTGGGAACACCACAGTTTAGTGCTTGAACCAGGGCTGTCTCTTCTCTAAATAGTATCTGACTGGATGCAGTTCATGTTCATCTTAATGATTTTCCTTTTTCTTTTTTTTTTTTTCTAAGTAAGCCAACTAGTCTGTTGGACGAGACATTCTTTCTTTAAATATGCTAATCCTTTGCATCAGATTAGAGCTAATTTCTTCTTACCTAAAGTTTGCTTCTTTTAACCGACCTTGCATATCTTTCATATATTCCACCATGTTTCATCTGTAGAGAAGAAATTCCCTTTCCTCTTATTTTCATATTTTTCGGAAGCATTTTATTGCAGCCCTCAAATACAGGTTAATAGAATACACATTCCATGCACTTGATGGTTGCATCACCATACAACTTCCTGTAGATATAAATCTCTAATTTAGCAAGTTAGCAAGCTAAAGATTATATGTCCTCACAAATCTTATATTTGAAAACACCAATTATATTTTAAGTCCTGCCATAGCAAATATTTTATGTTTATTAATAAAGCATACTCTTTGAATATTTAAAACATAATTTATTTAAAACCTATATAAAATAATAATTGCTCTGTACAAATATTCTGGAATTCAATGAGATAATATGCAAGATACATAAGTTATGAAAAGTATCTTATAAATGGATTTAAACCTCTATACATTTGTTTTATGTTTATAAAAAAAGTACAAAATTGTAATGTAAAGGACAGTGCCATTGGCATTTGTCAGCAGAGTGTTTCTAGATCAGTAATATATACACAATAAATAAAAGTTATAATTGACAAGAAGCTCCTTTAAGAGATGGCAAACATTATACAGCAAACATTCCTGATTAAAACTCTTCAAAGTGTAGGAATAGAGGGAACATTCCTCAATATCATAAAAGCCATTTATGAAAAGCCCACAGCAAATATCATTCTCAATGGGGAAACACTGGGAGCCTTTCCCCTAAGATCAGGAACACGACACGGATGTCCACTCTCACCACTGTTATTCAACATAGTACTAGAAGTCCTAGCCTCAGCAATCAGGAAACAAAAAGAAATAAAAGGCATTCAAAATGGCAAAAAAGAAGTAAAACACTCCCTCTTTGCAGATGACATGATACTGTACATAGAAAACCCCAAAGACTCCACCCCAAGATTGCTAGAACTCATACAGCAATTCAGCAATGTGGTAGGATACAAAATCAATGCCCAGAAATCAGTGGCATTTCTATGTGACACTAACAATGAGCCTGAAGAAAGAGAAATTAAGGAGTCAATCCCATTTACAATTGCACCCAAAAGCATAAGATACCTAGGAATAAACCCAACCAAAGAAGTAAAGGATCTATACACAAAAAACTACAGAACACTTCTGACAGTAACCAAGGAAGGCACAAAGAGATGGAAAAGTATTCCATGCTAATGGATTGGAAGAATAATCTAAAACATTTTTTTTTACCTATCTATTCATGAGAGACAGAGAGAGAGAGAGAGGCAGAGACACAGGCAGAGGGAGAAGCAGGCTCCATGTAGGGAGCCTGATGTGGGACTTGATCCTGGGTCTCCAAGATCACACCCTGGGCTGAAGATGGTGCTAAACCTCTGAGCCACCCAGGCTTCAGGCTTCCAGGCTGCCTGGAAGAATAAATATTAAAATGTGTATGCTACCCAGGGCAATTTACACATTTAATGCAATCCCTATCAAAATACCATGGATTTTCTTCACAGAATTGGAACAAATAATCTTAAGGTTTGTATGGAATCAGAAAAGACAAAAAATAGCCAGAGAAATATTGAAAAAGACAGTCAATGGTGGGGGCTTCACAATGCCAGATTTCAAGCTATATTTACTAAGCTGTGATCATCAAGACAGTGTGGTACGCACAAAAACAGACACATAGATCAATGGAACAGAATAGAGAATCCAGAAATGCACCCTCAACTCTATGGTCAACTAATATTTGACAAAGCAGGAAAGACTATCCACTGGAAAAAGGACAGTCTCTTCAATATCCAGCTGGGAAAATTGGACAGTCACCTGCAGAAGAATGAAACTAGACCATTCTCTTATACCATACACAAAGATAAACTCAAAATGGATGAATGATCTAAATGTTAGACAAGAAACCATCAAAATACTAGAGGATAATATATATACTAGAGGATATATATACATACACACACACATACACACAATGGAATATTACTCAGCCATCAGAAAGGACAAATACCCAACATTTGCTTTGATTTGGATGGAACTGGAGGGTATTATGCTGAGTGAAATAAGTCAATCAGAGGTCAATCATCATGTTTTCACTCATATGTGGAATATAAGAAATAGTGAAAGGGATTATGAGGGAAAGGAGGGGAACTGAGTGGGGAAAAATTAGAGAGGGAGACAAATCATGAGAGACTCCTAACTCTGGGAAACAAACAAAGGGTTGCGGAAGGGGAGGTGTGTGGGGGGATGGGGTAACTGGGTGATGGGCACTAAGGAGGACACTCAATGGGATGAGCAGTGGGTGTTATACTATATATTGGCAAATTGAATTTAAATTTAAAAAAATCTAAAAAAACTAATAAAGTTACTAACATTAAAAAATAAAAATAGATGGCAAAAATTTATAGTTTTAATAAATACATGAAATTGTAAACACAAAATTTTTCCATTAGGCTTCATTTCTCAATTTCTTGTCAGTTATTTCCAAAACAAATTTTTCAGTAGGACACTTTTCTACATTATATTTGATGAATAATATAGAGTTTTTTTGTACTGATGAAATTATTGATTAGGGGATCTGGCTTTAGGGGCTCTCCTAGTATAAATTAGGAAAGATTTTTTTTTTTTTTTTTAATTTTTTTTTTTATTTATTTATGATAGTCACAGAGAGAGAGAGAGGCGCAGATACACAGGCAGAGGGAGAAGCAGGCTCCATGCACCTGGAGCCCGACGTGGGATTCGATCCCGGGTCTCCAGGATCGCGCCCTGGGCCAAAGGCAGGCGCCAAACCGCTGCGCCACCCAGGGATCCCAAGATTTTTTTTTTAAAGATTTTATTTATTTATTCATGAGAGACAGAGAGAGAGAGAGGCAGAGACACAGGCAGAGGGAGGGCAGGCTCCCTGCAGGGAGCCGGATGTGGGACTCAATCCTGGGACTCCAGGATCATGCCCTGAACCTAAGGCAGAAGCTTAACTGCTGAGCCACCCAGGCGTCCCAGTAAATATTTTTTCAACATCTGCAAAATGGGAGATCAGACAAAATGATCCTTAGGCTCTTCTTGAGCTCTATCATACAGACAGACAAATTTACTACTGGGCTGAACAGGTTCTTTACCCTCACTGTGGCTATCCCTTTGAAACTTAGTCAAGATTTTATACAGCCACTGAAAGAATACTCCAACTCTGGGAATAATGCAAATTCATAAATATAACTATGAATCTAGAGCTTTCAAGGCCCCAGAAAATCAGAAGTCCTGGATATGAGTTCTGCTTGTATTAAGTATCAGACCCTGGACAAATTGCTTAATATCCTTGTACTTTAAAAATCCTCTTGAATTAAATGGAGATGATGGTTGCTGTCCTGCCCTGCCCTTCTCACATGGTTGTTGAAATGTATGTATGTGTATATATGTGCAAGTATGTGGGCATGTAAGTATTTTTTTCTTTTTTTTTATTGAAGTTCAATTTACCAACATATAGTATATCACCCAGTGTGGCATATAAGTATTAAAGCTAAGTAATAATCAAATGAATAATATTAGTATATTTTCTCCAAATATAAAAGCATTCCTTCATTTTTACTGTCAGCTATGAGCCAGATGTGATGTTATCCCTGTGAGGTAACACTGCTATTCTCATTTTATAGATGAAGAAAATGAAATTTGAATTGTCAAATAATTGCCTAAAATTACAAAGACTGTAGATAGCAGAGAAGGGATTTAAAAATGGGAGTCTATTCTAACTTCAAGGCATAATTTGTTTGTTTTGTTTTAAAGACATTTTCTTACTTCTTTAAGTACACTTACACTCATTTCAAAAAGCAATTACTCAGTTCAGCAATGAGCTAGTTTTGTATAAAATAATTCTGAAAGTGTCACAGCAATTTAGGACTTGGACTGATTCTAGGTAATGTGAAAAAAAATGCACACCACAAACTATCTATTACTTAGGATTCTGTGACTCCATTTATCCGGAGTGTCCTCCAACATTTTTGCCTGTTTTGTCTATGGCTCTCTGAGCTTCCATTATCCTATCTGCTAAATTATATAACAGGATTAGAGTCCCTCTAAGGTTCTTTGCCAATGTAAACAGCTATTTTTCTTTTCCCTTGGTTGATTTAGGTCTCTATATCACTGTCTTCTAGCACTAAATATTCTCTGAGTTTAGGCTATGGTGTTACTTTCCTGTTTATTGTCTTTCTATATCCCTTTGTCTTTTCTTTCCCCATCCAATTCCATTCCAACCCACTATCTATCTTTCACCTCTACAGTAACAATAACTGAACCTTCATGCACCACCATCCAAAAATCACATCCAAAGGCCTCCATTTTTTAAAATCTCTAACTTTGGAGTACCTGGGTGGTACAGTCAGTTGACCATCCTACTCTTGGTTTGGGCTCAGGTCGTGATCTCACTGAACCCCGCATTGGGCTCCATGCTCGGCATGGAGTCTACTTAAAGTTTCTCTCTCCCTCTCCTTATGCCCCTACCCTCTGATCCCTTTCTCTCTAAAATAAATTAATTATAAAAATAAAATCTGTTAAAAAATAAAATCTCTAATTGTGTTCTAGAAAGATTTCTACAGTTAATGCCTCCACACCTCCATCACATTACATTAAGTTTTCATTCTGCATTTTTTCCCTTCCATTGCACTTGAAATTACTCTGTCATTGTTAACAATGGTTTGTGAAAGGCTAACTCCACTCAGCTTCCTCCTCTTTCAGTTTATTTAAACTTTCTGTGGAAATTAGCACTGTTAGTCTCCCTTTCCTTCTTAGAAATCTCTACTGTCAACTATTGCAAATCCCTAAATCTCCTCCTAATTTCTACTTTCAATAATCTTCACTGAGTTACCTGTTCCTACTTGATCCTTTAAATAAAGAAGGACAAAAGGAAGACTGGGTGATGTGGAAAGAAAGGAAGACCACCTAAATGGGAACCTGTATAAGCTATTTATTCAGAGCTTGGAAAAGCAAAGAAATCAGCCACCATTACTCGTGTCTGGTGGAAACTCAAAGGCAGGCAGGCAAGTGGGAAAGCTTTACAATGGGGTAGAGGGGGAGGCAACACTTCAGGTATGCCCTAATTGCCTCACTGGAGGAGGTTGGAGTGCATAATCTGGAGCTAACTAAAAACCTGATATCCTATGCAATTAGTGTAAAGAGTGTCATTGGCTTTCTCTGGTTGATCCTGAGTTGGAAGCAAGAATGAGGGAATAAAATTTTGAGAAGCTGACAGTCACTGACTAAGTCTGGACTATTTTGGGTCCATTGCCACAGTGGTTGTTTAGCTTCCCAGAATGGTGGCTATAGGACTGTGGTCAGAACACTATTTTTTTTTTTTTTATTGGTGTTCAATTTGCCAACATATAGAATAATACCCAGTGCTCATTCCATCAAGTGCCCCCCTCAGTGCCCATCACCCAGTCACCCCCACCCCTGCCCACCTCCCTTTCTACCACCCCTTGTTTGTTTCCCAGTTCTCATGTTCTGTCACCCTTTCTGATATTTCCCACATCCTCTCCAACATTTGTTGTTTCCTGCCCTGTTAATTTTCCCCATTCTCACTGGTGTGAGATGGTATCTCATTGTGGTTTTGATTTGTATTTCCCTGATGGCAAGTGATGCGGAGCACTTTCTCATGTGCATGTTGGCCATGTCTATGTCTTCCTCTGCGAGATTTCTGTTCATGTCTTTTGCCCATTTCATGATTGGATTGTTTCGTTGGTGTTGAGTTGAATAAGTTCTTTATAGATCTTGGAAACTAGCCCTTTATCTGATACGTCATTTTCAAATATCTTCTCCCATTCTGTAGGTTTTCCTTTAGTTTTGTTGACTGTTTCTTTTGCTGTGCAAAAGCTTCTTATCTTGATGAAGTCCCAATAGTTCATATTTGCTTTTGTTTCCCTTGCCTTCATGGATGTACCTTGCAAGAAGTTACTGTGGCCAAGTTCACAAAGGGTGTTTCTTGTGTTCTCCTCTAGGATTTTGATGGAATCTTGTCTCACATTAAGATCTTTCATCCATTTTGAGTTTATCTTTGTGTATGGTGTAAGAGAATGGTCCAGTTTCATTCTTCTGCACGTGGATGTCCAATTTTCCCAGCACTATTTATTGAAGAGACTGTCTTTTTTCCAGTGGATAGTCTTTCTTCCTTTGTCGAATATTAGTTGACCATAAAGTTAAGGGTCCACTTCTGGATTCTCTATTCTGTTCCATTGATCTATGTGTCTGTTTTTGTGCCAGTACCATGCTGTCTTTTTGACCACAGCTTTGTAGTACAACCTGAAATCTGGCATTGTGATGCCCCCAGCTATGATTTTCTTTTTTAATATTCCCCTGGCTACTTGGGGTCTTTTCTGATTCCTCACAAATCTTAAGATGATTTGTTCCAACTCTCTGAAGAAAGTCCATGGTATTTTGACAGGGATTGCATTAGATGTGTAAGTTACCCTCGGTAACATGGTAACATTGACATTTTCACAATATTAATTCTTCAAATACATGAGCATTGAATATTTTTCCATCTCTTTGTGTCTTCCTCAATTTCTTTCTAAAGTGAGAACATTATTTTTATGTATGACCTGACCACTGTTCAGTGGTGTTTCACCTTAAATTCCTAAAAAAGGCTACATTTGTAAACTAGCTCCTGCTTCTAGCCATGCTTTCTACCACACACTGTGTGTCTACCAAAGAGGGGCTGCGTAGATATTTCCCCTTCTTAACCATCTTCAAATAAGGATCTATTAATGGAACAGCATGTTTATTGTCATCTACACAGTTACTGGGTGGTCACATGAGGAGAGGGCTTCTCAAATTTATGGTAAGGCCATTTTATTCCCACAGTGGTTTTTAAGGTAGATGTATAAGTTAAAATAATAGTTTTCCAAATATTTTTTCTCCTCATTTACATACATCCGAAGACTCCTTAGAAAAATTAGATCAATTACTTTTCCCTCTCTACTTTGACTTCTTTTTCTCCAGAATAATTTCATTTTTCTTCTATCCTTTAACACCTGCTTCACAGAGAGTGAAGCATTTCCATTTTGAAATCTATATTTTGTCACCTGGACCAGGTATACCACAGTGATTCGAATCAAGAAACAGATAAATCATGTGTGATTGATAACAGAGTTATATGCTAGCAATGGAAAATGAATTACAATAAAGAATAATCGGCCCTGTCGAGCTAGAAGGCAGGTATTGTGGGGCTTAATGTTGTATAAATATAAGGCCTTAAGATTTTAGAATTTTATGCAGTGCTGCAATAAATCATGGCAGAAAACAATCCTGTATTTTACAGATCATGCACAAACTATTTTTTTTATCATTTGAAAGATGTATTTCAAGATTCATTAGGCTAGCTTCTGCTGTACCTCTGTGAGCAAAATGTGTCCTACTCTTATGTAATCCAAAGAGAGGACAGTGTTTCAACAAGCCACATATCAAACCCCTGAAGAACTTGGTTAACCTCAAAAACTGAGGACAGAGCAAGCTATAATTTTTTCATTCAATGCTACCAACCCTTTTGTTGAACAAGTACCACAAAATTATTATTTTTATTTTTAAGATATAATTTGCATGCAGTAAAATGTTTAGATATTAAGCTTATGATATTAGACATGGGCTTACGATATTATCAGTAAAATTAACATATAGAACATTTCTATACTTGGAAAATTCCTTCATACAATTTATCAATCCCCCCTCAAATCCTTGTCAGAAGTCTACTACTGTTCTGATTTCAATGAGCATATATTAGTTTTGTCTGTTTCTTAACTTGGAATAAATTAGATCATAGGTTGTATACTCTTTTGTGTGTGACTTCTTTCATACAACATGTTTTTGACATTTTGGGGGGAGTTTATCAGTTCCTTCTTATTACTAAATAAAATTCTATTGTATTAACATGCCACACTGTAACTATTCTATGGATAGGATTTTGGATTGTCTTTATTTTTTAATCTCATGAAAAAAACTACTAAAGATGTTGCTTTAAGTCTTTGTGTGTATATATATACCCATGTTTCTCTAAGATATACCAAGGAGTGATATTGCTGGGTCATGAAATAGGCATATTTTAGGATGATAAGAAACTGCCCAAAAGTTTTCCAAAACGGCTGTCCCATTTCACATTCTAACCAGCAATATATAAAAATTTCTACTACTCCACATCATCCCTAACTCTTGGTACTGTCCATCTATACCTCTTTGGATGGATGTGAAATGTTAACTGGTAGCGGCTCTAAGTCACATTTCCCCTTTGACCAATGATGTTGAGTACCTTTTTCATGTGTTTAGTGGCTGTTCGTGCATCTTCTAAGTGTGTGTTTCTTCTATTTTTTAAATTTTATTTATTTATAAGAGAGAGAGAGAGAGAGGCAGAAACACGGGCAGAGAGAGAAGCTGGCTCCATGCAGGGAGCCCGACATGGGACTCGATCCCGAGACTCCAGGATCACGCCCTCGGCCGAAAGCAGGCACTAAACCGCTAAGCCATCCAGGGGTCCCTGTTTCTTCTATTTTTAATAAGCTTTTGTCTTTTTTATAATTCATTTATAAGTGCTCTTTATATTTTCTGGATAATTATTTTTTGTCCTCAAAGTTGCTTTTGACCAATGTCTCTACTAGATATCTAACTACATTTAAAAGTTTTGTTATTAAAAAAAGATTTCATACAAAAATTCACTGAGTGATATAATAAACATTCACAATTGAAGTTATACTTAAATTACAGTTAAGTCATGAACACTGGATTCATGAGATAGGAAACTTTATATATCTGACTAAATAAAAGGAATTACTCTGTAGCTGTACAATAAAAAATCCCCACATAATTAAATGTTAGAGAAATAGCATATGCAATAAAGGAGGAATTTAATTATGCATAAGTGTGTGATTATTGGTCCGTCCTGAGTTTCAGAATCAAATATAATCGTCAATTTATGATCGACTCTTAGTGCCTAGAAAAATTAACGAGACTTTTCTTCCATGATCTTGTCCTTCTGTATTTTTCCCATTTCATTAAATGACACAGCCAAATTCCGACTTGTTTAAATTAAAATCTTGTCATTTATCTCTGATTTTTCTCATTGTTTCAATCCCTATATCTAATAAACTAACAAATATTAATAATTCTATATCCAAAACATATCCCCAAACTAACCACCTTTCTCATCTTCATTGTCATTATCTAGTTGATACTACCTTCATCTCTCTGAGGGCCTACTCTAATATCTTCCTAATTGTTTCCATGTGTCTACAATTATTTCTGCAAACTACAGCCAAAAAATTATATATATATATATATCTTATGTAAAAATATATATTAAAAAGATATATATCTTATGTAATTATTTCTACAAACTACAGCAAAAATTATATATGTATATATATCCTATGTAAGAAGATATAGAGATAGATAGATGATAGATAGATAATATATGTATGTGTGTATATATATATATATATATATATATATATATATTTTATGTAAAAAAAAATCGTCTTTCTCTCTTATGCTTAAAGTCTTCTAAAGTACATACCCAGGCTATAAGATCCTGAAAAGAAGTAACATCTTTGCCTACTTCTTTGATGTTATCTTGTACTCTTAATTTCATTGCTCCAACCCCAATCAAACTGACTTCCTTTTTCTCAAACACCTTGAGCTTGTGCCTGCTCCAGGATCTATGCTCTTGCCCCTCTGTGCATAAAGAGCTCTTCTTCTAGATCTTCTTATAGATGCCTCCTTTTTATCATCCATGTTCCAACTTATTTGTAACCTTCTCAAAAAAGACACTCTTTACATGCTTCCTTAAAGCAATATGTTCTCAACCTAATTTTCTATCACAGCAGCCTCCCTTATCATTGTAATATTAAACCCAATAAAAATCAAATAAGTACTAATGGAAAGTTAAATTATCAGTTATATTGGTTAGAATTTGAATATTAATATTAATTATATATTTATCACATTTCCATGTGATTATTGCATGTCTACATCTACAGATTTTTGAGTGACATCTTCGGAATATATACATAAGAAAAAATGTACTGGGTCCTAAGTAAGGTGGCACATTACTTTCTGCTTGCTTGAAACAGATTTGGTTTAAGTTTGTCGTCTTAGAGTAAACATAAAGCATCTCTTCACTCTCGAAATTATATATTCTCCATAACCATAGATCATATGTGTATTTAAATAACTATTTTGAAGATATTTTTCAGAATGACTATCAGTCCACACTCTTTTTAGCACCTTCAGAGTTCCTATATGTCCACAACATTGCTAGCTTGCTAGCAACAAGGAAGTATCTACATATCAAAATTTTAGCCAAATAGATATAAAGTGATAATTCATTATGGGTTTAATTTATTTCTGTGATTATTAATAAGTTTGAGAACATCTTGCTATGTTGCTAGCTTTCGAGATTTCTTATTTTGTAAACTACTTGTTTGTATTATCCATATTTTTTTATGTGTTCAATATTCCTAGCTGATTTTCATAATTGAAAACAAAATATTAGCTTCTAAGAAGCAACTACATATTGGAACTATAAAAACACTTAAGTCAAAACAAATACTGATTTGATAATAGAATTCCTAACTTTTTAAGTGTATTTAATAAATTGATTGTTGGTTATCAAGTATGACCTATATTCACTTTCTACATGATAAATTTTCTTTTCTTTTCAGATATGCATATATTTTATTTTAGTAGAGAAGAAATGTTCCTTTTTACCTGGTTCCATTATCCTTCTGACATTTCATTTGAGGTTAGGGAGTACAACAAATAGGGAAATGGGAAAGACAGCTCCAGCCTTATCTTAGAATAGAAAGACTAATTCTGGGTATGCCATAAGTTACAGAACTAGCTGTATGTAGCTGAGTTTGATCATCTGTTAGATGTCCTTGTTAAAGTCAGCTCCCCCAAGAGATTTAACATTTAAGAAATGAAATGTAATTTCAATCTACCTCATTCAGACTCCAAGGCAGTAGTTTTAAAAATAAGGTTCCATAAATTTTGTATAGTTACAAAGAAAAATAATATTTCTTACTCATATTTATTTCAAAATTAATTATAAAAATCACCAGATAAATTAATTGTAATCTGTCAGGTCAGACAACCAGAATTTTACAAGTTCCTAAGTCTCTTCCAAGTGTTAAGTTACTTTTTTTTGGAAGATGGATTCACTTCTTCAGGAGTTAGCTTAAAATTAGCATACAGTATGATTAAATATCTTTTGTACTGGAAGCATTCTATAATTCAAATTCAAAAAGGCACTTTCAAATGAATAATTCTATTAGCATTGCTGACCATCAAGATTGTACTCAAGAGATGTAAGAAGCTGGCATAAATAATTATATGTAACTTTCCTTTATTTGAGCATCAACTGGGGAACTATCTATTTATTCTATTTTTCATTATGCCACATCTTGATAATGACTTTCCCTTTACATTAAAAAAAATGTTAGACTGTTGCATGGTCAGTTTTATGTTTAGCTACCTTAATGACTTATTAATATTACTTCCCTGTTGGCTAGATTTATAGCTGAGCCATCAGTCTTTAATATGACCCCAAATTCCAAATCGAGCATGTTATGCTCGATTTGGTAGGGCAATTTTGACACTGCTGGTATGGATACTAAATTTTTGTCAGTCTCACTGTGTCCTTGGTCAGTTCATTAAATTTTCGGGTGGATGAATACCTTCCTCTATTAAGTTGATATTCTATTTGTCAAGAATGAAGGAATAAAGAACTAATTAATAGTATGAAAGGCCTTTTAATACTAACAAGTATAAAATAAATGGTAAGTTGAACAGTTAAACCATAATACTTGTACTACATGACTATGAAATATAATTAGTTACAATGTTTATTTTACTTTTTACCCCCAAATATTTGCAATTTGATTATACAAGGCAAATAATATAGATAAAATTTTGATTCAGGCTATAAACCATGTTGTTCTTATCTTTAACCAGGAATAAAAAAAGGAAGGAATACGGTTGATGAAAATCTTGGAAGAGTAGGCTCAAGATATATTATTCATTAGGCTAATGGAAATAATTATGAACATATGAACTATGAGTTTTTAACATTTTTTAAATACCAAGCTGTAATTCATATAGTTGGTTGCTTAACCAATCCACACTTTCTCTAAAATAATCTGATTTTGGCTCCTACTGTAATCTCTTCCTCGTTCATCACATACCTTCCACATCCAATTTCCAACTCTAAGCTTAGCTCTGACTGGTAAAAAAGTAAATGCTAACACTAGTAAAAGTAATGAATTAGGAACTCTAAACCAATAAGCTAATGGCATTTCTCTGGTCATTTCAGAAATGAGCATGCAACACAAATCATACCAATCTAAAAAGGAGTAGATTTGCTAGTATTTCTGTGAAATAAATTTCCTTTAAGAAATACAGCTTAAGTCATCACAAGAAATAGAAAGTTTTAATTTTCAGCTGTCTCAGGATATCATAGTGTATGGCTGTGAATCTTGAAACAGTTACAGACATTTGTAGTGATGAGAAATGCTATCCAGAAACTGAAAAAAACGTATGGTTATGGGGATGCAGTGCAGGCAAAAGATCTGGAAGCACAACTATAAGAATTAAGCCAAGCTTGACTTTCCTCTACCTCTGGACCTCCAGTTAAATAAATCAATACCAGGTTTATTGTTCAAGATCTAGATCCTCTGCATGCATACTGTACAGTTGTTTTCTACAAAACCCAGTGGATGCTATTCACATTGACCTCAATTGCTCCTGGGTTGTTTCCAATGATGGTCCTAATTATGTTACACAAGGAAAAGCAACCAAAAGCATGCAATGATCTATTTATTTTTATTTAAATTTAATTAACCAGCATATAGTACGTCATTATTTTCAGCTGCAGAATTTAGTAATTCATCCGTTGTTTATAACACCCAGTGCTCTTCACATCACATGCCCTCCTCAGTGTTCATCACCCAATTACCCCATACCTCCATCCACCTCCCCTCCAGCAAATCGAAGTTTCTTTCCTATGGTTAAGTCTCTCACGATTTATGATAACCTTACAGATAAGGCTCTTTGCAGACTGTAACACTGTTATATGTTTTATTTACTATGTTTTAACTGTTAAAAGGGTTAAAACTATTTGGACAATGGTAATATTAGAAAAGTTTAAGTAATAACCATACTATAATTATATTAATCTTGATTCACTTAACTTTTTTGTTGAGCATCTACTATGTGAAAAGCCATATATTAGATGGCATAAAGGATACAAACTCAGTAAATATAGTTCCTGCCTTCAGGGATTTTTTTTTTTTTAC
The DNA here is from genome assembly GCF_003254725.2 of Canis lupus dingo. Lineage (NCBI taxonomy): Eukaryota > Metazoa > Chordata > Mammalia > Carnivora > Canidae > Canis > Canis lupus. Next base: position 27,759,376 of record NC_064259.1, read on the forward strand.
ATAGTATGTTAAAATATACCGCAATAAAAATAGCCAAGTGCTTGGTAGGAGACACAAAAAAGTGATAAATGATATCCAATTTATTGTAGGGACTCATTCACTAAAGAATTGGGAGTTAATTGTGTCTTAAAAAACAGAGCTGAAATATTTTGATAGATTTCAATGCAGAAGTGGTATTTTGCAAGCAGAGATAAAAGCTAAAGGGAAAAAGAAACAGGAAATTCTGATATTAGAAAGTTTAATAGCTGATGTGAAGAAATCATTAGAGGATCTCAACAGCAAATTTGAGATGGCAGGAGAAAAAAAATCCAGTAAATTTGAATACAGATCAATAGAAAATATGCATTCCAAAGAGTAAGAAAAGAGATTAAGGAGATATAAATACTTAGATACCCTGAGACAACACAAACATTCCAATAGACATGTAATGGAAGTCTGAAAAACAAGAGAACAATGGGCAGGAAAATTTTGAAAAACAGCAGTCAAGACTTCCTACATAAAAAAAATCATTAATCCCACAAATCCAAATAGGATAGACACAACACAATCCATACCTAGACACATCAGAGTCAAACTTATGAACAACAAAACAAAGGAGAAATCTTGAGAGATTACTTAGTGGGGAACAATATTACATGTAAAGGCTGACTACTCATAATACCAATGATGGAGATCAAATGGCAGAGGGATGACAAGTTCACAGTGTGTGTGCAAGGGTGTCCAGTAGGAATGAAACATTATTAACCAAAACTTTGGTATCTAGAAAAATTACACTTTAAAAATAAAGGTGAAAACAAAAGATAAGCTCTGATGAACAAAACCTGAGAAAATCCATTGCTAGTCAACTTACTTTAATGAAAACAAAGTTCTTCAGCTCCAACAAAAGACAGGAGATTTATTTTAAATCCACAGAAGTATAAAGAAATAACACTCATTCTTGCATTTATAAGATAGAATGATAGAACACTAATAGTGAAAAGGACAAAAGAGATGTGTTCAAATAATTCTCTATTATACTAAAATTAAGTTAGTATTAATCTGAATAGATTGCAATAAACCAGCTGCATATTATCTATAGAGCAATCACTAAGCACATACAAAAAAATATAGTTGAGGGGCACCTGGGTGGCTCAGTCAGCTAAGTGTCTGCCTTGGCTCAGGTCACTCACTATCCCAGGGTCTTGAGATGGAGTGGGAAGCCTGCTTTTCCCTCTCCCTCTGCCCTTCCCCCCACTAGTGCTTGCTCTCTCTCACAAATAAATAAAATCTTAAAAATATATATAGTTGAAAAATCAACAGAGAAATTTAAAATGGTTCACTTATTTATTCAGCACAATAGTAGAGAGAAATAAGGAACAGAGGAACAGAAACAACATGAGACATAATGAATAAAAGCTATGAGGATTTACTTTTCCTTTGAGTAAGGCCAATTAGCAAACACTGAAGGCCTGCAATCTTTTTGACAGTTATTTTTACAACTTGGAGCAAGGTGCCCACCTATGTCTCTATAGAGACTAGGAGATAGTCCTATCTTACTTGATAATTACTTTTCAAAGGGATAGTAACTCAGGTCCTTGAGAAAGAGTGTCCTGGGTTGTAAAAACTGGCAGGAGACTTTTAAAAAAATTTACATCTCAAAGGGGCAGATGAAGAATTTACAACTACAATTTTTTTTTTAAAAGGAAATGCTTTCAGGAAAGTGAGATCAGGGGGTATAGAGATAGGAAAAAGTCAGTTTCAGGTTTGGTCTAGCTGAGGGGAATGTTAAGGTTGTGTTGGTCAATAGCACAGTATTAAGAAGAGAAAAAGATTATGCAACATTACCAAGAGGGATTTATGTCAGGCATTCAAAGTTTTAATATCTGAAATTCAGTTAAAGTAATCCACCATGTTAATAGGATAAAGCAAAAAAAAAAGTCTCAGGATCATCACAATAGACACAAAGAAAGCATTTGACAAAATCCAAAACCCATAAAAACTATTGCTAAACAAGGAATAAAAGCAAGTTTTCTCAACCTGATAAATGGTATCCATGAAAAACCTATACTTAAAGAAGAAAGACCAAATGCTTTCTTTCAAAGACTGGTTAAAAGCAACATCTCTGTTACTTCCATTTCTATGCATCACTGAAAAGGAGGTTCCAGTCAAGTGAAATAAGGCAACATTAATAAATGTAAATACATATATACATATACAGTCTCAGTGAGAGACATTTAGGCAATTTCTTTAAAAATTTAAGTTCCACTCTTAGGTATGAAGCCTAAAGTAATAAAAACATATGTTAGCAGAAAGATTTAAATATGAATATTTATAGCAGCATTATTTGTAATAGCTCAAAAATGGAATCAATCCTAACTTCATCAGTTGGTGAATGGGCAAAAAAGATATGATATATATCTGTACAATGCAGTATTATTCAGTAATACAAATAAATGAATTGCTGAATTATGCTGAAGCATGGATTGCTTCAAATATGTTGTACTGATCAAGAGAATCCAGGCAAATGTATGATTCCATTTACATGAAATGTCCAGAATAGACAAAATTATAGATATATACAACAAAACAGCAATTTTCTAGGCCTGACAGTAAGAACAGGAATAGATTGAAAATAGGAATGTGGGAATTTGAGGGGATAATAGAAATGTTTAAAAATTGGATTTCAGTGGTGATTGGCAAAATAGTATGAATTTACTAAAAATCTTGGAATTATATCTTTACCATCTGAATTTTGCAGCATGGAAATTATAAGCCAATAAAAGTGTTTACAAAAGGAACCAATGAGACCATGATCTAAGATGTTCTTTGGTACATGGATAAGTCACTTACGTGTTAGAACTTCATCTGTGACATTCTACAAAGGATTACATAGTTTGAACAAAAATGAGGAAAAGCTGAAAGAGGAAGCCACTTTCTAAAAAGTGGGAAATTAATCATCTTAATGATCAACAGTCTTTTGGGTAGATAGCACTGATGAATCAGGCAGTTAATGAATATGGAGATGCTTGGCGATAGGTGGAAACACTGCATTATAGACTAAAACATGGATCAGGGCTAGAGATCTAGATTTTGGAGTCCTATTCATACGCGTGTGTGTGTGTGTGTGTGTGTGTGTGTGTGTGTAGCTATATATACATATATGCTGAATACTAAAGTCACCTACCATATAAATTAACTGGTCAATGTTACAGATAACCAATCATTCAAGAACAAAACTAATCTTATAGATGATTTTTTTCTGCTACAACTTCTCATCAAATGAATGCCATAAAACATTGCTCTGCTTACTCAGAGTAAATAAGATTGCATAAGCACTGCTGATGCCAAGATCTTTTGGATCTTAGTATCCGCATCTCAGACGCTAGCCAGGACTTCTATAATGTACATGCTTATGCGTCTGTATTTGCTTAAGTTGAACATATCCATAATATATAACTAGAATTAGCAATCTGTGGCTTGTCAGCCAAATATGGCCTACTGCCCACTTCTTAAAAATAAAGTTTTATTAGAGTACAATCACATTCATTTATTTATATACCATCTAAGGATTTTCTCAGGTTACAACAACAAAGTTGAGTAGTTGTGATAGTGACTGAATGGTCAAGCCATGCTATGTAGCATTTACTATTTCTCAATGGTCTGTAATTAAATTAGCATATTAGATTACAATAAGTACTCTAAACTCATCATTTTTCTGTTTAGAAAACATCATTCTATTTTTTAATTTAAATTCAATTAGCCAACATAGAGTATACCATTGGTTTCTGATGTAGAGCTCAATAATTCATCAGCTGCATAGAATGCCCAGTGTTCATAACATCACATGCTCTCTTTAATGCTTATCAATCAATTACCCCATCCCCACACCTCCCCTCTCACAGCCTTCAGTTTCCTATGTTAAGAGTCTCATGGTTTTTCTCCCTCTCTGATGACTTCCCATTAAGTTTTCTGTCCCTTCCCTAAGATCCTCTGTGCTGTTCCACATATGAGTAACACCATATGATACTCTCTGACATTTTAATTATTTGATGTTAACAAGTACATAACTTTCTGGCCTTTTAGTTTTTGAAAAGCATAATGAAAACTTGGCAAGTTATGTTTAGATAACATTTCTTATAGGATGTGGCTAAAGTGGCTAAAGAAGTACTGAGACGGAAAATCATTACATTAAATTCTTATATATTGGAGACAAAGATGAAGCTTAAATCAGTAACCTAGACTTTTCTCTTAAAAAATGAGAAAAAGTAGGGCACCTGGGTGGCTCAGCAGTTGAGCATCTGTCTTCAGCTCAGGGCATGATCCTGGGGTCCTGGGATCGAGTCCCTCATCAGGCTCTCTGTGGGGAGCCTGCATCACCCTCTGCCTTTGTCTCTGCCTCTCTCTGTGTGTCTCTCCTGAATAAATAAAATCTTTTTAAAAATCTCTTTCTTTTTCACACACTTCTTCTCAACACTTGGCACTTTGTTTCACATTTGATCCTACATTATCATCTCTATCTTCATCCACAAAAAGCATTTGTAATAAGGTTTTCATGGGTTTAACTATCTTAAGTATTTCCCCCCTTCAAATAATGAATAAATGACAACTAAAATTTTAAAGTATTTATTACAAATCTATACTATATTATCTTTAATGTGCTTGGTAAAATAAAATACATAATTCTTTGTGATCAATCTCTTTAAAATTACTACTTTAATCCTGCCCTTCAGAGATCCCTGGGTGGTACAGCAGTTTAGTGCCTGCCTTTGGCCCAGGGTGCGATCCTGGAGACCTGGGATCGAATCCCATGTCAGGCTCCCTGTGCATGGAGCCTGCTTCTCCCTCTACCTGTGTCTCTGCCTCTCTCTCTCTTTCTCTGTGTGTGACTATCATAGATAATAAATAAAAATTTAAAAAAATCCTGCCCTTCAGCTATTTAAAGATTTGACAAGAAATTTTATTTGTAAAAATAAAAGTTATGATTCTTAGAGTATCATTTTTGTTTTGTTTCTGTTTTTCCTCCCTTTTGGGGGCCACTGTTATTCTTCTTAACTGACCTCCTTCTGTCTCCCATTGTTTACTGAATAGTAACCAAACTTGAAAGCCCCATTCAAAAACTATTGAACATCTCTGTAAAGATATTCTCTTTTGTTTTTAGTATTTTATTTATTTATTTGAGAGAGAGAGAGAGAGAGAGAGAGAGAGAGAGAGAGTGATGGTGAGGGGCAAAGTGAGTGGGAGGGAGAGAGAGAAGCACGCTCCCACTGAGCAGGAAGCCTGACACAGGGATTCATCCCATGACTCTTAGATCATGACCTAAGCCAAAGGCAGACACTTAGCCAACTGAGCTGCCCAGGTACCCTCATAAAGATATTCTTGATAATAAAAACCAAAATATGTCCTGGAATTGACTTCTTGGACTACTTATACATTTTACATGCATGTCACATATATAAGGTTTAATACAACTACTGTTTCAATCAGCATGGTTAAATGAAGTTTAGCAAAAATAATCTCATATTGTTTTATAGAGACTTAAACTTGCTGTTGCACATAATGAGCACAGGAAATACTGAAGTGAACGTAAGACATTCTTGGTGTTCATAGCACTTAGAGTAGCCCTGGTAGCATGTTTAAAATCAAGTTTTGACATAATCTAGAATCCTGAGAGCAACTAGGTAATATAGCATCAGTATTAAAACAAAATCACCTCAGGTTCAAAGACTCCTTAACAAGACTATGGCTTCAAAGACAATCTCTGGTTTTCCGAGCTTTAATGCAGATCAATTGGCTTAACTCTGCCTTCAAGCAAAACTATCATGAATGGAAGGAAAGTTGGTTTATTTTGAATGCCTTTGGGTATAGAAATCATTTATGTCATTCTACATGTTTCTAGTCCCATGTCTGAAACACAGATGAATTCTCATTAAAATACAGGAAATTCTAAGAAAACATGTATCTTCAGAGTTCTCACAACCGTTCAAAAGATTCCACAATTAGTAAAGATTCTAGAGCATTCTCAATAGCAGTAAATATTCTGGTCTTGTGTGTGAAGTGTGTTAAGAAGGGAATTCAAGGGAATTCACTTTCCCTTGCAATTAGTGAATATATAACATACAAAAAATTGTGTATTTTCCTGGTTTTTTAAAATTAACTTCTCTCCAGAAGCACCTGAGTGACTCAGTCAGTTAAGTGTCCTCCTTCAGCTCAGATCATGCTCTCAGGGTCCTGGGGTGGAGCCCTGCATTGGGCTATGTGTTCAGTGAGGAATCTGCTTCTCCCTCTCCTTCTGTAATCTCTCTCTCGTTCTCTCTCTCAAATAAATAAATAAAATATTTGAAAAACTAAATGGAACTAATTAAAAATAAAATTAATAAAATTAACTTCTGTCCAAATATCTAAACTTAGGAATCATCAATGAACTTTAAAAATCACTGGTAGCTACTCTCAATTTTTAATTAAACAATATTTCTATATGTTCTTAGAGACTAGTTCTAATAAAAGAATTTGGCTTATATCTCAACAGATAGGACTTACTTTTGGGGGCATCATAAACCACTTGAAAACTATTTTTGAATTCATAACTCTTTATTGGATAGACATAGTAAGAAGTATGGAATCATTTATTCACCCTGCATTGAGATGAGGATCTCATTGTGATTTGAAAAACTGAATTAACTTTTTCTTTTTCTTTTTTTTACTAAATGTTATAAAATTAAATTTAATGATAATCTTTCTCTTTTAAGAGATCCAACTAATTATAAATGAAGTTTAAAATGGCATTTTATAAAAAGGAATCATAAAAGCAGGCAGTACATTATTTGTAGTTTTCTTTAAAGTGAAGACACGTTTTCTGTGCATTTGTTGCTTCTAATCAAACAATGAGCTCACAAGTACAACTACATAGAACAGATGGCAAAACCTTTTCACTTTAGACTTTATATCTGAAAAAGAGACACTTTATTTTAAAATTGCCACTTGGGAACATAAAGTGCTCTCATGAGAAAAACACATTTTACACTTTAAAGGCAGTCCATAAAGTAAAGGCAGATGTTTAAATGACTTCTTAATTAACACAAAACAAACATTTACCTACACTGTGGGGATGAAGCACTGCAATTAAGATGAACCCTTTAAAACAGTCTGGGACACATTTTTTTTTTTTTGCAAAGGAATAACAAACGTTTTATCTTTTAGGAATTTTTTTTTGTCTTTTGTTAAGAAATGAATAATTACTATTTATCTTCAATTCATTAATTTGAAACCGTTATAAAAATAATAGCTGTTGCTTTCAAGTTTGATTAAAATGTTTTTAAAAATGTGCTTGAGTTTGAAGCCTATTATAGCTACAAATATTATTTTCAACTAATTATACAATTATGTTACCCCTTTAGCATTGAACGCTTCTATTATCCAAGGAAACATTCATTAAGGGATTAGAGAGATGGGGATATTTTCCAAAATGCTCTCATACAAAAAGTATGCAGAACATACTGCTTAAAAAATAATCACAGGTAGCATAAATGCTCTGATAGTCATATGGAACAAAGAAAAGAGTAAACATAAATCATTTTTACTCACAAGAAACATATTTTTGGGGAAAAAAAGCATGTTGACATATTTTTGTTGGCTTAAGGTGACATGATACAAGGGAACATCATACAAGGTGATAGTGGTCAATTGTACTTATGTGCACAGGATTGGCCTACTCTTTTAGATCTCAAAATAAAAGTTTAGAAGTACTGTAAGAAATAATAAAACCCAGAATGCATAGGTTTGTTCCAAATTCTATTAATGTCAATAAGTTTTCTATGTTTTGTTAAAGGCAAGAGTAGCAAGGAAATGACAGTGCTCTATTTGAGATAGTTGAAATTAATGCAAAGAGGTCATACAGAGAAAGACGTCCTTCTGAACATTCAGAGGGTTTTTCTTCTCTTCTATAATAACAAAAAATGATCTAAGACTGAAAGAATAAATATTATAAAAGAGAATCAATACCAAAGAGGAGTAGGGAAGAAATTGAATGGTTATTAAACAGAAAGAGGATAACATATAAAGTAAAATAAAATGACAATAAAATTATAGAACACCTTATTGAATTGATAGAGACAGCAAATCATTAACTATCGAGTATGATAAATACAAGTTTTCTGTTTATATGACAATATGTGAGTTCCAAAATGACTACCAGATTTTGTGATCATGAAAAGTACTTAAAACATTCACCTTGCCAAAACCAAGCATTATATTTTATAAAATGTTCATTATAAACATTAAACATTTATTATATACCATCTATTAGCTACTATGCTAAGAGCATGAATGAAACAATGAAACAAGAAAAATATCCTTCCATTTAGCAAATAGTTGGGAAGATAAAACACAAATTATAAAGCATGCTATACTAAAAATATTTAATGAAAAACTACAGAGAATATTATGAAATTTTTCAATGGGTGAAATAGGAAGCTTGTTTATAGCAATCAGTAATGACATCAGAAGTTTCTAATCTTTGTCTTGAAAAATCAGTTGGCATAAATTTTATTTTATGTTTTATTTTTTATTTTTATTTTTCTTAACGATTTTATTTATTCATGAAAGACAAAGAGAGAGAGAGAGAGGCAAAGACACAGGCAGAGGAAGAAGCAGGCTCCATGCAGGGAGCCCGAGGTGGGACTCGATTCCAGGAGACTCCAGGATTACGCCCTGGGCTGAAGGTAGGTGCTAAACTGCTGAGCCATCCAGGGATCCCTATTTTTATTTTTTTTAAGTATTAGCCTGGAGGTCACTTCAAGATTTCTGTTTTTTTTTTTTTTTTACATTTGTTTTTATTGAAGTTTGATTTGCCAACATATAGTATACACACCCAATACTCATTACGCCAAGTCCCTCCTCAGTGCCCATCACCCAGTTGTCCCATCCCCCTTTAATATTTCTTGTAGAGCCAGTTTGGTGGTCATATTCTTTCAGTTTCTGCCTATCCTGGAAGCTCTTTATCTCTCCTTCTATTCTGAATTACAGCCTTGCTGAATAAAGTATTCTTGGCTACATGTTCTTCTCATTTAGTACTCTGTATATATCATGCCAGCCCTTTCTGGCCTGCCAGGTCTCTGTGGAGAGGTTTGCTGTTAATCTGATATTTCTCCCCATATAAATTAAGAATCTCTTGTTTCAAGCTGCTTTAAGAATTTTCTCTTTATCTTTGAAATTTGCAAGTTTCACTATTCAATGTTGAGGTGTTGAATGGTTTTTATTGATTTTTTGGGGGAGGGGGCACCTCTCTATCTCTTGGATCTGAATGCCTGTTTCTTTCCCCAGATTTGGGAAGTTCTCAGCTATGATTTGTTCAAATATACTTTGTTGTCCTTTCTCTCTCTTTCAGCCTCTTCTGGAATCCTAATTAGATGTTTATTCTTCCTTCTCAAACTATCATTTATTTCCCTAAGCCTTTCTTAATGGGTTCTTAATTGTTTTTCACTTTTTTTTCTTCAGCTTCCTTCCTTACCATCAACTTGTCTTCTGTATCATTCACTCTCTCTTCCACCTCATTAACCCTAGCAGTTAGAGCATCCAGTTTGGACTGCATCTCATTTAATCTATTTTTAATTTTGACCTGAGTAGATCTCAACCCTGCAATAAGAAGTCTCTAGAGTCCTTTGCACTTTTTTCCAGAGCCACCAGCAGCTTTATAATTGTACCTCTGAATTGAATTTTTGACATTGTATTGAAATCCAAATTCTGTAACTCTGTGGCAGAGAGTATTGTTTCTGGTTCTTTCTTCTGTGGTGAATTCTTCCTTCTAGTCATTTTGTATACTGCAGACTGGCTGTATGAGCAGGTAGAGTCAAAAATATCAACCACAACTAAGTAAAGGACACGCTAGATGATTCCAAAGAGGTCAAAGACTAGAAAAGAAAAGAAAAAGAAGAACAGAACAAAATAAACAAAAGGACCATTAAAGTGAAAAACAAAATTTAAAACAAAGTAGTAAAAATATAAAGACAAAAACCAAAAACAAAGAAAAAAAAAAGATAGAAAAGTAAAAAAAAAAAAAGAGAGAGAGAGAGAGAAAAGGGGATGGTTGTGTTGAGGAAGTGGTAGTGGAGAGAGAATGTAGTCTACCTAAGGGGTGCTAGAGGGTGATCCTCTTTGTTTTGAGTATATTTTGTTCTGTATGTTAGAAGATACCCAATCCCAAATTTATATAAACCAGCAATACTTATATAATACCCTAACATTGACCACAAAAACATAAACAAGATAAAAGAGGGGGGGCAGAATGAAAGGGGGAAGGAAGAGAGAATATAATCTCACATAATACCAACACAGTGTTCCACGTGGTTCTGGGTGTATTTTGGTCATGTGTTAGAAGGTACTAACTTCCACCATTGTAAAAATGAGGCAGAAAAAAAATATCCATATCTCGTATATCTACCAAAATTAAACTGAATACATTGAAGGGAATCCAGAAGTGAAAAATATATCTAAGGCATGTAGTTGAAGAAATATGAAAGTAAAAAAAGGAAAAAAAAATTAAAAATGAAGAACCAGTAAAATATTGTAGTTCAAAAATTATTGGTAATTTTTAGTCTGATATAAAAATGAGTCATAATGGAAAAAGGAAAAAAAAAAAGGAAAAGGAAAAGGGACCCTCCAGTTCTACATACTATTTTCTTTCAGTCCTGGAGCTTTCCAGTGCTGCTTGTTCATTAAACTTGTGTTTCCCTTGTTCTTCCAGCGCTTCCTCTTGGGGAGGGGTCTGCTGTGCTGATTCTCAGGTGTCTGTGCCTGGGCAGAGATGCCCTGCCCGTTGCCAGGTGCTGGGCTCAGTGTGAGCTGTTTATCCTGTGAGGCCTTTGTTCCCTAGAGGCCCTGCCTCTCCCAGGCACAAGGTGAAACAAAGAGAAAAAAAAAAAAAAAAAAAAAATGGTGGCACCAGATTACTAGCTCTGGAGTCAAACTTCCTGCGAGTAACTAACCGCAGCCTCCCAGTCCACACTGGTCCTGGGGGCAGATGCCGGTGCACTGATCTGCACCGCTTGCCAGGCACCCAGCAAGTTCTCGCTTTCCTGTGCCCTCCCTACTTCGGCCTATCCCAAGGGGAAAGGAGGATCGCCAGCTTTGTCTGCTTGGGCGCCCTGGGATCTGGGGCCCTGTGCTGCTGGACCATTGCTCCCGGGGACCGCCTCTTCTGAAAGGAACAGAGTACAGCCATCTCTTTCTGTTGCTGGTCACTAGTGTAAAGGCCACTCCAGAGCCTGCCTGCCTGCCTGCCTGCCTGGCTTCTCCCAAATGCCCTAGAGGGCTGCAGTGCTCCAGCCCTTTACCAATATCGGACCACAGTGTGCAATGAGCTTTCCCCTGGGTGCCCCTACTCTTATAGTAACTCTGGGAATCTTGAGGCTTTACTGCCCCTCCTGTGATTCTGCCCAATTTCTCTGCTAATCCCATTTCCATCAGGGAAAACTCTGGCCTGGACTTTTAAAGTTCCCTCTTCTCAAGGGCTGGGGTTTCATGCCCTAGAGGCTTTCATGGCTCCACTTTAGCCCTGCTAGTCACTGTTCCCCTCCCCTACTTTATTTATTTATTTATTTTTCACTTTCCTTCCTTGTTAGAGGCAAAAACTTTTCTCTCTGTAGCATTCTAGCTGTTTTCTCTTTAAATCTCAGGTCAAATTCATAGGTGTTCAGGTTTTTGGAAAGTTATCTAGGTGATTTTGTGGGACCAGATGAGTTGAGGACCCCTACTCTTCTGCCATCTTGCCACTCCCTCAGTTGGCATGAATTTTAAATCAATTGTTTATGTGTCTTAAAAATATTTAAGAAGTAAATATAAAAGCAAAGGAATTTTTAAAGATAATTGTGCTTCTTTTTAAAAAATTATTTGGGAAAATTGTATATTTTATATGCATTTTATGAATGTATTCAGAAAAATATATCATGATTTACTTATGGCCTAAATATTAAAAAATGGGTTAGAGCATATTACATTGGTTTTACAGTTATACCTAAAATATTAATTGATTCCTTGTTAAAATTATAGCTATGGTCTTTGGTTTAAAATGTAGTTTGTCTAATATAAGTATTGCTACTCCAGCTTTCTTTTGCTGTCCATTTGCATGGCAAAGTTTTCTCCATTCCCTCACCTTCTTTAAAAATTTTATTTTATGTTAAGATTTTATTTATTTATTCATGAGTGACACACAGAGAGAGAGGCAGTGACACAGGTAGAGGGAGAAGCAGGCTCCATGCAGGGAGCCTGATATGGGGCTTGATCCCGGGACTCTGGGATCATGCACTGAACCAAAGGCAGATGCTCAACCACTGAGCCACCCAGGTATCCCATCCATTCCCTCACTTTCATCTGTAGTGTCTTTAGGTCTAAAATTAGTCTCTTGTAAGCAGCATATAAATAGGTCTTGTGTTTTTAGCCATTCTGACACCCAATGTCTTTTGACTGGAGCATTTAGTTCATTTACTTTCAGAGTAATTATTTTTTTTTAATTTTTTTTATTTTTCTTTAATTTTTTTATTTATTTATGATAGGCACACAGTGAGAGAGAGAGAGGCAGAGACACAGGCAGAGGGAGAAGCAGGCTCCATGCACCGGGAGCCCGACGTGGGATTCGATCCCGGGTCTCCAGGGTCACGCCCTGGGCCAAAGGCAGGCGCCAAACCGCTGCGCCACCCAGGGATCCCCCTCAGAGTAATTATTGATATAAATTTAATACCATTTTAATTATTTGTTTTATCATTGTTTCTGGAGATTTTCTTTGTTCCTTTCTAGACTTTGTTACTTTTGGTCTTTCCTTTCCACTTAAAGAATCCTCTTTAATATTTTTTGCAGGGTGTATTGGTGGTCATGAATTCTTTTAGTTTTTGTTTGGAGAAATTCTTTATCTCTCCTTCAAGATAAAAAGCTTCTGCACAGTGAAGGGGAAAATAAAAAAATAACAAACTAAAAGGCATCCTACAGAATCAGAGAAGATATGTGCAAATGACACTTCTGATACAGTCTCCAAAATATATAAAGGTCTTATCAAACTAAACATCCAAAAAATAAATCCAGTTTTTAAAAATGGGCAGAAGACATGAACAGAAATATTTCCAAAGAGGATACACAGATGGCCAACAGACACTTGAAAAGATCCTCAACATCAGTCATCATCAAGGAAATACAAATCTAAACTACAGTGAGGTATTACCTCACACCCAGCAGAGTGGGTAAAATCAACAGCACAGGAAATAACAGGTGATGGCCAGGATACAAAGAAAGGGAACCCTTTTACAGAGCTGGTGGGAATGCAAAGTGGTGCAGCCACTCTGGAAAACAGTATGGTGGTTCATCAAAAAGTTAAAAATAGACCTACCCCATGATCCAGCCATGTCACTACTAGGTATTTAACCCAACAGATACAAAAATACTGTTTTCAAACAACTCAAAAGTTCATCAACAAGTAAGTGGATAAACAAATAGTGGTGTATACATACAGAGCAATATAATGAAATGGCTATATTAAAAAGGCTATTACTGATACAACAGCATGAATGAATCTCTACGGATGTCGCTATAAAACATACTAGATGACTCAGTTTACATTACATAGAAAGCATAAATCAATCTATATTATGGAAAATTGATCAGTTGTCTGGGGATACAAGAAAGGAAGAGCAAGAGGCAGAGATTGCAAAAGCATACAAGGAAACTTTAGGTTATGATACAGAGAACTTAGTTCTCTCGATTGTGATAATTGTTCCTCATCAGATTACATGCTTTAAGTATTCACTGCTTATGTCAGTTATCTCAAAACAAAAACTATTTTAAAAGTAAACTAGTCATAATTCAACTAAGGCGTGCACGAGTGGAGTATGTGTTGAGTATGTAATGGATGTTATATGGGAGTCTACATACAAAACAAGGACTTAAGAATTTACCAACCCACTTCAACCACCCTAAATTTTTGTAGTTAGGAGGCTTTCTGGCAGTGTAAAAGAGATTTTTTTTTTTTTTTTTTTTTACTACAGACACTCTGGGCCTTCAAGAGTTTGAATTCACGATGCTTAGAGCTGTCTCTGAAAAGGTATCTCATGTTCACTTTTCTCCTTTCTTTCTCCAAGTGCAGTGAAGGAAATGACAACATAGAAGTCCTTTCTTTCCTTTTACATAGGTTGACTTTTTTGTTTATTAAATGATTATTTCTTAAGTTACTACTACTTGCCAGATATTGGCAAAATGTGAGTCCAATTGAGGAATATCATCTCAAATATTGTAATATGGGCAATGAAATAAAGAATAGAAACATCTTAAACATCAAATAGTTTAGTATGTTTGGTTGGCCTAAGGATGGTCCCAGGGGTAAAGGAAAGGAATGCTTTCAATTCTCTGACTTCTTACTCCTTTTCCTCTCCATTCCTTAAAACTCTTCCTCCTGCCCTTTTATGTAACACTGATACTTTGCACAGTGTGAGGCATTACTAGCTGCCAGAGGATGAAGTTATTTTTTCAGCTCACTGTAGTAGTTGCTTCTAAGCCTTTAACTGGCAGGCTATGTACTCCTTGAAACCTTATTTCTTGCTCCTTTACCACCAAAGCCATTGGCTCTAGACTGGTTTTAAAACAGAAAACTGAACAAGATAGTAAATTATCCTGGAGGTTTAGTTGTTATCTGTTTCTAAATAGCAACAAGAACATTGTTGATGTTCCTTATTAATTCCTTCCTGCTAACTGGAACTGGTTTAATCTAATAAAATACTCATATTCCCAACTAATTGAAATAGCTTTTAAGTGAGGATGGTCTTTTGAAGGGCAGATTTCTTGTACACTTAAGATTGATCAACCATTCCTTAAGCAGGAATTCATGATCATTAGATTCTATTTTTGCTTGTATCTTGAACTGATAAATTAACAAATCAAACTAAATAATTATTCAGCACATGTAATAAATCAAATTATGTAAACAAACAGCTAGAAGAAATAAATTCAGTCAGCTAAGAAAATGTAGGAGGTTTCTGCTTAAAAATAAAATTATTTGGGGTGCCTTGGTGGCTCAGTGGTTGAGCATCTACCTTTGCCTCAGGGTGTGATCCTGGGGTCCTGGGGTTGAGTCCTACATCAAGCTCCCTGTGGAAGCTTACTTCTCCCTTTGCCTATGTCTCTGCCTCTCTCTTTCTCTGTCTCTCTCATAAATAAATAAATAAATAAAATCTTTTTAAAAAATCAAATTATTTTTAATACATTGTACGATGAAATAACTCCCCTCTCCCACTACAGAGTATTTAAAATAGGTGGCTGAGAATGTCATTTTTATAAATTATTTTTTTTCTTTTTAAGTTTTTAAAGACTCTGCTTAGTCCTTTTTTTAAAATAGCATATTGTTCAATTGATGCAGTGCTTTCATTTAGTTGCTGTGGTAACAAAAATCAGGCCTGAATTAAGCCCCTAGGCAGTCAAATTAGTCAAAGTTTTGCAAAAGGAAACTTTCCTTTCTTTATTTTGATTGTTTCTTAGTAAACTGAGGTAAATTTAGCATATCAGTGAGTTCTCAAAACCAGTTTTAAAGTTTAAAGTTTAATGAATATTTAGAAATAAGGTAAAACTTTATTCTGAGAAAAATGAGATTTTACAACTTAAGATGATTTATTAAATTGCTGAAATTGAGAGAAACAATGTTTTCATTATATGCTTGCCAGTACAGATTTTATTTGTATGTATTCATTGCAATAGATTGTTCTAATGTCTTAATTTTTACAATAGATACTTCTAATGCCTTCTTTGATTGTTCTTCTGTCTTAGAATACAGTAATAAATTCAATAGAACTATGCTAAGTATAACTTTGGTTGCATCTGTCATTTGTAGAATGGAAGACATGGAAGCATTATGGCTCCACAATTCCATGGTTATACATGTCTAGGTAGACAGGCAATAACTGAAAATTTCACCTGTATCTTAAAACCATGTTTTTCTGTGTAGTTAATATGGCTCCTGTGAATTGAGAATGTTGAGTAGGTGTTTGAATGAGCTCAGTACTCCTAGGTTCCAGATAGTACCTTTATATGCCATTAAAATCTTATTTTTTTTAAAAAAATGATTTACTTATTTATTAAAGGTATGTATTTGTTTATTCATGAGAGACACACGGAGAGAGAGAGAGGCAGAGACACAGGCAGAGGGAGAAGCAGGCTCCATGCAGGGAGCCCGATGTGGGGATCAGGGATTCCAGGATCACTCCCTGGGCTGAAGGCAGGCGCTAAACCGCTGAGCCACCCAGTGATCCCCTAAATTTTTATTTAAATTCCAGTTAACATACTGTGTAATATTAGTTTCAAGTCTACAATTTAGTAATTCAACTCTCCCTTATAAAACTCGATGCTCATCATAAGAACTACACTCCTTAGTCCCCATCACCAATTTCACCCACTCTCCACCCATCTCCCCTCTGGTGACCATCAGTTCGTTCTCTATAGTTAAGAGTCTGTTTCTTGGTTTGCCTCCTTTCCCCCCTATAATCATTTGTTTTGTTTCTTAAATTCCACATGTAAGTGAAATCATATGGCATTTGTCTTCCTCTGACATATTTTGCTTAGCATATGCTCTAGCTCTATCCATGTTCTTGCACCTGGCAAGATTTCATTCTTTTGGATGACTGAGTAGTACTACATTATGTGTATATAATATACACATAGATATATATACCACCTCTTCTTTATCCACTCCTCAGTCAATGAACACTGGAGCTGTTTCTATAATTTGGCTATTTTAGATAATACTACTATAAACATCTGGGTGCATATATCCCTTCAAATTAGTATTTTTGCATTATTTGGGTAAATACCTAGTAGTGCCATTGCTGTATCATGGGGTAGGTCTATTTTTAACTTTTTGAATAAATTCCATACTGTTTTCCAGAGTGGCTGCACCAGTTTGCATTCCCACCAACACTGTAAGAGGGTTCCTCTTTCTCCATATTTTGGCCAACACTTGTTACCTGTTATTTTTTGTGTTGTTTATTTTAGCTACTCTGACAGGTACGAGGTGGTGTCTCACTGTAATTTAGGCTTATATTTCCCTGATGATGAGTAATGTTGAGGATCTTTTTCAAGTGTCTGTTGGCCATCTGTATGTCCTCTTTGGAAAGATTTCTGCTCATGTCTTCTGTCCAGTTTTAAAAACTGGTTTTGTTTTTTGGGTGATGAGTGTGATAAGTTCTTTATATATTTTGGAAAATAACCCTTGATCATTTTGTAGTTTGCCTTTTGGTTTTATTGATTGTTTACTTTGCTGTACAGAAGCTTTTTATTTTGATGAAGTCCCAATAGTTTATTTTCATTTTGTTTCCCTTGCTTCAGGAGACATACCTAATAAGATGTTGGTATGGTTAATGTCCAAGAGATTACTGCCTGTGTTCCCCTTTAGGATTTTAGTGGTTTCGTGTCTCACATTTAGGTCTTTAATCCATTTTGAAATTATTTCTGTGTATGGTGTAAGAAAGTGGTCCAGATTATTATTTTTTTTGCATGTTCTTGTCCACTTTTGCCAACATTCGTTGAAGAGACTATCTTTTTCCATTGGATAATCTTTCTGCTTTGTTGAAGATTAGTTGACCCTATAGTTGTGGATTTCTTTCTGAGTTCTCTTATCTGTTCCATTGATCTATGTGTCTATTTTTGTGTCAATACCATACTGTGCCAATACCATGATGTTCTAATCATAACAGCTTTGTAATATAACTTGAAGTCTGGAAATGTGATGCCTCCAGGTTTGTTTTTCTTTTTCAAGGTTGTTTTGACTATTTGGGGTTTTGTGGTTGCATATAAATTTTAGGTTTGCTGTAGCTCTGTGAAAAGTGCTGTTGGTATCCTGACAGTAATTGCATTAAATGTACAGATTGCTTTGGATAGTATAGACATTTTAACCATATTTGTTCTTCCATCCACAAGCATGGGATGCTTTTCCATTTCTTTATGTGTAATTTCTTCACCAGTTTTTTTATAGTTTTCAGAATACAGGTCTTTTACCTCTTTGGTTAGATTTATTCTTAAGTATCCTATGATTTTGGATGCAATGTAAATGGGAGTGATTCCTAATTTTCTCTTTCTGCTGCTTCATTATTGGTGTACAGAAATGGAACAGAATTCTGTATATTGATAATGTATTCTGCAACTTTACTGAATTTGTGTGTCAGTTCTAATAACTTTTTGGTAGAGTCAGGTTTACTATATAGAAAATTATGTCATCTACAAATAGTGAAAGTTTCACTTCTTCCTTGCCTATTTGAGATGCTTTTTAATATTAACTGATTCTTGATTATTTACTGCCTCATAGGAATCTCCTGCATTATCATGGCACCATAACTTCTCTTCCACGTTACAAATTGTAAACTAAAGAAAGGCATTTATGGTTTCTGCTTATTTGAATACCTCAGAACCCTAGATACAGTGCTTAGGGAATTCTTGCTGTTTTGACTTAATTTAATCTAATGTTTTAATGTTATAGAGAGTGACCTCAATTATACGAGTAAAACACCTTCAAGACTGTAGGAGACTTAAATTTTATGGAGATGCTTTTTATAGAAAAAAATAAGAAGCATTACACTTAGCTTCTGGACATTTATGTGCTTAATAAAGAATGACTAAGATGCTAACGGCAGCAAAATTAAGTCTATGTCATGGGTTAATCAGCAGGAGAACATTGACTACTCTGGTTGTATCCACGCCAATATTTTCTAAATCATTCTTGTTATCTGGAGCACTTGCTAATATATGTGTCTTGCTAATATATATTTCTGTACTTGGAGGGAGCTGGTAACCACCAATCCATTGTGAGTTAATATTTTTTGATTCCACATATAAAAGGGATCACTTGGTGTTTGTCTTTCTCTGACTTATGTCACTTAGAATAACGACCTCAATTTCTATATACATGTTGTAAATGATAGATTTCCTTCCTTTTATTAATGAATAATAAATATTCATTAATATATTAATGGATAATATTCATATAAAGACATATATATATATATATGCGTTTCATAGGTTCATTTAGGTCTATACTGTTATTCAAATCTGTTGGTTCTTCCTTTAGTCCCTGTCTGGAATATCTATCCATTATTAAGAGTGGGGTTTTAAAGTCACCAGCTGTTAATGTCTTGTTTATTTCTCCTTTTAGTCCTGTAGTATTTGCTTTATATATTTGGGCACTACAATGTTGGGTGCATAATTATTTTTAAGTGTTATATTGTCTCGATAAATTTACCCCTCTGTCTTTATGTGATGATCTTATTTGTCTCTTGATCTTTTTTAACTTAAAGTCTACTTTATCTTAGTTACCCTGTTTTCCTTTGATTATCATTTGTTTGAAATATCTCACTCGTTCATTCTCAGACTGTGTCCTTCAAACTTAAGTGAGACTCTCATAGGCAGCATATAGTTGAATCTTTGTTGTTACTCCGTTCAGTCATTCTATGTCTTTTGATCAGACAATTTAATTCATTCATGTTTAAAGTAATTATTGATAGTTAAGGAGTTACAGTTGTTAATTGTTTTCTGTTTTTTGTTTCTGGCATCTTTTTTTGCTGTCTTCTTTTATGATTTGATGACTTCTTGCAAAATGTGTTTTGACATCTCTACCATAATCTTTAGTGTAATGATTATAGGTTTTGCCTTTGTGGTTATCAGGAAGCTTAGATAAACTCTTTAACAACCTTTTTCATTAAAATGAAAAAAACAAAAACAAAAACAAAATTAAAATCTTTAAAGTTATGGACCTAGGCATTCTTATATTTACAGATGTCAATTGCTCTGGTCACAAGATATGCTTCACGGTAATTGGTCATATGACCCTGTACGATAGACCTGGCTAAGCCTATAGTCTCCATTTCATGTTTAATATAAGGACAAAGATGATGATCTCAGCAGATAAAGAATAATCATTTCTTGGCCAAAGGTCTATGACTCAATTTTACTTTAAGTAGTACCAAAACAGAAGGAAATTTGGTAATTATTTAAAATTCACTGGGGAATAATATTGTGATCCACATTATAGTACTAAGAGGAGATGGAGAAAGGACTGCCATTTGTATCTTAGGTTAATAAGTACATTTAACCTGATATCTAAGTTTAAATGAAGTTAAAATTGTTTATTTGTTGCTAGTATTACGTAGTCACTGAGTTGGGTATTTTCTGTGAAAATAATGCCAAGTTCCATTTTATCATTGAAGAAAAAAAATGTGAACTCTAAAAATTTATACTTTAAAATGTTCTACTCTCAGAATCATCATTTATCGCATGACCAGTCAGGCAAAATGAAGATAAATGTAAAAAGAAATATCTCAATCTATCTCAAATAAGTATTTACCTTAAGTTTAATGAGCTAGTTGCTATATATTTAATGAGTTAACTGGTGCATATTAATTAAATCTCGATTGTTTGTTTAAAATCTCTTTTGGAGGATTTCATGCCATCTGGTTAACTTACTTTAAATGACAAAAGCAATAAGTACTTAATTGCATTCCTATTAATGTACTCTTGTTTCTAAACATGTGAGACTTTTAATGAGCATTTTACAAGGTTTACTGAAAGAGCATTGTATAGATAAGAATGAATGTTTTGTTAACTCCTTTGCTGCTAAGAGTAGGTGTAAAATAGTGCAAAAAATGTCATTAAGTAGCATTTAGATTATTTGAAAATAAATTATCGCACTCTAGAATTTCTAAAAATGTCTTCCTACAGTGATTTTTAAGTTTCCTGCAGTGTATCCCCACATGTTAGATTTCACTTTCTCTGTTTTTACACCCCAGAAAAGAAATTTTGTGAACAGAAACATACACAATTGTTTAACCTTAGTGTGACACTGAATACAGAAGCTTAAAGATTCTGGTTTTAATTACTCTCCAAGTGTGAATTATGTGAAAATGTAGAGAGTTATGGATATACATTCGTGGAAAAAAAGGGCATTTTGAAGAAAATATCTGACCACAATTTACAAATAAACTAAATTGTGAAAGCTGTTTTCAAATTGTTTAAAACTTGGAAAACATTTTAACTTACCATTGAAGTCATAATCAGCAGATTTGCTTCCTTGGCATCTGAAAATAGATTTCACCTGTACTATAATAGATACAGAGTTTAAACCAATGCTTTTCAGATTACAGGTTTTGAATTAATAAAATAGGTAATTGCCATTTATTTCCTAAATAAAAACAATTGAAAATAAAAAAATTATATTTTTTGAGGATAAGAAAGCATTTGTGACATTTTTGTTTTATTTTTATAACTGTGTCTATAATATGTGTCCGTGTGTTTAACATTTTGCCTATAGTGAGTTGTGAAATCAAATGTGTTTTACTGTGAATTACTGCCAAAAATTTTGAAAATCACTGGTTTAAGCATTCTATAAAAGCCAATGACAATCTCTGTTTAAATTCTGTCTCTGGCACAGTTAAAATAATTGGTATCTATCAAACTATTTCTAAATTTTTGGGTCTATGGCTTTGCTAGATAAGGAACATGTACTGTATTTGGGGTTGTATCACAAAAGAAACTCCAAAGTTAATTCTGTATATTCTGTATATGTATTTCTACAAATAGTTTCATTTTACTCTGTAATGATTAAGCATTAAAGGCAAGTAGATAGACATAATAAATTTTTATTATTTTTTTGGTATCAACCTAAACCAAAAATTTCCAGGGTTAGGTGATGCTTATGGGAATGAAGCTTGTTTAGGTCATTCTTTGTCACTTTAGGGGCTCAGATATGTAACGCCTCTATTCCTCCTTAAGGGGTGAATAGATCAATGGCCATCCTGCTAATGGTCATATCTGTACATTTCTTCCAGTACTTGGAGTTAAGATTATTTTCTGCCTGTTTTGCCTAAGAACACCATGTTTTCTAGTTTGGCTAAACATTATACTAATAAGGCTAGACCTTAGGAAAAATAAATTGTAAGCAGGCATTTAAGGGGCCACCAGCTGAATGGTGTCATGTACCCTCCACTACAGAGAGACTTGGGTCACTTAGGTTTTACAGAAGAGAAAACAACTCTTACGAATCTTTTTTCTATCCACCTAAGATAGAACTATGGATAATAATTGCAACTTAAGACAATATGAAGCTGAGAGAGTTCAATACAGAAAAAAAAATACAGTTTTGACCTAGATTAGTTACAAGGTTTGGTGGGGGAATGTAAAAACATACAAGATATTCTGTAGGAAAATCTCTTACATTTTTCTTCCTTGCCATTATCTGAGTTACACTTAGAAACTAAGAGTCTTGGGGATCACTGGGTGGCTCAGTTGTTTGGTGCCTGCCTTCTGCCCAGGGTGATCCTAGAGTCCCAGGATCGAGTCCCACATCAGGCTTCCTGCATGGAGCCTGCTTCTCCCCTGCTTGTGTCTCTGCCTCTCTCTCTCTCTCTCTCTGTCTCTCATGAATAAATAAATAAAACCTAAAAAAAAAAAAAAAAAAGAAAAGAAAAAAAGAAACTAAGAGTCTTGAAGAAATTAGGGGGAAGGAAAGATGGAAGGGTAAAATCAAGTCATAAGTAGTTATAGGAAGAGACCAAACTAGTAGGATACCCTGGCTAGAGATGAACAGGAGCCATCTTGTTATTTATTTTGTTCCTAGACCAAGTCCAACCTTTACCATTGAGCATTTTTAATAACAAGCAACGGAATCCAATTCCAGTCAATTCAACAGAAAATGACACAGGGCTTCCTGATTGTTAGAAGGGCTGTAGATACAGGATTAAACTTAAACTTTGAAAAAGAATCCCAGAAACTATGCCTGGAGACTGATGTATATGCCTGGAAACTGATGTAATAAGGAAACCACAATTGATATGGCCATTTACATTGCTATCCAAAATTGGACTGCATTCTAGCTGCTTCTTTGGCCGGCACTAATAACACTTTACAGCAGGGACTGCACCTGTCAACCAACACTGTACCCAAACTGGACAGCTCAGACACAAACCTTCTAGATACAGCGTGTTTCCTTGGCTTGAGCGCTCGTCTGCACCAATGCCTTCTTTGCATGTGCCTGTGGTTGGGATTGTGGAGCTGTCACTTGGCTTGTGTTTGGATGTAAAGGAAGCTGAGAAAGAATTTCCTGGGTTGTGTTTTAAGGCTGAGCTTTATTAATCTGAAATTCCCCCATCAGAGCAAGTATTATCTGCTAGTAAGCCTAATAAGCAAGCATAACATGCTAATAAGCCTGAAAATATTACTCAGTATAAAGGACCTCTGCAGGAGCTGTTTCTTCCTTTTGGAAACCTTTCCTTCAAGATCTTTTAGATGGCTGTCTTTGAAAATCAAGACTGGAGTTCAACTTCACTTCGTCACAAAGGCTTTCTTAACCCAATCTAAGTCAGTCTTCTGATCCTTCATTATCCTCTATTACCTGAACTATCATTCATATTCATAAAAAATCACCAGTATTTGAAAAGTTTAAACTCTTCCTTCTTTCCCTCTCACTCCATCTGCCTTCCTTTCTATTGTCCGTACGTCTTCAGAAGAAACAGTGCAAAAGCCGGATTCTGCCTGTTAAAAAATTGTTGTCATCATCCAGAGAGGAGCTTGGCACATGACAATGGTGCAGTAATGACAGTGGCACAGTAGATACTTGTTGGCAGAGTTTTTGAAGAGTGAGGAGTAATAGGAAAGCATTGGGCCTCTAAATATTCCAGATAAATTTCCAGAGGGTTGGGGTTTCTGGAGTAGAGGAGGAATATTAATGATATAAATGGTGAGGACTTAAAAACATCCTCTGTCCTACCCTACAGCCTCCATGGTCTCCAGACACACTCACCGTGGTGTGATTCTCTGAGGATCTGCCACTCAGGATTGGTTCTCATGGAGTGACAATCCCAGAGAAGTTCAGAGAGAGCTGTGACCTCATTCTTAGATCCTACCTGATGATTTTTTCATTCACTATTGATTTAATAATTAAAAAATAATTATTATGGCAGCACTGTGCTTGCACAATGATGTTTTTATTCTATTTATGTCCTCAGTCCTACAGATTTTTGTTTTGAGCCCCTTTGTTGCTGATTATTTTCTGACCATATTCTCTATATTAATGTTTTTGTTGATATTGGCTAAGTTCTTCAGTATGAGAGCAAAATGATATAGTGGGTAAGCACAAGGTCTCTAAAGCTAGCCTGAGTTCAAATCCTAATTCTTTCATTTATTCTTTGCATAAGTTGTTTAAACTATTCTACTACTTACCTCACTTATAGAATAAAGGTGAAATGAATAGTCATTAATATTAAGTGAATTAATATATGTAAGCAGTTAGAATGTTGGCAAGTACCTAGCTGTATGGAAGCATTTGATATCATTATTACTTGGAATGACTTTCTGATCATTTTCTGATTTTTCTGGCCTCAGCTTTAGTTTCTAAACACTTAAATGACCATGTTATGACCAGCTTTCTCTATCTTGGCATCATTTCTGGTTCCTTTTATTGAACTTTTCCCTTGATCCAGCACATTGGCATGAGAAAAGGCCAGGAAAAGATTAGAAGGTTGATGTAGGAACAGATGGAGAAGGACAATCTTTTTTGAAGGACATCAAGAACAATCTTTTCCTACTTCACAATTGGATCCAGTCCTGGCCGATTATTTTTCTCTATCTTCTAAGAGACAAAATAAAAAGAGTTCACCAGACATCTCCAGCAGGACACAGTGATTATTTTATTCTTTTAAGCAAAAGGAACTTCTGAGGCAAAGAGAAGGTGGAATGATTAAACCACAATATAAAGCTCCCTTTTCATTTACCAAACACAAAAGATTCAAACCATCAAAACTTCATTGCTCAGATCTATAGCCAGCAGCCCTGAAGTCATTTCCACTATATCCTCCCATCTGTTACAGAGAGCCATAGTTGTAGTTATGAGCAAATAGAATTGGTTTGTTAAAAGGGTGGTGCACAGAGTATGTGTATATATACACACAATCTAGATATGTGTATATATATATATATGTTTGATCATATGTGCTTGAGACTATGCCTGTGCTTACTTCCCATGCATGCAAGTGGTTTAGTAAGAAATATAAGCATATATATAAGTGGATCCTGCTATAGCAACCTTATTTTCAGTTAGATAACCAAAGAGGAAGACGGGACTCAGAACTCAAATGGGTGATCCATTTGAAAATACTTAACTACTCCTGACTATTCATATTAATTTTAATACATAGTAACTTCTATAAGTTTTAAAATCAGGATGTCTTGTTGGAAGTAACTTCTAACTTTTCCCTTATTTGAAACATAGGTTAAGACTTCATTTCATTTCATATGGCACAAAAAGTTTGTTTACTAAAATCTTTACATTTTATATAGAAAATGTGAATATTTAAAAAATGTGAATATTTATGTGTTTGGCCCTACTGACCTTGTGTTGAATCGTAAATATTGAATTACAAGTTATGGTTCTATGATAGGTACTCATCTTTTATTGCTGCTTGGATATTTACAACTATTTAGTAGTAACTTACTACTAGAGAGCTCTAACTCTAACATGAATAACAACAGCAGAATATAGCCTATTTATTCTCCCATCATCTTTTTCAAGGTAGCCTCCCACAAATTTAGAAAAATGTCTATCTTGCTTAGCACATTA
Organism: Canis lupus dingo; assembly: GCF_003254725.2. Lineage (NCBI taxonomy): Eukaryota > Metazoa > Chordata > Mammalia > Carnivora > Canidae > Canis > Canis lupus. The sequence goes on from NC_064259.1 coordinate 27,784,973, forward strand.
CTTCAGTGACATGAAGGTACCCTGGAATTGCAATAAAATAACCGGAAAATCCTTTGAATGCATTTGAAGTAGACATTTTTCAAAATAGTTTCTAATATAAATCTACTTTTTCTCCTCATGAAGAGGTGAAGGTGAGCAGAGTACCAATAAAGACTTCAGAGACTCATAAGCACTGTGTGCATAATGTTTTTCCTTTGTTCTAGAACAGAATGTTTCAGCCTGACAACAAAGATGAGGGCGTCTGTCAAAGATCTATTGATAGCTACAACAAATCACTACCTGTAATTTTCCCTTTGGTGAACTGATGCAAAAAGATAAATAGTCACCACTTGGAACCCGATCATTTAAAAATAAGACATTGTTTGAAGATAACACAAGCAGAAGAACAGACAATATAAAACATACTTAAGCTTCATAGTCGCTAATATGCACAATTACATCTTCTGGGGAAACATGGATATGCCTCACATGATAATGCTAAAATGAATGAACACTGAAAGTCAATGAGAAAGAGGCTCATAGGAAAGCTCAGCTGGAGATCTACCCTCAGGAAGTAGTTTAAAATATTGGCCATTTGGTACCATCTGTTGAATTCCATACACTCAAAACAATGCTATTTAGAACTCAATTTTTGTGAGCCAGGAATGAAGGATGTGTCTTACAGGGATCATTTAACAGAACTCATTGAACAGAAGGAAGACCATCAGAGAGACAGTGAAATCTCTCCTGACCACACCACACCACATTAATCTGAAATGGACTGAGAAAATGTAAGCATTAATTCATTCCTACACACACATGATCCTCAAATTTACTAAGTGGAGAGGTCTATCATATTGTATGGAATAAGGAGGCAGGAGAAAATGGTATGTACAGATCGTTTGTTCAGGGACATATACAAGTCCTTATGCGGTTTGTAATGCCACTATGGCAGTGAGAGAAATCCTATTATTTTGGACTATATTAAATTTAGCTTCTAGATTGTTTTTAATAATGGTAATCATCACCATTAGTCACCCTCTTTCTTTAGCTTACCACTAGTCTTTTTATGTAATGAAATAGCCAGTGATTGATTACAAAGCAAACTCAGCAAACAATGTAGGAGTCAACACTTTTTTTTTTTTTTAATTTGAAGTTGCCTACTTTCTATTGAAGCGTTTCACATATTTTTGTTGGTGGTGTTGCTTCCCTATTTACTATGGAAGTATATGTATGAAACTGGTAGTCAAACACATATAGTAAGTTCAGTACCTTGCACAGTATGTGGCACATGGTAAATATTCAATAAAGATTTGGTCACAGAAAAAGTGAGTATCATATACTCAACCATTCTCTTGATAAGCAAATGGAGAGGGCTATAAAGTAAAAATATTACTTATTTTTAGGGGAAATAATGGGAATATGATGTTGTTATCCACATATATTTGCCCAAAGGAGGTTAAATATTATATTAATGCTTTTGACTTTTTAAAGAAACCATAAACTGAAAATTAACTTACATTGTCTAAGAAATTTACTTCTAATAATAATGGATGGAACTGGAGGGTATTATGCTGAGCGAAATAAGTCAATCGGAGAAGGACAAACATTATATGTTCTCATTCATTGGGGGAATATAAATAATAGTGAAAGGGGATATAAGGGAAGGGAGAAGAAATGTGTGGGAAATATCAGAAAGGGAGACAGAACGTAAAGACTGCTAACTCTGGGAAACGAACTAGGGGTGGTAGAAGGGGAGGAGTGCGGGGGGTGGGAGTGAATGGGTGATGGGCACTAGGGGTTATTCTGTATGTTGGTAAATTGAACACCAATAAAAGATAAATTAAAAAAAATAACGCATGACTTTATAATCAGGATCAGGATTAGCAAAAATTATATGTTAAAACATTAGTCGATATTGAATGCATGATCATTGTCCTGTGTTTTCCCAACTATTAGTATGTAAAACTTGGAATAAGCTAAATCGCTAAATAAATCTCACAATATTGAAATGAAAACTATTTACAAAATACTTTTCTACCTAGAGAATATAACTATCTGAGTTATACACATACAACAATGTCTCTCATTCCAATGTTGTTTATATGACCAATGGAGAATTCTGTCATTAAGAAAAAAAAATATCATGAAAGATTGTCTCTCTTTCTTCAAAAGGTGAATTTCAAACCTTTTTTTTGACATTTTTATTTATTTATTTTTAATTTTTTTGGAGTTCAATTTGCCAACATTTAGCATAACACCCAGTGCTCATCCTGACACATGCCCCCCTCATTGCCCATCACCCAGTCACCCCCAACTCCCTGCCCACCTCCCCTTCCACTTCCCCTTGTTCATTTCCCAGACTTAGGTGTCTCTCATGTTTTGTCACCCTCACTGATATTTTCACTCATTTTCTCTCCTTTCCCTTTATTCCCTTTCACTAATTTTTATATTCCCCAAATGCATGAGACCATATTAATGTTTGTCCTTTTCCAATTGACTTATTTCACTCAGCATAATACTCTCCAGTTCCATCCACGTCGAAGCAAATGGTATTTGTCGTTTCTAACGGCTGAGTAATATTCCATTGTATACATATGCCACATCTTCTTTATCCATTCATCTTTTGATGGATACTGAGGCTCCTTCCACGGTTTGGCTATTATGATTTGATTAGCATTTAATGGTTTTCAAAAAAAGGTGAAAAATATATTATGACATTGATGATACCAAGAATATATATAAACATGTATGTGTGTCTTATATAAATATCTACCTATGACTTGCTTAGCCAGTGATTTCTCTCATTTTGAGGTGTCTAAAAATTTAGCATAATCAAGAATATAAAGTGTAATTTAACACAAGCAGCAACAGTTTTATTAAAATCCTAACTTCAGGGGTGCTTGGGTGGCTGAGTTGATCATGCATCTGACTTTGGTTCAAGACATGATCTCAGGGGACTGGGATAGAGCCCTGCATCCAGCTCCCTACTGAGCAGGGAGTCTGCTTGTCTTTCTGCCCTTCCTCCTGTTTGCAAACACAAATGCTCTCTCTCTTGCTCTCAAATAAATGAATAAAAACTAAAAATAAAATAAAATAAAATAATATCTACATACATGATGTTGAAATAGAGGATAGAACAGCTTCCCTAAAGAGAACAGAGAACAAGGATAGAAGTAAAAGATAATACTTTAAGCTCTGAAAAATACTCATTGTCGAGTAAGAAAAAAAAGAGCAACTGAGCTATTGGACTGAGCTGACAAGAAAGTTGTTTCTTCATGGAAGAAAGCAGCCATGCATTGAATTGGCATTAACTAATGCATCATTGTATAGCAGTAACCAAATTTAAAAGTTATTTATAAGTGCTAACTAGTGATAAGATACTCAATTGGATGTTCGATAGAATCATAATTTCTTATTTTTTAAAAGATTTTATTTATTTATTCATGAGAGACAGGCAGAGACACAGGCAGAGGGAGGAGCAGACTCCATGCAGGGAGCCCGATGTGGGACTAAATCCTGGGACTCCAGGATCATGCCCTAGGCCAAAGGCAGGCACTTAACCACTAGACACCCAGATATCCACAGAATTATAATTTCTAAAGTAAATTCCAAAGATGTCACCTGGGTTAAATACATATGATTGAAATAATCTCATAATGAAGATGATCTACAAAAACAAATTATTCAAGAAAGAGTCAACTAGTAATAATGGAGTTAATATGAAAGAATGAAATCTTATCTCTAGGGATATTTACAGTTCAAAAATTATATGATAAAAGGCAACTTTCTTCTTTTAACCACTGGAATTCTTCTTCAAGGCAAAGATTAAAGAAATAAATAAAAAACAAGTGTTGACCTATTCCTTGAATTAACCAATCTTTTTCTTGTTCTAATTTTATATTTTCAAATGCAATATTTTATTTTGCAATGAGGCAAAATAATGTCTAATAGAGCTATCAGTGTTCATAACAGATCATTTAATGGATGAATTATAATTTTTGAAAATTAATTTTCCCATTTACTGTTGGGCATTTCTTTATGTTTTGCCCTCTTTTTTTCTAAAATCTATTATTGTGTTAATTTACTACCTCTTATGACTCTAAGATTAACATTCACATTTTAGCAACATAGAAATTGAGCTTTTAAAAGGTTAAGAAACTTCATCAATGCCACATAAATAGTAAGTGGTGAAATTAAATCTTATGATCATCTGCAATTATGCTCTCTCCTGTCTACATTGCCTTCCTATGCTTTCTGTTCTTCTTAAAAAGTGGTATGTTTTCAAATAAGCAGGATGATAGTAATCAGCTGGTATATGACTAAGAATCATGTTCTGTTTTCACGTTTAGTTACTAGACTTAGTTTTGACTTCATTCTATGTCTTTCTCCCCTCCTCTAACCTGGAAGCAAGTCAACTGTATTTTCTACAGGAAATAGAAGCGAATCTGAAAGCAATAAAGAGGACAAAATTGCAATATAGGAGAAAAATAATGATAGCAGGCTTTCCAGACTGAGTAGAAGCATAGCAGAGAAAGAATGTTGGGAATTTATTTTCTGAACTTTCAAGAATCTTAAATACTTAATAAGAGAAGCCATTTAATAGTGAAAAGACACATAATCTTCACTATATAATTAAAGTAACAAAAACAGTTTTGAAAAATGAAACAACAAATAACAGGCTTGTCATGCACTATGGAGTTTTCATTCTGGTTGGAAAAACAAACTTTGAAAAATAATTGCAAAAGTGAGACTATTTACATATAATGAGGGCAACTTACAAGTCCAAACAGTAAGCCTTCTTTGAATAAGTAATGTTGGAGACCTCAATAATGGATATGACTTAGCTCTTGTACAAGGGCTCCAAGAAGAAATAAAATAGGACACTCGAAGCAAGATAGTGGCACATTCAAGAAACTCAAAGAAGCTAAAGCTTACCTAGAGCATAAGGAAAAACAATCACTCATAATAAAAGTAGCATTTACATTTTTAAAGGTATAAACATAACACTCTTAACTAGTAAGTTTAAGAGGCTGCTAATTCGGGGGGAGGAGCAAGATGGCGGAGGAGTAGGGTCCCCAAATCACCTGTCTCCACCAAACTACCTAGAAAACCTTCAAATTATCCTGAAAATCTATGAATTCGGCCTGAGATTTAAAGAGAGACCAGCTGGAATGCAACAGTGAGAAGAGTTCGCGCTTCTATCAAGGTAGGAAGACGGGGAAAAGGAAATAAAGAAACAAAGGCCTCCAAGGGGGAGGGGCCCCGCGAGGAGCCGGGCTGAGGCCGGGGCGAGTGTCCCCAGGACAGGAGAGCCCCGTCCCGGAGGAGCAGGAGCTGCACCGACCTTCCCGGGCGGAAAGGGGCTCGCGGGGAGGTGGAGCAGGACCCAGGAGGGCGAGGATGCCCTCGGGTTCCCTGAGACAGTAACAGCAACTGCGCGCCCAGGAGAGTGCGCCGAGCTCCCTAAGGGCTGCAGCGCGCACGGCGGGACCCGGCGGGACCCGGAGCAGCTGAAGGGGCTCGGGCGGCGGCTCCGCGGAGGGGGCTGCGCGGCCCCGGGAGCAGCTCGGAGGGGCTCGGGCAGAGGAAGAGGCTCCGTGCGGAGGGGGCTGCGCGGTTCCAGGAGCAGCTCGGAGGGGCTCAGGGGCGGCTCCGCGGAGGGGGCTGCGGGGCGGGAGCGCGAATCCACCAGCGCAGGCTCCGGAGCACAGGGCGCCGGGACACAGCCCAGGATCCCGCCTCCCCCGGGACAGGCAGAGGCCGGGAGGGCCCAGGACAGCGAGGACGCTCCTGCCCCAGCTGAGCAGATCAGCGGCCCCGCCCCGGAGCCTCCAGGCCCTGCAGACGGAGTTCCTGCCGGAGCTGAATCCAGGTTTCCAGAGCTGCCCCGCCACTGGGGCTGTTCCTCCTGCGGCCTCACGGGGTAAACAACCCCCCTGAGCCCTGCACCAGGCGGGGGCACAGCAGCTCCCCCAACTGCTAACACCTGAAAATCAGCACAATAGGCCCCTCCCCCAGAACACCAGCTAGACGGACAACTTCCAGGAGAAGCCAAGGGACTTAAAGAACACAGAATCAGAAGATACTCCCCTGTGGTTCTTTTTTTTTTTTTTTTTTGGTTTTTTTGTTTTGTTTTGTTTTTGTGTTTTGTTTTGTTTTGCTTTTTGATTTGTTTCCTTCCCCCACCCCCCCTTTTTTTTCTTTCTTTTTCTTTCTCTTTTTCTTCTTTTTTTTTTCTTTCGTTTTTTTTTTCTCTTCCCTTTTTTTTCTCTTTCTCTTTTCTTTCCTTCTTTCTCTCCTCTCTTTTTCTCTTTTTCCCAATACAACTTGCTTTTGGCCACTCTGCACTGAGCAAAATGACTAGAAGGAAAACCTCACCTCAAAAGAAAGAATCAGAAACAGTCCTCTCTCCCACAGAGTTACAAAATCTGGATTACAATTCAATGTCAGAAAGCCAATTCAGAAGCACTATTATACAGCTACTGGTGGCTCTAGAAAAAAGTATAAAGGACTCAAGAGACTTCATGACTGCAGAATTTAGAGCTAATCAGGCAGAAATTAAAAATCAATTGAATGAGATGCAATCCAAACTAGAAGTCCTAACGACGAGGGTTAACGAGGTGGAAGAACGAGTGAGTGACATAGAAGACAAGTTGATAGCAAAGAGGGAAACTGAGGAAAAAAGAGACAAACAATTAAAAGACCATGAAGATTGATTAAGGGAAATAAACGACAGCCTGAGGAAGAAAAACCTACGTTTAATTGGGGTTCCCGAGGGCGCCGAAAGGGACAGAGGGCCAGAATATGTATTTGAACAAATTCTAGCTGAAAACTTTCCTAATCTGGGAAGGGAAACAGGCATTCAGATCCAGGAAATAGAGAGATCCCCCCCTAAAATCAATAAAAACCGTTCAACACCTCGACATTTAATAGTGAAGCTTGCAAATTCCAAAGATAAAAAGAAGATCCTTAAAGCAGCAAGAGACAAGAAATCCCTGACTTTTATGGGGAGGAGTATTAGGGTAACAGCAGACCTCTCCACAGAGACCTGGCAGGCCAGAAAGGGCTGGCAGGATATATTCAGGGTCCTAAATGAGAAGAACATGCAACCAAGAATACTTTATCCAGCAAGGCTCTCATTCAAAATGGAAGGAGAGATAAAGAGCTTCCAAGACAGGCAGGAACTGAAAGAATATGTGACCTCCAAACCAGCTCTGCAAGAAATTTTAAGGGGGACTCTTAAAATTCCCCTTTAAGAAGAAGTTCAGTGGAACAGTCCATAAAAACAAAGACTGAATAGATATCATGATGACACTAAACTCATATCTCTCAATAGTAACTCTGAATGTGAAAGGGCTTAATGACCCCATCAAAAGGCGCAGGGTTTCAGACTGGATAAAAAAGCAGGACCCATCTATTTGCTGTCTACAAGAGACTCATTTTAGACAGAAGGACACCTACAGCCTGAAAATAAAAGGTTGGAGAACCATTTACCATTCGAATGGTCCTCAAAAGAAAGCAGGGGTAGCCATCCTTATATCAGATAAACTAAAATTTACCCCAAAGACTGTAGTGAGAGATGAAGAGGGACACTATATCATACTTAAAGGATCTATTCAACAAGAGGACTTAACAATCCTCAATATATATGCCCCGAATGTGGGAGCTGCCAAATATATAAATCAATTATTAACCAAAGTGAAGAAATACTTAGATAATAATACACTTATACTTGGTGACTTCAATCTAGCTCTTTCTATACTCGATAGGTCTTCTAAGCACAACATCTCCAAAGAAACGAGAGCTTTAAATGATACACTGGACCAGATGGATTTCACAGATATCTACAGAACTTTACATCCAAACTCAACTGAATGCACATTCTTCTCAAGCGCACATGGAACTTTCTCCAGAATAGACCACATATTGGGACACAAATCGGGTCTGAACCGATACCAAAAGATTGGGATTGTCCCCTGCATATTCTCAGACCATAATGCCTTGAAATTAGAACTAAATCACAACAAGAAGTTTGGAAGGACCTCAAACACGTGGAGGTTAAGGAGCATCCTGCTAAAAGATAAAAGGGTCAACCAGGAAATTAAGGAAGAATTAAAAAGATTCATGGAAACTAATGAGAATGAAGATACAACCGTTCAAAATCTTTGAATTGCAGCAAAAGCAGTCCTAAGGGGGAAATACATCACAATACAAGCATCCATTCAAAAACTGGAAAGAACTCAAATACAAAAGCTAACCTTACACATAAAGGAGCTAGAGAAAAAACAGCAAATAGATCCTACACCCAAGAGAAGAAGGGAGTTAATAAAGATTCGAGCAGAACTCAACGAAATCGAGACCAGAAGAACTGTGGAACAGATCAACAGAACCAGGAGTTGGTTCTTTGAAAGAATTAATAAGATAGATAAACCATTAGCCAGCCTTATTAAAAAGAAGAGAGAGAAGACTCAAATTAATAAAATCATGAATGAGAAAGGAGAGATCACTACCAACACCAAGGAAATACAAACGATTTTAAAAACATATTATGAACAGCTATACGCCAATAAATTAGGCAATCTAGAAGAAATGGACGCATTCCTGGAAAGCCACAAACTACCAAAACTGGAACAGGAAGAAATAGAAAACCTGAACAGGCCAATAACCAGGGAGGAAATTGAAGCAGTCATCAAAAACCTCCCAAGACACAAGAGTCCAGGGCCAGATGGCTTCCCAGGGGAATTTTATCAAATGTTTAAAGAAGAAATCATACCTATTCTCCTAAAGCTGTTTGGAAAGATAGAAAGAGATGGAGTACTTCCAAATTCGTTCTATGAAGCCAGCATCACCTTAATTCCAAAGCCAGACAAAGACCCCACCAAAAAGGAGAATTACAGACCAATATCCCTGATGAACATGGATGCAAAAATTCTCAACAAGATACTGGCCAATAGGATCCAACAGTACATTAAGAAAATTATTCACCATGACCAAGTAGGATTTATCCCTGGGACACAAGGCTGGTTCAACACCCGTAAAACAATCAATGTGATTCATCATATCAGCAAGAGAAAAACCAAGAACCATATGATCCTCTCATTGGATGCAGAGAAAGCATTTGACAAAATACAGCATCCATTCCTGATCAAAACTCTTCAGAGTGTAGGGATAGAGAGAACATTCCTCGACATCTTAAAAGCCATCTATGAAAAGCCCACAGCAAATATCATTCTCAATGGGGAAGCACTGGGAGCCTTTCCCCTAAGATCAGGAACAAGACAGGGATGTCCACTCTCACCACTGCTGTTCAACATAGTACTGGAAGTCCTAGCCTCAGCAATCAGGCAACAAAAAGAAATAAAAGGCATTCAAATTGGCAAAGAAGAAGTCAAACTCTCCCTCTTCGCCGATGACATGATACTCTACATAGAAAACCCAAAAGTCTCCACCCCAAGATTGCTAGAACTCATACAGCAATTCGGTAGCGTGGCAGGATACAAAATCAATGCCCAGAAGTCAGTGGCATTTCTATACACTAACAATGAGACTGAAGAAAGAGAAATTAAGGAGTCAATCCCATTTACAATTGCACCCAAAAGCATAAGATACCTAGGAATAAACCTCACCAAAGAGGTAAAGGATCTATACCCTCAAAACTATAGAACACTTCTGAAAGAAATTGAGGAAGACACAAAGAGATGGCAAAATATTCCATGCTCATGGATTGGCAGAATTAATATTGTGAAAATGTCAATGTTACCCAGGGCAATATACACGTTTAATGCAATCCCTATCAAAATACCATGGACTTTCTTCAGAGAGTTAGAACAAATTATTTTAAGATTTGTGTGGAATCAGAAAAGACCCCGAATAGCCAGGGGAATTTTAAAAAAGAAAACCATATCTGGGGGCATCACAATGCCAGATTTCAGGTTGTACTACAAAGCTGTGGTCATCAAGACAGTGTGGTACTGGCACAAAAACAGACACATAGATCAGTGGAACAGAATAGAGAATCCAGAAGTGGACCCTGAACTTTATGGGCAACTAATATTCGATAAAGGAGGAAAGACTATCCATTGGAAGAAAGACAGTCTCTTCAATAAATGGTGCTGGGAAAATTGGACATCCACATGCAGAAGAATGAAACTAGACCACTCTCTTTCACCATACACAAAGATAAACTCAAAATGGATGAAAGATCTAAATTGAGACAAGATTCCATCAAAATCCTAGAGAAGAACACAGGCAACACCCTTTTTGAACTCGGCCATAGTAACTTCTTGCAAGATACATCCACGAAGGCAAAAGAAACAAAAGCAAAAATGAACTATTGGGACTTCATCAAGATAAGAAGCTTTTGCACAGCAAAGGATACAGTCAACAAAACTCAAAGACAACCTACAGAATGGGAGAAGATATTTGCAAATGACATATCAGATAAAGGGCTAGTTTCCAAGATCTATAAAGAACTTATTAAACTCAACACCAAAGAAACAAACAATCCAATCATGAAATGGGCAAAAGACATGAACAGAAATCTCACGGAGGAAGACATAGACATGGCCAACATGCATATGAGAAAATGTTCTGCATCACTTGCCATCAGGGAAATACAAATCAAAACTACAATGAGATACCACCTCACACCAGTGAGAATGGGGAAAATTAACAAGGCAGGAAACAACAAATGTTGGAGAGGATGCGGAGAAAAGGGAACCCTCTTACACTGTTGGTGGGAATGTGAACTGGTGCAGCCACTCTGGAAAACTGTGTGGAGGTTCCTCAAACAGTTAAAAATATACCTGCCCTACGACCCAGCAATTGCACTGTTGGGGATTTACCCCAAAGATACAAATGCAATGAAACGCCGGGACACCTGCACCCCGATGTTTATAGCAGCAATGGCCACGATAGCCAAACTGTGGTAGGAGCCTCGGTGTCCAACGAAAGATGAATGGATAAAGAAGATGTGGTTTATGTATACAATGGAATATTACTCAGCTACTAGAAATGACAAATACCCACCATTTGCTTCAACGTGGATGGAACTGGAGGGTATTATGCTGAGTGAAGTAAGTCAGTCGGAGAAGGACAAACATTATATGTTCTCATTCATTTGGGGAATATAAATAATAGTGAAAGGGAAAATAAGGGAAGGGAGAAGAAATGTGTGGGAAATATCAGAAAGGGAGACAGAACGTAAAGACTGCTAACTCTGGGAAACGAACTAGGGGTGGTAGAAGGGGAGGAGGGCGGGGGGTGGGAGTGAATGGGTGACGGGCACTGGGTGTTATTCTGTATGTTAGTAAATTGAACACCAATAAAAAATAAATTAAAAAAAAAAGAGGCTGCTAATTCAAGATGCCAAAAGAATGTATAAGTAAGTGCAATTAATTCAAGAAAATTTCATAATACTTCATTCTTTAACAAGAATATAATCAGATAGTTAAGCTGAAATTTCTCAACTATTGATTTGACATTAGTTTATAAGTTCTAAGAGTAATGGTTTTATAGAAAGCATCTTTTTTAAAGTGTGAAAAATGATTAAGTATATTAAATTTCATAATTTGAAAAAATCAAGTACATGAAAGTATACAAAATATTTATTTATAAGATTATTGATAATAGGATCCTATTGGAACACTTCTTGAAAACCAATTCAATCTTTAAAGCACAGACTTGGAAATTTCTGGCCTTAAGAATGAAAGACACAGATGTTTCCATCACTTTTTAGAAGGTAAGCATAAACTAGGAGGGTCATTCTAGAGAGAAATTTCTTTCTAATATATAGTTCAAGTTCCTTTTTCTTACTTTCCTCATAATAATTTTAGTTTGCTCTCTGAATAGAAGGGGAATACATTCACTTTTCTTCCCACTTCTGTATTCTATTGTCACACGTCTCCTCTAAGTCAATGTTAATTACATAATAACTTTCTCTGGAACTAGAAACTCAGGAAGAAATGTGTGAATACCATGTTTTTTATGTTATCACTTTTATTTCAATCCATATTCACCCTTGGCTTTTTATAACTACACTTAACAGACCACATTCAAGACTGTAGTTGACAGCAAATATAGTCCTCTTCTTCATAAATGACATGTTTCTAGATGACTCAGAAGACTGTAGGACATGTGGTTGATTGAACAAAATGAAGAGAAATTTGCCTCCATTTGAATGGCCTATAATGTGTTACTATAGAGTGTATTATCCAAACAAATGAACTTTTAAGAATGTAAGAGGTGATAATAATTATTTCAGGCAACTGTTGTAGACTGGAATTAAACCAGGCAAGCTGGATACATAGTCATCTTGATCATAACAAATAAAAGAATGGAAACCCAAACTGCCACATACATGTTTGAGACTATATTATTATCATGTCAGTAATGATTAGCTTCCATATTGTGGAGCCCCACTCCCCCTCCACCCCACCAGTTCCTGATCTTAAGAGCAATCCCTCTTAGGTAGGAACCACTGTAGTTTAAATATCACTGTGAATGAAATGAGTGGATTGGTCTAGTACAAAATATATGATTCCTCAATTAGTGGTATTTATAAATAAATTGAGACAGTTTACTCGTTTGCAATGTTTATAGCAAGACTAAGATGTGGGCATATCTGTAACAAATTAGAAATTCAAAATAGAATATAAAAATAGAATGATTCTATGGAAAACTTCTAAAAAACATTTTAGATCTAAATTCTTATTTGAAGACAGAGGTTTAGACCCTCCCATTGAAGAAACATAATTGAAGACAATTAGAATTAAGGATATCTTAAGGTTCAAAACAAGTTAAAGCCTTGAAATTAATCTCTAAGAAAGTCTCAGAGTCTTAAGGTGGAATCAAATTTACAATGATCAGCCTTTAAAGAGAAATATTCTAAACAAAGAGAAAATACGTTTTGGAAGACATAAAGACAGACTAAGCTTACCAAGTGAAGATTAAAAGTACAGGAAAACTGAGTTGACAAAGATAGGAAGAGCTTTGAAGGACTATGGTATAACACATAGCTTCCAAGTACGTAAAACAGAGCCAAAGGGATAAAAATCTAATGGCATCCAGTTTTAGCTCCTAATCTGGTTTATAGATTAACACTTAGGTTCACCAAGTGTTATGCAAAATCCTTGTAATAATCAGGGATTTGTCCCCTTTTTTATGTTAGGTTGAGATCTCTTCTTGTGACAACCCTACCTATTTTATAGCTTCATTTTCTCAAAGGAGAGTGATATTGTTTCATTGAAGCTGCTGGAATTCTTTTGAGCTTTACAATGAGGCACAATCTAGCACAATCTAACTTCTGAAAACCAGTAAACACTATCTATCCCACTGTCAATAAACAAACCCCTGACACTATTCAATCAGGTACCTCTGATGATAAATTGAATATCTATAGCACCCCAAATGACTTGCTTTCAGAGTATAGATCACAAGCCACTAGTTCAATACCATTCAGAAACTCACAATATTTTAGAGCTGAAAGGGAATTTAGAGCTCAATTTTGGATATATTTATGTCCTATGTTCCTAGGCTTGTAATGTTAAAGCTAGATGATTTTAAAGTATATAGTATTTAAGATATTATAATATTGGACAGACAATAGTTAAAAGTAGGATTATGTTCTAATTAATTAGAGTGGAAGATAACAATAATAATGACATTTACCTATTGAGTACTTTCTAGTGCCAGGCATAATGTTAAACTTTATACACATTTTCTCATTCGCTGCTCAGACCATCTCCCACCCACCACTGTAATAAATATTTACATGCATACAGTGTGGCTGTCACAAATTAGCATTCAATATAAAATCAGTGAATGAATAAATGAGTGACTAATCCTACAAGTGCATGCTATTTGATTCTTAATTATAAACAAGAAAGTTGAGGATCCAAAAGATTAAGTACCTGGATAAGGAGTGAATACTAGAACCCAAGTAGTTTAAGTTCAGAACAGTACTATAGTGTTCATTATAATATATATATAACATACTGCAAGGAGCAGTGATATATATAAACATAATATATAAAATATGTGTATTATACAAGTATATATTCATTTAATATATATACATGTATATATACACATGTATGAATACATATGAATGTATATATATATACATATATAAATATGTAAAAAAGTCTACAATAAACAGAATTTTGAGCTATGGAAACATTTCCATATGATCCATTTGAATATTGACCTATGTGGATGACAAGAAACAGTATTTAAATGAGGGAGAATATCAACATTAATATCCTGGATTATAATAAAAAACAATAGTTATACCCATATCAGAATTAGATATGTAGGGCAGCCCCGGTGGTGCAGCGGTTTGGTGCTGCCTACAGCCCAAGGTGTGATCCTGGAGAGCCGGGATCGAGTCCCACGTCAGGCTCCTTGCATGGAGCCTGCTTCTCCCTCTGCCTGTGTCTCTGCCTCTGTGTGTGTGTGTGTATGTCTCTCATGAATAAATAAATAAAATCTTTAAAAAAAAAAGAATTAGATATGTGTCAGAGCCATATCTGCAAGTATAAAATGGAAGATTGTGAAGATTACTGGAGATAATATCGAGTCATTTAACCCAAAGCCTTACTTGTACACTATAGACAATTGATAAATATCAGTTTTCCCTTTCTTCTAATAAAAGTAAAACTATACTGATGGTATGAATTTAATATCCAGGTAAGTTATTTTTGATGAATTTTATGTAATGAAATTTTAACATGTTAATATTTTACATGCTGAAATTTATATAATCCTGAAATATTTGCAAAATATTCTTTGATCTGTTACTGAAATTTTTATTGTTGTTACTGGCATTTTAAACCAGAGTTCAATAACCCATGATCCTATTATAGGAATAATTTCAGATGCATCCCATAAATGCTCCAAAAGAAGTATTGCTGCAGGTTTTGATCTACCCATAGAATAGTTTTTAATATACGTAGGAAGACATTTGCTTTTAATGAGAAATCTAGGGCATGATACATCTTGTCAGTGAACTAATAGAGCTAGTATTCTATAATGAAAAGACAAAATACAGGCACAACACACATACACTAAAGAAAATGGGAGTAGAAGGAGAACAAGGAAAAGGAAGAGGGTAAAGGAAGAGAAAGAAGATCAGTAAAAATGGGAACAATTATAAGGCATCACTATTAGTTTTTGCATAAATAAACATTCAAATAATGGACCAATCATAGGCTGAATATACCAGGAAAGTCTCAATGAAAGGAGTGAACTTAATTTGGGCCTTGGGGAACAACATCCTAAAAGGTCCCCAAGTCCCCTCTCCCCACCAACTTACCTAGATAACTTTTAAATCATCCTGAAAAACCTACGAATTCGGCCTGAGATTTGAAGAGAAAACAGCTGGAATGCTACAGAGAGAAGGGTTTTTTATTCTAACAAGGTAGGAAAGCAGAAAAAAAAATTTAAAAAAGTAATCAAGTGGGAGTGGGGCCCCGTGAGGAGCCGGGCAAAGGGGGTGGGGGGGGGATGGGGGTGGAAAAAGCCTCCCAGGACAGGAAAGCCAAGTCCTTGAGAAGCAGGAACTTTACAAATCTTCCCGGACAGAAAGGCACTAGCAGGGAACTCGGCAGGATCCCAGGAGGGGCAGTGGAGCCCCCAGGTTCCCGGGGTCACTAACAGAGAAGTGTGCCCCAGGGGACAGCGCGCCACACACCATGGGTCGAGCGCGGTCAAGGGCTGGAGCGAATGCCCGATGGGGCCCAGGAGCAGCTCAGGTGGTGGCTCCGTGGGGAGGGGACTGTGTGGCCCTGGGAGCGTGATTCCAGAGGCACAGGCCCTGGAGCCCAGGGCACTGGGGGACACAGCCCAGGATCCTGTGCTCCCCCCGGGACAGGTGGAGGCTAGGAGGGCACAGGACAGCGAGGCCGCTCCTGCCGCCGGCGTCCCCAAGCTGTGCAGATCAGCGCCCCTGTCCCGGAGCATCCAGCCCCCTGTGGACTGGGAGACAACGGATGGTTACTGAGGGAGCTGACTCCAGGGCTGGAGAGCTGGCCACCGCCAGTGTGGTTGTTCCTCCTGATGTCACACTGTGCATGGATGGAGCAGAGCCACCAGGGAGCAGGGGCCTCACAGGATGAACAGCTCCCACTGAGCCATGCACCTGGCAGGGGGCGGGGTAGCTGCCCCAGGTGCACACACCTGAGAATCAGCACAGCAGGCCCCTCCCCCAGAAGACCAGCTGGAAGGACAGGCGGGGAGCAATTTCTTGACCAAGCAGCGCTGGAGAGTTCCAGGGGAAGTCGACAGATTTACAGTATATAGAACCAAAGGATACACCTCCTTGTTTCTCTTTTTTTTCTTCCTTCTTCGAGTACAAATTGTTTTTAGCCACTCTGCACTGAGCAAAATGACTAGAAAGAAGAAATCACCACAAAAGAAAGAATCAGAAACAGACCTTTCTCCCACAGAGTTACAGAATTTGGATTACAATTCGAAGTCAGAAAGCCAATTCAGAAGCACAATTATAAGGTACTGGTGGCTCTGGAAAAAATCATAAAGGAATCAAGAGACTTCATGACTGCAGAATTTAGATCTAATCAGGCTGAAATTAAAAATCAATTAAATGAGGGATCCCTGGGTGGCGCAGCGGTTTGGCGCCTGCCTTTGGCCCAGGGCGCGGTCCTGGAGACCCAGGATCGAATCCCACGTCAGGCTCCCGGTGCATGGAGCCTGCTTCTCCCTCTGCCTGTGTCTCTGCCCCTCTCTCTCTCTCTCTGTGACTATCATAAATAAATAAAATTTAAAAAAAAAAAAAAATCAATTAAATGAGATGCAATCCAAACTGGAGGTCCTAACGACGAGGGTTAATAGGTAGAAGAATGAGTGAGTGACATAGAAAACAAATTGATGGCAAGGAAGGAACCTGAAGAAAAAAAGAGAAAAACAATGAAAAGACCATGAGGTAAAGTAAGGGAAATCAATGACAGCCTCAGAAGGAAAAATCAACATATAATTGGGGTTCCAGAGGGCACCGAAAAGGACAGAGAACGAGAAAGTATATTTGAACAAATCATAGCTGAGAACTTCGATAATTTGGGGAGGGAAACAGGCATTCAGATCCAGGAGATATAGAGGCCTGCCCCCTAAAATCAATAAAAACCATTCAACACCCTGATATTTAATAGTGAAACTTGAAAATTCCAAAGATAAAGAGATAAAGAGAAAATCCTTAAAGCAGCAAGAGACCAGAGATCACTAACTTATATGGGGAGAACTATTAGATTAACAGCAGACCTCTCCACAGAGACCTGGCAGTCCAAAATGGGCTGGCAGGATATATTCAGGGCCCTAAATGAGAAGAACATGCAGCCAAGAATACTCTAACCAGCAAGGCTCTCATTCAGAATACAAGGAGACATAAAGAGCTTGCAAGATAGGCAGAATATGAAAGAAAAAAATCAGCTCTTCAAGAAGTATTAAGGGGGAGACAGAGGAAGTCCAAAGAAGCAATGCACAAAACAGGGACTGAACAGGTATTATGATGACACTGAATTAAGATCTTTCAATAGTAACTCTGAACATGAATGGGCTTAATGATCCCATAAAAAGACACAGGGTTTAAGACTGGATAAAAAAACAAGACCCATCTATTTTCTGTCTACAAGAGACTCATTTTTGACCTAAGGACACCTACAGCCTGAAAATAAAAGGTTGGAGAACCATTTACCATTCAAATGGTCCTGAAAAGAAAGCAGGGGTAGCCATCCTCATATCAGATAAACTAGAGTTTACCCCAAAGACTGTAGTAAGAGATAAAGAGGGACACTATATCATACTTAAAGGATCTATCCAACAAGAGGACCTAACAATCATGAATATTTATGCCCCTTATGTGGGAGATACCAAGTATATCAATCAATTAATAACCAAAGTTAAGACATACTTAATAATACACCTATACTGGGAGACTTCAACATGGCACTTTCTGTAAATGACATATTCTAAGCACACCATCTTCAAAGAAACAAGAGCTTTAACGATACACTGGACCAGATGGATTTCACAGATATTTATAGAACTTTATATTCAAACTCAACTGAATACACATTATTCTCAAGTGCACATGGAACTTTCCCCAGAATAGACCACATACTGGGTCACAAATCAGGTCTTAACCGATACCAAAAGATTGGGATTGTCCTCTGCATATTTTCAGACAATAATACTTTGAAACTTGAACTCAAACGCAAGAAGAAATTTGGAAGAAATTTAAACACGTGGAGGTTAAAGAGCATCCTGCTAAAAGATGAAAGGGTCAACCAGGAAATTAGAGAAGAATTAAAAACACTAATGGAAACTAATGAGAGAGAAGATACAAATGTTCAAAATCTTTGGGATATAGCAGAAGCAGTCCTGAGAGGAAAATACATCGCAATACAAGCACCCCTCAAAACATTGGAGAAAAAAAACCCTCAAATACAAAAGCTAATTGCACCTAAAGGAACTGGAGAAAGAACAGCAGATAAATTGTACACCCAGCAGAAGAGAGTTAATAAACATTTCGGCAGACTCAAATTATAAAATCATGAATGAGAGAGGGGCGGTCACAACCAATACCAAGGAAATACAAACGGTTTTAAAAACATATTATGAGGAGCTATATGCCAAAATTAGGCAATCTAGAAGAAATGGACACATTTCCAGAAAAGCACAAACTATCAAAACTGGAACAGAAAGAAATAGAAAACCTGAACAGACCAATAACCAGGAGAAGAATTGAAGCAGTCATCAAAAACCTCCCAAGACACAAAAGTCCAGGGCCAGTTGGCTTCCCAGGGGAATTCTATCAAACGTTTAAAGAAGAAACAATACCTATTCTTCTAAAGTTGTTACAAAAGATAGAAAGGGATGGAATACTTCCAAACTCGTTCTATGAGGCCAGCATCACCTTAATTCCAAAACCAGACAAAGACCCAACCAAAAAGGAGAATTACAGACCAATATCCCTGATGAACATGGTTGCAAAAATCCTCAACAAGATACTAGCCAATAGGACTCAATAGTACCTTAAGAAGATTATTCACCATGACCAAGTAGGATTTATCCCCGGGACACAAGGCTAGTTCAACACTCGTGAAGCAATCAACATGATAGATCATATCAACAAGAGAAAAAACAAGAATCATGTGATCCTCTCAATAAATGCAGAGAAAGCATTTGACAAAATACAGCATCCAATCCTGATCAAAACTCTTCAGAGTGTAGGGATAGAGAGAACATTCCTCAGCATCTTAAAAGCCATCTATGAAAAACCCACAGCAAATATTATTGTCAATGAGGAAACACTGGGAGCCTTTCCCCTAAGATCAGGAACATGACAGGGATGTCCACTCTCACCACTGCTATTCAACATAGTACTAGAAGTCCTAGTCTCAGCAATAAGGCAACAGAAAGAAAAAAAAAAGAAAGAAAAAAAATAAAAAAAAATAAGGCAACAGAAAGAAATAAAAGGTATTCAAATTCGCAAAGAAGTCAAACTCTCCCTCTTCGCAGATGACAAAGACATGATACTGTACTTGGAAAACCCCAAAGACTCCTCCCCAAGATTGCTAGAACTCATAAAGCAATTCAGCAGTGTGGCAGGATACAAAATCAATGCCCAGAAATCAGTGGCATTTTTATACACTAACAATGAGACTGAAGAAGAGAAATTAAGGAGTCAATCCCATTTACAATTGTGTCCAAAATTATAAGATATCTAGGAATAAACTTAACCAAAGAGGTAAAGGATCTATACCCTAAAAACTACAGAACACTTCTGAAAGAAATTGAGGAAGAAACAAAGAGATGGAAAAATATTCCATGCTCATGGATTGGAAGAAACAATATTGTGAAAATGTCAATGTTACCCAGGGCAATTTACACATTTAATGCAATCCCTATAAGAATACCATTGACTTTCTTCAGAGAGTTGGAACAAATTATCTTAAGATTTATGTGGAATCAGAAAAGACCCCAAATAGCCAGGGGAATATTAAAAAATAAAAAAGAAATTGAGAGCCAGGGGCATCACAATGTCAGATTTCAGGTTGTACGACAAAGCTGTGATCATCAGGACAGTGTGGTACTGGCACAAAAACAGACACATAGATCAAAGGAACAGAATAGAGAACCCAGAAGTGGACCCTCAACTCTATGGTCAACTAATATTTGACAAAGCAGGAAAGACTATCCATTGGAAAAACAACAGTCTCTTCAATAAACGGTGCTGGGAAAATTGGACAGCCATCTGCAGAAGAATGAAACTGGACCATTCTCTTACACCATACACAAAGATAAACTCAAAATGGATGAAAGATCTAAATGTGAGACAAGATTCCATCAAAATCCTAGAGGAGAACACAGGCAACACCCTTTTTGAACTTGGCCACAGCAACTTCTTGCAAGATACATGTATGAAAGCAAGGGAAACAAAAGCAAAATGAACTATTGGGACTTAATCAAGATAAAAAGATTCTGCACAGCAGAAGAAACAGTCAACAAAACTAAAAGACAACCTACAGAATGGGAGAAGGTATTTACAAATGATCTATCAGATAAAGGGCTAGTATCCAAGATCTACAAAGAACTTCTTAAACTCAACAGCAAAGAAACAAACAATCCAATCATGAAATGGGCAAAAGACATGAACAGAAATCTCACAAAAGAAGACATACACATGGCCAACATGCACATGAGAAAATGCTCCGCATCACTTGCCATCAGGGAAATACAAATCACAACCACCATGAGATACTACCTTACACCAGTGAGAATGGGGAAAATTAACAAGGCAGGAAACCACAAATGTTGGAGAGGATGTGGAGAAAGGGGAACCCTCATGCACTGTTGGTGGGATGTGAACTTGTGCAGCCACTCTGGAAAACTGCGTGAAGGTTCCTCAAAGAGTTAAAAATAGAGCTACCCTCTGACCCAGCAATTGCACTTCTGGGGATTTACCCCAAAGATACAGATGCAGTGTAACACCGGGACACCTGCACCCCAATATTTATAGCAGCAATGTCCACAATAGCGAAAATGTGAAAGGAGCCTTGGTGTCCATCGAAAGATGAATGGATAAAGAAGATGTGTGTATGTATACAATGAAATATTACTCAGCCATTAGAATTGACAAATACCCACCATGATGAGTAAAGAAACCTACCAGGCTTTCAAAACAGACTCTAAGTGGGGAATCATGGGAAATTTAAGTTTCTACTGTGATTCTAAAACATGAAGCGTTTGAAATCCTAGTGATGAAGACCAGACTTTTTTCCCTACAGGTCCTAGGAAATCATTAGAGACAAAAAATATTTTTTTATGTTTAGACTGACAAAAGTTTTTTGGCATAATAATAATATAAAATTCTAACTTATTTCTGATTTCAATGAAAATGTGTTAGGATTTTATAAATTTCTATAAGCTATATTTGGAATGGTAATAACCTTTAAAATATCCTAGATTTCAAATAACAAAGTTCTGTTTCTTGCCATTGCCTAACCATCAGTCATTCAAAACTCTTCTCTGTATCCTACTCACTCTGGGTTAAGATAGAGCAGTCAGTTTTTAACATTGCCCTTTCACTATAGAAGAAGTTTAACATCAAGATATATTTTGTTTAGACCATACATGAAAATCACTTTCTACCTTTGTGGTTACCAAATATTGGCTCATTATTTTTCCTTCAGATAAGGGACTCTTACTCTCTCCCCAGGTCAACCAATCTAAAGGTTTTCTACATGAATGGAATCAAGATGAAATATAGTATATCTTGTAATAAGCAGCAGTTTCTAAATTAGGGAGTGTTAAATAACAAAAATTCAATTGAGTAAAATTTAAAGATCTAATCATCTTTTCATAATCAATTCATGGACCAGGCAGCAATGTCAAGCAGAAGGAAGTTCCAAAGGGTTACAGAAAAAAAAAAAAAAAAAAAGTTTTCAAAAGTAGAGAGGGAGTGGAAAAAGAAATGATTAGGGAATAATCCACTGTTTTTGGCAAGGTTACCCTCATAAAGGGGAATCGAAGGGTGTCTATCAGTAGGAAATTGCCATGTTGACTAGTTAAAGGTGACATTTTTGGGAGGGTAAAACTGCAGTTAGGTTATATTAAGCCTTGGTTTAATGACTTCGGGCCCTAACTACACCATTATTTTGGACCTGTGGTATTTTTTTTACAGAAATGAAGCTGTCTTTTTGATTTAGAGAGCTAGAAATAACAAGGAATGTTAATTGTCCCTCAGATATTCAGTTGTACAATGTCAGAACAGGACATTTATAACCACAAAAGATATTTTCATTCAGAAATGGGAAGAAGGGCAAACACATTCAAGTCATTTATCTTCAGCAATCTAAAATCACACTAAAATTTTAAGGGACTTCACTCCAGGTTTAGGGAATATTTATTGTTAGACTTGAATTATGTCCACTAGAAATATTTTCACTTCTTTTTGGAATTTCAACCAGAATTGTTTTTTTTTTTTGTTTGTTTGTTTTTTTTGTTTTTTTTGTTTTTTTTTTTTTTTTCAACCAGAATTGTTTTGAAAGTATAGTTCAAGTTGGGAAGAACAGATATCTTGACAATTCTGATGTGCATGTCATAAATATGGACTATCTCTCCATGTATTTAGTTGTTTTTTGTTTATCAGAAAGTTGTAGTTTGCTCATGTAGCTCTTGTATATATTTTATCAGATTAATAGCTATTTCACTTTTGGAGGCCCAACATAAATAGTTATGTGCTTTTAATTTCAAATTCCACATGTTCATTACTGGTACAAGGATAGTGAATAACTTTTTTTACCATTAACTTTGCATCCTGCCACCTTGCTATAGTCCTGTATTAGTTCCAGGAGGGTTTTTTGGCAGCTATTTTGGATTTTTCATATAGAAGTTCATGTCATCTGCGATCAAAGGCAGTTTTTGTTCTTCCTTCCAAATATGTTTCCCATTTCTTGTCTTATTGCATTAGTTTGGATTTCAAGTATAATGTTGACATGCAATAGTAAGATGGGTCTTTTTGCTTTGTGGTAATCCTAGCAAGAAAGTTTTGTTTCTCACCATTAAGTATAATGTTAGTTGGATATTTTTTGTAGATTTATTTATTTCTACTTTGCTAAAAGTTTTTACATTAGAGGTACTTAAAAGTTTCATCATTAATTAATAAGTGTTGGATTTTGTCAAATAATTTTTTTTTGAGTCTGTTGATATGATGGATCATATTAATGGATTTTTAAACATTGAATTATCTTTACATAGCTGGGTTAAATGCCAGTTGGTTATGATGTATAATTATTTTCAGTGTTAGATTTGATTTGCAAATATTTTGTTGATCATTTTTACATCTGTGCTCATAATAGGTATTATTCTTTATTTGTCTTATAATCTCTTTGTATGATATTTCATTATTTGGGTAATTTTGGCTTTATATAATAAGTTAAAAAGTATTTCCTTTGCTTCTGTATTCTGGGAGAGATCGGAAGGAGTTGGTATAACTTCTTAAATGTTTTGAAAGAATTCATCAGTGAACACATCTGGGCTTGATGCTTTTTGTTTTGGAAAGTAATTATTGATTCAATTTATCTAATAGTTGTAATAATATTCACATGTCTGTTTCTTCTAATATGAATTTTAGCGGATGTGTCTTTTAAGGAATGCATTCATTTCATATAGGTTATTAGATTTGTGGTCATAAGGTTGTTAATAGTTTATGTGACTTACTATAAATAGTTTCTACTTCTATATCTTTAAATTCTTTGAACTTTCATTTTTAGTGGCTAATCTGCCATTAATTCCATCCATGTTTTTTTTTTTTTTTTTTTTTTTTTTTTTAGGTTGGGGAAACTGCTCCTTTATGAAAGGAAACCAAGGGCTGCTCCTGGAGACCCAGGTGGAAGTCCAAAGCAGGTCTTTGGGCCCCAATTTGGGGCATTCCATCCGCTGCTCCAGCTTGGCCTCAGACTACTTTCTTAGGTGGTCGAGCTTGGCCTCGCCTGCGGTCCCGGACAGCTCTTCTCCGTCCCAGCTTGGCCCAGCAGACGACGAGCCCGGACACCCTTACAGTCTTTTTTTTTTTTTTTTTACATTGATTTTATTGAAAGGTTTCCACTTTTCGAAAGAAATGTATTTTCCAGTAATATCATGGCTTCCAAACTGCTCAGAATTCTAGGATACTGTCCTTCCCAAATGCTCCATCTTCGTTATTCTTTTTCTTCCATGAATTATGATTTACATCATCCTCCAGGGACACCTAGGTGGTTCAGTCTGTCTTCGGCTCAGGGTGTGATCCTGGGGTCCTGAAATCGAGTCCCACATCAGGTTCTCCATGGGGAGCCTGCTTCTTCCTCTGCCTCTCTGTCTCTCTCTCTGTCTCTTAGCCGTCTCAGCTTCTGTTGGCAGTCGCTTGGGGGTTCCTTTTAGGTCAAGCACCTTCTGAAAATTTTTGTTTTCAATTTTTGTTATAAATTTTTGATAATAAGTTTTTGTTTTTATGGTATGGTTGGAAAATTTTTAATTTTTTATTTATCTTATATCATGCTTACATTTTCCTTTACCTTCTTATACATAAATATCTTGGTGTATAGGAACCATATTATGTCCTTGTTTGCTAGTTGTGTTTTTTTTATCTCCACCATTTATGGAATTTCTGGGTCTTTTTATATTTATTCATTTATCTCTCATTTATGGATTAAATTTCCCTCTTTATGTGAATGCCTGGTAATTATTTATTGGGTACTAGATAGTGTGATTTCTGTTGTGGGTTTCTGGATTTGTTTTGTATTTCTTTACATCGTTTTGGATTTTGTTCTAGTATACAGTTTTATTATTTTCAAATAAATCTGACCACTTCAAGTCTTGCTTTTAATATTTGTATGGTAGATTCAGAATAGCCTTTAGTGTAGCCTTAATTTAACCTCAAATAAAATAATGATCTTCTGATAGTGAAGACTGAACTTGCACTCTAGAGAAAGCAAAGATCTCATGGAGAATATAAATGATAAGTCACCTCAGTTAAGCAATATCACATGTATAATGCTTTGAATTTCAACCTTGGAGATTGTAAATTTTATTCAGTTGGCATTAAAAATCAGGAATGTTTTCTAAAAAATCAAGTGTTTGATGGAGACATGAACTATGATTATAACTTTTAAGAAAGTGTTTGAGATAGTAACAGAGGAAATCTATGAGGTCTATAGCAACTTTGGAAAAGTCAAGGAAAATTACATTGTTAATGCATTATATAAAATTTCTTCAAGCAACCCAAGAATTAAGATGGGAAAAATGAAAAGCTTAAAAAAGTTTATTATTCTATTTTAGTGGGCTAATTTTCTAATGCAAATAAAGATTCTACTTTGTGTTTTTGTTAAGGTGGAAGTCCAACAAATAAACTTACAATGCAACCTGGAAATAAAGCTTTAATACTGATAGACTGCTTGTGTCCTACTACAAAATAAAAACTATCATGTAAAAATTCTGTGTTCAATAATTGACAATATTGTGCTTTTTTTAACTGGCAACTGGGAAATATCTTTTTACCCACTAACAAATTATTACTATCTTATACTGAGATTGGCTACAAGTTATTTATATCAGGCCCATTTCTGTATCATAAACTTTACTGTTCTGGGGACATGGTTTGTGACTTTATGGAAACCATCAAATTAGTATCCATAAGTGCTGATGGCTACATTCTTCTCTTGGTCTCTTTGAAAAAGGACATCAGTTAAATTTCATTAACTCATTCATATGAAAATAAAATTTGTGTTTAGAAAAAGGATCATATAACAACTGACTTGATAGTAATCCATTTAATTTACTCTACCATAATTCTATTTCTCATTAATTTAATCAATATCAGTCATTTTGCCAATAAAAAATGTCTTTGCCTATTTCATATAAAATAATTGATATATGCTTTAGAATTGGACTGGAAGAGATCTGAATAGTTGAAAAAATATGTAAAAAACAAAACAAAACAAAACAAAACATCAGAAGAGTGGTTACATAATGGATTGCAACCAGGGCTTCTTTGACACTAATTAATGCTAGGTCTACTGAATCTCCAGATTATAGTAATTGGCAACTTTTAAAAGATTTGTTTATTTTAGAGAGAGAGCACTAGATGATAAGCAAGAGGGGTAGGGAGAGAGAGAATCTCAAGCAGACTCCTCACTAAGCACAAAGCCTGATAGAGGGCTCAACCTAAGGACCCTGAGATTACAACCTGAACTGAAACCAAAAGTTGGACACTCATCTGACTATGCCACCCAGGCACCCTGTATTTGGTAACATCTTATGCTTAGCCATCTACAGAACAAATTCATATCACCAGGTCTGATAATATAAATACATTTTTTAAATACCTAATTTTTGTGTGTTTGTTTCAAGTTTTTATTTAAATCTAGTTGATTAATATATAGGGTAATAGTGGCTTCAGGTGTAGAATTTAGGGATTCATCACTTATATTTTGCACTCAGGGCTCATCACAAGTGCCCTCCTTAATACTGATCACACATTTATCCTATGCCCCACCTACCTTCCCTCCAGGAACCCTCAGTTTTAGAGTTAAGAGTCTCTGCTTCCCTCTCTTCCCCCCCCTCCCCCTATATTCATCTATTTTGTTTCTTAAGTTCCACATATGAATGAAATCATATAGTATTTGTTTTTCTCTGACTTATTTCATTTAGCATAACACTAGTTTCATCCATGTCGTTTCAAATGGCAATATTTCATTCTTTTAAATGACTGTGCAGTATTCCATTGTATATATTTACCACCTCTTCTTTATCCATTCATCAGTTAATGGACATTTGGGCTCTTTCCATAATTTGGCTGTTGTTGATAATGCAGCTATAAACATCAGGATGCACGAGTCTCTTCAAATCAGTATTTTGTATCCTTTTTGTATTTACTGGGTAAATACTCAGTAGTTCAACAGTTGGATCTTAGAGTAGTCCAATTTTTAACTTTTTGAGTAAACTCCACACTATTTTCCAGCATGGCTGCACCAGTTTGCATTCCTACCAACAATGTAAGAGGGTTCCCCTCTCTCTGCATCCTCTCCAACACCTGTTGTTTCATGTGTTACTCATTTTAGCCATTCTGACAGGTATGACGTGGTATCTCATCATGGGAGTTTTGATTTGTATTTCCCTGATGATGAGTGATGTTGAGCATCTTTTTATGCGTCTGTTAGCCATCTGTATGTCTTCTTTGGAAAAATGTCTGTTCATGTCTTCTGCATATTTCTTAACTGGAGTACGTTTTTTGGGTGTTAAATTTGATAAGTTCTTTATAGATTATGGATACCAACCCTTTATCAGATGTCATTTGCAAATATCGTCTCCCATTCTGAAGGTTTTCTGTTACTTTTGTTGACTGTTACCTTCATTATGCAGAAACTTTTTATTTTGGTGAAGTCCTGATAGCTCATTTTTGCTTTTGTTTCCCTTGATTCTGGAGACATGTTAAGTAAGACATTGCTATGGCCAATGTCAAAGAGGTTGCTACCTGTGTTCTCTAGGATTTTGATGATTTACTGCCTCACATTTAGGTCTTTCATCCATTTTGGATTTATTTTTGTGTATGGTGTAAAAAAGTGGTCCAGTTTCATTCTTCTGCATGTCGCTGTCTGGTTTTGCCGACACCATCTGTTGAAGAGACTGTCCTTTTCCCGTTGGATATTCTTTCTTGCTTTGTTGAAGATTAGTTAGCCATATAATTGTGGGTCCATTTCTGCGTTCTCTATTCTGTTCCATTGATCTATGTATCTGTATTTGTGCCAGCACCACACTGTCTTGATGACTACAGATTTGTAATAGAGCTTAAACTCTGGAATTTTGATTCCTCCAGCTCTGGTTTTCTTTTTCAAAACGGCTTTTGCTACTTGGGTCATTTGCAGATCTATACAAATTTTGCATTGTTCTAGCTCTGTGAAAAATGCTGGTGGTGTATTGATAGGGGTTGCATTCAATGTGTAGATTGCTTTGGGTAGTATAGACATTTTAACAGTATTTCTTCTTTCAACTTGGGAGCACCCAATTATATAAATTAATAACAAACATAAACTCATTAGCCATAATACAATAGTAGTAGAGGACTTTATCTCCCCCCTTACATCAATGGATAGATCTCTAAGCAGAAAATCAACAAGGAAACAATCGCTTTGAGTGACACACTGGACCTGGTGATTTAAGAGATATATTTGGAACATTTCGTCCTAGAGCAGCAGAATACACATTTTTTTAAGTGCACATGGAACATTTTTCCAGAATAAAATTATTCATCATATTACCTTTTAATGGCTAATAAGCTTTAAATACCATTATTCATTAGGAAAATGTATATTAAATCTACATTGAGAGATTTTTGCACACATACTAGAATGGCTTTTGTCAAAAGATGAGAAAATATTAAGTGTTGGCTAGGATTTTGAGCAACTGGAGCCCTCATATATTCTTAAAGGTACTTTAAAATTCAATAGCTAGTTTGGAAAACTGTTTTACAGTTCCAAATAGTTACACAATAAATTGACCATACAACACAGAAATTCCACTCTTAGTAATCTACAGAAGAGACATTAAACCATATAATCACACAAAGTTTGCATGTAACTGTTGATATCAACATTACTCATAATAGTCAAAAACTGGAAATAAGGCAAACTAGTGAATAGATACATTTCTACACTGAAATACTAATTGATAATACAAAGTAACAAGCTACTGATACATACTTTAATATACATGTTCCTCAAAAGCCATGTGTTAAGTAAAAGAGCTAGTTGCTAAAGATGATATAATGTACAATTTTATATATATGAATTGACCAAAGAGGTAAATTGATTATGGCAAATAGCACATCAGTGGTTGCCTCTGGCTGGAGGAGAAGTAGCAGTAGAAATTGACAATAACCAATATCCAAGGAAATTTAGAGGATAGCAAAAGAAATTTTAAAACTGGATTGCTTGACTATGTACAACTACACAAATTTATAAAAACCCATTTAATTTAATACTTCAATTGGTAAATTTTATGGAATATAAGATTGACCTCAATGAGGCTATAAAAAAATTGAATTGATGGTCTAAATAACAATGCTGGAATTCTCGTATCCTATTATATTCAGATTGAGTGATGGGCCTCTCAGATTGAGTAGAGTTCTAAAATATGGATAGAAGAACGTCTTTCTCCTAACCTCTTACCATGAAGCAACTGCATTAATGGTGTACAACCTTTGTTGGAATTTATTTATATACTCTTTACTCTAAATCTTTTTTTAAAGATTTTATTTATTTATTTATTTATTTATTTATTTATTTATTTATTTATGAGAAACACAGAGAGAGAAGCAGAGACATAGGCAGAGGAAGAAGCAGGCTTCCCATAGGGAGCCTGATTGGAACTCTATCCCAGGACCCCGGGATCATGACCCAAGCCACCCAGGCATCCCTACTCTAAATCTTATGCTGTCCCAGTAGTATGACTTCTTTACAATGCATTCCTTGGAGTCTAGGGTAGCTTCTTGCCTTCAAAGTCATAATATTTTGGTCCTTGGAAGAACAGGATCCTTCCTGTTCAGCACAAATAACTTCATTTAAATTATCTTTGAAGGTGTCAGTTATTTGCTACTAATTTCTGTATCCTACAAATTCTTAAAAATGTACAGCACAAAAGGCAATGAATTTAATTTTTAGAGTGGATGGTATATTCTAGAAAATCAGGCTTTTTAAAGATGATGCTGAGTAGCTCTGATATCAACCTATTAAAGGAACACTAAAAGAAGGGGAATGAACATAAATGCAAAAATAATGCAATGCCCAAGATGAAGTGATTTGAGCCACTCTTGACCTCTAGGTATTTAATAAACATTTATTTACTTTGCATAAAGACTTGTAAGTGCTGAGAGCAAGTTTATTGTCTTTTTTAATCTGCAGATTAATTGGAAAGTGAAAGAATCTTACTTATCTAGGTCATCTTTCTCATCATCAAAATGGCTCTATTCAATTATATACGGTTGTTAAAATGAGCATGACACTCACCAGTTTTAAGTTGCCACCTGGGAATATGATTCAGTGATTATTTCCATTGGATAATTTAGCCTTCTTGCTTCTTGATAGTCTCACTATCCAGGTAGAGAGTTCAGGGTGATGAAGTTCTACCTTTGATGAATGTTGTCCTTAGCATGGTCAGGCTTTGTATCTGGATCTGCTTGTAATTGGTAATTTTTTTTTTCCAATTCCCATTCTCTCTCTAGCTAATCTCCAGTGGCTGTAGAAAAATCATACTTGAAGGCTGGTACATAGTCCATAATAAACATTAATATCTTTCTAAAAGATGGCAGCATATTAAAATAGCATGTTCTGCTTATTTTACTCATATTCTTGCTTTATATTCTGATTTCAGTTGCCATTAGTCTTAATCTTTCATCACTTCGTGGTTCCTGTCTCCGATTTTTTTTTTTCTGGATCCTAAACACTATCAAGAATGTCTTGATACCTTTATTATCTTATTATGCCTTGGTTAGCAAGATCATAGAACTCTTGAATTAGAAGGAACGATGAAGATCTATGAACTCTACCCAGTTAGACAATCTCCCCAAAATCACTGGAGATTGTGCTTATAGTTGAGACTAAGGAAAAATGGTATACGTTCTAACATGCTTAGTTTCATTTTATCTTCAACAATATTCTGAGGTAGCTAGGACATGTAGTTTTAACGTAGCCTCTATCATGATAGAAAAGCTTAAAAAAGCTTATAAAGGCCAGTCATAATTCACAGTGGCTTCATTTGAAGGAGCATAGAAATGAATCATGAGATCTCAATCAAATCTATTCAATCTTGAGGACTATAGTGAGTTTTAAGAATGCATAAAGGGCTGCTACAACAGAGTTTTTAAATACTGAGAAGCAAGATGAATGTCAGGTTAGAGTGTGAATATCTGTGGGGTGATAAGTATGCTTCTTATGCATCTCTTAAATATCTAGGAAAATTTTTGCCTTTAGCAACCAGCCAACTGTCTCATAGTTTGATTAGTCACTTTTTTTTTTTTTTTTTTTTAACTAATATCTTGAATTTCATGACTTAACATGCTTAGGAAGTTAGTTGTGTCAGACCAAAAAATGTCAAGGCTAAGAGATAATATAGACATTTACTGTGAGGTAAATTTCTAGAGCATATTCATATTCAAGGAATATAAATAAAGAAATAATGTCTAAAATCTAAAGAACAGATGATAGGGGAAGACATAGGCAGGATGCAACAGATTTTAAGCAACATCAAAAGCATTTCCAAATGATCAAGTACCTTAGCAAACAATTCAACTTGAGAAGCACCTTACTACATAGCACCTCAGCTGTGAGGCTTTCAATAAAGTACATAAAGAAATTTGCCTATGGGCTCATAAAAAACAAAGGCCTTCTTTATATTGCAGTTTGCACACATTGGGCATGGATCACAAGACTGCCCAGTTTTTAGTATACCAGTAAATTCTCACAGGGACTTATTTCAAGTCAAAATGACAGGAGATCAACAAAATTCCAAATATGCCAGGGATTTTTAAGACAGAAATATTTCAAGATTTCAGTCTCTGATAAAGATATTTCAACCACAGTGACAAGTAACCATGATCAGAACAAGATCTTTAACAAAGCTGAGAGATTCAGAAGATGACCTCTTGACATAGAACATCTCCTATTGTCTAAACCTATGGCCTAGAACTCTGTCAGAAACCAGCTGGGGGTTTGGTGTATTTTGTCATGAATGGAGGATATAGGCCTGGTAGGCAGGAATACCATTTCATCACCTGTACTACACTGAACTGAAGACAGTGGCATTTTGTACACAAATGTTACAGAAAAAGCTAGTTATATTGTGTGTGTGACATTCCTGACTTTTGATGAAACACAACTATTAAAACTCTAATAGCTCCACCCTCTTAAAAACTTCCTGCTTTCTGTTTCAAGGAGTTAGAACCAGTACATTTATTTATCTAGTTTACACCTCATTAGAGTTCGCTGGCTAATGAAGCCAACCTACAGCATAAAATATTTAATGAC
The DNA here is from genome assembly GCF_003254725.2 of Canis lupus dingo. Classification (NCBI taxonomy): domain Eukaryota; kingdom Metazoa; phylum Chordata; class Mammalia; order Carnivora; family Canidae; genus Canis; species Canis lupus. Next base: position 27,817,024 of record NC_064259.1, read on the forward strand.
TTTCAAGTGTCAGCAATCACAGAAAAACAATCTTTACCAGATTAAACAATGTGTTACATCAAGTCTCTGAACCTGTAGGTCACATAAGCCCATAGCAACATAGACATTTAGCAGAGACTGCAGATACTTGAGTCATTATTTGAGAAAAACTCTTTTAACTAATGTATTCTATTAGAAGATCAACAAAACTTACCTAGTATATAAATGTGTGGCAAAAACAAAACTTACCTAGTATATAAATGTGTGGCAAAATCAATTTTCAAAATCAGAAAAATATTTTGGATTAGAATCTCAGGATTGTAATTTATTGATTTTTATATATTCTGTTGCTTGTCAATTCTGTCCTTTAGTGATCCCTCTTCAATAAGATTTAGAAGGATATATATTTAGATGGTTTGATTTAATTAAAAATGAAAATTCAGAATTCTTTCAAATTCATTTGAAGAAGAAAAAATTCATTTGAAGATGTAATTTGCTATATTTTATAAATAATGGAACATTTTTTCCTCCTATATCAGAACCTCACACCTAATCCAATTTACCTTTTCGATATTTCTTTTTTTTTTTTTTAGAGATTTTATTTATTTATTCATGAGAGACAGAGAGAGAGAGAGGCAGAAACACAGGCAGAGGGAGAAGCAGGCTCCATGCATGGAGCCTGAAGTGGGACTTGATCCCAGGACCCTGGGATCATGCCCTGGGCTGAAGGCAGCACTAAACCGCTGAGCCACCTGGGCTGCCCCTATTTGACATTTCTATTTTCACTATGCCATGTTGATTCATCTTACCAAATTATAATGTAATGAGATATGAGTATATATATATATATATATATATATATATATATATATAATCTTACATTGGTGTCTCACCTGTGTACTTTACCTATGGGTTAACTTTGGCAATAGGCCATAGAACCAGTGGGTCTATTTTATCTACTTTAGAAATCCCTGAATGCTAAACATATAGTATTATGAAAAATAATTTGGCTCTTCTTGCAATATTTAGACCAGGGTTTGGCAAGCTATTGCTCATGGGCCAAACCACTTGCATTATTTTTCAATTTCTATCCTTGGAAGAACTGTTTTTATATTTTTAAATAAATTTTTAAATGAATATGACAGAGACTACATGTGGCTCCCAAAGTCTAAACTACTAAGTGACCTTTATAGAAAAAAAAGCTAATCTATAGTTTAAACATGTATGAAGATAGAAGAAAATGGAATATATATTTCAACTACTCATCGTGAATTAATATCAATAGTTTAAGTTGAAAGAATGATTTTTCTCCTCTTCATCATTCAATTATGTAGTTCCATAGCTTTCTACAGATTTCTTTTATGCAAAGGACACTATCATTCAATAGAGTAATTCCTTAGTTTTGATTTTAAAATATTAATCACAAACATTTATGATAATTACCTACACAGAATGATAATCCATATTAAAATAGAACAAGGAGGATATCAAAATCGTTATCTATTCTGTCTACACAAAAGTCAGAAGTATTGATTAAATAGAGACCAAAGCACCAATATTTATAAAACTGAATTGAAGGGAGGGCAAGATTGCAGAGGAGTGGGGTCCTCAACTCACCTGGCCCCACCACCAACTTACCTGGCTAACTTTCAAATCATCCTCAACACCTACCAATTCAACCTGAGATTTAAAGAGGGAACAGTTGGAATGCTACAGAGAGAAGTGTTTTCGCTTCTAACAAGGTAGGAAAGCAGAAAAAAAGCAGAAGCAAGTGGGGGAGGAGCCCCGCAAGGAGCCGGGCTAAGGCCAGGTGGTGAGAGCTTCGGGACAGGAGAGCCCTGCCCTGGGGAAGCAGGAACTTTAAAAAATCCGCACCGGATTCTTCCTGGACAGAAAGGTGCTCAGCAGGGAACTCGGGCAGGATCCCAGGAGGGGCAGTGGAGCCCCCAGGTGCCCGGGGTCACTAACTGAGGAAGAGCCGCCACACCCCGGGGGCTGAGATGGGGAAAGGGCTGGAGCGCCCCGCAGGGCCCCGGGAGCAGCCGGTGGGTCAGACGGGGGCTCCGGGGAGGGGCTGCACCTGCTGCCTTTGCCTGCGGACTGGGAGCTGCGGTAGTTACTGCGGGAGCTGATGCCAGAGCCGCCGCCAGTGTGGTTGTTCCTCCTGGTGTCACCTTGTGCCTGAGACTGAGAAGGGCCCCCAGGGAACAGGGGCCTCAAGGGGTAAACCGCTCCCACTGAGCCCAGTACCCGGTGTGGTGGGGGGGCAGGACAGCTCCCCTAGATGCACACACCTAAGAATCAGCTCAGCAGGCCCCTCCCCCAGAAGACCAACTGGAAGGACAGGGGAAGAGCAAGTTCTTGACCGAGCAAGCTGGAAAGCTCCAGGGGAAGTTGAAGGATTTATAGTATATAGAACCAGATGGTACCCCTCCTTTTTTTTTTTTCTTCCTTTTCCAGTACAACTCTTTTTTATATCAGACTGTAAATTCCATTTTTTTTCTTTTCCACATTAACTACAATATTTTACTACCTCTTCATTTTTAAGATTCTTCCTTTTTGACTTTCATACTTCTACGATCACAGGTCCTAGATATATTTTCCACTTTTAGATTCCCTTCAACATACTCAACCTAATTTGGGGAGATATATACTATATGTTTCTGTTTTGTTTTGTTTTGTGTTTTTTTTTTTCTTTTCTCTGCCTCATTTTGTTCTACAACGGCAGAAGTTAATACCTAATAAAACATGATCAGCGTGCACCCAGAACCAAGTGGGATACCATGCTGGTTCATCCTGAGATTATATTCTCTCTTAATTCCCATTCTGCCCCTGTCTTATCTCATTTATGTTTTGGTGGCCAATGGTGGGGCTTTCTACAAGTATTGCTGATTTATATAAATTTGGGACTGAGTATCTTCCAAAATACAGAACTTGATACACTCAGAACCAAGAGGAACACCCTCTAGAACCCCGCAGGTATACTACATTCTCCCTCCACTACAACTTTGTCACCACTAAAATCTCCCAGTCCCTGCCTTTCTCTTCTTCTTTTGCCTTTTTTTTCTGATTTTTTTCCTTTTCTTTCTTTTTTCTCTCTTCTTCTTTAGGATTTCTGGCCTTTTAATCTTACTAGTTTGATTTAAAATTTGTTTTTCACTTTAGTGTCCTTTTGTTTTATTTTGTTCTGATCTTTGTTTTCAACTTCAGGTCTCTGACCTCAGCAGAATCATCTACGATGAAATTTACTTAGGTCGTGGTGATATTATTGACACAGCCCACTCATACAGCCACTCTGCACTGAGCAAAATGACTCAAAAGAAGAACTCACCACAAAAGAAAGAATCAGAAACAGTACTCTCTGCTACAGAGTTACAGGATTTGGATTACAATTCGATGTCAGAAAGCCAATTCAGAAACACAATTATAAAGTTACTCGTGGCTCTGGAAAAAGGCATAAAGGAATCAAAAGACTTCATGACTGCAGAACTTAGATCTAATCAGGCAGAAATTAAAAATCAATTAAATGATATGCGATCCAAACTGGAGGTCCTAACGATGAGGGCTAATTAGGTAAAAAAGCAAGTGAGGACATAGAAGACAAGTTGATGCAAGGAAGGAAGCTGAGGAAAAAAGAAAAACAATTAAAATATCATGAGGAAAGGATAAGGGAAATAAATGACAGCCTCAGAAGGAAAAATCTATGTATAATTGGGGCTTCAGTAGGTGCTGAGAGGGACAGAGGTCCAGAAAGCATATTTGAACAAATCATAGCTGAGAACTTTGATAATTTGGGGAGAGAAACAGGCATTCAGATCCAGGAGATAGAGAGATCCCACCCCCCTAAAATCAATAAAAACATTCAACACCTCAACATTTAATAGTGAAACTTGCAAATTCCAAAGATAAAGAGAAAATCCTTAAAGCAGTGAGGGAAGAGATTCTTAACTTATATGGGGAGAATTACTAGATTAATAGCAGACCTCTCCACAGAGACCTGGCAGGCCAGAAAGGGCTGGAAGGATATATTCAGGGTCCTAAATGAGAAGAACATGCAGCCAAAAATACTCTATCCAGCAAGGCTCTCATTCAGAATAGGAGATAAAGAGCTTCCAAGATAAGCAGAAACTGAAATAATATGTGACCATCACACCAGCTCTGCAAGAAATATTAAGGAGGGCTCTGTAAAAGAGAGAGGAAGCCCAAAGAAATAATCCACAAAAACAGGGACCGAATAGGTATTATGAGGACACTGAATTCATATCTTTCAATAGTAACTCTGAACATAAATGTGCTAAATGATCCCATCAAAAGCACAGGGTTTCAGACTGGATAAAAAAGCAACACCCATCTATATTCTGTCTACAAGAGACTCATTTTAGACCTAAGGACACCTAAAGCTTGAACATGAAAGGTTGGAGAACCATTTACCATTCAAATGGTCCTCAAAAGAAAGCTGGTGTAGCAATCATCATAACATATAAATTAAAGTTTATCCCCAAGACTGTAGTAAGATATGAAGAGGGATACTATATCATACTTAAAGGGTTGATCCAACAAGAGGACCTAACAATCATATTTATGCCCCTAATGTGGGAGCTGCCAAGCATATCAATTAATAATCGAAATAAAGACATACTTAGATAATAATACACTTATACTGGGAGACTTCAACATGGCACTTTCTGCAAATAACAGATATTCTAAACACACCATCTCCAAAGAAACAAGAGCTTTAAATGATACACTGGTCCAAATGGATTTTACAGATACATATAGAACTTTGCATCTGAACACAACTGAATACACATTCTTCTCAAGTGCACATGGAACTTTCTCCAGAATAGACCACATACTGGGTCACAAATCAGGTCTCAACTGATATCAAAAGATTGGGATTGTCACCTCCATATTTTCAGACCATAATGCTTTGAAACCTGAACTCAATCACAAGAAGAAATTTGGAAGAAACTCAAACACGTGGAAGTTAAAGAACATCCTGCTAAAAGATGAAAGGGTCAACCAGGAAATTAGAGAAGAATTAAAAACATTCATGGAAACTAATGAGAATGAAGATACAACCATTCAAAATCTTTGGGATACAGCAAAAGCTGTCCTCAGAGGGAAATACGTTGTTATACAAGCACCACTCAAAAAATTGGAAAAAAAACTCAAATACAAAAGCTTACCTTGCACCTAAAGGAACTGGAGAAAGAACAGCAAATAAAATCTACACCAAGCAGAGGAAAAGAGTTAATAAAGATTAAAGCAGAACTCAATGAAATAGAGACCAGAAGATCTATAGAACAGATCAACATAACCAGGAGTTGGTTCTTAGAAATAATTAATAAGATTTAATAATATAGATAAACCATTAGCCATCCTTATTAAAAACAAAAGAGAAAGACTCAAATTAATAAACTCACAAATGAAAGAGGAGAGAACACAACCAATACCAAGGAAATACAAATGATTTTAAAAACATATTATGAGGAGCTATACACCTATAAATTAGGCAATCTAGAAGAAATGGACGCATTTCTGGAAAAGCACAAACTACCAAAACTGGAACAGGAAGAAACAGAAAACCTGAACAGGCCAATAACCAGGGAGAAATTGAAGCAGTCATTAAAAACCTCCCAGGACACAAAAGTCTAGGGCCAGATGGCTTCCCAGGGGAATTCTATCAAATGTTTAAAGAAGAAACATAAACATCTTAAAGGCCATCTACAAAAAGCCCACAGTAAATATCATTTTCAATGGGGAAACACTGGGAGCCTTTCCCCTATGATCAGGAACACGACAGGAATGTCCACTCTCACCACTGCTATTCAACATAGTACTAGAAGTCCTAGCCTCAGCAATCAGGCAGCAAAAAGAAATAAAAGGCATTCAAATTGGCAAAGAAGAAGTCAAACTCTCCCTCTTTGCAGATGACAAAGACATGATACTGTGCCTAGAAAACCCAAGACTCCTCCCCAAGATTGCTAGAACTCATACAGCAATTCAGCAGTGTGGCAGGATGCAAAATCAATGCCCAGAAATCAGTGGCATTTCTATACACTAACAATGAGACTGAAGAAAGAGAAATTAAGGAGTCAATCCCATTTACAATTGCACCCAAAAGCCTAGGAATACACCTAACCAAAGAGGTAAAGGATCTATACCCTAAAAACTACAGAACACTTCTGAAAGAAATTGAGGAAGAAACAAAGAGATGGAAAAATATTCCATGCTCATGGATTGGAAGAATTAATATTGTGAAAATGTCAATGCTACTCAGGGCCGTTTACACGTTCAATGCAATCCGTATCAAAATACCATGGACTTTCTTCAGAGAGTTGGAACAAATAATCTTAAGATTTATGTGGAATCAGAAAAGACCCCAAGTAGCCAGGGGAATATTGAAAAAGAAAATCAGAGGTTCTTCAATGAGTTAAAAATAGAACTGCCTTATAACCCAGCAATTGCACTGCTGGGGATTTATCCCAAAGAAACAGATGCAGTGAAAATTGAGACATATTTACCCCAATATTTATTGCAGCAACGTCCGCAATAGCCAAACTGTGGAAGGAGCCTCAGTGTCCATCGAAAGATGAATGGATAAAGAAGATGGAATATTACTCAACCATTAGTAATGACAAATACCCACCACTTGCTTCAACGTGGTTGGAACTGGAGGGTATTATGCTGAATGAAGTAAGTTGATTGGAGAAGGACAAACATATGGTCTTATTCATTCAGGGAATATGAAAAATAGTGAAAGGGATTAAAGGGTGTAGGAGAGAAAATAAGTGGGAGATATCAGAGAGGGTGACAGAACATGAGAGATTCCTAACTCTGGGAAACAAACACGAGTTAGTGGAAGGGGAGGTGGTCCGGGGGATGGGGTGACTGGGTGACGGGCCCTGAGGGGGGCACTTGACAGGATGAGCACTGGGTGTTATGCTATATGTTTGCATATCGTATTCCAATAAAAAATATACAAAAAAACCTGAATTAGGGTGCAAAAGTATACCTTTCATAGCCTGTATAGGAAAAAATAAAAAATATCTTCATTTTGATTAAATTCTGAATTCTGAAATTAAACTACTTAGGTATAATGGAGAAATTTATATTTTTAGGTTTTACTCAAAAGATACCCCCCAAATGTTTTTTCCTTAAATAATGAAATATTTGGGAAAGATATGGCTACAAGAATGGGGAGTGCATAAAAAAATAAAGAACTAAATTATTAGTGTAGAACTACTTTCTTAATCAAAATAGGAATATTTAAAACACTGTATCTAGGAAAGAAATTTGCATAGGCTTGATTGCCATGACAATGGTAAGATTAAAATGTTTGAAAATATATAACCTGATAAGCAATTTAAATAGATTATATCTGAATATTTTCCATGATAAAGATGTTTTGCAATAAAAGTGAATGAGACTTGTAAGTAGAATATTTTTAGCTATTAAAAATAATGACAACGTCCATGTCATAAACTGTTATGATCACAAACCATAACAAATTTCACAAATGAGGATTTTTAATTATTTACTTAATGTAGTGCAAAGTTATTATGTTGTGTAAAATGATTATAATTACCCCATAAATGATTTTGTTGTTGAATTTATGACTATATTTATAATTTAGGATAGTTACACTGAAACAACTACTTTTTCATATAATCAAACCATTAGATGAGTGAATGAAAACATTTTATATAAATTTGAATTGACTATTCTAAACAGATAATCAGTAGGAATTCAAATAGTTATAAATGCTCTGTTCAAATTCTTGTTTAAAACTTGCATATATTTCAAGATTATCTTGAAAATCTATGTGCTCACTGCCATCTAAATATAAAAAGACTGGTTTTAGATTTCAATCCTTTGAGAAATATTTCCTGATATGCGCTTGAAAAGCCAGGACTGATCAGATCAATCTGACATTAGGATAAATTCATGGAGTTCAACAGGAGTCCAAAATAGGAGTTTTCAGATTCTACGTGTGTATTGCCAATCCGGTTAAGATTCTCTTTTAGCTAATTGTTTTTGCATCATAATATGGAAAAAGATAAAATCTGCCTAAAATCTAACAGATTCTTTGAAAACATCTGAAATTTGTATCATTTTTGGAAGTGGAAGAAAATATGACTGATATTTACCCATATGCTTTCTAGTCAGAAAACTGAGATTTAAACTTAAAAATATAAGCCCTGATTAATTTATGCTCTTTACATACTATAAGAAATTTCTTCTGCACCAAATAGACTCAAAGCATATATAAATGAAAGAAAATAAAATAGACATGAAAGTTTGGAAACACAATTTAGAGTACTGAATTCAATACTGCCTAACTGCATGATGAAAGTTGAATTTTGAAGTAGCTACTCTCAATTGGAGTTTCCTCTAAATGGATGAAGTTTTTTTGCAACCTTATTTCTTATCCATGTATAGGAATGACAGTATGACTTGGAAGAAATCTCCTACATCTAAACATGTATGTGTAATAGTGAAAATGTCTCAGGCTTGGGTCTTTAAGCTTTTTCATATTCACACTCATCTCCTAGATTTTTTTAAAAAAAGTTTTTATTTAAATTCCTATTAGTTAACATATGGTGTATTATTGGTTTCAGGTATACAATTTAGCAAGCAATTCAGTGCTTACATAGAACACACAGTGCTCATTACAAGTGCCCTCCTTAATTCTCAACATTTATTTCATCCATCCCCCCACCCATGTCTCTTCTGCTACTATCAGCTTGTTCTCCACAGTTGAGAATCTGTTTCTTGGTTTGCCTTTTTTTCTCCTTTGTTCATTTATTTTGTTTCTTAAATTCCACATATGAATGAAATCATATGGCATTTGTCTTTCTGGGACTTATTTAATACTCTCTAGCTCTATCCATGTCCTTGCAAATGGCAAGATTTTATTCTTTTTTATGGCTGAGTAATATTCATATATATATGAGTATTATATATAATATTTATATCCTCTTCCTATATATCTTATATATAGATAGATACTATCCATATCAATATGAAGATAAGATATTTTAAAAAAAAATTTTTTTTTTTTTAATTTTTATTTATTTATGATAGTCACACAGAGAGAGAGAGAGAGAGAGTCAGAGACACAGGCAGAGGGAGAAGCAGGCTCCATGCACCGGGAGCCCGACGTGGGACTCGATCCCGAGTCTCCAGGATCACGCCCTGGGCCAAAGGCAGGCGCCAAACCGCTGCGCCACCCAGGGATCCCAAGAAGATATTTTTTAAAAAAATATTTATTTATTCAGAGAGAGCGAGAGAGAGGCAGAGACACAGGCAGAGGGAGAAGCAGGCTCCATGCAGGAAGCCCGACATGGGACTTGACCCTGGGTCTCCAGGATCACACTCCAGGCTGCAGGCGGCGCTAAACCGCTGCACCACTGGGGCTGCCCAAAGATAAGAAGATATTATCCTCTTCTTTATCCACTCATCAGTCAATGGACACTTGGGCTATTTCTATAATTTGGACTACTGTAGATAATGCTGCTATAAACATCAGGGTGCATGTAATTCTTCTAAATTAGTATTTTTAAATTATTTGGGTAAACACCTAGGAGTGCCATTGCTGGATTGTAGGGGAGTTCTATTTTAAAATTTTTGAGGAATCTCCATACTGTTTTCCACAGTGGCTGCACCAGTTTGGATTTCCACCAACAGTGTAAGAGGGTTCCCCTTTCTCTGCATGCTTGCTAACACCTGTTGTTTCTTGTGTTATAGATGTTAGCCATTCTGGCAAGTGTTATATCTTGCTGTAGTTTTGATTTGTATTTCCCTGATGATAAGTGATGTTGAGCATCTTTTCATGTATCTGTTGGCATCTGTATTTCTGCTTTCAAAAGATGTCTGTTAATGTCTTCTGCCCATTTTTAAGTTGGATTATTCATGTGTGGTTTGTTGAGTCTGTTAAGTTCTTTATAGATTTGAATACTAACCCTTTATTAGATATGTCATTTGCATCATATTCTAGTCCTTAATTACAACTTTACTTTCTCTGCTTTTCCCTTCTGCTCCTGACACTCCTTTCCTTGTGGCTGGTGATAATTTAATACCTAGAATAGAGGCATGTTATTAATAACATATTAATAAAATTAGCTTTTATTCCCATGGTGGATTGATAGTCTTTTTCATATCTTTTCGTTTTTTTTTATTGTCAGAGTTTGAATGATTATGACTACAATTTTCTATATGAAATTATCTTTGTGGTATCATCATATTTTGTTATTTATTTAGTTTATCTTTATTTTTCATAGTATCCATGTTTGGTTTTCTTTTATAAGGATAAAAGGTCATTTAATGGCAATAAACGGGTCACATATTCAATAACTCATAGCAATCTTAAATTTCTACGTATCTAACCATGAGATTTAAACTACATGTAGCAAAAGGTGATTAAAACTGAAAGGAACAAATTCATAAATATAAATGGACATTTAACATACCTCTCACAATATTTGATAGAACAAGTTTATGAAAAATTAGTAGGGATACAAAGGACTCAACATTATAAACTGTATCTAACTGACATATATGAAACACTGCATCCTAGAAGAGCAGAACATTCACTTGTTTCAACTCAGAACACTGACCAAAATACATTATGAACCTATACAATTAAAAGTACAAATCACAATTACCTGTATTAGGAGTTAAATACAGGTCCCACAGATATTAAAAGGATAACAAAAAAAAATCTTATAGCTTTATCCCAATAAACTTGATAACTTAGATGAAATTTGCAAATTCTTCAAAGGTACAAACTACCAAAGCTCACTTAACCTGAATATATATTTTTTAGAATTGAATTTATAATTAAAAACCTTCTAACAGCACATATTTAGTTCATTAACAAATTTTTTAAATATTTAAGAAGGATATAATATCAATTTCATATAAAATATTCCAGGAAACAGAATAAAGAACATTCTTACTATATTTTACTAGGTCAATATTCCCCAGATACTATAACTAGATAAATACAAATTAAGAAGAAAACAACTAGAGCCCCAGTAGATCTCAGGAGTATAAATGCAAGAATTCTTAGGAAAATATTAGCAAACTCAGTATAATAAAATATATATCATAGACAAATATTTCATCTCTCAAGCATGCAAAGTTAGTTTAACATTTGAACATAAATACATGTATTTCACCATATTAATAGACTAAAATTTAAAATAAGATAATCTGCAAGAAATTAAATATAGGCCAACCTCAGAGATACTGTGGGTTTGATTCCAGGCCACCAAAATAAAGCAAATATTGCAGTACAGCAAATAAAATGAATTTCTTCGTTTCTCAGTGCATATAAAGTTACATTTACACTCTACAGTAGTCTCCTAAATGTGCATAACATTGTATCTATAAAAAATATGCACACCTAAGTTAAAAATACTTTGTTACTAAAAAATGGTGACAATCATCTGAGCTTTCAGTAAGTCAGTCTTTTTACTGGTGAAGGGTCTTGCCTGAATGTTGATGGCTACTGACAGATCAAGGTAGTAGTTGCTAAATGTTGAGATATCTGTGGCAATTTCTTAAAATAAGAAAACAATGAAGTTTGCTTTATTGATTGACTCTTGATTTCATGGACAATTTCTTTGTAGCATGCAATGCTGTTTGATAGCATTCTTATCTATGGTAAAATGTCTTTCAAAAGGATATAACCCTACCACTGCTTGATCAACAAAGTTTACATAATATTCTAAATCTTTTGTTGTTATTTTAACACTCTTTATAGCATCTTTACCATAGCATTCTATCTCAAGAAACTACGTTTTTTGCTGACCCATCAGAAGCAACTTTTTAATCCATTAAAGTCTTATCATGAGATTACAGAATTCAGTCGTATTTTTAAGCTCCACTTCTAATTCTAGTTCTCTCGCTATTTCCACCATATCTGCAGTTACTTCCTCCACTGAAGTATTGAAGCCCTCAAAGTGCTCCTTGAGGTTTGGAATCAGCTTCTCCTACACTACTGTTAATGCTGACCTTTGACCTCTTCCATGAATCATGAATGCTTTGACATACAGAATGGTGACTTCTTCCCAGAAGATTTTCAATTTACTCTGCCTCGATCCATCAGAGGAATCACAATCTATGGTAGTAGCTATAGACTACAAAATGTATTTTGTAAATAATAAGACTTGAAAGTGGAAAATACTCATTGATACCATGGCCTACAGAATGGATGTTGTGTTAGCAGGCATGAGGACAACGTGAATCTCACCCATCTCCATAGAGCTCTTCAGTTACCAAGGTGCATTTTCAATGATCAGGAATATTTTAAAAGGTATCTTTCTTCTGAGTAGTAAGTCTCAAGACTGGGTTTAAATTATTCTGTAAACCACATTTGTAAAGAGATGTACTGTCATGTAGGCTTTGTTGTTCCATTTATAGAGCACAGAGTAGATTTAGCATAATTTTTAAGGATCCTAGAATTTTTGGAATGGTAAATGAGCATTGGCTTCAACTTGAAGTCACCAGCTGCATTACTCCCCAATAAGAGAGTCAGCCTGTCCTCTAAAACCATGCATTGAATGCTCCTCTCTAGCTTTCAAAGTCCTAGGTGGTGTGTTCTTTTAAAATAAGACTATATCATCACATTGAAAATCTGTTGTTTTAGTGTAGCCACCTTTATTTATTATCTCAGCTATATCTTCTGGATAACGTTGCTTTATCTTGGACTTTTAGGTAATAGAGCTCCTTTCCTTAAGCCTTATGAACCAACCTCTTCTAGCTTCAAATTTTTCTTTCCCAGCTTCCTCACCTCTCTTAGCTTTCATACAATTGAATATAGATAGAGCCTTGCTCTCAATTAGATTTTGGCATGATAAAATGCTGTGGCTGTTTTGATCTTAGATTCAGACTACTCAAAGTTTCTCCACATGAACAAAAGGCTATTTATGCTTTCTTACTTGTGTGTTGAATAGAGTAGCACTTTTAATTCCTTCAAGAACTTTTCCTTTGCACCTACAACTTAGCTAACTGTTTGGTTCAGGAGGCCTAGCTTTGGGCTTGCCTTGGCTTTCAACATGCCTTCCAAGCTAACTTTAATCATTTCTAGCTTTGAATTAAGTGATATAAGACCCTTCTTTTTCAGCTGAACACTTAAAGGCCGTTGTAGAGTAACTAACAGGCTTAATTTCAATATGTTCATGCCTCTGGGTACAGGGGAGCAGGAGGAGAGGAACAGAGACAGGTGTAGAGCCCTTTGATGGAGTAGTCAGAACACATACAACATTTATCAGTTAAGTCTGCTGTCCTATGTGGGTATGGTTTGTGGTGCCTCAAAACAATTACAATAATAACATCAAAGATCACTGACCACAGATTATAACAAATATAATGAGAAAGTGTGAAATATTTTGAGAATTATCAAAATGTGACAGAGACACAAAGTGAGCAAATACTGTTAGAAAATGCACTAATAGGGATCCCTGGGTGGCACAGCAGTTTGGCGCCTGCCTTTGGCCCAGGGCGCGATCCTAGAGACCCGGGATCGAATCCCACGTTGGGCTCCTGGTGCATGGAGCCTGCTTCTCCCTCTGCCTGTGTCTCTGCCTCTCTCTCTCTCTCTGTGTGTGACTATCATAAATAAAAAAATAATAATAATTAAAAAAAAAGAAAATACACTAATAGACTTGATGGACACAGGGTTGCCATAAACTTTCTTTTTTTTTTAAATTGGAGTTCAATTTGCCAACATATAGCATAACACCCAGTGCTCATCCCGCCAAGAGAAAGAACAAGAACGATATGATCCTCTCAATAGATGCAGAGAAAGCATTTGACAACATACAGCATCCATTCCTGATCAAAACTCTTCAGAGCGTAGGGATAGAGGGAACATTCCTCAGCATCTTAAAAGCCATCTACGAAAACCCCACAGCAAACATCATTCTCAATGGGAAACACCAGGAACCTTTCCCCTAAGATCAGGAACAAGACAGGGATGTCCACTCTCACCACTGCTATTCAACATAGTACTAGAAGTCCTAGTCTCAGCAATCAGGCAACAGAAAGAAAAAAAAGGCATTCAAATTGGCAAAGAGGAAGTCAAACTCTCCCTCTTCACAGATGACATGATAATGTACCTAGAAAACCCAAAAGACTCCTCCCCAAGATTGCTAGAACTCATACAGCAATTCGGCAGTGTGGCAGGATACAAAATCAATGCCCAGAAATCTGTGGCATTTCTATACACTAACAATGAGACTAAAGAAAGAGAAAATAAAGAGTCAATCCCATTTACAATTGCACCCAAAAGCATAAGATACCTAGGAATAAATGTAAACAAAGAGGTAAAGGATCTATACCCTAAAAACTACAGACCACTTCTGAAAGAAATTGAGGAAGCCACAAAGAGATGGAAAATTATTCCATGCTCATGGATTAGAAGAAACAATATTGTGAAAATGTCCATGCTACCCAGGGAATTTACACGTTTAATGCAATCCCTATCAAAATACCATGGACTTTCTTCAGAGAGTTGGAACAAATTATCTTAAGATTTGTGTGGAATCAGAAAAGACCCCGAATAGCCAGGGGAATATTAAAAAAGAAAACCATAGCTGGGAGCATCACAATGCCAGATTTCAGGTTGTACTACAAAGCTGTGGTCATCAAGACAGTGTGGTACTGGCACAAAAACAGACACATAGATCAATGGAACAGAATAGAGAATCCAGAAATGGACCCTCAACTTTTTGGTCAACTATTATACGACAAAGGAGGAAAGACTATCCACTGGAAAAAAGACAGTCTCTTCAATAAATGGTGCTGGGAAAATTGGACATCCACATGCAAAAGAATGAAACTAGACCATTCTCTTACAGCATACACAAGGATAAACTCAAAATTGATGAAAGATCTTAATGTGAGACAAGATTCCATCAAAATCCTAGAGGAGAACACAAGCAACACTCTTTGTGAACTTGGCCATGGTAACTTCTTGCAAGATACATCCATGAAGTTAAGAGAAACAAAAGCAATAATTAACTATTGGGACTTCATCAAGATGAGAAGCTTCTGCACAGCAAAAGAAACTGTCAACAAAACTAAAAGACAACCTACAGAATGGGAGAAGATATTTGAAAATGACGTATCAGATAAAGGGCTAGTATCCAAGATCTATAGAGAACTTATTAAACTCAACAGCAAAGAAACAAACAATCCAATCATGAAATGGGCAAAAGACATGAACAGAAATCTCACAAAAGAAGACATAGACATGGCCAACATGCACATGAGAAAATGCTCCGCATCACTTGCCATCAGGGAAATACAAATCAAAACCACAATGAGATACCACCTCACACCAGTGAGAATGGGGAAAATTAACAAGGCAGGAAACCACAAATGTTGGAGAGGATGTGGAGAAAGGGGAACCCTCTTACACTGTTGGTGGGAATGTGAACTGGTGCAGCCACTCTGGAAAACTGTGTGGAGGTTCCTCAAAGAGTTTAAAAATTGAGCTGCCCTACGACCCAGCAATTGCACTGCTGGGGATTTACCCCAAAGATACAGATGCAATGAAACCCCGGGACACCTGCACCCCGATGTTTACAGCAGCAATGTCCACAATAGCCAAACTGTGGAAGGAGCCTCGGTGTCCAACGAAAGATGAATGGATAAAGAAGATGTGGTCTATGTATACAGTGGAATATTCCTCAGCCATTACAAACGACAGATACCCACCATTTGCTTCAACGTGGATGGAACTGGAGGGTATTATGCTGAGTGAAATAAGTCAATTGGAGAAGGACAAACATTATATGGTCTGGTTCATTTGGGGAATATAAAAATTAGTGAAAGAGAATAAAGGGAAAGGGGAGAAAATGAGTGAAAATATCGTGAGGGTGACAAAACTTGAGAGACACCTAACTCTGGGAAATGAACAAGGGGTAGTGGAAGGGGAAGTGGGTGGGGGTTGGGGTGACTGGGTAAACTTTCAATTTGTGAGAAACACAGTATCTGCAGAGTGCAATAAAACAAAGTATGCCAGGTAGCCTGGGGGGCTCAGCGGTTTAGCGCTGCTTTCAGCCCAGAGTGTGATCCTGGAGACGCAGGATCGAGTCCCACATCGGGCTCCCGGTGCATGGAGCCTGCTTCTCCCTCTGCCTGTGTCTCTGCCTCTGTCTCTCTCTCTCTCTCTCTCTCTCTGTCTCTCATGAATACAAAATCTTAAAAACAAAAACAAAGTATGCCTGTATGTATCTGATCTGTCCAATCCTTTAACTTATGTTTTTAGTCCCTCTTTTTCTGCCTTCTTTTGGATTAATGATTATTTAAAATAATCATTCCGTTTTACCTTATTTTTAGCAATACATGTTCTTCAGGACTTGCTCCTAGGTTTATAATACACATCTTCACTCAAATGATATTCCATCACTCAATTCATATTGGCATAACCATACAATTACTTCCTTGTCCCTTTTCTATCCTCTAAACTATTGTCATATATTGATCTTCTACGTATGTTAAACATACCATTAATGTATTGTTTTGTTTTAATCAGTTGCACTTTAAGTAGAATTTTAAAATATGAAAAAGTCTTAAATTAAATGTTTTTTCTTTATTCTCCATTTTTTCATATAGCTCAAAGTTCCCATCTATTTTTGCTATCTGCTTGAAGAGCTTCCTTTAATATTTCTAGCTTTTGGTTTTCAGAATTTTTACTACATTAAAAATTTTTAAAGTAATCTCTACGCCCAGTGTGGGGCTCGAATCCTGAACCCTGAGATCAAGAGTCACATGGTCCACTGACTGAGCCAGCCAGGTGCTCCTGCATTTTAAAAATAAAATATATTTTCATGTGATATTGAATTCTAACTTAATTCTAATTTCAATGTTTAAAAAATGTTTCTCGGGGTGCCTGGGTGGTTCAGTCAGTTAAGAGTCCAACTCTTGATTTAGGCTCAGATCATGATCTCAGGGTTGTGAGATCCAGCCCTGCCTGGGACTCTGCACTGGGCATGCAACACACTGCAGATTATTTCCCCCCTTCTTCCTTTGTTTGCCCTTCTCACGCCTCTCTAAGAAATGTTTCTCTTTTTTTTTTTTTCTGGCTTAAAGAGAAATCTGCATTCCTTCTTATAAAATATATTTTTCTCCTAGACATGATAAATATTGATGTGATTAGTTGATCTAAACTGCCATTATTTCTATCCTGTTAATTTCCAGTTCAGGTATTGTACTTTACAATTCTAAAAAATTAATTTGCTTCATTATCTACTAATTATCACACCACTATATTCATTTTTTTCCTTTAAAACTGAAATAGAGTTAAAATAGCTCTTCTAGCATCCTGTCTTCTATGTTATACTTCATCTTTCTGAATTCTGTCGCAGTTTCTATTGACTCCTTTTTCTTCTGTTCTAGGTCATACTTTTCTGCATTTTAGCATACCTGATGATTTCAGATATACATTGTTATGTGTCTAAATTTTCTTTCCTTAATCAAATTACACAATTAAGTTACCTGTGGTTCAGTTTGATTTATTCAGAACTTGTCTTAAAGAGGATATTTGTTATAGCATTTACTCTATAAATGTTTAGTAACAGCAGTAAGGCACCTTCTGGAGTAGACAGTAAATGCCCTAATTGCTTAACAAGGATTATATATTTTGGCTAGTGAGAACTCAGATGATTTCCCAGTCCTGTAAAGCCCTATTCATAGTTGATCTGAATACATTGACTACTAAGTATTCAGTAAAGATTGAAGACACCACTTAATTCAGAGTTTGAGACTTTTCTCTGTATTTTGGGAACTCTTTCTGGCAACTTTCATCTACCAGAGACTTAATGACTCTGTTCCTCAACTCTCTAAGGAAGACATCATGTTCTGCTTGTGATCATGCTGCTTACTTTGCAGCCAGATAAGTATCTTCAGAGAGAAAGCCCTGACTTTGTAGGTTCTTGTCTATTGATCTTCTCTTAGGGATATAAAAAGCTATTGGTTCACAATTTGGAGACTATTGTTTCATATATTTTGTACATTTTTTTTCCTGGTGATTTAAAATAGTAAGTCCAGTCACTGTTATTCCATCATGGAATTTTATATTGGAGGACTAAAATGCACAATTATTTTTTTTCTATCAAAGTTGTGTTTTTTCAATATAAATACTTGATCCTGTTTCTTTTCAGATCTATAACCCATGTTTACTATATTTCATTTCTGCACTCTACTCATCGCTAACATGCACACATGTTACATGTACAGTAGATCCCTATTGATATAGGGATCAGTGATTTATGTGGTAATCATAGATGTAATCTGTTTAGCACATTCTTTTATAATTAAAAAGTTTGAAAGTTCAATAGGAATGACTTTATTTTTTGTCAAGGTGTTTGCATTAAAGTAGCCATGTCATTATACACATACCAGAATGACACAAAGACGTATTTTTAGGGCAGCCCCGGTGGCTCAGTGGTTTAGCGCCGCCTTCAGCCCAGGGTGTGATTCTGGAGACCCGGATGGAGTCCTACATCAGGCTCCCTGCATGGAGCCTGCTCCTCCCTCTACCTGTGTCTCTGCCTCTCTCTCTTTCTCTGTGTCTCTCATGAATAAATACATTTTTTTAAAAAAAGACATATTTTTATAAGTGTGCCTGGCAGTACAGGATACTCACATGATAAAACACAATTTATTTCCAAATTAATGCTAACGGCTCTTATTATTCTTAACAATTTAATTGAATTAACCTAACTTTACTCATTTAGCAATTAAACCTAGAATTGGTTGTTTGAATACTATTTTCTAATTTTACTTTACTTTAAAAGTAATGTGAATTAAAGAAATAATGAAATGCAAAAACATGCTTTAAAATACAAATAATGGGGCACCTAGGTGGCTCAGTGGTTGAGTATCTGCCTTTGGGTCAGGTCATGATCCTAGGGTCCTGAGATCAAGTCCCGCATCAGGCTCCCCCAGGAAACTTACTTGTCCATCTGCCTATGTCTCTGCCTCTCTCTCTCTCTCTCTCTGTGTCTCTTATGAAAAAATAAATAAAATCTAAAATAAGTAAATAAATAAATAAATAAATAAATAAATGATTAATTAATTTAAAAATACTTCTTACAAAAGGTAAAGAGGTAGTAACATTATCAGTGCATTTTGTTTTGCTATTTCCTTTACCAAAATTGTCAATGTACTAGATCTATTTTTTGGTAACCTACACTTATAGCCAAATCAATCATAAATATGTCCCACTGACACTAAATATCTATATGTAAGGTGTGCTTTCATAGTGAACATATTTAATGTGATAACTATATTCCATTTAACCAAATTGTTGAATGCATAGGTTTTTTACCAAGTCCTTATCTTACTAATATAGGATCAGTCTCTTTAAACAGATGAAAGGTGACTTTTACTTTTTTTGGTACTATCTTTTGTTAGGTACTGTGAGTCTTATTTATTATGTACTCAGTAAATAATTGTTGCTTGGAAAACAAATATGAGGGAAAAGTATCTGCTACACTCATTTCAAAGCTAAATATGTCATGTACATAGTTTTAGTTTTGAAATCTATTTATATATACACACATATAGCATCTTAGATTTATTCCTTTACGTAAGTCACAATTTTCCTACAATTAATTCAACTGAAGTTTGATGGTAAATAATACTAAATTATAATCCAATATATTGAGTGCCTACTGTGTGCTATGGACTGTTTTATCAATAGAAGAACAGAACGAAACAAAATACCTTCCCATCTATCTGTCAAAGACCAAAATCTTCTTCTTAATAAAGGATAATAACTAGTCTTATTACTCTGGTATGACTTTTATAGACTTAGATTTAAAGTAACTTCCTGTTTAGCAAAGAGTGAGAAGATTATAACTTTATACTTTAATTAACTTCAGTAAATAGAAAATCAGCTTTTCTCTCTCTCTCCCTTTTTTTTAACCTGAGGGGGCAATTGAATTTCCTAATTTCTAAAGTGATAAACAGCATTTCTTCAATGCTATGTAATTTATTCAAGCATAACACTAAATTATGGCTGTCTTTCAAAAGCCAGCTTGTAGTTATGAATTTTTAAGTATCATGTGGTATGATCTGCACAAATACTTTCCCTTTGAACTGATTAATTCATGAAAAATTTAAAAAGAAGCACTACACAAATTATATTCATGTATTAATGTATATGCCCTTCAAAGTTTAGGGGATAGGAAATGACAAATGCTAAATTGGCAAGTTCCAGGAAATTATGCTACATTGTGTTAGAATTAAAGACAGAAAATCCTTGCATTTTAGTTCATGTTCCAGTAGCAAATGAGTAGAACAATATGGTCTCTAATAATATTTACATTTTTAATGAAGTGAAATAAAGAAATGATCAATTATTAGATCTAAGTGAATATATTTCTTTAACAAATTTTCAACTAATTTATTAATTCTCTAAATATCTGGATAAAGTCTTATTTTCTAAAACAGCTACTATTTGTCAAATATTTCCTAACATGTGGGCAGTGTTCCATATATACTATAGCATTTCATCTTCAAACATTAATATGAAGGGTGATTTTTAATTTGTATTTCATAGAAGACTCTCAGGCTTAAAAAGCTGATGTTTCCTAAATAGAGTAAGCATTATTACCCCTCTTATGTGAGTTTCCATATAAATAATAGTTTACATTTCTTAAATATTTAATCCTCCATCCACGAGAAAAGGGAAAGATGTTAAACCTCCAATTTTGAACATTTTCTGGAGAAAAGAGTGAAGATGGAGGAATACAGATGGGTGACCATGAGGAAGGAAGCTATAGTTATGAAACATACTTTCAGTGGGGCACAGGGACAAGAATATTCACCTACATGATGGTACTCACAAGGACCTTCAATCTCCAGAATGGCAGGGCAACCAAGAGCATAATTGAGAGGAAAAGCTGATAAGGAAGTCAGCTAAAGTGTCTCTATGGCCTGTCAACCAGTTTTCACGTTTAAATCATAACAAGAACATTTCTCAACAAAGCTCAGGTTAAAAAGTAAAATTTTCTCCTTAGAAAAATAGAAAACTACCTTAACTTCATTCAACTGTCTTGAAAAGATGAATGTAAGTTACCTGTAGCAGGTTGAAAGGTGACCCCCAAAGATAGGTCTAACTCAGAATCTGTGAATTTGTCCTTATTGAGAAAAAAACAAAACAAAACAAAACAAACAAACAAACAAAAAACCTCCGCAAATTTAATTAAGTTAATTATCTCCAGGTAAGGTCATCCTGGATTTCCTGGGTGGGCCCCAAATCCACTAAGAAGTGTTCTTATAAAAAGAAAAGACACAGTTACATTGGAGAAAGCCATGAGAAGATGGAGGCCACATTGGTGATAATATATTACAGCAGTCCTAGAAACTAATCCACTATTACATCACAGAAAATCTCTCTAATTCTCGGCAATTTGGATTCTAAAAGTCGATCCACCAGATCCTTACTATAAACAAACTATATCTACACACAGAAGTATCTCAGACAAGTGCCTCTGCTTCAGTGTAAAGTATGAGTGGCTTTTTAATAATTAACCTTTTTTTTTTTTTTTCAAAGAAAAGTCTTATTGCAGAGAATGTCTGAGATAAAACAGGATGCAAACTTCTTCTGGCAAGAAAAATTTTGTTTCCAGTAAAAGAATGTTGCTTCAAAACTGCAATCTACCAGCAGCCCGCGGGGCTCAGCAGTTTAGCGCCACCTTCAGCCCAGAGCATGATCCTGGTGTTCCCAGGATCGAGTCCCACATGGGGCTCCCTGCATGGAGCCTGCTTCTGCCTCTGCCTATGTCTCTGCCTCTCTCTCTCCTCTCTTTGTTTCTCGTGAATAAATAAATAAAATCTTTAAAAACAGACTTTTTTTTTTCAAAGCAGCAATCTAACTGTTGTGTTCAAGGCCATCCAAATTGAAATTAGGTATTAAATCAACAATAAATAATAATTTCCTAAAAAATAAAAATTCAGGAAAAATAGTGTTTTTAAGAAATGTAAGAGTATTATAGGCAAATTAAAATACTGACTAGATAGAAGAAAGAGTTAATAATACATGAAGTGAGAGATTTTTATAAATATTCAAAGACAGAAGCAATTTCATGAGTAGTATGTAATGGTCAACATGTAATTAAAAGAGAACAAAATCAGAGTAGAAGATATTATCAAATAATAAATGGATGGATGGTTTACTGGAAGCTGAGAGATAATAATTAGGGGAAAAAACACCTTGCATCATAAGTGAAAGTCAGCAATACAAATAATAAAAAGAAGGCCCAAAACACTTCCAGAGGAAAATAAGTAGAGAAGTATTATAGTTTTATAGTTTCACATTTCACTTTTAAGTCTATGATACATTTTGAGATAAATGTTGTGTAATGTCTGGGGTTTTGATCAAGGTTTACTGTTTTGTCTATTAATGTCTATTTATTCAGCACCATTTACTGAAAAGACTATCCATCTTCCATTTTAATTGTTTTTGTACCTTTGTCAAATATCAATTTGAGCATATTTGATTTGGTCTATTTCTGGGATTTCTGTTCTGCTCTTGATCTATGGATCTCTCTCTCCACCAATTCTGCAGTCTTAATTACCATAGTTTCATAAGTTTTGAAAATGGTAGACTGATTTCTCAATTATATTTTTCCAAAATTGCTTAACTATTCTAGTTCATTTTCTTTCTGGTTTATTTGCTTTCATATAAATTCATAATTTGCCTCCTTAGTATGCATTTTTAGTCCAATTCATGTTTAGCTAACAACTTCAAAATATTAGTTTTATCTTATTCAAGTATATTTTTATATATCTACAGATGGGGATCTGCATGTGTCTGTTTACACATTAGAATTTGCAGAAACTTGAGTCAATCAAGCCACTAGTAAAAGTACTTGAAATAGTCATTTTAAAAGTGCCCTATATAGTAACCATTATAAGTCAAATGTATATCTATTAACTAATTACCACATAGAATAATTTGAATATTTTCCTAAAATAAGCATATTTAAATATATTTTATACAGAAGCACTGCGTCTTGCAAAAAAAAAGATCCTTTATAGTGGTCTGAAAAATGCTGCAAACAGATGCATATCACACATGGAAGAAAGATTACATTAATGAAGTTGGATTATTATTGGGTGGGTTAACAAAAAGAATGTGGAAGAAATCTGGCTTCAATTTCCAAACCAAAAGGAAAGCTTTCAGAGCAGAAACCCGGCTGTCCAAACTAATATTTTCTGGAAAGAACTATTACTGTTATACCTTATTGCTGGAAAAAAATAGTGAAATTATTGGTAGATCACCCCTAATATTAAAAATAGCTAACAGTAAATACCAGAGCTTGTCTAATTCTAGGTAGATAAAATGATGATGAATGAAAACGAGTTCCACTGAGCTTGTCTCTAAGAGACAATGAATGATAGGATAAGAGCTAAATGGATTTTACAATGAACTAGAGAAGGAAAATCACTTTTGGGGTGGGATGAGGAATGCTTCACAAAAAAGCAGAGCCACATGTTGAAGTTAGGTCAAATTACATCTGACAGAGAATGCTGTCACACCACCATCTGTGAGGGAGTAGCTTATATCTCACTAAATGAGAGGTGTCTCTGGGTGACTGGAAGTCATATTTGTAAGAAGTCATCAACTGTGTAGTTCTAAAGATAAATTTTAAAAGTCTCTCATTATTAATATTATAATATGAATTGACAACCTCTAGTTTGGGTTGGTGTCTTGATTTCTTAAAATAATCATTTCTTAAGGTAAGCCAAAGCAAAACAAAAACAATATTAAACAACATGAGAGTCTGGAGGCTTGAACCTCAGAGTGAATCTAGCATTAGCCATTTTTGGTGGGTTTTTAAAAACTTTATCTGTTGTAGGCTTTAATTTTCTCATCTGCAAAATGATTAACATTTGAAAACTTTTTGGCTTAACAATCCATACTCTAATGCTTACTAATTTATGAGTTACATACAATACTCTTCACTAACATGAAGAAAAGTTTTTAGAAATCACTAATTACAAAATTAGGGGAAAAGCTTAACCACTGTGATGTTTATTAACTGCATTTTACTCAGTGATATTAGCCTATGTTATGCAAATTATTCAAAGAATTTTTCTAATTTCTACAACTAAAAATTGCAGAAAGCAAAATCAAAGCCAGTATGACAGATACATATTCTATTAATTGTGATCGGCTCTGGGGTCATTGGAAAATAGAACTTCAATTCAGGAGGGTAAAAATTCAATCCAGCAACAGTTGATTGATAAATACATAGTAGCCATAGGAGAAGACATATCAAAGTAATATGTAAGTGGGAAAGTAGGAAAGTGGGAAGTTTGAAACTCAAATAGTTACAGGATTATCTAGATCCACAACTGGACAGTGTTTAGATCTTAGTACAAAAATAGAAGCATGTTCTAAGACCATCCACCAAAAAAACCAAGACAACATGGCAAAGTCAAAGTCAACATTGATAACTCAGTTGCAAGTGTCTTGAAATCAACCACAGCAATATTAGGTCTAGAAATTAGTTATAATATTGAAAGTTCAACTGTATGAGGCTCAAGGCTCATGGCGAGATTACACAGAATCAAGTAGGTATTTCACTGAACCTCAAAGGTCTATGCATATTTGACATGGATCCAGCATTTTTCCATCATATATATACAATTATATATATATATATATATATATATATATATTTATGTTATGTTATGTTATATAATTATGTTTTAATCTCAGACATTCCAGAGTTTCCAGCTGAAAAAACTGGTAATCAACTGTGGGAACATCAACAGGAACATTTTTTCTTTGTTTTAAAGAAAAAAACAACATTTTTTCTTTGTTTTAAAGAAAAAAACAAAACAAAACAAACTAAAAAACACTCAACCTATTTTTTTCTAGTCAAAGAACCAGGAAAGGGGCAAGAAAATTTTCCAGATGGAAGTTTTTAGGCAATAATCACTCTACTTTGGTCAAACATGACACAAAATATTGTAGACCCATGACCAGCCACATCAGCAAAAGCAAGTAGGGAGCCTAGAACTCTACCTTCAAGTTATAACCACGTGCCCCAACCCCATGGGCAAGGTGGTGTTAAAGAATGCTCAACAGGAAGCCAAGGAGCATCATCTATATCACCCATTACTAAGGAGATAATGAGTCTCTCCCCTCTGATGGTGGAAGTGGCAAACTTTTAAGGAGTTGGAGCCCTCACTCATAGTGACATGTAGCACCCATCTCAGGTGCTCTGAAGAGAACCTGGAATTCTAGCAGCACCTCTACTCTTGCCAGATAGTGTCAAAGGAAGGAAGATAAGACACAAGGTTTGATTCAGTTGTAGGGTCTTTTAAGTCTACACGCTACGTTTTGGTAGAAAATTACTCAGAACCAAGAAGAGCTCAAACAAAAAAACAAAACAAAACAAAACAAAAAGTTATTAAAGATGATAGTTTGGAGATGACAGCCATGTTAGAAATACTAGATAAAAATTTTAAATCAGCCATTCCAAAAAGGTCCTAAACAATTTTAAGTATGCTTGAACAAATGAGAAGGAGAAAGTCTCAACAAAGAAATAGAAGACAAAGATCTTAATGGCTATTTTAAAACTAAAATATACAATTACTTAAAATCTCAATGGATAGGTTCAATAGCAGAATGGTGGGGAAAGAAAAAGAATCAGTGAACCCAATGATTAAAAAGTAAAAATTAGGGACCCCTGGGTGGCTCAGAGGTTGAGCATCTACCTTCAGCTCAGAGCATGATCCCGATCTGGGAATTGAGCCCGTCATCATACTTCCTGTGAGAAACCTGTTTCTCCCTCTATGTCACTGCCTCTCTCTGTGTTTCTCATGAATAAATAAATAAAATCCTTTTTAAAAAAGTAGAAATTACCCAATCAGAACAACAGACGAAAATTAAAACCCAGGAGCATGTAGCATAACAAAATATTTAACACTCATGTCATTGGAATCCCATACAGAAAGGAGAAAGAAGGTAGAGCTGCAAAAGTCCTAGAAGAAATAATGAATGAAAACATCTCAAATTTGGTAAAAGATAAAATACTACAGATTTTAAAAGCTGAGTAAAAACTTAGAATAATTCCAGAGATAACCACAGGAAGACACATGCTCAAACTTCTGAAACCTAAGGAATATTAAAGAAATCTTGAAAGTAGTGAGAGAGAAGCAATACCTGACCAAAAGCTGAAAACAGTTTTGGACAGCAGTGGAATTCCATTCAGAAGCCATGAGGGCCTTAAGGAAGTAGTAAAACACTTCAACCCCCCTCCAAAAAAAAAAAAAAATAAATGAATAATAAAAATAAAGCAAAAATAAAAAAATAAAACCTGTCAGAAGTCTATATCTTGAAAAAAATATACGCCAGGAACGAAGGGAAACTAAACCATTCCTAACAAAGAAAAGAGCAAATTCATCACCAGCAAACCTACTCTAAAAGAATGCTTAAAATATAGTTCTCTAAAGACAAAAGAAATAATAAAAGAAGAAATAGAAAGAAGGTAAAACAAGGTAACCTAACATATTTGAATACGATCCTTTCTTTTCTTCTTTTGAGTTTTCTAACTTGTTCATAAGCTAGATGACTCAATATTATTAGGGTGCCAATTTTGCCCCCAATTAATGCTTAGAGTCAACATGATCCCAAGCAATATTTGACTATTAATTTTGTTTTAGAAATAAGCTAATTCTAAATGGTATAGAAGAAAATAATAGATCTGTAATAGTCAGAACAATTTGAAAATAAAATTGATCTAGTTTTAAGACTTACCAGAAAAAGAAAGTAACAAGTTTTGTACTGTGAACATATAGTTCAATTTATCAATTGTCTTTTATAGCTCACACTTTTTTGTGTCCTAAGAAAATTTTTGCTCTTTGAAAGAAACTCTTAAGAGAATTAAAACATACTGGGATAAATATTTTTAAAACCATATAAGATAAATAATTTAAACCCAGAACATCTTAAGCAATAAGAACAGATAAACCCAAAATTTAAAAACAGCAAAACATTATGTTCCCAAAGAAGAGACATGGATGGCAAATATCCTCATGAAAAGATACTCAAAATTATTAGTATTAATGGAAAGTTCAAATTAAAATCATAAAGGGAAGCATTACAGAGCAATTAAAATGCTTAGAAAAATGAAAGTATCAATTGTTGGTGAGGATATTAAGCAGGATACTGGAAATATCATGTAAGACTGGTGGGGATGCTAACTGGTACACCACTTTGGAAAACAGTTTCTTATAGAGTTAGCATACAACTAACCCTATACCCAAGAACCCCACTCCTGTACAAATGAAAACATACATCCACACAGAAAGCTTTCTGCAATTGTTTATATCAGCTTTATTCAGAATTACCAAAAATTGGAAACAGCAGAAATATCTGTTCATGAACTGGTTAATGAATCAACAAGCCCTGGTGCATCTATATAAAAAGCACTACTCCATAATGAAAGGAAAGAGCACATGAAACAGCCCACATGAATCAGTGAAGTATTATGCTAAGTGAAAAAAATCCAGCCTCAAAAGCCTGTGCACTATAGGACATTTCAGTTATAAGACATTCTGGAAAAAGTAAAATTATAACAGAAAAGAGATCAGCAGTTGCCAGGGGTCAAAGGTGGGGAAAAGAGACTACCAAGAAGCATGGATACATTTTTAGAGGAAAGGAAATATTCCATATCTTGATTATGGAAGCAGTTATGCAAATGTATATATAGAGTAGTACACCTGTATCTATCATTTGTGCATAATATATACACCTGTTTCTATTTACATATAACTATACACAGTTATATATATTATACAGGTATATATATGTACAATGTGTATATTATATGCAACTATACTATGCAACTCTATTATACACACATGAATATTACTAATAGATATGTGAATATATAAAAAAATCTGTGGATGGCTTCACTTTCTTCTCAAATGTTCTTTTATCCCACACACATTTATATTTCTTTTCCATTTTGGGTTGTGCATGGAAGACTAATTTGATACATTTTAATTCATAAATCTGAGATATCCTTAAAGTTACTAGTATTAACGACAACTTTTATACTGGAATTAATTTTGTGTCAACTGTTTATGTTGTTCTATCATGCTTTATATAAGAAAAATGTTTTCTATTTGAAATTTAAAGAGTATCCAGATGTTCAAATTCTTATCTAACTCAGAAAACAGAAGAGATCTGTTTTAGTGTATAATGTATGTGCCTTACAAAATATTTTATGACATGCCCAAGTCCACGGATTGCATTAGAAGGTTTTAAATCAAGCAAAGATTTGGAACCAAGAGAAGAAAACAGTCATCCTCATATATAAAATATAACTATCTTTTGATAAATTATGAAAAATGGGCTGATGATCTTAATACAAAACTCATTGGTTTTTGCTATTTGCAAATTATGCTAGCTTTTGTGTTCATATGAAATAATTCTTTCCACATTTGATAATATGATTTGATAAAAATTCCTGAGAATTACTATAAATTGAAAGAAATTTCCAACACAATTAATAGCCATGTATTCAAAGAGAATGAAAACATATAGCAATATATCTTTTTCTTCTTCCTTTGCCTTAAAATGCCTAACAGTTTAATAAATACTTAATGATTGATAGCCTCTTGTTATGAATTCTTATTTCAAATTAAGTATTTTTTTAAAAGATTTTATTTATTTATTCATGAGAGACACAGATAGAGAGAGGCAGAGACACAGGCAGAGGGAGAAGCAGGCTCCATGCAGGGAGCCTGAGGTGGGACTCGATCCCGAGTCTCCAGGATCACGCCCTGGGCCAAAGGCAGGTGCTAAAGCACAGAGCCACCCGGGCTGCCCCAAATTAAGTATTTTTAATTTTTAGTGCTATTGCTATATAGTATTTTTTAAAGGTACGACTCAACAGTCTGATAATTTATGAACTATAATCTTCCACATCAACAATTTGATTTGGTGATTTCTGTGAAGATAAGCAGATGTGCTTCCTCACATCAAAACAACCTTCCTCTAAATAACTAACCAATGGTAAAAATCCACCTATTTCCATTTTGCCATTTTGCTTAACCAAAACTATTCCTAAAGTAAATTACTATTTCTATAATGGTACATATTATCAGCTTTCAATCAGTATTTTTATAGAGTTCCTAGATCATTTTTTTCACTTATAGTTCTTTTTTCTGGGAAGAATTTTCACATTTAATGAATAATAGAAGAAGTCATGTTTCCACCTAATTAGTTAGATAATAATTACACTAACTTGAATAAATGAGTAAGAATATAGTACTTTCAGTTAAAATGCAATTCTCTTACCTAACCAATCTCTGTACTCAACAAAGAGGCAATATTTGCATTTGAACTTTCCGGATAAAGGATTGCTACATAATTATATTCTAATATATTCTGATTAATTTTGAGAAGCTGCAATATTAAAACTCAAGTAGAAGAATTCAAAGTTCTCAGAGGTGTGGAATTTTATTTTGACCCTAGTTCCATCTATGATTGCAGATAACTCTCTTCACATCACATAATGAGACTGAATATTTTTTAAACCTAAAATAATATTAATATCTATTTCAATAATTCAACCAATAAATTCCTCCTCTATGTCAACTAAGCCATCTTAATTCTTAAAAATAAGTAACTTACACAAATAACTTTTGAAATATATAGATGCACACCCTAAAGAGGCTTTAGCCCTCCTTGTAGATACTTAGGAAAATATAGCATTCAAGGATATAGTATTAACTATTAGACATAATCCCAACAAGCTATTACTAATAAACAATTGGGTGTAAAACCAGAGTTGGGTATATGAGACTAAGGCCACAATCACCTTAAATAAAAGGTGATTCTAGCATGCTAGAATTACTCAGGATAATTGAGAAAGTTCAGTCCAATCTGCATTAGATTATGCCCCCCAAGCTAACAGTACAGCTGTCCAGATCGCTCATAAAAAAGACAATTAGCCAACTGGACTAATTGGTTTGACTGTTTTTCCCTCTCTTTGCTTGGCTACTTATAAGGGCTTGATATCTTCTCACAACTGTTCCTTTTCATTGCGTTTCCCAGTATAACACTAATTTTCACATTACTAACAGTGTAAATAGAGAAAGTTATATAAATAACCCTGGAAAAAATGTTTAAGCCAGAATTTACCAACCTTTTAAAATATTCATAAATAATCAGTAAATACGTACATTGAAATTTGACTAACATTCTATGTTCAGCCTAATGTTTTGCATTATTTAACTGATGGCTGCTGCTCAAATCACCAGCTGGCCCATCAACACAAAGTAAGAGTAGACCTGAAAGAAAGAGAGTAATATATCAATTTGAAACAGCTCCTATAAAATGAACCAATGAAAACAGAATATTTGAACCAAGATGCTAAGAAGAGATATTGGAATCTTTTATGTGCTTTGCTTTGTAGAGGAAATACTACTTTGAACAACAGATAATAAACTTATAGAACACACTACAACAAACTATCTCCTGATGGGATACATAATAGGTTCCAGAAACATTTGGGCTAATTTATCAAAGCCAGAGACATAAATAAGCTACTGAAGTGAAATAGAATATCCTAACAATACAGGCCTTTGTCTTGCTTTTCAGCACCCCTATTACCCCTATTAACAAGTGAACTTTGTACTGGGTAAACTAGGGGTACAATCTAACATATCAATTTCTATGTCTTTGTGAATGTAATTATCACTCTTTTTTCAAGATTAGTAATATATTGGCTGTAAAGAATTTGTTCCAGTGACTCCTCCCTGGATATTGAGCTCAATATGACTGTTTTTAATGGCTCCTTATCAAGGTCATACTAGTCTACATTATGCATGTTTCAGAGAATTTTGCCACCAAATTAACCTTATTCATTGTATAGAATGAATAAAACTAAAGAGGAAACTTCAGGTTAGCTTTGAAGATGCTCTACAACTTTATAGTGTCAGCACAATAGACAAAATGAAACTTGCCAAGTCTAGGGTGTATCTTCACAATTAACAAATTGAAGCACCAAAAAAAGCCTCTGAATATTAACTTGCCATAGTGTGTTAAATGTCATCCTTTAATTTCAGCCTTGATACTTTATGGAAAATAAATATTTTATAATGACAGTTTTTGGGACCCCCATAATGTTCTAAACATTCTATTTATTATCTCTTCTAGATATCATTACCTATGACATAAGCTTCATGTAGTCTTCATGGTAGTTATAACTGACCCAGGAAAATTAAACAGAAGATAATTTAAAAACTAAGAAAGTGATTTGTATTTTTAAATTGGATGGTAGAAAATATGTTTTCTTCAGAGTTTTGTAAGAGAATGTAATCACTGATTGAAGCCATGATGGACAAAGCAAGGTTGGAGATGGGCTTCAATAGTGTTAGAAATGTCTGTAAACAGGCAGAACCTAGAGAACACTTAGTGTTATGAAGAATGGTATAGATAAAAAGCTAAGTTGGACATAAAGGTTGAATTTAACTCCCACATTTCAGTTCTTGGTAAGTTTACCTCAGATCCATTACTATCTTTTTTTTTGCTTTTCTCTGTGTAACAAAGAAGATGATGGACTCTATATACTGGTTTCTATTCAAGTTAAGCCAATAGGAGGCACTATGGAAAACAGGAGGATAAAAGAGAGAAACCAGGCAATTCTATCTATCTCTGCTTCTGATAGTTTCTCTGGCAGTGACCCCAGGGCCCCAGATCCCAGTAAACTACATCTCCAGTTGTCCTATGAAAGGAGAATTAAAGTTGGCTTTCAATAATCTCTGGGTTGCCTTATTCTCCCCTCTGACATATCAACTTTTCTTTCACCTGTATAAAAAATTTCTTGATTTTAATTCCATCTGATTTTACTACAGAGACTGGTTTCTGAAAATATTATTTGAACAATCCTAGCTAGACTCCAATGAACACATCTAAATTAGGGAGTTGGGACGTCCTATTCTAATACCCTGTAGGACTGTAGAAATAGAGATTGTTTTTACTCCTCAATTAAGAGAATTTTCTGAAATGATTTTGTAGGATGAATTTTCACAAACATTCATTGAAGTATAACTACATAGTATAAAATTCACTAATTTTGGATCATGTCATACAATGGAATCACAAAATATATGGTATTTTGTGTAAGGTTTCTTTCATTTACCATAATATATTCAAGGTTCAACTATGTTGTAGAATATATGTGTAGTTGATCATTTTTTATTGCTAAATAATATTCTGTTGCACGGATATACCATATTTTTTTATTCCATCACATAGGCATTTGGGTTGTTCTCACATTTTAACTATTATGAATCATGCTACTATGAACATTGGCCCACAAATTGTATTTAGACCTATATTATTTCTCTTGGGCCTATATCTGAAAGTTGAACCATGGGGTCCTATGACAAATCTGCAATCAACATTTTAAGAGTGAAAACTATCCTTCATACTTATATACTAGACTGGTAATTTCCCATGAAATTCTAGAATATTGCTAATTTAACAAAAACCTGTAGTATATTGGGTTATACTTTCCATAGTAAAGGTTTTGTGGCATGTTTAACATTAAGAAAGAAGTAAAATGCTTGCTGGTTCCTTCAACATTGTACTGGGAATATATCCTAC